>NC_138163.1:78356207-79050889 GCF_964165515.1 Mesoplodon bidens | reverse complement strand
ATATGTGCGTGGGTTTATCTCTGGGCTTTCTATCCTGTTCCATTGATCTGTCTTTCTGTTTTTGTGCCAGTACCATACTGCCTTGATTACTGTAGCTTTGTAGTATAGTCTGAAGTCAGGGAGCCTGATTCCTCCAGCTCTGTTTTTCGTTCTCAAGATTGCTTTGTCTATTCGGGGTCTTTTGTGTTTCCATACAAATTTTGAAATTTTTTGTTCTAGTTCTGTGAAAAATGCCAGTGGTAGTTTGATAGGGATTGCATTGAATCTGTTAAGATTGCTTTGGGTAGTAGAGTCATTTTCACAATGTTGATTCTTCCAATCCAAGAACATGGTATATCTCTTGATCTGTTTGTATCATCTTTAATTTCTTTCATCAGTGTCTTACATGTGTGGTTTTGAATTATGGCTTTCTCTGGGTATAGGCCCAGGAGTGGGATTGCTGGGTCATATGGTAATTCTACTTTTAGTTTTTTAAGGAACCTCCATACTGTTCTCCATAGTGGCTGTATCAATTTACATTCCCCCCAACAGTGCAAGAGGGTTCCCTATTCTCCACACGCTCTCCAGCATTTGTTTTTAGATTTTCTGATGATGCCCATTCTAACTGGTGTGAGGTGATACCTCATTGTAGTTTTGATTTGCATTTCTGTAATAATTAGTTATGTTGAGCAGCTTTTCATGTGCCTCTTACAATTACTTTCTTATATGCCAGCAACGAACAATTGGAATTTGTAATTTAAAGAAAATACTATTTCCAGTTGTACCAAATGAAAATGAAGTACTTAGGTGTAAATTTAACAAACTATGTACAGGGTCTGTTGATGAGAAATATGTACAGGGTCTGTTGAGGTCAAAGAAGATCTAAATAAATGGAGATACTTTCTGTTCATGGATTGGAAAGCTCAAGATGGTTAAAATGTCAAATTTTCCTACCTTGAGCTATAGATTCAATGCAATTTACATCAAAATTCCACCAGAAAATTTTGTCAGTATTCATAAGCTGATTCTAAACCTTTTATGGAAAGGCAAATTATCTATAATCAGTAACATAGTGCAGAAGAAGCACAGAGTTGGAGGGCTTATACCACTTGGTTTCAAGACTTACTGTAAAGCTATAGGTATGACAACAGCATGCTACTGGTAAAAGGATAGGTATATAGATCAATGGAACAGAATAGAGAGTTGAGAAATAACCCATACTAATATAGCGAACTAACCTTTGACAAAGGCAGAAAGGCTGTACAATGGTAAAAGGATAGACTTTTCAACAAATGGTGCTAGAACAATTGTATGTCCACAGGCTAAAAAATGAACCTAGTTTGAGGCCCTCATCCTTCACAAAAATCAACTGAAAATGGAACACAGCCTAAGTAGAAAATGGAAAACTGTAAGACTTCTAAAAGAAAAAACAGGAGAATATGTGAATTTGGGTTTGGTGATGAATTTTATTTGTTTGTTTTTTGGTTTTTTTCTTCTTCGGTACGCGGGCCTCTCACTGTTGTGGCCTCTCCCGTTGCGGAGCACAGGCTCTGGACGCGCAGGCTCAGCGGCCATGGCTCATGGGCCCAGCCACTCTGCGGCATGTGGGATCTTCCGGGACCGGGACACGAACCTGTGTCCCCTGCATTGGCAGGCGGACTCTCAACCACTGTACCACCAGGGAAGCCCGGTGATGAGTTTTAGATATGACATCAAAAAAGAAATGGATAAATAGGACTTTATTAAAATTAAAAATGTTTGCTCTGGAATTCCCTGGCCGTCCAGTGGTTAGGAATTGGCACTTCCACTGCAGGGGCCTGGGTTCGATCCCTGGCCAGGGAGCTAAGATCCCATAAGCCACACAGCGTGCCCGAAGAATTTAAAAAACAGTTTTCTTTCACAAAACACTGTCAAGAGAATGAAAAGACAAAAACCCTAGACTAGGAGAAAATTTTGCAAACCCCATATCTAATAAAGGACTTTAACATACAAAGAGCTCTTAAAACTCAACAATAAGAAAACAAAAAGAAAAACAATTAAAAATTGGCCAGAACATCTGAACAAACACCTCACCAAAGAAAATACAGAGATGGCAAATGAGCAAATGAAAAGATGCTCATTTGCAATTAGAGAAATTCAATGAAAAAAAAAAGATATCCCTATACCCATAATAGAATGATTAAAAATTTTTAAACCTATAAATACCAATTGCTGGTTAGAGGAAAACTCATTTTTAGTGTATTTTTTAGTTTATTTTAAAATTGTTGCTCAAGAGATTATAATATGCATATTAACTTGAAATCATCTACTTCAGATTAATACTAAATTATGTCCAATATTGTATGGAATCTTCCAATAATTCTTTTTTGCACCCTCTCTCCTTTGTGCTGTAGCCATACAAATGAGGCCTTTACATGTTATAACCCAACAATGCTGTTTTATAGTTGTTTTGTATTTGTGTCTTTTATGCACTTCTCTTTTTTTTTTTTAACATCTTTATTGGAGTATAATTGCTCTACAACGGTATGTTAGTTTCTGCTTTATAACAAAGTGAATCAGTTATACATATACATATGTTCCCGTGTCTCTTCCCTCTTGCGTCTCCCTCCTTCCCACCCTCCCTATCCCACCCCTCTGGGTGGTCACAAAGCACTGAACTGATCTCCCTGTATGCACTTCTCTTTTAAATCATTTTAGAAGAAAAGAGTAAAAAATATATTCTATCATTTATATTTACCCACGTAATAAGTTTTCCTGGCCGTGTTTATTTCTTTGTATGGATTTGAGTTAAAGTCATTTTTTTAAACAGACTTTACCTTTTTTGTGGAGTTTTAGGCTCATAGCAAAATTGAGAACAAGGTACAGAGTTTTCCCATATACCCCTTCCCCTACACATGCAATGTTGCCCCCATTATCAACATTTCCCACCAAAGTGGTACTTTTACTACAACTGATGAGCCTACATTAACACATCATCATGAAGGGACTTCCCTGATTGCACAGTCGTTAAGAATCTGCCTGCCAATGCAGGGGACACGGGTTCAAGCCCTGGTTTGGGAAGATCCCACGTGCCATGGAGCAACTAAGCCTGTGCACACAACTACTGAGCCTGTGCTCTAGAGTCTGTGAGCCACTACAGCTATTGATCCCACGTGCCACAACTACTGAAGCCTGCGCACCTAGGGCCCATGCTCCACAACAAGAGAAACCTCCGCCATGAGAAGCCCGTGCACTGCAATGAAGAGTAGTAGCCCTCACTTGCCACAAGTAGAGAAAGACCATGTGCAGCAAACGAAGACTGAATGCAGCCAAAAATAAATAAATAATAAATTTATTTGGGAAAAAAACACATCATCCTCCAAATCCATAGTTCACATTGGGGTTCAGTGTTGCTGTTGTACATTATATGGGTTCGCACAAATTTATAATGACAATACATCCAAGATTAAACTATTATACAGAATCTCTGCCCTAAAAATCCACTGTACTTTCCCTGTTTATCTCTCCCTCCATCCCTAACCTGTGGCCACCACTGATCTTTTTACTGTCTCTATAGTTTTGTCTTGAATGATGGTCTTTTTCCCTCAGTTTTTCACCTTACTTTGGAGTTTCTGTCAACCTGTTTTCGAGTTTCCTGATTATTCATTTGTGTTGAGTTTACTTATCAGCCCATTAAAGACATTCTTTATTTCTGCGTTTTTAATTTCTACCATTTTTATATGATTCCTTCTTATAGTTTCTACCTGTCTTCTTTTTTTTTTTTTTTTTTTTTAGGTTCTGCTTTATAACAAAGTGAATCAGTCATACATATACATGTGTTCCCCCATCCCTTCCCTCTTGTGTCTCCCACCCTCCCTATCCCACCCCTCCAGGCGGTCACAAAGCACCGAGCTGATCTCCCTGTGCTATGCGACTGCTTCCCACTATCTACCTTCCTTACGTTTGGTAGTGTATATATGTCCATGCCTCTCTTTCGCTTTGTCACAGGTTCCCCTTCCCCCTCCCCATATCCTCAAGTCCATTCTCAAGTAGGTCTGTGTCTTTATTCCTGTTTTACCCCTAGGTTCTTCATGACCATTTTTGTTCTTAAATTCCATATATATGTGTTAGCATGCGGTATTTGTCTTTCTCTTTCTGACTTACTTCACTCTGTATGACAGACTCTAGGTCTATCCACCTCATTACAAATAGCTCCGTTTCGTTTCCTTTTATGGCTGAGCAATATTCCATTGTATATATGTGCCACATCTTCTTTATCCATTCATCGGATGATGGACACTTAGGTTGTTTCTATCTCCGGGCTATTGTGAATAGAGCTGCAATGAACATTTTGGTACATGTCTCTCTTTGAATTATGATTTCCTCAGGGTATATGCCTAGTAGTGGGATTGCTGGGTCATATGGTAGTTCTATTTGTAGTTTTTTAAGGAACCTCCATACTGTTCTCCATAGTGGCTGTACCAATTCACATTCCCACCAGCAGTGCAAGAGTGTTCCCTTTTCTCCACACCCTCTCCAGCATTTATTGTTTCTAGATTTCTTGATGATGGCCATTCTGACTGGTGTGAGATGATATCTCATTATAGTTTTGATATGCATTTCTCTAATGATTAATGATGTTGAGCATTCTTTCATGTGTTTGTTGGCAGTCTGTATATCTTCTTTGGAGAAATGCCTATTTAAGTCTTCTGCCCATTTTTGGATTGGGTTGTTTGTTTTTTTGCTATTGAGCTGCATGAGCTGCTTATAAATTTTGGAGATCAATCCTTTGTCAGTTGCTTCATTTGCAAATATTTTCTCCCATTCTGAGGGTTGTCTTTTGGTGGTGTTTATGGTTTCCTTTGCTGTGCAAAAGCTTTGAAGTTTCATTAGGTCCCATTTGTCTATCTTTTTGTTTTTATTTCCATTTCTCTAGGAGGTGGGTCCAAAAGGATCTTGCTGTGACTTATGTCATAGAGTGTTCTGCCTATGTTTTCCTCTAAGAGTTTGATAGTGTCTGGCCTTACATTTAGGTCTTTAATCCATTTTGAGCTTATTTTTGTGTATGGTGTTAGGGAGTGATCTAATCTCATACTTTTACATGTACCTGTCCAGTTTTCCCAGCAACGCTTATTGAAGAGGCTCTCCTTTCTCCACTGTACATTCCTGCCTCCTTTATCAAAGATAAGTTGACCATATGTGCGTGGGTTTATCTCTGGGCTTTCTATCCTGTTCCATTGATCTGTCTTTCTGTTTTTGTGCCAGTACCATACTGCCTTGATTACTGTAGCTTTGTAGTATAGTCTGAAGTCAGGGAGCCTGATTCCTCCAGCTCTGTTTTTCGTTCTCAAGATTGCTTTGTCTATTCGGGGTCTTTTGTGTTTCCATACAAATTTTGAAATTTTTTGTTCTAGTTCTGTGAAAAATGCCAGTGGTAGTTTGATAGGGATTGCATTGAATCTGTTAAGATTGCTTTGGGTAGTAGAGTCATTTTCACAATGTTGATTCTTCCAATCCAAGAACATGGTATATCTCTTGATCTGTTTGTATCATCTTTAATTTCTTTCATCAGTGTCTTACATGTGTGGTTTTGAATTATGGCTTTCTCTGGGTATAGGCCCAGGAGTGGGATTGCTGGGTCATATGGTAATTCTACTTTTAGTTTTTTAAGGAACCTCCATACTGTTCTCCATAGTGGCTGTATCAATTTACATTCCCCCCAACAGTGCAAGAGGGTTCCCTATTCTCCACACGCTCTCCAGCATTTGTTTTTAGATTTTCTGATGATGCCCATTCTAACTGGTGTGAGGTGATACCTCATTGTAGTTTTGATTTGCATTTCTGTAATAATTAGTTATGTTGAGCAGCTTTTCATGTGCCTCTTACAATTACTTTCTTATATGCCAGCAACGAACAATTGGAATTTGTAATTTAAAGAAAATACTATTTCCAGTTGTACCAAATGAAAATGAAGTACTTAGGTGTAAATTTAACAAACTATGTACAGGGTCTGTTGATGAGAAATATGTACAGGGTCTGTTGAGGTCAAAGAAGATCTAAATAAATGGAGATACTTTCTGTTCATGGATTGGAAAGCTCAAGATGGTTAAAATGTCAAATTTTCCTACCTTGAGCTATAGATTCAATGCAATTTACATCAAAATTCCACCAGAAAATTTTGTCAGTATTCATAAGCTGATTCTAAACCTTTTATGGAAAGGCAAATTATCTATAATCAGTAACATAGTGCAGAAGAAGCACAGAGTTGGAGGGCTTATACCACTTGGTTTCAAGACTTACTGTAAAGCTATAGGTATGACAACAGCATGCTACTGGTAAAAGGATAGGTATATAGATCAATGGAACAGAATAGAGAGTTGAGAAATAACCCATACTAATATAGCGAACTAACCTTTGACAAAGGCAGAAAGGCTGTACAATGGTAAAAGGATAGACTTTTCAACAAATGGTGCTAGAACAATTGTATGTCCACAGGCTAAAAAATGAACCTAGTTTGAGGCCCTCATCCTTCACAAAAATCAACTGAAAATGGAACACAGCCTAAGTAGAAAATGGAAAACTGTAAGACTTCTAAAAGAAAAAACAGGAGAATATGTGAATTTGGGTTTGGTGATGAATTTTATTTGTTTGTTTTTTGGTTTTTTTCTTCTTCGGTACGCGGGCCTCTCACTGTTGTGGCCTCTCCCGTTGCGGAGCACAGGCTCTGGACGCGCAGGCTCAGCGGCCATGGCTCATGGGCCCAGCCACTCTGCGGCATGTGGGATCTTCCGGGACCGGGACACGAACCTGTGTCCCCTGCATTGGCAGGCGGACTCTCAACCACTGTACCACCAGGGAAGCCCGGTGATGAGTTTTAGATATGACATCAAAAAAGAAATGGATAAATAGGACTTTATTAAAATTAAAAATGTTTGCTCTGGAATTCCCTGGCCGTCCAGTGGTTAGGAATTGGCACTTCCACTGCAGGGGCCTGGGTTCGATCCCTGGCCAGGGAGCTAAGATCCCATAAGCCACACAGCGTGCCCGAAGAATTTAAAAAACAGTTTTCTTTCACAAAACACTGTCAAGAGAATGAAAAGACAAAAACCCTAGACTAGGAGAAAATTTTGCAAACCCCATATCTAATAAAGGACTTTAACATACAAAGAGCTCTTAAAACTCAACAATAAGAAAACAAAAAGAAAAACAATTAAAAATTGGCCAGAACATCTGAACAAACACCTCACCAAAGAAAATACAGAGATGGCAAATGAGCAAATGAAAAGATGCTCATTTGCAATTAGAGAAATTCAATGAAAAAAAAAAGATATCCCTATACCCATAATAGAATGATTAAAAATTTTTAAACCTATAAATACCAATTGCTGGTTAGAGGAAAACTCATTTTTAGTGTATTTTTTAGTTTATTTTAAAATTGTTGCTCAAGAGATTATAATATGCATATTAACTTGAAATCATCTACTTCAGATTAATACTAAATTATGTCCAATATTGTATGGAATCTTCCAATAATTCTTTTTTGCACCCTCTCTCCTTTGTGCTGTAGCCATACAAATGAGGCCTTTACATGTTATAACCCAACAATGCTGTTTTATAGTTGTTTTGTATTTGTGTCTTTTATGCACTTCTCTTTTTTTTTTTTAACATCTTTATTGGAGTATAATTGCTCTACAACGGTATGTTAGTTTCTGCTTTATAACAAAGTGAATCAGTTATACATATACATATGTTCCCGTGTCTCTTCCCTCTTGCGTCTCCCTCCTTCCCACCCTCCCTATCCCACCCCTCTGGGTGGTCACAAAGCACTGAACTGATCTCCCTGTATGCACTTCTCTTTTAAATCATTTTAGAAGAAAAGAGTAAAAAATATATTCTATCATTTATATTTACCCACGTAATAAGTTTTCCTGGCCGTGTTTATTTCTTTGTATGGATTTGAGTTAAAGTCATTTTTTTAAACAGACTTTACCTTTTTTGTGGAGTTTTAGGCTCATAGCAAAATTGAGAACAAGGTACAGAGTTTTCCCATATACCCCTTCCCCTACACATGCAATGTTGCCCCCATTATCAACATTTCCCACCAAAGTGGTACTTTTACTACAACTGATGAGCCTACATTAACACATCATCATGAAGGGACTTCCCTGATTGCACAGTCGTTAAGAATCTGCCTGCCAATGCAGGGGACACGGGTTCAAGCCCTGGTTTGGGAAGATCCCACGTGCCATGGAGCAACTAAGCCTGTGCACACAACTACTGAGCCTGTGCTCTAGAGTCTGTGAGCCACTACAGCTATTGATCCCACGTGCCACAACTACTGAAGCCTGCGCACCTAGGGCCCATGCTCCACAACAAGAGAAACCTCCGCCATGAGAAGCCCGTGCACTGCAATGAAGAGTAGTAGCCCTCACTTGCCACAAGTAGAGAAAGACCATGTGCAGCAAACGAAGACTGAATGCAGCCAAAAATAAATAAATAATAAATTTATTTGGGAAAAAAACACATCATCCTCCAAATCCATAGTTCACATTGGGGTTCAGTGTTGCTGTTGTACATTATATGGGTTCGCACAAATTTATAATGACAATACATCCAAGATTAAACTATTATACAGAATCTCTGCCCTAAAAATCCACTGTACTTTCCCTGTTTATCTCTCCCTCCATCCCTAACCTGTGGCCACCACTGATCTTTTTACTGTCTCTATAGTTTTGTCTTGAATGATGGTCTTTTTCCCTCAGTTTTTCACCTTACTTTGGAGTTTCTGTCAACCTGTTTTCGAGTTTCCTGATTATTCATTTGTGTTGAGTTTACTTATCAGCCCATTAAAGACATTCTTTATTTCTGCGTTTTTAATTTCTACCATTTTTATATGATTCCTTCTTATAGTTTCTACCTGTCTTCTTTTTTTTTTTTTTTTTTTTTAGGTTCTGCTTTATAACAAAGTGAATCAGTCATACATATACATGTGTTCCCCCATCCCTTCCCTCTTGTGTCTCCCACCCTCCCTATCCCACCCCTCCAGGCGGTCACAAAGCACCGAGCTGATCTCCCTGTGCTATGCGACTGCTTCCCACTATCTACCTTCCTTACGTTTGGTAGTGTATATATGTCCATGCCTCTCTTTCGCTTTGTCACAGGTTCCCCTTCCCCCTCCCCATATCCTCAAGTCCATTCTCAAGTAGGTCTGTGTCTTTATTCCTGTTTTACCCCTAGGTTCTTCATGACCATTTTTGTTCTTAAATTCCATATATATGTGTTAGCATGCGGTATTTGTCTTTCTCTTTCTGACTTACTTCACTCTGTATGACAGACTCTAGGTCTATCCACCTCATTACAAATAGCTCCGTTTCGTTTCTTTTTATGGCTGAGCAATATTCCATTGTATATATGTGCCACATCTTCTTTATCCATTCATCGGATGATGGACACTTAGGTTGTTTCTATCTCCGGGCTATTGTGAATAGAGCTGCAATGAACATTTTGGTACATGTCTCTCTTTGAATTATGATTTCCTCAGGGTATATGCCTAGTAGTGGGATTGCTGGGTCATATGGTAGTTCTATTTGTAGTTTTTTAAGGAACCTCCATACTGTTCTCCATAGTGGCTGTACCAATTCACATTCCCACCAGCAGTGCAAGAGTGTTCCCTTTTCTCCACACCCTCTCCAGCATTTATTGTTTCTAGATTTCTTGATGATGGCCATTCTGACTGGTGTGAGATGATATCTCATTATAGTTTTGATATGCATTTCTCTAATGATTAATGATGTTGAGCATTCTTTCATGTGTTTGTTGGCAGTCTGTATATCTTCTTTGGAGAAATGCCTATTTAAGTCTTCTGCCCATTTTTGGATTGGGTTGTTTGTTTTTTTGCTATTGAGCTGCATGAGCTGCTTATAAATTTTGGAGATCAATCCTTTGTCAGTTGCTTCATTTGCAAATATTTTCTCCCATTCTGAGGGTTGTCTTTTGGTGGTGTTTATGGTTTCCTTTGCTGTGCAAAAGCTTTGAAGTTTCATTAGGTCCCATTTGTCTATCTTTTTGTTTTTATTTCCATTTCTCTAGGAGGTGGGTCCAAAAGGATCTTGCTGTGACTTATGTCATAGAGTGTTCTGCCTATGTTTTCCTCTAAGAGTTTGATAGTGTCTGGCCTTACATTTAGGTCTTTAATCCATTTTGAGCTTATTTTTGTGTATGGTGTTAGGGAGTGATCTAATCTCATACTTTTACATGTACCTGTCCAGTTTTCCCAGCAACGCTTATTGAAGAGGCTCTCCTTTCTCCACTGTACATTCCTGCCTCCTTTATCAAAGATAAGTTGACCATATGTGCGTGGGTTTATCTCTGGGCTTTCTATCCTGTTCCATTGATCTGTCTTTCTGTTTTTGTGCCAGTACCATACTGCCTTGATTACTGTAGCTTTGTAGTATAGTCTGAAGTCAGGGAGCCTGATTCCTCCAGCTCTGTTTTTCGTTCTCAAGATTGCTTTGTCTATTCGGGGTCTTTTGTGTTTCCATACAAATTTTGAAATTTTTTGTTCTAGTTCTGTGAAAAATGCCAGTGGTAGTTTGATAGGGATTGCATTGAATCTGTTAAGATTGCTTTGGGTAGTAGAGTCATTTTCACAATGTTGATTCTTCCAATCCAAGAACATGGTATATCTCTTGATCTGTTTGTATCATCTTTAATTTCTTTCATCAGTGTCTTACATGTGTGGTTTTGAATTATGGCTTTCTCTGGGTATAGGCCCAGGAGTGGGATTGCTGGGTCATATGGTAATTCTACTTTTAGTTTTTTAAGGAACCTCCATACTGTTCTCCATAGTGGCTGTATCAATTTACATTCCCCCCAACAGTGCAAGAGGGTTCCCTATTCTCCACACGCTCTCCAGCATTTGTTTTTAGATTTTCTGATGATGCCCATTCTAACTGGTGTGAGGTGATACCTCATTGTAGTTTTGATTTGCATTTCTGTAATAATTAGTTATGTTGAGCAGCTTTTCATGTGCCTCTTACAATTACTTTCTTATATGCCAGCAACGAACAATTGGAATTTGTAATTTAAAGAAAATACTATTTCCAGTTGTACCAAATGAAAATGAAGTACTTAGGTGTAAATTTAACAAACTATGTACAGGGTCTGTTGATGAGAAATATGTACAGGGTCTGTTGAGGTCAAAGAAGATCTAAATAAATGGAGATACTTTCTGTTCATGGATTGGAAAGCTCAAGATGGTTAAAATGTCAAATTTTCCTACCTTGAGCTATAGATTCAATGCAATTTACATCAAAATTCCACCAGAAAATTTTGTCAGTATTCATAAGCTGATTCTAAACCTTTTATGGAAAGGCAAATTATCTATAATCAGTAACATAGTGCAGAAGAAGCACAGAGTTGGAGGGCTTATACCACTTGGTTTCAAGACTTACTGTAAAGCTATAGGTATGACAACAGCATGCTACTGGTAAAAGGATAGGTATATAGATCAATGGAACAGAATAGAGAGTTGAGAAATAACCCATACTAATATAGCGAACTAACCTTTGACAAAGGCAGAAAGGCTGTACAATGGTAAAAGGATAGACTTTTCAACAAATGGTGCTAGAACAATTGTATGTCCACAGGCTAAAAAATGAACCTAGTTTGAGGCCCTCATCCTTCACAAAAATCAACTGAAAATGGAACACAGCCTAAGTAGAAAATGGAAAACTGTAAGACTTCTAAAAGAAAAAACAGGAGAATATGTGAATTTGGGTTTGGTGATGAATTTTATTTGTTTGTTTTTTGGTTTTTTTCTTCTTCGGTACGCGGGCCTCTCACTGTTGTGGCCTCTCCCGTTGCGGAGCACAGGCTCTGGACGCGCAGGCTCAGCGGCCATGGCTCATGGGCCCAGCCACTCTGCGGCATGTGGGATCTTCCGGGACCGGGACACGAACCTGTGTCCCCTGCATTGGCAGGCGGACTCTCAACCACTGTACCACCAGGGAAGCCCGGTGATGAGTTTTAGATATGACATCAAAAAAGAAATGGATAAATAGGACTTTATTAAAATTAAAAATGTTTGCTCTGGAATTCCCTGGCCGTCCAGTGGTTAGGAATTGGCACTTCCACTGCAGGGGCCTGGGTTCGATCCCTGGCCAGGGAGCTAAGATCCCATAAGCCACACAGCGTGCCCGAAGAATTTAAAAAACAGTTTTCTTTCACAAAACACTGTCAAGAGAATGAAAAGACAAAAACCCTAGACTAGGAGAAAATTTTGCAAACCCCATATCTAATAAAGGACTTTAACATACAAAGAGCTCTTAAAACTCAACAATAAGAAAACAAAAAGAAAAACAATTAAAAATTGGCCAGAACATCTGAACAAACACCTCACCAAAGAAAATACAGAGATGGCAAATGAGCAAATGAAAAGATGCTCATTTGCAATTAGAGAAATTCAATGAAAAAAAAAAGATATCCCTATACCCATAATAGAATGATTAAAAATTTTTAAACCTATAAATACCAATTGCTGGTTAGAGGAAAACTCATTTTTAGTGTATTTTTTAGTTTATTTTAAAATTGTTGCTCAAGAGATTATAATATGCATATTAACTTGAAATCATCTACTTCAGATTAATACTAAATTATGTCCAATATTGTATGGAATCTTCCAATAATTCTTTTTTGCACCCTCTCTCCTTTGTGCTGTAGCCATACAAATGAGGCCTTTACATGTTATAACCCAACAATGCTGTTTTATAGTTGTTTTGTATTTGTGTCTTTTATGCACTTCTCTTTTTTTTTTTTAACATCTTTATTGGAGTATAATTGCTCTACAACGGTATGTTAGTTTCTGCTTTATAACAAAGTGAATCAGTTATACATATACATATGTTCCCGTGTCTCTTCCCTCTTGCGTCTCCCTCCTTCCCACCCTCCCTATCCCACCCCTCTGGGTGGTCACAAAGCACTGAACTGATCTCCCTGTATGCACTTCTCTTTTAAATCATTTTAGAAGAAAAGAGTAAAAAATATATTCTATCATTTATATTTACCCACGTAATAAGTTTTCCTGGCCGTGTTTATTTCTTTGTATGGATTTGAGTTAAAGTCATTTTTTTAAACAGACTTTACCTTTTTTGTGGAGTTTTAGGCTCATAGCAAAATTGAGAACAAGGTACAGAGTTTTCCCATATACCCCTTCCCCTACACATGCAATGTTGCCCCCATTATCAACATTTCCCACCAAAGTGGTACTTTTACTACAACTGATGAGCCTACATTAACACATCATCATGAAGGGACTTCCCTGATTGCACAGTCGTTAAGAATCTGCCTGCCAATGCAGGGGACACGGGTTCAAGCCCTGGTTTGGGAAGATCCCACGTGCCATGGAGCAACTAAGCCTGTGCACACAGCTACTGAGCCTGTGCTCTAGAGTCTGTGAGCCACTACAGCTATTGATCCCACGTGCCACAACTACTGAAGCCTGCGCACCTAGGGCCCATGCTCCACAACAAGAGAAACCTCCGCCATGAGAAGCCCGTGCACTGCAATGAAGAGTAGTAGCCCTCACTTGCCACAAGTAGAGAAAGACCATGTGCAGCAAACGAAGACTGAATGCAGCCAAAAATAAATAAATAATAAATTTATTTGGGAAAAAAACACATCATCCTCCAAATCCATAGTTCACATTGGGGTTCAGTGTTGCTGTTGTACATTATATGGGTTCGCACAAATTTATAATGACAATACATCCAAGATTAAACTATTATACAGAATCTCTGCCCTAAAAATCCACTGTACTTTCCCTGTTTATCTCTCCCTCCATCCCTAACCTCTGGCCACCACTGATCTTTTTACTGTCTCTATAGTTTTGTCTTGAATGATGGTCTTTTTCCCTCAGTTTTTCACCTTACTTTGGAGTTTCTGTCAACCTGTTTTCGAGTTTCCTGATTATTCATTTGTGTTGAGTTTACTTATCAGCCCATTAAAGACATTCTTTATTTCTGCGTTTTTAATTTCTACCATTTTTATATGATTCCTTCTTATAGTTTCTACCTGTCTTCTTTTTTTTTTTTTTTTTTTTTTTTAGGTTCTGCTTTATAACAAAGTGAATCAGTCATACATATACATGTGTTCCCCCATCCCTTCCCTCTTGTGTCTCCCACCCTCCCTATCCCACCCCTCCAGGCGGTCACAAAGCACCGAGCTGATCTCCCTGTGCTATGCGACTGCTTCCCACTATCTACCTTCCTTACGTTTGGTAGTGTATATATGTCCATGCCTCTCTTTCGCTTTGTCACAGGTTCCCCTTCCCCCTCCCCATATCCTCAAGTCCATTCTCAAGTAGGTCTGTGTCTTTATTCCTGTTTTACCCCTAGGTTCTTCATGACCATTTTTGTTCTTAAATTCCATATATATGTGTTAGCATGCGGTATTTGTCTTTCTCTTTCTGACTTACTTCACTCTGTATGACAGACTCTAGGTCTATCCACCTCATTACAAATAGCTCAGTTTCGTTTCTTTTTATGGCTGAGCAATATTCCATTGTATATATGTGCCACATCTTCTTTATCCATTCATCGGATGATGGACACTTAGGTTGTTTCTATCTCCGGGCTATTGTGAATAGAGCTGCAATGAACATTTTGGTACATGTCTCTCTTTGAATTATGATTTCCTCAGGGTATATGCCTAGTAGTGGGATTGCTGGGTCATATGGTAGTTCTATTTGTAGTTTTTTAAGGAACCTCCATACTGTTCTCCATAGTGGCTGTACCAATTCACATTCCCACCAGCAGTGCAAGAGTGTTCCCTTTTCTCCACACCCTCTCCAGCATTTATTGTTTCTAGATTTCTTGATGATGGCCATTCTGACTGGTGTGAGATGATATCTCATTATAGTTTTGATATGCATTTCTCTAATGATTAATGATGTTGAGCATTCTTTCATGTGTTTGTTGGCAGTCTGTATATCTTCTTTGGAGAAATGCCTATTTAAGTCTTCTGCCCATTTTTGGATTGGGTTGTTTGTTTTTTTGCTATTGAGCTGCATGAGCTGCTTATAAATTTTGGAGATTAATCCTTTGTCAGTTGCTTCATTTGCAAATATTTTCTCCCATTCTGAGGGTTGTCTTTTGGTGGTGTTTATGGTTTCCTTTGCTGTGCAAAAGCTTTGAAGTTTCATTAGGTCCCATTTGTCTATCTTTGTTTTTATTTCCATTTCTCTAGGAGGTGGGTCCAAAAGGATCTTGCTGTGACTTATGTCATAGAGTGTTCTGCCTATGTTTTCCTCTAAGAGTTTGATAGTGTCTGGCCTTACATTTAGGTCTTTAATCCATTTTGAGCTTATTTTTGTGTATGGTGTTAGGGAGTGATCTAATCTCATACTTTTACATGTACCTGTCCAGTTTTCCCAGCAACGCTTATTGAAGAGGCTCTCCTTTCTCCACTGTACATTCCTGCCTCCTTTATCAAAGATAAGTTGACCATATGTGCGTGGGTTTATCTCTGGGCTTTCTATCCTGTTCCATTGATCTGTCTTTCTGTTTTTGTGCCAGTACCATACTGCCTTGATTACTGTAGCTTTGTAGTATAGTCTGAAGTCAGGGAGCCTGATTCCTCCAGCTCTGTTTTTCGTTCTCAAGATTGCTTTGTCTATTCGGGGTCTTTTGTGTTTCCATACAAATTTTGAAATTTTTTGTTCTAGTTCTGTGAAAAATGCCAGTGGTAGTTTGATAGGGATTGCATTGAATCTGTAAGATTGCTTTGGGTAGTAGAGTCATTTTCACAATGTTGATTCTTCCAATCCAAGAACATGGTATATCTCTTGATCTGTTTGTATCATCTTTAATTTCTTTCATCAGTGTCTTACATGTGTGGTTTTGAATTATGGCTTTCTCTGGGTATAGGCCCAGGAGTGGGATTGCTGGGTCATATGGTAATTCTACTTTTAGTTTTTTAAGGAACCTCCATACTGTTCTCCATAGTGGCTGTATCAATTTACATTCGCCCCAACAGTGCAAGAGGGTTCCCTATTCTCCACACGCTCTCCAGCATTTGTTTTTAGATTTTCTGATGATGCCCATTCTAACTGGTGTGAGGTGATACCTCATTGTAGTTTTGATTTGCATTTCTGTAATAATTAGTTATGTTGAGCAGCTTTTCATGTGCCTCTTACAATTACTTTCTTATATGCCAGCAACGAACAATTGGAATTTGTAATTTAAAGAAAATACTATTTCCAGTTGTACCAAATGAAAATGAAGTACTTAGGTGTAAATTTAACAAACTATGTACAGGGTCTGTTGATGAGAAATATGTACAGGGTCTGTTGAGGTCAAAGAAGATCTAAATAAATGGAGATACTTTCTGTTCATGGATTGGAAAGCTCAAGATGGTTAAAATGTCAAATTTTCCTACCTTGAGCTATAGATTCAATGCAATTTACATCAAAATTCCACCAGAAAATTTTGTCAGTATTCATAAGCTGATTCTAAACCTTTTATGGAAAGGCAAATTATCTATAATCAGTAACATAGTGCAGAAGAAGCACAGAGTTGGAGGGCTTATACCACTTGGTTTCAAGACTTACTGTAAAGCTATAGGTATGACAACAGCATGCTACTGGTAAAAGGATAGGTATATAGATCAATGGAACAGAATAGAGAGTTGAGAAATAACCCATACTAATATAGCGAACTAACCTTTGACAAAGGCAGAAAGGCTGTACAATGGTAAAAGGATAGACTTTTCAACAAATGGTGCTAGAACAATTGTGTGTCCACAGGCTAAAAAATGAACCTATTTTGAGGCCCTCATCCTTCACAAAAATCAACTGAAAATGGAACACAGCCTAAGTAGAAAATGGAAAACTGTAAGACTTCTAAAAGAAAAAACAGGAGAATATGTGAATTTGGGTTTGGTGATGAATTTTATTTGTTTGTTTTTTGGTTTTTTTCTTCTTCGGTACGCGGGCCTCTCACTGTTGTGGCCTCTCCCGTTGCGGAGCACAGGCTCTGGACGCGCAGGCTCAGCGGCCATGGCTCATGGGCCCAGCCACTCTGCGGCATGTGGGATCTTCCGGGACCGGGGCACGAACCTGTGTCCCCTGCATTGGCAGGCGGACTCTCAACCACTGTACCACCAGGGAAGCCCGGTGATGAGTTTTAGATATGACATCAAAAAAGAAATGGATAAATAGGACTTTATTAAAATTAAAAATGTTTGCTCTGGAATTCCCTGGCCGTCCAGTGGTTAGGAATTGGCACTTCCACTGCAGGGGCCTGGGTTCGATCCCTGGCCAGGGAGCTAAGATCCCATAAGCCACACAGCGTGCCCGAAGAATTTAAAAAACAGTTTTCTTTCACAAAACACTGTCAAGAGAATGAAAAGACAAAAACCCTAGACTAGGAGAAAATTTTGCAAACCCCATATCTAATAAAGGACTTTAACATACAAAGAGCTCTTAAAACTCAACAATAAGAAAACAAAAAGAAAAACAATTAAAAATTGGCCAGAACATCTGAACAAACACCTCACCAAAGAAAATACAGAGATGGCAAATGAGCAAATGAAAAGATGCTCATTTGCAATTAGAGAAATTCAATGAAAAAAAAAAGATATCCCTATACCCATAATAGAATGATTAAAAATTTTTAAACCTATAAATACCAATTGCTGGTTAGAGGAAAACTCATTTTTAGTGTATTTTTTAGTTTATTTTAAAATTGTTGCTCAAGAGATTATAATATGCATATTAACTTGAAATCATCTACTTCAGATTAATACTAAATTATGTCCAATATTGTATGGAATCTTCCAATAATTCTTTTTCGCACCCTCTCTCCTTTGTGCTGTAGCCATACAAATGAGGCCTTTACATGTTATAACCCAACAATGCTGTTTTATAGTTGTTTTGTATTTGTGTCTTTTATGCACTTCTCTTTTTTTTTTTAACATCTTTATTGGAGTATAATTGCTCTACAACGGTATGTTAGTTTCTGCTTTATAACAAAGTGAATCAGTTATACATATACATATGTTCCCGTGTCTCTTCCCTCTTGCGTCTCCCTCCTTCCCACCCTCCCTATCCCACCCCTCTGGGTGGTCACAAAGCACTGAACTGATCTCCCTGTATGCACTTCTCTTTTAAATCATTTTAGAAGAAAAGAGTAAAAAATATATTCTATCATTTATATTTACCCATGTAATAAGTTTTCCTGGCCGTGTTTATTTCTTTGTATGGATTTGAGTTAAAGTCATTTTTTTAAACAGACTTTACCTTTTTTGTGGAGTTTTAGGCTCATAGCAAAATTGAAAACAAGGTACAGAGTTTTCCCATATACCCCTTCCCCTACACATGCAATGTTGCCCCCATTATCAACATTTCCCACCAAAGTGGTACTTTTACTACAACTGATGAGCCTACATTAACACATCATCATGAAGGGACTTCCCTGATTGCACAGTCGTTAAGAATCTGCCTGCCAATGCAGGGGACACGGGTTCAAGCCCTGGTTTGGGAAGATCCCACGTGCCATGGAGCAACTAAGCCTGTGCACACAACTACTGAGCCTGTGCTCTAGAGTCTGTGAGCCACTACAGCTATTGATCCCACGTGCCACAACTACTGAAGCCTGCGCACCTAGGGCCCATGCTCCACAACAAGAGAAACCTCCGCCATGAGAAGCCCGTGCACTGCAATGAAGAGTAGTAGCCCTCACTTGCCACAAGTAGAGAAAGACCATGTGCAGCAAACAAAGACTGAATGCAGCCAAAAATAAATAAATAATAAATTTATTTGGGAAAAAAACACATCATCCTCCAAATCCATAGTTCACATTGGGGTTCAGTGTTGCTGTTGTACATTATATGGGTTCGCACAAATTTATAATGACAATTCATCCAAGATTAAACTATTATACAGAATCTCTGCCCTAAAAATCCACTGTACTTTCCCTGTTTATCTCTCCCTCCATCCCTAACCTCTGGCCACCACTGATCTTTTTACTGTCTCTATAGTTTTGTCTTGAATGATGGTCTTTTTCCCTCAGTTTTTCACCTTACTTTGGAGTTTCTGTCAACCTGTTTTCGAGTTTCCTGATTATTCATTTGTGTTGAGTTTACTTATCAGCCCATTAAAGACATTCTTTATTTCTGCGTTTTTAATTTCTACCATTTTTATATGATTCCTTCTTATAGTTTCTACCTGTCTTCTTTTTTTTTTTTTTTTTTTTTTAGGTTCTGCTTTATAACAAAGTGAATCAGTCATACATATACATGTGTTCCCCCATCCCTTCCCTCTTGTGTCTCCCACCCTCCCTATCCCACCCCTCCAGGCGGTCACAAAGCACCGAGCTGATCTCCCTGTGCTATGCGACTGCTTCCCACTATCTACCTTCCTTACGTTTGGTAGTGTATATATGTCCATGCCTCTCTTTCGCTTTGTCACAGGTTCCCCTTCCCCCTCCCCATATCCTCAAGTCCATTCTCAAGTAGGTCTGTGTCTTTATTCCTGTTTTACCCCTAGGTTCTTCATGACCATTTTTGTTCTTAAATTCCATATATATGTGTTAGCATGCGGTATTTGTCTTTCTCTTTCTGACTTACTTCACTCTGTATGACAGACTCTAGGTCTATCCACCTCATTACAAATAGCTCCGTTTCGTTTCCTTTTATGGCTGAGCAATATTCCATTGTATATATGTGCCACATCTTCTTTATCCATTCATCGGATGATGGACACTTAGGTTGTTTCTATCTCCGGGCTATTGTGAATAGAGCTGCAATGAACATTTTGGTACATGTCTCTCTTTGAATTATGATTTCCTCAGGGTATATGCCTAGTAGTGGGATTGCTGGGTCATATGGTAGTTCTATTTGTAGTTTTTTAAGGAACCTCCATACTGTTCTCCATAGTGGCTGTACCAATTCACATTCCCACCAGCAGTGCAAGAGTGTTCCCTTTTCTCCACACCCTCTCCAGCATTTATTGTTTCTAGATTTCTTGATGATGGCCATTCTGACTGGTGTGAGATGATATCTCATTATAGTTTTGATATGCATTTCTCTAATGATTAATGATGTTGAGCATTCTTTCATGTGTTTGTTGGCAGTCTGTATATCTTCTTTGGAGAAATGCCTATTTAAGTCTTCTGCCCATTTTTGGATTGGGTTGTTTGTTTTTTTGCTATTGAGCTGCATGAGCTGCTTATAAATTTTGGAGATCAATCCTTTGTCAGTTGCTTCATTTGCAAATATTTTCTCCCATTCTGAGGGTTGTCTTTTGGTGGTGTTTATGGTTTCCTTTGCTGTGCAAAAGCTTTGAAGTTTCATTAGGTCCCATTTGTCTATCTTTTTGTTTTTATTTCCATTTCTCTAGGAGGTGGGTCCAAAAGGATCTTGCTGTGACTTATGTCATAGAGTGTTCTGCCTATGTTTTCCTCTAAGAGTTTGATAGTGTCTGGCCTTACATTTAGGTCTTTAATCCATTTTGAGCTTATTTTTGTGTATGGTGTTAGGGAGTGATCTAATCTCATACTTTTACATGTACCTGTCCAGTTTTCCCAGCAACGCTTATTGAAGAGGCTCTCCTTTCTCCACTGTACATTCCTGCCTCCTTTATCAAAGATAAGTTGACCATATGTGCGTGGGTTTATCTCTGGGCTTTCTATCCTGTTCCATTGATCTGTCTTTCTGTTTTTGTGCCAGTACCATACTGCCTTGATTACTGTAGCTTTGTAGTATAGTCTGAAGTCAGGGAGCCTGATTCCTCCAGCTCTGTTTTTCGTTCTCAAGATTGCTTTGTCTATTCGGGGTCTTTTGTGTTTCCATACAAATTTTGAAATTTTTTGTTCTAGTTCTGTGAAAAATGCCAGTGGTAGTTTGATAGGGATTGCATTGAATCTGTTAAGATTGCTTTGGGTAGTAGAGTCATTTTCACAATGTTGATTCTTCCAATCCAAGAACATGGTATATCTCTTGATCTGTTTGTATCATCTTTAATTTCTTTCATCAGTGTCTTACATGTGTGGTTTTGAATTATGGCTTTCTCTGGGTATAGGCCCAGGAGTGGGATTGCTGGGTCATATGGTAATTCTACTTTTAGTTTTTTAAGGAACCTCCATACTGTTCTCCATAGTGGCTGTATCAATTTACATTCCCCCCAACAGTGCAAGAGGGTTCCCTATTCTCCACACGCTCTCCAGCATTTGTTTTTAGATTTTCTGATGATGCCCATTCTAACTGGTGTGAGGTGATACCTCATTGTAGTTTTGATTTGCATTTCTGTAATAATTAGTTATGTTGAGCAGCTTTTCATGTGCCTCTTACAATTACTTTCTTATATGCCAGCAACGAACAATTGGAATTTGTAATTTAAAGAAAATACTATTTCCAGTTGTACCAAATGAAAATGAAGTACTTAGGTGTAAATTTAACAAACTATGTACAGGGTCTGTTGATGAGAAATATGTACAGGGTCTGTTGAGGTCAAAGAAGATCTAAATAAATGGAGATACTTTCTGTTCATGGATTGGAAAGCTCAAGATGGTTAAAATGTCAAATTTTCCTACCTTGAGCTATAGATTCAATGCAATTTACATCAAAATTCCACCAGAAAATTTTGTCAGTATTCATAAGCTGATTCTAAACCTTTTATGGAAAGGCAAATTATCTATAATCAGTAACATAGTGCAGAAGAAGCACAGAGTTGGAGGGCTTATACCACTTGGTTTCAAGACTTACTGTAAAGCTATAGGTATGACAACAGCATGCTACTGGTAAAAGGATAGGTATATAGATCAATGGAACAGAATAGAGAGTTGAGAAATAACCCATACTAATATAGCGAACTAACCTTTGACAAAGGCAGAAAGGCTGTACAATGGTAAAAGGATAGACTTTTCAACAAATGGTGCTAGAACAATTGTATGTCCACAGGCTAAAAAATGAACCTAGTTTGAGGCCCTCATCCTTCACAAAAATCAACTGAAAATGGAACACAGCCTAAGTAGAAAATGGAAAACTGTAAGACTTCTAAAAGAAAAAACAGGAGAATATGTGAATTTGGGTTTGGTGATGAATTTTATTTGTTTGTTTTTTGGTTTTTTTCTTCTTCGGTACGCGGGCCTCTCACTGTTGTGGCCTCTCCCGTTGCGGAGCACAGGCTCTGGACGCGCAGGCTCAGCGGCCATGGCTCATGGGCCCAGCCACTCTGCGGCATGTGGGATCTTCCGGGACCGGGACACGAACCTGTGTCCCCTGCATTGGCAGGCGGACTCTCAACCACTGTACCACCAGGGAAGCCCGGTGATGAGTTTTAGATATGACATCAAAAAAGAAATGGATAAATAGGACTTTATTAAAATTAAAAATGTTTGCTCTGGAATTCCCTGGCCGTCCAGTGGTTAGGAATTGGCACTTCCACTGCAGGGGCCTGGGTTCGATCCCTGGCCAGGGAGCTAAGATCCCATAAGCCACACAGCGTGCCCGAAGAATTTAAAAAACAGTTTTCTTTCACAAAACACTGTCAAGAGAATGAAAAGACAAAAACCCTAGACTAGGAGAAAATTTTGCAAACCCCATATCTAATAAAGGACTTTAACATACAAAGAGCTCTTAAAACTCAACAATAAGAAAACAAAAAGAAAAACAATTAAAAATTGGCCAGAACATCTGAACAAACACCTCACCAAAGAAAATACAGAGATGGCAAATGAGCAAATGAAAAGATGCTCATTTGCAATTAGAGAAATTCAATGAAAAAAAAAAGATATCCCTATACCCATAATAGAATGATTAAAAATTTTTAAACCTATAAATACCAATTGCTGGTTAGAGGAAAACTCATTTTTAGTGTATTTTTTAGTTTATTTTAAAATTGTTGCTCAAGAGATTATAATATGCATATTAACTTGAAATCATCTACTTCAGATTAATACTAAATTATGTCCAATATTGTATGGAATCTTCCAATAATTCTTTTTTGCACCCTCTCTCCTTTGTGCTGTAGCCATACAAATGAGGCCTTTACATGTTATAACCCAACAATGCTGTTTTATAGTTGTTTTGTATTTGTGTCTTTTATGCACTTCTCTTTTTTTTTTTTAACATCTTTATTGGAGTATAATTGCTCTACAACGGTATGTTAGTTTCTGCTTTATAACAAAGTGAATCAGTTATACATATACATATGTTCCCGTGTCTCTTCCCTCTTGCGTCTCCCTCCTTCCCACCCTCCCTATCCCACCCCTCTGGGTGGTCACAAAGCACTGAACTGATCTCCCTGTATGCACTTCTCTTTTAAATCATTTTAGAAGAAAAGAGTAAAAAATATATTCTATCATTTATATTTACCCACGTAATAAGTTTTCCTGGCCGTGTTTATTTCTTTGTATGGATTTGAGTTAAAGTCATTTTTTTAAACAGACTTTACCTTTTTTGTGGAGTTTTAGGCTCATAGCAAAATTGAGAACAAGGTACAGAGTTTTCCCATATACCCCTTCCCCTACACATGCAATGTTGCCCCCATTATCAACATTTCCCACCAAAGTGGTACTTTTACTACAACTGATGAGCCTACATTAACACATCATCATGAAGGGACTTCCCTGATTGCACAGTCGTTAAGAATCTGCCTGCCAATGCAGGGGACACGGGTTCAAGCCCTGGTTTGGGAAGATCCCACGTGCCATGGAGCAACTAAGCCTGTGCACACAGCTACTGAGCCTGTGCTCTAGAGTCTGTGAGCCACTACAGCTATTGATCCCACGTGCCACAACTACTGAAGCCTGCGCACCTAGGGCCCATGCTCCACAACAAGAGAAACCTCCGCCATGAGAAGCCCGTGCACTGCAATGAAGAGTAGTAGCCCTCACTTGCCACAAGTAGAGAAAGACCATGTGCAGCAAACGAAGACTGAATGCAGCCAAAAATAAATAAATAATAAATTTATTTGGGAAAAAAACACATCATCCTCCAAATCCATAGTTCACATTGGGGTTCAGTGTTGCTGTTGTACATTATATGGGTTCGCACAAATTTATAATGACAATACATCCAAGATTAAACTATTATACAGAATCTCTGCCCTAAAAATCCACTGTACTTTCCCTGTTTATCTCTCCCTCCATCCCTAACCTCTGGCCACCACTGATCTTTTTACTGTCTCTATAGTTTTGTCTTGAATGATGGTCTTTTTCCCTCAGTTTTTCACCTTACTTTGGAGTTTCTGTCAACCTGTTTTCGAGTTTCCTGATTATTCATTTGTGTTGAGTTTACTTATCAGCTCATTAAAGACATTCTTTATTTCTGCGTTTTTAATTTCTACCATTTTTATATGATTCCTTCTTATAGTTTCTACCTGTCTTCTTTTTTTTTTTTTTTTTTTTAGGTTCTGCTTTATAACAAAGTGAATCAGTCATACATATACATGTGTTCCCCCATCCCTTCCCTCTTGTGTCTCCCACCCTCCCTATCCCACCCCTCCAGGCGGTCACAAAGCACCGAGCTGATCTCCCTGTGCTATGCGACTGCTTCCCACTATCTACCTTCCTTACGTTTGGTAGTGTATATATGTCCATGCCTCTCTTTCGCTTTGTCACAGGTTCCCCTTCCCCCTCCCCATATCCTCAAGTCCATTCTCAAGTAGGTCTGTGTCTTTATTCCTGTTTTACCCCTAGGTTCTTCATGACCATTTTTGTTCTTAAATTCCATATATATGTGTTAGCATGCAGTATTTGTCTTTCTCTTTCTGACTTACTTCACTCTGTATGACAGACTCTAGGTCTATCCACCTCATTACAAATAGCTCCGTTTCGTTTCTTTTTATGGCTGAGCAATATTCCATTGTATATATGTGCCACATCTTCTTTATCCATTCATCGGATGATGGACACTTAGGTTGTTTCTATCTCCGGGCTATTGTGAATAGAGCTGCAATGAACATTTTGGTACATGTCTCTCTTTGAATTATGATTTCCTCAGGGTATATGCCTAGTAGTGGGATTGCTGGGTCATATGGTAGTTCTATTTGTAGTTTTTTAAGGAACCTCCATACTGTTCTCCATAGTGGCTGTACCAATTCACATTCCCACCAGCAGTGCAAGAGTGTTCCCTTTTCTCCACACCCTCTCCAGCATTTATTGTTTCTAGATTTCTTGATGATGGCCATTCTGACTGGTGTGAGATGATATCTCATTATAGTTTTGATATGCATTTCTCTAATGATTAATGATGTTGAGCATTCTTTCATGTGTTTGTTGGCAGTCTGTATATCTTCTTTGGAGAAATGCCTATTTAAGTCTTCTGCCCATTTTTGGATTGGGTTGTTTGTTTTTTTGCTATTGAGCTGCATGAGCTGCTTATAAATTTTGGAGATTAATCCTTTGTCAGTTGCTTCATTTGCAAATATTTTCTCCCATTCTGAGGGTTGTCTTTTGGTGGTGTTTATGGTTTCCTTTGCTGTGCAAAAGCTTTGAAGTTTCATTAGGTCCCATTTGTCTATCTTTTTGTTTTTATTTCCATTTCTCTAGGAGGTGGGTCCAAAAGGATCTTGCTGTGACTTATGTCATAGAGTGTTCTGCCTATGTTTTCCTCTAAGAGTTTGATAGTGTCTGGCCTTACATTTAGGTCTTTAATCCATTTTGAGCTTATTTTTGTGTATGGTGTTAGGGAGTGATCTAATCTCATACTTTTACATGTACCTGTCCAGTTTTCCCAGCAACGCTTATTGAAGAGGCTCTCCTTTCTCCACTGTACATTCCTGCCTCCTTTATCAAAGATAAGTTGACCATATGTGCGTGGGTTTATCTCTGGGCTTTCTATCCTGTTCCATTGATCTGTCTTTCTGTTTTTGTGCCAGTACCATACTGCCTTGATTACTGTAGCTTTGTAGTATAGTCTGAAGTCAGGGAGCCTGATTCCTCCAGCTCTGTTTTTCGTTCTCAAGATTGCTTTGTCTATTCGGGGTCTTTTGTGTTTCCATACAAATTTTGAAATTTTTTGTTCTAGTTCTGTGAAAAATGCCAGTGGTAGTTTGATAGGGATTGCATTGAATCTGTAAGATTGCTTTGGGTAGTAGAGTCATTTTCACAATGTTGATTCTTCCAATCCAAGAACATGGTATATCTCTTGATCTGTTTGTATCATCTTTAATTTCTTTCATCAGTGTCTTACATGTGTGGTTTTGAATTATGGCTTTCTCTGGGTATATGCCCAGGAGTGGGATTGCTGGGTCATATGGTAATTCTACTTTTAGTTTTTTAAGGAACCTCCATACTGTTCTCCATAGTGGCTGTATCAATTTACATTCCCCCCAACAGTGCAAGAGGGTTCCCTATTCTCCACACGCTCTCCAGCATTTGTTTTTAGATTTTCTGATGATGCCCATTCTAACTGGTGTGAGGTGATACCTCATTGTAGTTTTGATTTGCATTTCTGTAATAATTAGTTATGTTGAGCAGCTTTTCATGTGCCTCTTACAATTACTTTCTTATATGCCAGCAACGAACAATTGGAATTTGTAATTTAAAGAAAATACTATTTCCAGTTGTACCAAATGAAAATGAAGTACTTAGGTGTAAATTTAACAAACTATGTACAGGGTCTGTTGATGAGAAATATGTACAGGGTCTGTTGAGGTCAAAGAAGATCTAAATAAATGGAGATACTTTCTGTTCATGGATTGGAAAGCTCAAGATGGTTAAAATGTCAAATTTTCCTACCTTGAGCTATAGATTCAATGCAATTTACATCAAAATTCCACCAGAAAATTTTGTCAGTATTCATAAGCTGATTCTAAACCTTTTATGGAAAGGCAAATTATCTATAATCAGTAGCATAGTGCAGAAGAAGCACAGAGTTGGAGGGCTTATACCACTTGGTTTCAAGACTTACTGTAAAGCTATAGGTATGACAACAGCATGCTACTGGTAAAAGGATAGGTATATAGATCAATGGAACAGAATAGAGAGTTGAGAAATAACCCATACTAATATAGCGAACTAACCTTTGACAAAGGCAGAAAGGCTGTACAATGGTAAAAGGATAGACTTTTTAACAAATGGTGCTAGAACAATTGTATGTCCACAGGCTAAAAAATGAACCTAGTTTGAGGCCCTCATCCTTCACAAAAATCAACTGAAAATGGAACACAGCCTAAGTAGAAAATGGAAAACTGTAAGACTTCTAAAAGAAAAAACAGGAGAATATGTGAATTTGGGTTTGGTGATGAATTTTATTTGTTTGTTTTTTGGTTTTTTTCTTCTTCGGTACGCGGGCCTCTCACTGTTGTGGCCTCTCCCGTTGCGGAGCACAGGCTCTGGACGCGCAGGCTCAGCGGCCATGGCTCATGGGCCCAGCCACTCTGCGGCATGTGGGATCTTCCGGGACCGGGACACGAACCTGTGTCCCCTGCATTGGCAGGCGGACTCTCAACCACTGTACCACCAGGGAAGCCCGGTGATGAGTTTTAGATATGACATCAAAAAAGAAATGGATAAATAGGACTTTATTAAAATTAAAAATGTTTGCTCTGGAATTCCCTGGCCGTCCAGTGGTTAGGAATTGGCACTTCCACTGCAGGGGCCTGGGTTCGATCCCTGGCCAGGGAGCTAAGATCCCATAAGCCACACAGCGTGCCCGAAGAATTTAAAAAACAGTTTTCTTTCACAAAACACTGTCAAGAGAATGAAAAGACAAAAACCCTAGACTAGGAGAAAATTTTGCAAACCCCATATCTAATAAAGGACTTTAACATACAAAGAGCTCTTAAAACTCAACAATAAGAAAACAAAAAGAAAAACAATTAAAAATTGGCCAGAACATCTGAACAAACACCTCACCAAAGAAAATACAGAGATGGCAAATGAGCAAATGAAAAGATGCTCATTTGCAATTAGAGAAATTCAATGAAAAAAAAAAGATATCCCTATACCCATAATAGAATGATTAAAAATTTTTAAACCTATAAATACCAATTGCTGGTTAGAGGAAAACTCATTTTTAGTGTATTTTTTAGTTTATTTTAAAATTGTTGCTCAAGAGATTATAATATGCATATTAACTTGAAATCATCTACTTCAGATTAATACTAAATTATGTCCAATATTGTATGGAATCTTCCAATAATTCTTTTTTGCACCCTCTCTCCTTTGTGCTGTAGCCATACAAATGAGGCCTTTACATGTTATAACCCAACAATGCTGTTTTATAGTTGTTTTGTATTTGTGTCTTTTATGCACTTCTCTTTTTTTTTTTAACATCTTTATTGGAGTATAATTGCTCTACAACGGTATGTTAGTTTCTGCTTTATAACAAAGTGAATCAGTTATACATATACATATGTTCCCGTGTCTCTTCCCTCTTGCGTCTCCCTCCTTCCCACCCTCCCTATCCCACCCCTCTGGGTGGTCACAAAGCACTGAACTGATCTCCCTGTATGCACTTCTCTTTTAAATCATTTTAGAAGAAAAGAGTAAAAAATATATTCTATCATTTATATTTACCCACGTAATAAGTTTTCCTGGCCGTGTTTATTTCTTTGTATGGATTTGAGTTAAAGTCATTTTTTTAAACAGACTTTACCTTTTTTGTGGAGTTTTAGGCTCATAGCAAAATTGAGAACAAGGTACAGAGTTTTCCCATATACCCCTTCCCCTACACATGCAATGTTGCCCCCATTATCAACATTTCCCACCAAAGTGGTACTTTTACTACAACTGATGAGCCTACATTAACACATCATCATGAAGGGACTTCCCTGATTGCACAGTCGTTAAGAATCTGCCTGCCAATGCAGGGGACACGGGTTCAAGCCCTGGTTTGGGAAGATCCCACGTGCCATGGAGCAACTAAGCCTGTGCACACAACTACTGAGCCTGTGCTCTAGAGTCTGTGAGCCACTACAGCTATTGATCCCACGTGCCACAACTACTGAAGCCTGCGCACCTAGGGCCCATGCTCCACAACAAGAGAAACCTCCGCCATGAGAAGCCCGTGCACTGCAATGAAGAGTAGTAGCCCTCACTTGCCACAAGTAGAGAAAGACCATGTGCAGCAAACGAAGACTGAATGCAGCCAAAAATAAATAAATAATAAATTTATTTGGGAAAAAAACACATCATCCTCCAAATCCATAGTTCACATTGGGGTTCAGTGTTGCTGTTGTACATTATATGGGTTCGCACAAATTTATAATGACAATACATCCAAGATTAAACTATTATACAGAATCTCTGCCCTAAAAATCCACTGTACTTTCCCTGTTTATCTCTCCCTCCATCCCTAACCTCTGGCCACCACTGATCTTTTTACTGTCTCTATAGTTTTGTCTTGAATGATGGTCTTTTTCCCTCAGTTTTTCACCTTACTTTGGAGTTTCTGTCAACCTGTTTTCGAGTTTCCTGATTATTCATTTGTGTTGAGTTTACTTATCAGCCCATTAAAGACATTCTTTATTTCTGCGTTTTTAATTTCTACCATTTTTATATGATTCCTTCTTATAGTTTCTACCTGTCTTCTTTTTTTTTTTTTTTTTTTTTTTTAGGTTCTGCTTTATAACAAAGTGAATCAGTCATACATATACATGTGTTCCCCCATCCCTTCCCTCTTGTGTCTCCCACCCTCCCTATCCCACCCCTCCAGGCGGTCACAAAGCACCGAGCTGATCTCCCTGTGCTATGCGACTGCTTCCCACTATCTACCTTCCTTACGTTTGGTAGTGTATATATGTCCATGCCTCTCTTTCGCTTTGTCACAGGTTCCCCTTCCCCCTCCCCATATCCTCAAGTCCATTCTCAAGTAGGTCTGTGTCTTTATTCCTGTTTTACCCCTAGGTTCTTCATGACCATTTTTGTTCTTAAATTCCATATATATGTGTTAGCATGCGGTATTTGTGTTTCTCTTTCTGACTTACTTCACTCTGTATGACAGACTCTAGGTCTATCCACCTCATTACAAATAGCTCCGTTTCGTTTCCTTTTATGGCTGAGCAATATTCCATTGTATATATGTGCCACATCTTCTTTATCCATTCATCGGATGATGGACACTTAGGTTGTTTCTATCTCCGGGCTATTGTGAATAGAGCTGCAATGAACATTTTGGTACATGTCTCTCTTTGAATTATGATTTCCTCAGGGTATATGCCTAGTAGTGGGATTGCTGGGTCATATGGTAGTTCTATTTGTAGTTTTTTAAGGAACCTCCATACTGTTCTCCATAGTGGCTGTACCAATTCACATTCCCACCAGCAGTGCAAGAGTGTTCCCTTTTCTCCACACCCTCTCCAGCATTTATTGTTTCTAGATTTCTTGATGATGGCCATTCTGACTGGTGTGAGATGATATCTCATTATAGTTTTGATATGCATTTCTCTAATGATTAATGATGTTGAGCATTCTTTCATGTGTTTGTTGGCAGTCTGTATATCTTCTTTGGAGAAATGCCTATTTAAGTCTTCTGCCCATTTTTGGATTGGGTTGTTTGTTTTTTTGCTATTGAGCTGCATGAGCTGCTTATAAATTTTGGAGATTAATCCTTTGTCAGTTGCTTCATTTGCAAATATTTTCTCCCATTCTGAGGGTTGTCTTTTGGTGGTGTTTATGGTTTCCTTTGCTGTGCAAAAGCTTTGAAGTTTCATTAGGTCCCATTTGTCTATCTTTTTGTTTTTATTTCCATTTCTCTAGGAGGTGGGTCCAAAAGGATCTTGCTGTGACTTATGTCATAGAGTGTTCTGCCTATGTTTTCCTCTAAGAGTTTGATAGTGTCTGGCCTTACATTTAGGTCTTTAATCCATTTTGAGCTTATTTTTGTGTATGGTGTTAGGGAGTGATCTAATCTCATACTTTTACATGTACCTGTCCAGTTTTCCCAGCAACGCTTATTGAAGAGGCTCTCCTTTCTCCACTGTACATTCCTGCCTCCTTTATCAAAGATAAGTTGACCATATGTGCGTGGGTTTATCTCTGGGCTTTCTATCCTGTTCCATTGATCTGTCTTTCTGTTTTTGTGCCAGTACCATACTGCCTTGATTACTGTAGCTTTGTAGTATAGTCTGAAGTCAGGGAGCCTGATTCCTCCAGCTCTGTTTTTCGTTCTCAAGATTGCTTTGTCTATTCGGGGTCTTTTGTGTTTCCATACAAATTTTGAAATTTTTTGTTCTAGTTCTGTGAAAAATGCCAGTGGTAGTTTGATAGGGATTGCATTGAATCTGTAAGATTGCTTTGGGTAGTAGAGTCATTTTCACAATGTTGATTCTTCCAATCCAAGAACATGGTATATCTCTTGATCTGTTTGTATCATCTTTAATTTCTTTCATCAGTGTCTTACATGTGTGGTTTTGAATTATGGCTTTCTCTGGGTATATGCCCAGGAGTGGGATTGCTGGGTCATATGGTAATTCTACTTTTAGTTTTTTAAGGAACCTCCATACTGTTCTCCATAGTGGCTGTATCAATTTACATTCCCCCCAACAGTGCAAGAGGGTTCCCTATTCTCCACACGCTCTCCAGCATTTGTTTTTAGATTTTCTGATGATGCCCATTCTAACTGGTGTGAGGTGATACCTCATTGTAGTTTTGATTTGCATTTCTGTAATAATTAGTTATGTTGAGCAGCTTTTCATGTGCCTCTTACAATTACTTTCTTATATGCCAGCAACGAACAATTGGAATTTGTAATTTAAAGAAAATACTATTTCCAGTTGTACCAAATGAAAATGAAGTACTTAGGTGTAAATTTAACAAACTATGTACAGGGTCTGTTGATGAGAAATATGTACAGGGTCTGTTGAGGTCAAAGAAGATCTAAATAAATGGAGATACTTTCTGTTCATGGATTGGAAAGCTCAAGATGGTTAAAATGTCAAATTTTCCTACCTTGAGCTATAGATTCAATGCAATTTACATCAAAATTCCACCAGAAAATTTTGTCAGTATTCATAAGCTGATTCTAAACCTTTTATGGAAAGGCAAATTATCTATAATCAGTAGCATAGTGCAGAAGAAGCACAGAGTTGGAGGGCTTATACCACTTGGTTTCAAGACTTACTGTAAAGCTATAGGTATGACAACAGCATGCTACTGGTAAAAGGATAGGTATATAGATCAATGGAACAGAATAGAGAGTTGAGAAATAACCCATACTAATATAGCGAACTAACCTTTGACAAAGGCAGAAAGGCTGTACAATGGTAAAAGGATAGACTTTTCAACAAATGGTGCTAGAACAATTGTGTGTCCACAGGCTAAAAAATGAACCTATTTTGAGGCCCTCATCCTTCACAAAAATCAACTGAAAATGGAACACAGCCTAAGTAGAAAATGGAAAACTGTAAGACTTCTAAAAGAAAAAACAGGAGAATATGTGAATTTGGGTTTGGTGATGAATTTTATTTGTTTGTTTTTTGGTTTTTTTCTTCTTCGGTACGCGGGCCTCTCACTGTTGTGGCCTCTCCCGTTGCGGAGCACAGGCTCTGGACGCGCAGGCTCAGCGGCCATGGCTCATGGGCCCAGCCACTCTGCGGCATGTGGGATCTTCCGGGACCGGGACACGAACCTGTGTCCCCTGCATTGGCAGGCGGACTCTCAACCACTGTACCACCAGGGAAGCCCGGTGATGAGTTTTAGATATGACATCAAAAAAGAAATGGATAAATAGGACTTTATTAAAATTAAAAATGTTTGCTCTGGAATTCCCTGGCCGTCCAGTGGTTAGGAATTGGCACTTCCACTGCAGGGGCCTGGGTTCGATCCCTGGCCAGGGAGCTAAGATCCCATAAGCCACACAGCGTGCCCGAAGAATTTAAAAAACAGTTTTCTTTCACAAAACACTGTCAAGAGAATGAAAAGACAAAAACCCTAGACTAGGAGAAAATTTTGCAAACCCCATATCTAATAAAGGACTTTAACATACAAAGAGCTCTTAAAACTCAACAATAAGAAAACAAAAAGAAAAACAATTAAAAATTGGCCAGAACATCTGAACAAACACCTCACCAAAGAAAATACAGAGATGGCAAATGAGCAAATGAAAAGATGCTCATTTGCAATTAGAGAAATTCAATGAAAAAAAAAAGATATCCCTATACCCATAATAGAATGATTAAAAATTTTTAAACCTATAAATACCAATTGCTGGTTAGAGGAAAACTCATTTTTAGTGTATTTTTTAGTTTATTTTAAAATTGTTGCTCAAGAGATTATAATATGCATATTAACTTGAAATCATCTACTTCAGATTAATACTAAATTATGTCCAATATTGTATGGAATCTTCCAATAATTCTTTTTTGCACCCTCTCTCCTTTGTGCTGTAGCCATACAAATGAGGCCTTTACATGTTATAACCCAACAATGCTGTTTTATAGTTGTTTTGTATTTGTGTCTTTTATGCACTTCTCTTTTTTTTTTTAACATCTTTATTGGAGTATAATTGCTCTACAACGGTATGTTAGTTTCTGCTTTATAACAAAGTGAATCAGTTATACATATACATATGTTCCCGTGTCTCTTCCCTCTTGCGTCTCCCTCCTTCCCACCCTCCCTATCCCACCCCTCTGGGTGGTCACAAAGCACTGAACTGATCTCCCTGTATGCACTTCTCTTTTAAATCATTTTAGAAGAAAAGAGTAAAAAATATATTCTATCATTTATATTTACCCACGTAATAAGTTTTCCTGGCCGTGTTTATTTCTTTGTATGGATTTGAGTTAAAGTCATTTTTTTAAACAGACTTTACCTTTTTTGTGGAGTTTTAGGCTCATAGCAAAATTGAGAACAAGGTACAGAGTTTTCCCATATACCCCTTCCCCTACACATGCAATGTTGCCCCCATTATCAACATTTCCCACCAAAGTGGTACTTTTACTACAACTGATGAGCCTACATTAACACATCATCATGAAGGGACTTCCCTGATTGCACAGTCGTTAAGAATCTGCCTGCCAATGCAGGGGACACGGGTTCAAGCCCTGGTTTGGGAAGATCCCACGTGCCATGGAGCAACTAAGCCTGTGCACACAACTACTGAGCCTGTGCTCTAGAGTCTGTGAGCCACTACAGCTATTGATCCCACGTGCCACAACTACTGAAGCCTGCGCACCTAGGGCCCATGCTCCACAACAAGAGAAACCTCCGCCATGAGAAGCCCGTGCACTGCAATGAAGAGTAGTAGCCCTCACTTGCCACAAGTAGAGAAAGACCATGTGCAGCAAACGAAGACTGAATGCAGCCAAAAATAAATAAATAATAAATTTATTTGGGAAAAAAACACATCATCCTCCAAATCCATAGTTCACATTGGGGTTCAGTGTTGCTGTTGTACATTATATGGGTTCGCACAAATTTATAATGACAATACATCCAAGATTAAACTATTATACAGAATCTCTGCCCTAAAAATCCACTGTACTTTCCCTGTTTATCTCTCCCTCCATCCCTAACCTCTGGCCACCACTGATCTTTTTACTGTCTCTATAGTTTTGTCTTGAATGATGGTCTTTTTCCCTCAGTTTTTCACCTTACTTTGGAGTTTCTGTCAACCTGTTTTCGAGTTTCCTGATTATTCATTTGTGTTGAGTTTACTTATCAGCCCATTAAAGACATTCTTTATTTCTGCGTTTTTAATTTCTACCATTTTTATATGATTCCTTCTTATAGTTTCTACCTGTCTTCTTTTTTTTTTTTTTTTTTTTTTTTTAGGTTCTGCTTTATAACAAAGTGAATCAGTCATACATATACATGTGTTCCCCCATCCCTTCCCTCTTGTGTCTCCCACCCTCCCTATCCCACCCCTCCAGGCGGTCACAAAGCACCGAGCTGATCTCCCTGTGCTATGCGACTGCTTCCCACTATCTACCTTCCTTACGTTTGGTAGTGTATATATGTCCATGCCTCTCTTTCGCTTTGTCACAGGTTCCCCTTCCCCCTCCCCATATCCTCAAGTCCATTCTCAAGTAGGTCTGTGTCTTTATTCCTGTTTTACCCCTAGGTTCTTCATGACCATTTTTGTTCTTAAATTCCATATATATGTGTTAGCATGCGGTATTTGTGTTTCTCTTTCTGACTTACTTCACTCTGTATGACAGACTCTAGGTCTATCCACCTCATTACAAATAGCTCCGTTTCGTTTCCTTTTATGGCTGAGCAATATTCCATTGTATATATGTGCCACATCTTCTTTATCCATTCATCGGATGATGGACACTTAGGTTGTTTCTATCTCCGGGCTATTGTGAATAGAGCTGCAATGAACATTTTGGTACATGTCTCTCTTTGAATTATGATTTCCTCAGGGTATATGCCTAGTAGTGGGATTGCTGGGTCATATGGTAGTTCTATTTGTAGTTTTTTAAGGAACCTCCATACTGTTCTCCATAGTGGCTGTACCAATTCACATTCCCACCAGCAGTGCAAGAGTGTTCCCTTTTCTCCACACCCTCTCCAGCATTTATTGTTTCTAGATTTCTTGATGATGGCCATTCTGACTGGTGTGAGATGATATCTCATTATAGTTTTGATATGCATTTCTCTAATGATTAATGATGTTGAGCATTCTTTCATGTGTTTGTTGGCAGTCTGTATATCTTCTTTGGAGAAATGCCTATTTAAGTCTTCTGCCCATTTTTGGATTGGGTTGTTTGTTTTTTTGCTATTGAGCTGCATGAGCTGCTTATAAATTTTGGAGATTAATCCTTTGTCAGTTGCTTCATTTGCAAATATTTTCTCCCATTCTGAGGGTTGTCTTTTGGTGGTGTTTATGGTTTCCTTTGCTGTGCAAAAGCTTTGAAGTTTCATTAGGTCCCATTTGTCTATCTTTGTTTTTATTTCCTTTTCTCTAGGAGGTGGGTCCAAAAGGATCTTGCTGTGACTTATGTCATAGAGTGTTCTGCCTATGTTTTCCTCTAAGAGTTTGATAGTGTCTGGCCTTACATTTAGGTCTTTAATCCATTTTGAGCTTATTTTTGTGTATGGTGTTAGGGAGTGATCTAATCTCATACTTTTACATGTACCTGTCCAGTTTTCCCAGCAACGCTTATTGAAGAGGCTCTCCTTTCTCCACTGTACATTCCTGCCTCCTTTATCAAAGATAAGTTGACCATATGTGCGTGGGTTTATCTCTGGGCTTTCTATCCTGTTCCATTGATCTGTCTTTCTGTTTTTGTGCCAGTACCATACTGCCTTGATTACTGTAGCTTTGTAGTATAGTCTGAAGTCAGGGAGCCTGATTCCTCCAGCTCTGTTTTTCGTTCTCAAGATTGCTTTGTCTATTCGGGGTCTTTTGTGTTTCCATACAAATTTTGAAATTTTTTGTTCTAGTTCTGTGAAAAATGCCAGTGGTAGTTTGATAGGGATTGCATTGAATCTGTAAGATTGCTTTGGGTAGTAGAGTCATTTTCACAATGTTGATTCTTCCAATCCAAGAACATGGAATATCTCTTGATCTGTTTGTATCATCTTTAATTTCTTTCATCAGTGTCTTACATGTGTGGTTTTGAATTATGGCTTTCTCTGGGTATATGCCCAGGAGTGGGATTGCTGGGTCATATGGTAATTCTACTTTTAGTTTTTTAAGGAACCTCCATACTGTTCTCCATAGTGGCTGTATCAATTTACATTCCCCCCAACAGTGCAAGAGGGTTCCCTATTCTCCACACGCTCTCCAGCATTTGTTTTTAGATTTTCTGATGATGCCCATTCTAACTGGTGTGAGGTGATACCTCATTGTAGTTTTGATTTGCATTTCTGTAATAATTAGTTATGTTGAGCAGCTTTTCATGTGCCTCTTACAATTACTTTCTTATATGCCAGCAACGAACAATTGGAATTTGTAATTTAAAGAAAATACTATTTCCAGTTGTACCAAATGAAAATGAAGTACTTAGGTGTAAATTTAACAAACTATGTACAGGGTCTGTTGATGAGAAATATGTACAGGGTCTGTTGAGGTCAAAGAAGATCTAAATAAATGGAGATACTTTCTGTTCATGGATTGGAAAGCTCAAGATGGTTAAAATGTCAAATTTTCCTACCTTGAGCTATAGATTCAATGCAATTTACATCAAAATTCCACCAGAAAATTTTGTCAGTATTCATAAGCTGATTCTAAACCTTTTATGGAAAGGCAAATTATCTATAATCAGTAACATAGTGCAGAAGAAGCACAGAGTTGGAGGGCTTATACCACTTGGTTTCAAGACTTACTGTAAAGCTATAGGTATGACAACAGCATGCTACTGGTAAAAGGATAGGTATATAGATCAATGGAACAGAATAGAGAGTTGAGAAATAACCCATACTAATATAGCGAACTAACCTTTGACAAAGGCAGAAAGGCTGTACAATGGTAAAAGGATAGACTTTTCAACAAATGGTGCTAGAACAATTGTGTGTCCACAGGCTAAAAAATGAACCTATTTTGAGGCCCTCATCCTTCACAAAAATCAACTGAAAATGGAACACAGCCTAAGTAGAAAATGGAAAACTGTAAGACTTCTAAAAGAAAAAACAGGAGAATATGTGAATTTGGGTTTGGTGATGAATTTTATTTGTTTGTTTTTTGGTTTTTTTCTTCTTCGGTACGTGGGCCTCTCACTGTTGTGGCCTCTCCCGTTGCGGAGCACAGGCTCTGGACGCGCCGGCTCAGCGGCCATGGCTCATGGGCCCAGCCACTCTGCGGCATGTGGGATCTTCCGGGACCGGGACACGAACCTGTGTCCCCTGCATTGGCAGGCGGACTCTCAACCACTGTACCACCAGGGAAGCCCGGTGATGAGTTTTAGATATGACATCAAAAAAGAAATGGATAAATAGGACTTTATTAAAATTAAAAATGTTTGCTCTGGAATTCCCTGGCCGTCCAGTGGTTAGGAATTGGCACTTCCACTGCAGGGGCCTGGGTTCGATCCCTGGCCAGGGAGCTAAGATCCCATAAGCCACACAGCGTGCCCGAAGAATTTAAAAAACAGTTTTCTTTCACAAAACACTGTCAAGAGAATGAAAAGACAAAAACCCTAGACTAGGAGAAAATTTTGCAAACCCCATATCTAATAAAGGACTTTAACATACAAAGAGCTCTTAAAACTCAACAATAAGAAAACAAAAAGAAAAACAATTAAAAATTGGCCAGAACATCTGAACAAACACCTCACCAAAGAAAATACAGAGATGGCAAATGAGCAAATGAAAAGATGCTCATTTGCAATTAGAGAAATTCAATGAAAAAAAAAAGATATCCCTATACCCATAATAGAATGATTAAAAATTTTTAAACCTATAAATACCAATTGCTGGTTAGAGGAAAACTCATTTTTAGTGTATTTTTTAGTTTATTTTAAAATTGTTGCTCAAGAGATTATAATATGCATATTAACTTGAAATCATCTACTTCAGATTAATACTAAATTATGTCCAATATTGTATGGAATCTTCCAATAATTCTTTTTTGCACCCTCTCTCCTTTGTGCTGTAGCCATACAAATGAGGCCTTTACATGTTATAACCCAACAATGCTGTTTTATAGTTGTTTTGTATTTGTGTCTTTTATGCACTTCTCTTTTTTTTTTTTAACATCTTTATTGGAGTATAATTGCTCTACAACGGTATGTTAGTTTCTGCTTTATAACAAAGTGAATCAGTTATACATATACATATGTTCCCGTGTCTCTTCCCTCTTGCGTCTCCCTCCTTCCCACCCTCCCTATCCCACCCCTCTGGGTGGTCACAAAGCACTGAACTGATCTCCCTGTATGCACTTCTCTTTTAAATCATTTTAGAAGAAAAGAGTAAAAAATATATTCTATCATTTATATTTACCCACGTAATAAGTTTTCCTGGCCGTGTTTATTTCTTTGTATGGATTTGAGTTAAAGTCATTTTTTTAAACAGACTTTACCTTTTTTGTGGAGTTTTAGGCTCATAGCAAAATTGAGAACAAGGTACAGAGTTTTCCCATATACCCCTTCCCCTACACATGCAATGTTGCCCCCATTATCAACATTTCCCACCAAAGTGGTACTTTTACTACAACTGATGAGCCTACATTAACACATCATCATGAAGGGACTTCCCTGATTGCACAGTCGTTAAGAATCTGCCTGCCAATGCAGGGGACACGGGTTCAAGCCCTGGTTTGGGAAGATCCCACGTGCCATGGAGCAACTAAGCCTGTGCACACAGCTACTGAGCCTGTGCTCTAGAGTCTGTGAGCCACTACAGCTATTGATCCCACGTGCCACAACTACTGAAGCCTGCGCACCTAGGGCCCATGCTCCACAACAAGAGAAACCTCCGCCATGAGAAGCCCGTGCACTGCAATGAAGAGTAGTAGCCCTCACTTGCCACAAGTAGAGAAAGACCATGTGCAGCAAACGAAGACTGAATGCAGCCAAAAATAAATAAATAATAAATTTATTTGGGAAAAAAACACATCATCCTCCAAATCCATAGTTCACATTGGGGTTCAGTGTTGCTGTTGTACATTATATGGGTTCGCACAAATTTATAATGACAATACATCCAAGATTAAACTATTATACAGAATCTCTGCCCTAAAAATCCACTGTACTTTCCCTGTTTATCTCTCCCTCCATCCCTAACCTGTGGCCACCACTGATCTTTTTACTGTCTCTATAGTTTTGTCTTGAATGATGGTCTTTTTCCCTCAGTTTTTCACCTTACTTTGGAGTTTCTGTCAACCTGTTTTCGAGTTTCCTGATTATTCATTTGTGTTGAGTTTACTTATCAGCCCATTAAAGACATTCTTTATTTCTGCGTTTTTAATTTCTACCATTTTTATATGATTCCTTCTTATAGTTTCTACCTGTCTTCTTTTTTTTTTTTTTTTTTTTTTTTTAGGTTCTGCTTTATAACAAAGTGAATCAGTCATACATATACATGTGTTCCCCCATCCCTTCCCTCTTGTGTCTCCCACCCTCCCTATCCCACCCCTCCAGGCGGTCACAAAGCACCGAGCTGATCTCCCTGTGCTATGCGACTGCTTCCCACTATCTACCTTCCTTACGTTTGGTAGTGTATATATGTCCATGCCTCTCTTTCGCTTTGTCACAGGTTCCCCTTCCCCCTCCCCATATCCTCAAGTCCATTCTCAAGTAGGTCTGTGTCTTTATTCCTGTTTTACCCCTAGGTTCTTCATGACCATTTTTGTTCTTAAATTCCATATATATGTGTTAGCATGCGGTATTTGTCTTTCTCTTTCTGACTTACTTCACTCTGTATGACAGACTCTAGGTCTATCCACCTCATTACAAATAGCTCAGTTTCGTTTCTTTTTATGGCTGAGCAATATTCCATTGTATATATGTGCCACATCTTCTTTATCCATTCATCGGATGATGGACACTTAGGTTGTTTCTATCTCCGGGCTATTGTGAATAGAGCTGCAATGAACATTTTGGTACATGTCTCTCTTTGAATTATGATTTCCTCAGGGTATATGCCTAGTAGTGGGATTGCTGGGTCATATGGTAGTTCTATTTGTAGTTTTTTAAGGAACCTCCATACTGTTCTCCATAGTGGCTGTACCAATTCACATTCCCACCAGCAGTGCAAGAGTGTTCCCTTTTCTCCACACCCTCTCCAGCATTTATTGTTTCTAGATTTCTTGATGATGGCCATTCTGACTGGTGTGAGATGATATCTCATTATAGTTTTGATATGCATTTCTCTAATGATTAATGATGTTGAGCATTCTTTCATGTGTTTGTTGGCAGTCTGTATATCTTCTTTGGAGAAATGCCTATTTAAGTCTTCTGCCCATTTTTGGATTGGGTTGTTTGTTTTTTTGCTATTGAGCTGCATGAGCTGCTTATAAATTTTGGAGATTAATCCTTTGTCAGTTGCTTCATTTGCAAATATTTTCTCCCATTCTGAGGGTTGTCTTTTGGTGGTGTTTATGGTTTCCTTTGCTGTGCAAAAGCTTTGAAGTTTCATTAGGTCCCATTTGTCTATCTTTTTGTTTTTATTTCCATTTCTCTAGGAGGTGGGTCCAAAAGGATCTTGCTGTGACTTATGTCATAGAGTGTTCTGCCTATGTTTTCCTCTAAGAGTTTGATAGTGTCTGGCCTTACATTTAGGTCTTTAATCCATTTTGAGCTTATTTTTGTGTATGGTGTTAGGGAGTGATCTAATCTCATACTTTTACATGTACCTGTCCAGTTTTCCCAGCAACGCTTATTGAAGAGGCTCTCCTTTCTCCACTGTACATTCCTGCCTCCTTTATCAAAGATAAGTTGACCATATGTGCGTGGGTTTATCTCTGGGCTTTCTATCCTGTTCCATTGATCTGTCTTTCTGTTTTTGTGCCAGTACCATACTGCCTTGATTACTGTAGCTTTGTAGTATAGTCTGAAGTCAGGGAGCCTGATTCCTCCAGCTCTGTTTTTCGTTCTCAAGATTGCTTTGTCTATTCGGGGTCTTTTGTGTTTCCATACAAATTTTGAAATTTTTTGTTCTAGTTCTGTGAAAAATGCCAGTGGTAGTTTGATAGGGATTGCATTGAATCTGTAAGATTGCTTTGGGTAGTAGAGTCATTTTCACAATGTTGATTCTTCCAATCCAAGAACATGGTATATCTCTTGATCTGTTTGTATCATCTTTAATTTCTTTCATCAGTGTCTTACATGTGTGGTTTTGAATTATGGCTTTCTCTGGGTATAGGCCCAGGAGTGGGATTGCTGGGTCATATGGTAATTCTACTTTTAGTTTTTTAAGGAACCTCCATACTGTTCTCCATAGTGGCTGTATCAATTTACATTCCCCCCAACAGTGCAAGAGGGTTCCCTATTCTCCACACGCTCTCCAGCATTTGTTTTTAGATTTTCTGATGATGCCCATTCTAACTGGTGTGAGGTGATACCTCATTGTAGTTTTGATTTGCATTTCTGTAATAATTAGTTATGTTGAGCAGCTTTTCATGTGCCTCTTACAATTACTTTCTTATATGCCAGCAACGAACAATTGGAATTTGTAATTTAAAGAAAATACTATTTCCAGTTGTACCAAATGAAAATGAAGTACTTAGGTGTAAATTTAACAAACTATGTACAGGGTCTGTTGATGAGAAATATGTACAGGGTCTGTTGAGGTCAAAGAAGATCTAAATAAATGGAGATACTTTCTGTTCATGGATTGGAAAGCTCAAGATGGTTAAAATGTCAAATTTTCCTACCTTGAGCTATAGATTCAATGCAATTTACATCAAAATTCCACCAGAAAATTTTGTCAGTATTCATAAGCTGATTCTAAACCTTTTATGGAAAGGCAAATTATCTATAATCAGTAACATAGTGCAGAAGAAGCACAGAGTTGGAGGGCTTATACCACTTGGTTTCAAGACTTACTGTAAAGCTATAGGTATGACAACAGCATGCTACTGGTAAAAGGATAGGTATATAGATCAATGGAACAGAATAGAGAGTTGAGAAATAACCCATACTAATATAGCGAACTAACCTTTGACAAAGGCAGAAAGGCTGTACAATGGTAAAAGGATAGACTTTTTAACAAATGGTGCTAGAACAATTGTATGTCCACAGGCTAAAAAATGAACCTAGTTTGAGGCCCTCATCCTTCACAAAAATCAACTGAAAATGGAACACAGCCTAAGTAGAAAATGGAAAACTGTAAGACTTCTAAAAGAAAAAACAGGAGAATATGTGAATTTGGGTTTGGTGATGAATTTTATTTGTTTGTTTTTTGGTTTTTTTCTTCTTCGGTACGCGGGCCTCTCACTGTTGTGGCCTCTCCCGTTGCGGAGCACAGGCTCTGGACGCGCAGGCTCAGCGGCCATGGCTCATGGGCCCAGCCACTCTGCGGCATGTGGGATCTTCCGGGACCGGGACACGAACCTGTGTCCCCTGCATTGGCAGGCGGACTCTCAACCACTGTACCACCAGGGAAGCCCGGTGATGAGTTTTAGATATGACATCAAAAAAGAAATGGATAAATAGGACTTTATTAAAATTAAAAATGTTTGCTCTGGAATTCCCTGGCCGTCCAGTGGTTAGGAATTGGCACTTCCACTGCAGGGGCCTGGGTTCGATCCCTGGCCAGGGAGCTAAGATCCCATAAGCCACACAGCGTGCCCGAAGAATTTAAAAAACAGTTTTCTTTCACAAAACACTGTCAAGAGAATGAAAAGACAAAAACCCTAGACTAGGAGAAAATTTTGCAAACCCCATATCTAATAAAGGACTTTAACATACAAAGAGCTCTTAAAACTCAACAATAAGAAAACAAAAAGAAAAACAATTAAAAATTGGCCAGAACATCTGAACAAACACCTCACCAAAGAAAATACAGAGATGGCAAATGAGCAAATGAAAAGATGCTCATTTGCAATTAGAGAAATTCAATGAAAAAAAAAAGATATCCCTATACCCATAATAGAATGATTAAAAATTTTTAAACCTATAAATACCAATTGCTGGTTAGAGGAAAACTCATTTTTAGTGTATTTTTTAGTTTATTTTAAAATTGTTGCTCAAGAGATTATAATATGCATATTAACTTGAAATCATCTACTTCAGATTAATACTAAATTATGTCCAATATTGTATGGAATCTTCCAATAATTCTTTTTTGCACCCTCTCTCCTTTGTGCTGTAGCCATACAAATGAGGCCTTTACATGTTATAACCCAACAATGCTGTTTTATAGTTGTTTTGTATTTGTGTCTTTTATGCACTTCTCTTTTTTTTTTTAACATCTTTATTGGAGTATAATTGCTCTACAACGGTATGTTAGTTTCTGCTTTATAACAAAGTGAATCAGTTATACATATACATATGTTCCCGTGTCTCTTCCCTCTTGCGTCTCCCTCCTTCCCACCCTCCCTATCCCACCCCTCTGGGTGGTCACAAAGCACTGAACTGATCTCCCTGTATGCACTTCTCTTTTAAATCATTTTAGAAGAAAAGAGTAAAAAATATATTCTATCATTTATATTTACCCACGTAATAAGTTTTCCTGGCCGTGTTTATTTCTTTGTATGGATTTGAGTTAAAGTCATTTTTTTAAACAGACTTTACCTTTTTTGTGGAGTTTTAGGCTCATAGCAAAATTGAGAACAAGGTACAGAGTTTTCCCATATACCCCTTCCCCTACACATGCAATGTTGCCCCCATTATCAACATTTCCCACCAAAGTGGTACTTTTACTACAACTGATGAGCCTACATTAACACATCATCATGAAGGGACTTCCCTGATTGCACAGTCGTTAAGAATCTGCCTGCCAATGCAGGGGACACGGGTTCAAGCCCTGGTTTGGGAAGATCCCACGTGCCATGGAGCAACTAAGCCTGTGCACACAGCTACTGAGCCTGTGCTCTAGAGTCTGTGAGCCACTACAGCTATTGATCCCACGTGCCACAACTACTGAAGCCTGCGCACCTAGGGCCCATGCTCCACAACAAGAGAAACCTCCGCCATGAGAAGCCCGTGCACTGCAATGAAGAGTAGTAGCCCTCACTTGCCACAAGTAGAGAAAGACCATGTGCAGCAAACGAAGACTGAATGCAGCCAAAAATAAATAAATAATAAATTTATTTGGGAAAAAAACACATCATCCTCCAAATCCATAGTTCACATTGGGGTTCAGTGTTGCTGTTGTACATTATATGGGTTCGCACAAATTTATAATGACAATACATCCAAGATTAAACTATTATACAGAATCTCTGCCCTAAAAATCCACTGTACTTTCCCTGTTTATCTCTCCCTCCATCCCTAACCTCTGGCCACCACTGATCTTTTTACTGTCTCTATAGTTTTGTCTTGAATGATGGTCTTTTTCCCTCAGTTTTTCACCTTACTTTGGAGTTTCTGTCAACCTGTTTTCGAGTTTCCTGATTATTCATTTGTGTTGAGTTTACTTATCAGCCCATTAAAGACATTCTTTATTTCTGCGTTTTTAATTTCTACCATTTTTATATGATTCCTTCTTATAGTTTCTACCTGTCTTCTTTTTTTTTTTTTTTTTTTTTTTTAGGTTCTGCTTTATAACAAAGTGAATCAGTCATACATATACATGTGTTCCCCCATCCCTTCCCTCTTGTGTCTCCCACCCTCCCTATCCCACCCCTCCAGGCGGTCACAAAGCACCGAGCTGATCTCCCTGTGCTATGCGACTGCTTCCCACTATCTACCTTCCTTACGTTTGGTAGTGTATATATGTCCATGCCTCTCTTTCGCTTTGTCACAGGTTCCCCTTCCCCCTCCCCATATCCTCAAGTCCATTCTCAAGTAGGTCTGTGTCTTTATTCCTGTTTTACCCCTAGGTTCTTCATGACCATTTTTGTTCTTAAATTCCATATATATGTGTTAGCATGCGGTATTTGTGTTTCTCTTTCTGACTTACTTCACTCTGTATGACAGACTCTAGGTCTATCCACCTCATTACAAATAGCTCCGTTTCGTTTCCTTTTATGGCTGAGCAATATTCCATTGTATATATGTGCCACATCTTCTTTATCCATTCATCGGATGATGGACACTTAGGTTGTTTCTATCTCCGGGCTATTGTGAATAGAGCTGCAATGAACATTTTGGTACATGTCTCTCTTTGAATTATGATTTCCTCAGGGTATATGCCTAGTAGTGGGATTGCTGGGTCATATGGTAGTTCTATTTGTAGTTTTTTAAGGAACCTCCATACTGTTCTCCATAGTGGCTGTACCAATTCACATTCCCACCAGCAGTGCAAGAGTGTTCCCTTTTCTCCACACCCTCTCCAGCATTTATTGTTTCTAGATTTCTTGATGATGGCCATTCTGACTGGTGTGAGATGATATCTCATTATAGTTTTGATATGCATTTCTCTAATGATTAATGATGTTGAGCATTCTTTCATGTGTTTGTTGGCAGTCTGTATATCTTCTTTGGAGAAATGCCTATTTAAGTCTTCTGCCCATTTTTGGATTGGGTTGTTTGTTTTTTTGCTATTGAGCTGCATGAGCTGCTTATAAATTTTGGAGATTTATCCTTTGTCAGTTGCTTCATTTGCAAATATTTTCTCCCATTCTGAGGGTTGTCTTTTGGTGGTGTTTATGGTTTCCTTTGCTGTGCAAAAGCTTTGAAGTTTCATTAGGTCCCATTTGTCTATCTTTGTTTTTATTTCCTTTTCTCTAGGAGGTGGGTCCAAAAGGATCTTGCTGTGACTTATGTCATAGAGTGTTCTGCCTATGTTTTCCTCTAAGAGTTTGATAGTGTCTGGCCTTACATTTAGGTCTTTAATCCATTTTGAGCTTATTTTTGTGTATGGTGTTAGGGAGTGATCTAATCTCATACTTTTACATGTACCTGTCCAGTTTTCCCAGCAACGCTTATTGAAGAGGCTCTCCTTTCTCCACTGTACATTCCTGCCTCCTTTATCAAAGATAAGTTGACCATATGTGCGTGGGTTTATCTCTGGGCTTTCTATCCTGTTCCATTGATCTGTCTTTCTGTTTTTGTGCCAGTACCATACTGCCTTGATTACTGTAGCTTTGTAGTATAGTCTGAAGTCAGGGAGCCTGATTCCTCCAGCTCTGTTTTTCGTTCTCAAGATTGCTTTGTCTATTCGGGGTCTTTTGTGTTTCCATACAAATTTTGAAATTTTTTGTTCTAGTTCTGTGAAAAATGCCAGTGGTAGTTTGATAGGGATTGCATTGAATCTGTAAGATTGCTTTGGGTAGTAGAGTCATTTTCACAATGTTGATTCTTCCAATCCAAGAACATGGAATATCTCTTGATCTGTTTGTATCATCTTTAATTTCTTTCATCAGTGTCTTACATGTGTGGTTTTGAATTATGGCTTTCTCTGGGTATATGCCCAGGAGTGGGATTGCTGGGTCATATGGTAATTCTACTTTTAGTTTTTTAAGGAACCTCCATACTGTTCTCCATAGTGGCTGTATCAATTTACATTCCCCCCAACAGTGCAAGAGGGTTCCCTATTCTCCACACGCTCTCCAGCATTTGTTTTTAGATTTTCTGATGATGCCCATTCTAACTGGTGTGAGGTGATACCTCATTGTAGTTTTGATTTGCATTTCTGTAATAATTAGTTATGTTGAGCAGCTTTTCATGTGCCTCTTACAATTACTTTCTTATATGCCAGCAACGAACAATTGGAATTTGTAATTTAAAGAAAATACTATTTCCAGTTGTACCAAATGAAAATGAAGTACTTAGGTGTAAATTTAACAAACTATGTACAGGGTCTGTTGATGAGAAATATGTACAGGGTCTGTTGAGGTCAAAGAAGATCTAAATAAATGGAGATACTTTCTGTTCATGGATTGGAAATCTCAAGATGGTTAAAATGTCAAATTTTCCTACCTTGAGCTATAGATTCAATGCAATTTACATCAAAATTCCACCAGAAAATTTTGTCAGTATTCATAAGCTGATTCTAAACCTTTTATGGAAAGGCAAATTATCTATAATCAGTAACATAGTGCAGAAGAAGCACAGAGTTGGAGGGCTTATACCACTTGGTTTCAAGACTTACTGTAAAGCTATAGGTATGACAACAGCATGCTACTGGTAAAAGGATAGGTATATAGATCAATGGAACAGAATAGAGAGTTGAGAAATAACCCATACTAATATAGCGAACTAACCTTTGACAAAGGCAGAAAGGCTGTACAATGGTAAAAGGATAGACTTTTCAACAAATGGTGCTAGAACAATTGTGTGTCCACAGGCTAAAAAATGAACCTATTTTGAGGCCCTCATCCTTCACAAAAATCAACTGAAAATGGAACACAGCCTAAGTAGAAAATGGAAAACTGTAAGACTTCTAAAAGAAAAAACAGGAGAATATGTGAATTTGGGTTTGGTGATGAATTTTATTTGTTTGTTTTTTGGTTTTTTTCTTCTTCGGTACGCGGGCCTCTCACTGTTGTGGCCTCTCCCGTTGCGGAGCACAGGCTCTGGACGCGCAGGCTCAGCGGCCATGGCTCATGGGCCCAGCCACTCTGCGGCATGTGGGATCTTCCGGGACCGGGACACGAACCTGTGTCCCCTGCATTGGCAGGCGGACTCTCAACCACTGTACCACCAGGGAAGCCCGGTGATGAGTTTTAGATATGACATCAAAAAAGAAATGGATAAATAGGACTTTATTAAAATTAAAAATGTTTGCTCTGGAATTCCCTGGCCGTCCAGTGGTTAGGAATTGGCACTTCCACTGCAGGGGCCTGGGTTCGATCCCTGGCCAGGGAGCTAAGATCCCATAAGCCACACAGCGTGCCCGAAGAATTTAAAAAACAGTTTTCTTTCACAAAACACTGTCAAGAGAATGAAAAGACAAAAACCCTAGACTAGGAGAAAATTTTGCAAACCCCATATCTAATAAAGGACTTTAACATACAAAGAGCTCTTAAAACTCAACAATAAGAAAACAAAAAGAAAAACAATTAAAAATTGGCCAGAACATCTGAACAAACACCTCACCAAAGAAAATACAGAGATGGCAAATGAGCAAATGAAAAGATGCTCATTTGCAATTAGAGAAATTCAATGAAAAAAAAAAGATATCCCTATACCCATAATAGAATGATTAAAAATTTTTAAACCTATAAATACCAATTGCTGGTTAGAGGAAAACTCATTTTTAGTGTATTTTTTAGTTTATTTTAAAATTGTTGCTCAAGAGATTATAATATGCATATTAACTTGAAATCATCTACTTCAGATTAATACTAAATTATGTCCAATATTGTATGGAATCTTCCAATAATTCTTTTTTGCACCCTCTCTCCTTTGTGCTGTAGCCATACAAATGAGGCCTTTACATGTTATAACCCAACAATGCTGTTTTATAGTTGTTTTGTATTTGTGTCTTTTATGCACTTCTCTTTTTTTTTTTTAACATCTTTATTGGAGTATAATTGCTCTACAACGGTATGTTAGTTTCTGCTTTATAACAAAGTGAATCAGTTATACATATACATATGTTCCCGTGTCTCTTCCCTCTTGCGTCTCCCTCCTTCCCACCCTCCCTATCCCACCCCTCTGGGTGGTCACAAAGCACTGAACTGATCTCCCTGTATGCACTTCTCTTTTAAATCATTTTAGAAGAAAAGAGTAAAAAATATATTCTATCATTTATATTTACCCACGTAATAAGTTTTCCTGGCCGTGTTTATTTCTTTGTATGGATTTGAGTTAAAGTCATTTTTTTAAACAGACTTTACCTTTTTTGTGGAGTTTTAGGCTCATAGCAAAATTGAGAACAAGGTACAGAGTTTTCCCATATACCCCTTCCCCTACACATGCAATGTTGCCCCCATTATCAACATTTCCCACCAAAGTGGTACTTTTACTACAACTGATGAGCCTACATTAACACATCATCATGAAGGGACTTCCCTGATTGCACAGTCGTTAAGAATCTGCCTGCCAATGCAGGGGACACGGGTTCAAGCCCTGGTTTGGGAAGATCCCACGTGCCATGGAGCAACTAAGCCTGTGCACACAACTACTGAGCCTGTGCTCTAGAGTCTGTGAGCCACTACAGCTATTGATCCCACGTGCCACAACTACTGAAGCCTGCGCACCTAGGGCCCATGCTCCACAACAAGAGAAACCTCCGCCATGAGAAGCCCGTGCACTGCAATGAAGAGTAGTAGCCCTCACTTGCCACAAGTAGAGAAAGACCATGTGCAGCAAACGAAGACTGAATGCAGCCAAAAATAAATAAATAATAAATTTATTTGGGAAAAAAACACATCATCCTCCAAATCCATAGTTCACATTGGGGTTCAGTGTTGCTGTTGTACATTATATGGGTTCGCACAAATTTATAATGACAATACATCCAAGATTAAACTATTATACAGAATCTCTGCCCTAAAAATCCACTGTACTTTCCCTGTTTATCTCTCCCTCCATCCCTAACCTGTGGCCACCACTGATCTTTTTACTGTCTCTATAGTTTTGTCTTGAATGATGGTCTTTTTCCCTCAGTTTTTCACCTTACTTTGGAGTTTCTGTCAACCTGTTTTCGAGTTTCCTGATTATTCATTTGTGTTGAGTTTACTTATCAGCCCATTAAAGACATTCTTTATTTCTGCGTTTTTAATTTCTACCATTTTTATATGATTCCTTCTTATAGTTTCTACCTGTCTTCTTTTTTTTTTTTTTTTTTTTTTTTTAGGTTCTGCTTTATAACAAAGTGAATCAGTCATACATATACATGTGTTCCCCCATCCCTTCCCTCTTGTGTCTCCCACCCTCCCTATCCCACCCCTCCAGGCGGTCACAAAGCACCGAGCTGATCTCCCTGTGCTATGCGACTGCTTCCCACTATCTACCTTCCTTACGTTTGGTAGTGTATATATGTCCATGCCTCTCTTTCGCTTTGTCACAGGTTCCCCTTCCCCCTCCCCATATCCTCAAGTCCATTCTCAAGTAGGTCTGTGTCTTTATTCCTGTTTTACCCCTAGGTTCTTCATGACCATTTTTGTTCTTAAATTCCATATATATGTGTTAGCATGCGGTATTTGTCTTTCTCTTTCTGACTTACTTCACTCTGTATGACAGACTCTAGGTCTATCCACCTCATTACAAATAGCTCCGTTTCGTTTCCTTTTATGGCTGAGCAATATTCCATTGTATATATGTGCCACATCTTCTTTATCCATTCATCGGATGATGGACACTTAGGTTGTTTCTATCTCCGGGCTATTGTGAATAGAGCTGCAATGAACATTTTGGTACATGTCTCTCTTTGAATTATGATTTCCTCAGGGTATATGCCTAGTAGTGGGATTGCTGGGTCATATGGTAGTTCTATTTGTAGTTTTTTAAGGAACCTCCATACTGTTCTCCATAGTGGCTGTACCAATTCACATTCCCACCAGCAGTGCAAGAGTGTTCCCTTTTCTCCACACCCTCTCCAGCATTTATTGTTTCTAGATTTCTTGATGATGGCCATTCTGACTGGTGTGAGATGATATCTCATTATAGTTTTGATATGCATTTCTCTAATGATTAATGATGTTGAGCATTCTTTCATGTGTTTGTTGGCAGTCTGTATATCTTCTTTGGAGAAATGCCTATTTAAGTCTTCTGCCCATTTTTGGATTGGGTTGTTTGTTGTTTTGCTATTGAGCTGCATGAGCTGCTTATAAATTTTGGAGATTAATCCTTTGTCAGTTGCTTCATTTGCAAATATTTTCTCCCATTCTGAGGGTTGTCTTTTGGTGGTGTTTATGGTTTCCTTTGCTGTGCAAAAGCTTTGAAGTTTCATTAGGTCCCATTTGTCTATCTTTGTTTTTATTTCCATTTCTCTAGGAGGTGGGTCCAAAAGGATCTTGCTGTGACTTATGTCATAGAGTGTTCTGCCTATGTTTTCCTCTAAGAGTTTGATAGTGTCTGGCCTTACATTTAGGTCTTTAATCCATTTTGAGCTTATTTTTGTGTATGGTGTTAGGGAGTGATCTAATCTCATACTTTTACATGTACCTGTCCAGTTTTCCCAGCAACGCTTATTGAAGAGGCTCTCCTTTCTCCACTGTACATTCCTGCCTCCTTTATCAAAGATAAGTTGACCATATGTGCGTGGGTTTATCTCTGGGCTTTCTATCCTGTTCCATTGATCTGTCTTTCTGTTTTTGTGCCAGTACCATACTGCCTTGATTACTGTAGCTTTGTAGTATAGTCTGAAGTCAGGGAGCCTGATTCCTCCAGCTCTGTTTTTCGTTCTCAAGATTGCTTTGTCTATTCGGGGTCTTTTGTGTTTCCATACAAATTTTGAAATTTTTTGTTCTAGTTCTGTGAAAAATGCCAGTGGTAGTTTGATAGGGATTGCATTGAATCTGTAAGATTGCTTTGGGTAGTAGAGTCATTTTCACAATGTTGATTCTTCCAATCCAAGAACATGGTATATCTCTTGATCTGTTTGTATCATCTTTAATTTCTTTCATCAGTGTCTTACATGTGTGGTTTTGAATTATGGCTTTCTCTGGGTATAGGCCCAGGAGTGGGATTGCTGGGTCATATGGTAATTCTACTTTTAGTTTTTTAAGGAACCTCCATACTGTTCTCCATAGTGGCTGTATCAATTTACATTCCCCCCAACAGTGCAAGAGGGTTCCCTATTCTCCACACGCTCTCCAGCATTTGTTTTTAGATTTTCTGATGATGCCCATTCTAACTGGTGTGAGGTGATACCTCATTGTAGTTTTGATTTGCATTTCTGTAATAATTAGTTATGTTGAGCAGCTTTTCATGTGCCTCTTACAATTACTTTCTTATATGCCAGCAACGAACAATTGGAATTTGTAATTTAAAGAAAATACTATTTCCAGTTGTACCAAATGAAAATGAAGTACTTAGGTGTAAATTTAACAAACTATGTACAGGGTCTGTTGATGAGAAATATGTACAGGGTCTGTTGAGGTCAAAGAAGATCTAAATAAATGGAGATACTTTCTGTTCATGGATTGGAAAGCTCAAGATGGTTAAAATGTCAAATTTTCCTACCTTGAGCTATAGATTCAATGCAATTTACATCAAAATTCCACCAGAAAATTTTGTCAGTATTCATAAGCTGATTCTAAACCTTTTATGGAAAGGCAAATTATCTATAATCAGTAACATAGTGCAGAAGAAGCACAGAGTTGGAGGGCTTATACCACTTGGTTTCAAGACTTACTGTAAAGCTATAGGTATGACAACAGCATGCTACTGGTAAAAGGATAGGTATATAGATCAATGGAACAGAATAGAGAGTTGAGAAATAACCCATACTAATATAGCGAACTAACCTTTGACAAAGGCAGAAAGGCTGTACAATGGTAAAAGGATAGACTTTTTAACAAATGGTGCTAGAACAATTGTATGTCCACAGGCTAAAAAATGAACCTAGTTTGAGGCCCTCATCCTTCACAAAAATCAACTGAAAATGGAACACAGCCTAAGTAGAAAATGGAAAACTGTAAGACTTCTAAAAGAAAAAACAGGAGAATATGTGAATTTGGGTTTGGTGATGAATTTTATTTGTTTGTTTTTTGGTTTTTTTCTTCTTCGGTACGCGGGCCTCTCACTGTTGTGGCCTCTCCCGTTGCGGAGCACAGGCTCTGGACGCGCAGGCTCAGCGGCCATGGCTCATGGGCCCAGCCACTCTGCGGCATGTGGGATCTTCCGGGACCGGGACACGAACCTGTGTCCCCTGCATTGGCAGGCGGACTCTCAACCACTGTACCACCAGGGAAGCCCGGTGATGAGTTTTAGATATGACATCAAAAAAGAAATGGATAAATAGGACTTTATTAAAATTAAAAATGTTTGCTCTGGAATTCCCTGGCCGTCCAGTGGTTAGGAATTGGCACTTCCACTGCAGGGGCCTGGGTTCGATCCCTGGCCAGGGAGCTAAGATCCCATAAGCCACACAGCGTGCCCGAAGAATTTAAAAAACAGTTTTCTTTCACAAAACACTGTCAAGAGAATGAAAAGACAAAAACCCTAGACTAGGAGAAAATTTTGCAAACCCCATATCTAATAAAGGACTTTAACATACAAAGAGCTCTTAAAACTCAACAATAAGAAAACAAAAAGAAAAACAATTAAAAATTGGCCAGAACATCTGAACAAACACCTCACCAAAGAAAATACAGAGATGGCAAATGAGCAAATGAAAAGATGCTCATTTGCAATTAGAGAAATTCAATGAAAAAAAAAAGATATCCCTATACCCATAATAGAATGATTAAAAATTTTTAAACCTATAAATACCAATTGCTGGTTAGAGGAAAACTCATTTTTAGTGTATTTTTTAGTTTATTTTAAAATTGTTGCTCAAGAGATTATAATATGCATATTAACTTGAAATCATCTACTTCAGATTAATACTAAATTATGTCCAATATTGTATGGAATCTTCCAATAATTCTTTTTTGCACCCTCTCTCCTTTGTGCTGTAGCCATACAAATGAGGCCTTTACATGTTATAACCCAACAATGCTGTTTTATAGTTGTTTTGTATTTGTGTCTTTTATGCACTTCTCTTTTTTTTTTTTAACATCTTTATTGGAGTATAATTGCTCTACAACGGTATGTTAGTTTCTGCTTTATAACAAAGTGAATCAGTTATACATATACATATGTTCCCGTGTCTCTTCCCTCTTGCGTCTCCCTCCTTCCCACCCTCCCTATCCCACCCCTCTGGGTGGTCACAAAGCACTGAACTGATCTCCCTGTATGCACTTCTCTTTTAAATCATTTTAGAAGAAAAGAGTAAAAAATATATTCTATCATTTATATTTACCCACGTAATAAGTTTTCCTGGCCGTGTTTATTTCTTTGTATGGATTTGAGTTAAAGTCATTTTTTTAAACAGACTTTACCTTTTTTGTGGAGTTTTAGGCTCATAGCAAAATTGAGAACAAGGTACAGAGTTTTCCCATATACCCCTTCCCCTACACATGCAATGTTGCCCCCATTATCAACATTTCCCACCAAAGTGGTACTTTTACTACAACTGATGAGCCTACATTAACACATCATCATGAAGGGACTTCCCTGATTGCACAGTCGTTAAGAATCTGCCTGCCAATGCAGGGGACACGGGTTCAAGCCCTGGTTTGGGAAGATCCCACGTGCCATGGAGCAACTAAGCCTGTGCACACAGCTACTGAGCCTGTGCTCTAGAGTCTGTGAGCCACTACAGCTATTGATCCCACGTGCCACAACTACTGAAGCCTGCGCACCTAGGGCCCATGCTCCACAACAAGAGAAACCTCCGCCATGAGAAGCCCGTGCACTGCAATGAAGAGTAGTAGCCCTCACTTGCCACAAGTAGAGAAAGACCATGTGCAGCAAACGAAGACTGAATGCAGCCAAAAATAAATAAATAATAAATTTATTTGGGAAAAAAACACATCATCCTCCAAATCCATAGTTCACATTGGGGTTCAGTGTTGCTGTTGTACATTATATGGGTTCGCACAAATTTATAATGACAATACATCCAAGATTAAACTATTATACAGAATCTCTGCCCTAAAAATCCACTGTACTTTCCCTGTTTATCTCTCCCTCCATCCCTAACCTCTGGCCACCACTGATCTTTTTACTGTCTCTATAGTTTTGTCTTGAATGATGGTCTTTTTCCCTCAGTTTTTCACCTTACTTTGGAGTTTCTGTCAACCTGTTTTCGAGTTTCCTGATTATTCATTTGTGTTGAGTTTACTTATCAGCCCATTAAAGACATTCTTTATTTCTGCGTTTTTAATTTCTACCATTTTTATATGATTCCTTCTTATAGTTTCTACCTGTCTTCTTTTTTTTTTTTTTTTTTTTTTTTAGGTTCTGCTTTATAACAAAGTGAATCAGTCATACATATACATGTGTTCCCCCATCCCTTCCCTCTTGTGTCTCCCACCCTCCCTATCCCACCCCTCCAGGCGGTCACAAAGCACCGAGCTGATCTCCCTGTGCTATGCGACTGCTTCCCACTATCTACCTTCCTTACGTTTGGTAGTGTATATATGTCCATGCCTCTCTTTCGCTTTGTCACAGGTTCCCCTTCCCCCTCCCCATATCCTCAAGTCCATTCTCAAGTAGGTCTGTGTCTTTATTCCTGTTTTACCCCTAGGTTCTTCATGACCATTTTTGTTCTTAAATTCCATATATATGTGTTAGCATGCGGTATTTGTCTTTCTCTTTCTGACTTACTTCACTCTGTATGACAGACTCTAGGTCTATCCACCTCATTACAAATAGCTCCGTTTCGTTTCCTTTTATGGCTGAGCAATATTCCATTGTATATATGTGCCACATCTTCTTTATCCATTCATCGGATGATGGACACTTAGGTTGTTTCTATCTCCGGGCTATTGTGAATAGAGCTGCAATGAACATTTTGGTACATGTCTCTCTTTGAATTATGATTTCCTCAGGGTATATGCCTAGTAGTGGGATTGCTGGGTCATATGGTAGTTCTATTTGTAGTTTTTTAAGGAACCTCCATACTGTTCTCCATAGTGGCTGTACCAATTCACATTCCCACCAGCAGTGCAAGAGTGTTCCCTTTTCTCCACACCCTCTCCAGCATTTATTGTTTCTAGATTTCTTGATGATGGCCATTCTGACTGGTGTGAGATGATATCTCATTATAGTTTTGATATGCATTTCTCTAATGATTAATGATGTTGAGCATTCTTTCATGTGTTTGTTGGCAGTCTGTATATCTTCTTTGGAGAAATGCCTATTTAAGTCTTCTGCCCATTTTTGGATTGGGTTGTTTGTTTTTTTGCTATTGAGCTGCATGAGCTGCTTATAAATTTTGGAGATTAATCCTTTGTCAGTTGCTTCATTTGCAAATATTTTCTCCCATTCTGAGGGTTGTCTTTTGGTGGTGTTTATGGTTTCCTTTGCTGTGCAAAAGCTTTGAAGTTTCATTAGGTCCCATTTGTCTATCTTTGTTTTTATTTCCTTTTCTCTAGGAGGTGGGTCCAAAAGGATCTTGCTGTGACTTATGTCATAGAGTGTTCTGCCTATGTTTTCCTCTAAGAGTTTGATAGTGTCTGGCCTTACATTTAGGTCTTTAATCCATTTTGAGCTTATTTTTGTGTATGGTGTTAGGGAGTGATCTAATCTCATACTTTTACATGTACCTGTCCAGTTTTCCCAGCAACGCTTATTGAAGAGGCTCTCCTTTCTCCACTGTACATTCCTGCCTCCTTTATCAAAGATAAGTTGACCATATGTGCGTGGGTTTATCTCTGGGCTTTCTATCCTGTTCCATTGATCTGTCTTTCTGTTTTTGTGCCAGTACCATACTGCCTTGATTACTGTAGCTTTGTAGTATAGTCTGAAGTCAGGGAGCCTGATTCCTCCAGCTCTGTTTTTCGTTCTCAAGATTGCTTTGTCTATTCGGGGTCTTTTGTGTTTCCATACAAATTTTGAAATTTTTTGTTCTAGTTCTGTGAAAAATGCCAGTGGTAGTTTGATAGGGATTGCATTGAATCTGTAAGATTGCTTTGGGTAGTAGAGTCATTTTCACAATGTTGATTCTTCCAATCCAAGAACATGGAATATCTCTTGATCTGTTTGTATCATCTTTAATTTCTTTCATCAGTGTCTTACATGTGTGGTTTTGAATTATGGCTTTCTCTGGGTATATGCCCAGGAGTGGGATTGCTGGGTCATATGGTAATTCTACTTTTAGTTTTTTAAGGAACCTCCATACTGTTCTCCATAGTGGCTGTATCAATTTACATTCCCCCCAACAGTGCAAGAGGGTTCCCTATTCTCCACACGCTCTCCAGCATTTGTTTTTAGATTTTCTGATGATGCCCATTCTAACTGGTGTGAGGTGATACCTCATTGTAGTTTTGATTTGCATTTCTGTAATAATTAGTTATGTTGAGCAGCTTTTCATGTGCCTCTTACAATTACTTTCTTATATGCCAGCAACGAACAATTGGAATTTGTAATTTAAAGAAAATACTATTTCCAGTTGTACCAAATGAAAATGAAGTACTTAGGTGTAAATTTAACAAACTATGTACAGGGTCTGTTGATGAGAAATATGTACAGGGTCTGTTGAGGTCAAAGAAGATCTAAATAAATGGAGATACTTTCTGTTCATGGATTGGAAATCTCAAGATGGTTAAAATGTCAAATTTTCCTACCTTGAGCTATAGATTCAATGCAATTTACATCAAAATTCCACCAGAAAATTTTGTCAGTATTCATAAGCTGATTCTAAACCTTTTATGGAAAGGCAAATTATCTATAATCAGTAACATAGTGCAGAAGAAGCACAGAGTTGGAGGGCTTATACCACTTGGTTTCAAGACTTACTGTAAAGCTATAGGTATGACAACAGCATGCTACTGGTAAAAGGATAGGTATATAGATCAATGGAACAGAATAGAGAGTTGAGAAATAACCCATACTAATATAGCGAACTAACCTTTGACAAAGGCAGAAAGGCTGTACAATGGTAAAAGGATAGACTTTTCAACAAATGGTGCTAGAACAATTGTGTGTCCACAGGCTAAAAAATGAACCTATTTTGAGGCCCTCATCCTTCACAAAAATCAACTGAAAATGGAACACAGCCTAAGTAGAAAATGGAAAACTGTAAGACTTCTAAAAGAAAAAACAGGAGAATATGTGAATTTGGGTTTGGTGATGAATTTTATTTGTTTGTTTTTTGGTTTTTTTCTTCTTCGGTACGCGGGCCTCTCACTGTTGTGGCCTCTCCCGTTGCGGAGCACAGGCTCTGGACGCGCAGGCTCAGCGGCCATGGCTCATGGGCCCAGCCACTCTGCGGCATGTGGGATCTTCCGGGACCGGGACACGAACCTGTGTCCCCTGCATTGGCAGGCGGACTCTCAACCACTGTACCACCAGGGAAGCCCGGTGATGAGTTTTAGATATGACATCAAAAAAGAAATGGATAAATAGGACTTTATTAAAATTAAAAATGTTTGCTCTGGAATTCCCTGGCCGTCCAGTGGTTAGGAATTGGCACTTCCACTGCAGGGGCCTGGGTTCGATCCCTGGCCAGGGAGCTAAGATCCCATAAGCCACACAGCGTGCCCGAAGAATTTAAAAAACAGTTTTCTTTCACAAAACACTGTCAAGAGAATGAAAAGACAAAAACCCTAGACTAGGAGAAAATTTTGCAAACCCCATATCTAATAAAGGACTTTAACATACAAAGAGCTCTTAAAACTCAACAATAAGAAAACAAAAAGAAAAACAATTAAAAATTGGCCAGAACATCTGAACAAACACCTCACCAAAGAAAATACAGAGATGGCAAATGAGCAAATGAAAAGATGCTCATTTGCAATTAGAGAAATTCAATGAAAAAAAAAAGATATCCCTATACCCATAATAGAATGATTAAAAATTTTTAAACCTATAAATACCAATTGCTGGTTAGAGGAAAACTCATTTTTAGTGTATTTTTTAGTTTATTTTAAAATTGTTGCTCAAGAGATTATAATATGCATATTAACTTGAAATCATCTACTTCAGATTAATACTAAATTATGTCCAATATTGTATGGAATCTTCCAATAATTCTTTTTTGCACCCTCTCTCCTTTGTGCTGTAGCCATACAAATGAGGCCTTTACATGTTATAACCCAACAATGCTGTTTTATAGTTGTTTTGTATTTGTGTCTTTTATGCACTTCTCTTTTTTTTTTTTAACATCTTTATTGGAGTATAATTGCTCTACAACGGTATGTTAGTTTCTGCTTTATAACAAAGTGAATCAGTTATACATATACATATGTTCCCGTGTCTCTTCCCTCTTGCGTCTCCCTCCTTCCCACCCTCCCTATCCCACCCCTCTGGGTGGTCACAAAGCACTGAACTGATCTCCCTGTATGCACTTCTCTTTTAAATCATTTTAGAAGAAAAGAGTAAAAAATATATTCTATCATTTATATTTACCCACGTAATAAGTTTTCCTGGCCGTGTTTATTTCTTTGTATGGATTTGAGTTAAAGTCATTTTTTTAAACAGACTTTACCTTTTTTGTGGAGTTTTAGGCTCATAGCAAAATTGAGAACAAGGTACAGAGTTTTCCCATATACCCCTTCCCCTACACATGCAATGTTGCCCCCATTATCAACATTTCCCACCAAAGTGGTACTTTTACTACAACTGATGAGCCTACATTAACACATCATCATGAAGGGACTTCCCTGATTGCACAGTCGTTAAGAATCTGCCTGCCAATGCAGGGGACACGGGTTCAAGCCCTGGTTTGGGAAGATCCCACGTGCCATGGAGCAACTAAGCCTGTGCACACAACTACTGAGCCTGTGCTCTAGAGTCTGTGAGCCACTACAGCTATTGATCCCACGTGCCACAACTACTGAAGCCTGCGCACCTAGGGCCCATGCTCCACAACAAGAGAAACCTCCGCCATGAGAAGCCCGTGCACTGCAATGAAGAGTAGTAGCCCTCACTTGCCACAAGTAGAGAAAGACCATGTGCAGCAAACGAAGACTGAATGCAGCCAAAAATAAATAAATAATAAATTTATTTGGGAAAAAAACACATCATCCTCCAAATCCATAGTTCACATTGGGGTTCAGTATTGCTGTTGTACATTATATGGGTTCGCACAAATTTATAATGACAATACATCCAAGATTAAACTATTATACAGAATCTCTGCCCTAAAAATCCACTGTACTTTCCCTGTTTATCTCTCCCTCCATCCCTAACCTGTGGCCACCACTGATCTTTTTACTGTCTCTATAGTTTTGTCTTGAATGATGGTCTTTTTCCCTCAGTTTTTCACCTTACTTTGGAGTTTCTGTCAACCTGTTTTCGAGTTTCCTGATTATTCATTTGTGTTGAGTTTACTTATCAGCCCATTAAAGACATTCTTTATTTCTGCGTTTTTAATTTCTACCATTTTTATATGATTCCTTCTTATAGTTTCTACCTGTCTTCTTTTTTTTTTTTTTTTTTTTTTTTTTAGGTTCTGCTTTATAACAAAGTGAATCAGTCATACATATACATGTGTTCCCCCATCCCTTCCCTCTTGTGTCTCCCACCCTCCCTATCCCACCCCTCCAGGCGGTCACAAAGCACCGAGCTGATCTCCCTGTGCTATGCGACTGCTTCCCACTATCTACCTTCCTTACGTTTGGTAGTGTATATATGTCCATGCCTCTCTTTCGCTTTGTCACAGGTTCCCCTTCCCCCTCCCCATATCCTCAAGTCCATTCTCAAGTAGGTCTGTGTCTTTATTCCTGTTTTACCCCTAGGTTCTTCATGACCATTTTTGTTCTTAAATTCCATATATATGTGTTAGCATGCGGTATTTGTCTTTCTCTTTCTGACTTACTTCACTCTGTATGACAGACTCTAGGTCTATCCACCTCATTACAAATAGCTCCGTTTCGTTTCCTTTTATGGCTGAGCAATATTCCATTGTATATATGTGCCACATCTTCTTTATCCATTCATCGGATGATGGACACTTAGGTTGTTTCTATCTCCGGGCTATTGTGAATAGAGCTGCAATGAACATTTTGGTACATGTCTCTCTTTGAATTATGATTTCCTCAGGGTATATGCCTAGTAGTGGGATTGCTGGGTCATATGGTAGTTCTATTTGTAGTTTTTTAAGGAACCTCCATACTGTTCTCCATAGTGGCTGTACCAATTCACATTCCCACCAGCAGTGCAAGAGTGTTCCCTTTTCTCCACACCCTCTCCAGCATTTATTGTTTCTAGATTTCTTGATGATGGCCATTCTGACTGGTGTGAGATGATATCTCATTATAGTTTTGATATGCATTTCTCTAATGATTAATGATGTTGAGCATTCTTTCATGTGTTTGTTGGCAGTCTGTATATCTTCTTTGGAGAAATGCCTATTTAAGTCTTCTGCCCATTTTTGGATTGGGTTGTTTGTTTTTTTGCTATTGAGCTGCATGAGCTGCTTATAAATTTTGGAGATTAATCCTTTGTCAGTTGCTTCATTTGCAAATATTTTCTCCCATTCTGAGGGTTGTCTTTTGGTGGTGTTTATGGTTTCCTTTGCTGTGCAAAAGCTTTGAAGTTTCATTAGGTCCCATTTGTCTATCTTTGTTTTTATTTCCATTTCTCTAGGAGGTGGGTCCAAAAGGATCTTGCTGTGACTTATGTCATAGAGTGTTCTGCCTATGTTTTCCTCTAAGAGTTTGATAGTGTCTGGCCTTACATTTAGGTCTTTAATCCATTTTGAGCTTATTTTTGTGTATGGTGTTAGGGAGTGATCTAATCTCATACTTTTACATGTACCTGTCCAGTTTTCCCAGCAACGCTTATTGAAGAGGCTCTCCTTTCTCCACTGTACATTCCTGCCTCCTTTATCAAAGATAAGTTGACCATATGTGCGTGGGTTTATCTCTGGGCTTTCTATCCTGTTCCATTGATCTGTCTTTCTGTTTTTGTGCCAGTACCATACTGCCTTGATTACTGTAGCTTTGTAGTATAGTCTGAAGTCAGGGAGCCTGATTCCTCCAGCTCTGTTTTTCGTTCTCAAGATTGCTTTGTCTATTCGGGGTCTTTTGTGTTTCCATACAAATTTTGAAATTTTTTGTTCTAGTTCTGTGAAAAATGCCAGTGGTAGTTTGATAGGGATTGCATTGAATCTGTAAGATTGCTTTGGGTAGTAGAGTCATTTTCACAATGTTGATTCTTCCAATCCAAGAACATGGTATATCTCTTGATCTGTTTGTATCATCTTTAATTTCTTTCATCAGTGTCTTACATGTGTGGTTTTGAATTATGGCTTTCTCTGGGTATATGCCCAGGAGTGGGATTGCTGGGTCATATGGTAATTCTACTTTTAGTTTTTTAAGGAACCTCCATACTGTTCTCCATAGTGGCTGTATCAATTTACATTCCCCCCAACAGTGCAAGAGGGTTCCCTATTCTCCACACGCTCTCCAGCATTTGTTTTTAGATTTTCTGATGATGCCCATTCTAACTGGTGTGAGGTGATACCTCATTGTAGTTTTGATTTGCATTTCTGTAATAATTAGTTATGTTGAGCAGCTTTTCATGTGCCTCTTACAATTACTTTCTTATATGCCAGCAACGAACAATTGGAATTTGTAATTTAAAGAAAATACTATTTCCAGTTGTACCAAATGAAAATGAAGTACTTAGGTGTAAATTTAACAAACTATGTACAGGGTCTGTTGATGAGAAATATGTACAGGGTCTGTTGAGGTCAAAGAAGATCTAAATAAATGGAGATACTTTCTGTTCATGGATTGGAAAGCTCAAGATGGTTAAAATGTCAAATTTTCCTACCTTGAGCTATAGATTCAATGCAATTTACATCAAAATTCCACCAGAAAATTTTGTCAGTATTCATAAGCTGATTCTAAACCTTTTATGGAAAGGCAAATTATCTATAATCAGTAACATAGTGCAGAAGAAGCACAGAGTTGGAGGGCTTATACCACTTGGTTTCAAGACTTACTGTAAAGCTATAGGTATGACAACAGCATGCTACTGGTAAAAGGATAGGTATATAGATCAATGGAACAGAATAGAGAGTTGAGAAATAACCCATACTAATATAGCGAACTAACCTTTGACAAAGGCAGAAAGGCTGTACAATGGTAAAAGGATAGACTTTTTAACAAATGGTGCTAGAACAATTGTATGTCCACAGGCTAAAAAATGAACCTAGTTTGAGGCCCTCATCCTTCACAAAAATCAACTGAAAATGGAACACAGCCTAAGTAGAAAATGGAAAACTGTAAGACTTCTAAAAGAAAAAACAGGAGAATATGTGAATTTGGGTTTGGTGATGAATTTTATTTGTTTGTTTTTTGGTTTTTTTCTTCTTCGGTACGCGGGCCTCTCACTGTTGTGGCCTCTCCCGTTGCAGAGCACAGGCTCTGGACGCGCAGGCTCAGCGGCCATGGCTCATGGGCCCAGCCACTCTGCGGCATGTGGGATCTTCCGGGACCGGGACACGAACCTGTGTCCCCTGCATTGGCAGGCGGACTCTCAACCACTGTACCACCAGGGAAGCCCGGTGATGAGTTTTAGATATGACATCAAAAAAGAAATGGATAAATAGGACTTTATTAAAATTAAAAATGTTTGCTCTGGAATTCCCTGGCCGTCCAGTGGTTAGGAATTGGCACTTCCACTGCAGGGGCCTGGGTTCGATCCCTGGCCAGGGAGCTAAGATCCCATAAGCCACACAGCGTGCCCGAAGAATTTAAAAAACAGTTTTCTTTCACAAAACACTGTCAAGAGAATGAAAAGACAAAAACCCTAGACTAGGAGAAAATTTTGCAAACCCCATATCTAATAAAGGACTTTAACATACAAAGAGCTCTTAAAACTCAACAATAAGAAAACAAAAAGAAAAACAATTAAAAATTGGCCAGAACATCTGAACAAACACCTCACCAAAGAAAATACAGAGATGGCAAATGAGCAAATGAAAAGATGCTCATTTGCAATTAGAGAAATTCAATGAAAAAAAAAAGATATCCCTATACCCATAATAGAATGATTAAAAATTTTTAAACCTATAAATACCAATTGCTGGTTAGAGGAAAACTCATTTTTAGTGTATTTTTTAGTTTATTTTAAAATTGTTGCTCAAGAGATTATAATATGCATATTAACTTGAAATCATCTACTTCAGATTAATACTAAATTATGTCCAATATTGTATGGAATCTTCCAATAATTCTTTTTTGCACCCTCTCTCCTTTGTGCTGTAGCCATACAAATGAGGCCTTTACATGTTATAACCCAACAATGCTGTTTTATAGTTGTTTTGTATTTGTGTCTTTTATGCACTTCTCTTTTTTTTTTTTAACATCTTTATTGGAGTATAATTGCTCTACAACGGTATGTTAGTTTCTGCTTTATAACAAAGTGAATCAGTTATACATATACATATGTTCCCGTGTCTCTTCCCTCTTGCGTCTCCCTCCTTCCCACCCTCCCTATCCCACCCCTCTGGGTGGTCACAAAGCACTGAACTGATCTCCCTGTATGCACTTCTCTTTTAAATCATTTTAGAAGAAAAGAGTAAAAAATATATTCTATCATTTATATTTACCCACGTAATAAGTTTTCCTGGCCGTGTTTATTTCTTTGTATGGATTTGAGTTAAAGTCATTTTTTTAAACAGACTTTACCTTTTTTGTGGAGTTTTAGGCTCATAGCAAAATTGAGAACAAGGTACAGAGTTTTCCCATATACCCCTTCCCCTACACATGCAATGTTGCCCCCATTATCAACATTTCCCACCAAAGTGGTACTTTTACTACAACTGATGAGCCTACATTAACACATCATCATGAAGGGACTTCCCTGATTGCACAGTCGTTAAGAATCTGCCTGCCAATGCAGGGGACACGGGTTCAAGCCCTGGTTTGGGAAGATCCCACGTGCCATGGAGCAACTAAGCCTGTGCACACAGCTACTGAGCCTGTGCTCTAGAGTCTGTGAGCCACTACAGCTATTGATCCCACGTGCCACAACTACTGAAGCCTGCGCACCTAGGGCCCATGCTCCACAACAAGAGAAACCTCCGCCATGAGAAGCCCGTGCACTGCAATGAAGAGTAGTAGCCCTCACTTGCCACAAGTAGAGAAAGACCATGTGCAGCAAACGAAGACTGAATGCAGCCAAAAATAAATAAATAATAAATTTATTTGGGAAAAAAACACATCATCCTCCAAATCCATAGTTCACATTGGGGTTCAGTGTTGCTGTTGTACATTATATGGGTTCGCACAAATTTATAATGACAATACATCCAAGATTAAACTATTATACAGAATCTCTGCCCTAAAAATCCACTGTACTTTCCCTGTTTATCTCTCCCTCCATCCCTAACCTCTGGCCACCACTGATCTTTTTACTGTCTCTATAGTTTTGTCTTGAATGATGGTCTTTTTCCCTCAGTTTTTCACCTTACTTTGGAGTTTCTGTCAACCTGTTTTCGAGTTTCCTGATTATTCATTTGTGTTGAGTTTACTTATCAGCCCATTAAAGACATTCTTTATTTCTGCGTTTTTAATTTCTACCATTTTTATATGATTCCTTCTTATAGTTTCTACCTGTCTTCTTTTTTTTTCTTTTTTTTTTTTTAGGTTCTGCTTTATAACAAAGTGAATCAGTCATACATATACATGTGTTCCCCCATCCCTTCCCTCTTGTGTCTCCCACCCTCCCTATCCCACCCCTCCAGGCGGTCACAAAGCACCGAGCTGATCTCCCTGTGCTATGCGACTGCTTCCCACTATCTACCTTCCTTACGTTTGGTAGTGTATATATGTCCATGCCTCTCTTTCGCTTTGTCACAGGTTCCCCTTCCCCCTCCCCATATCCTCAAGTCCATTCTCAAGTAGGTCTGTGTCTTTATTCCTGTTTTACCCCTAGGTTCTTCATGACCATTTTTGTTCTTAAATTCCATATATATGTGTTAGCATGCGGTATTTGTCTTTCTCTTTCTGACTTACTTCACTCTGTATGACAGACTCTAGGTCTATCCACCTCATTACAAATAGCTCCGTTTCGTTTCCTTTTATGGCTGAGCAATATTCCATTGTATATATGTGCCACATCTTCTTTATCCATTCATCGGATGATGGACACTTAGGTTGTTTCTATCTCCGGGCTATTGTGAATAGAGCTGCAATGAACATTTTGGTACATGTCTCTCTTTGAATTATGATTTCCTCAGGGTATATGCCTAGTAGTGGGATTGCTGGGTCATATGGTAGTTCTATTTGTAGTTTTTTAAGGAACCTCCATACTGTTCTCCATAGTGGCTGTACCAATTCACATTCCCACCAGCAGTGCAAGAGTGTTCCCTTTTCTCCACACCCTCTCCAGCATTTATTGTTTCTAGATTTCTTGATGATGGCCATTCTGACTGGTGTGAGATGATATCTCATTATAGTTTTGATATGCATTTCTCTAATGATTAATGATGTTGAGCATTCTTTCATGTGTTTGTTGGCAGTCTGTATATCTTCTTTGGAGAAATGCCTATTTAAGTCTTCTGCCCATTTTTGGATTGGGTTGTTTGTTTTTTTGCTATTGAGCTGCATGAGCTGCTTATAAATTTTGGAGATTAATCCTTTGTCAGTTGCTTCATTTGCAAATATTTTCTCCCATTCTGAGGGTTGTCTTTTGGTGGTGTTTATGGTTTCCTTTGCTGTGCAAAAGCTTTGAAGTTTCATTAGGTCCCATTTGTCTATCTTTGTTTTTATTTCCTTTTCTCTAGGAGGTGGGTCCAAAAGGATCTTGCTGTGACTTATGTCATAGAGTGTTCTGCCTATGTTTTCCTCTAAGAGTTTGATAGTGTCTGGCCTTACATTTAGGTCTTTAATCCATTTTGAGCTTATTTTTGTGTATGGTGTTAGGGAGTGATCTAATCTCATACTTTTACATGTACCTGTCCAGTTTTCCCAGCAACGCTTATTGAAGAGGCTCTCCTTTCTCCACTGTACATTCCTGCCTCCTTTATCAAAGATAAGTTGACCATATGTGCGTGGGTTTATCTCTGGGCTTTCTATCCTGTTCCATTGATCTGTCTTTCTGTTTTTGTGCCAGTACCATACTGCCTTGATTACTGTAGCTTTGTAGTATAGTCTGAAGTCAGGGAGCCTGATTCCTCCAGCTCTGTTTTTCGTTCTCAAGATTGCTTTGTCTATTCGGGGTCTTTTGTGTTTCCATACAAATTTTGAAATTTTTTGTTCTAGTTCTGTGAAAAATGCCAGTGGTAGTTTGATAGGGATTGCATTGAATCTGTAAGATTGCTTTGGGTAGTAGAGTCATTTTCACAATGTTGATTCTTCCAATCCAAGAACATGGAATATCTCTTGATCTGTTTGTATCATCTTTAATTTCTTTCATCAGTGTCTTACATGTGTGGTTTTGAATTATGGCTTTCTCTGGGTATATGCCCAGGAGTGGGATTGCTGGGTCATATGGTAATTCTACTTTTAGTTTTTTAAGGAACCTCCATACTGTTCTCCATAGTGGCTGTATCAATTTACATTCCCCCCAACAGTGCAAGAGGGTTCCCTATTCTCCACACGCTCTCCAGCATTTGTTTTTAGATTTTCTGATGATGCCCATTCTAACTGGTGTGAGGTGATACCTCATTGTAGTTTTGATTTGCATTTCTGTAATAATTAGTTATGTTGAGCAGCTTTTCATGTGCCTCTTACAATTACTTTCTTATATGCCAGCAACGAACAATTGGAATTTGTAATTTAAAGAAAATACTATTTCCAGTTGTACCAAATGAAAATGAAGTACTTAGGTGTAAATTTAACAAACTATGTACAGGGTCTGTTGATGAGAAATATGTACAGGGTCTGTTGAGGTCAAAGAAGATCTAAATAAATGGAGATACTTTCTGTTCATGGATTGGAAAGCTCAAGATGGTTAAAATGTCAAATTTTCCTACCTTGAGCTATAGATTCAATGCAATTTACATCAAAATTCCACCAGAAAATTTTGTCAGTATTCATAAGCTGATTCTAAACCTTTTATGGAAAGGCAAATTATCTATAATCAGTAACATAGTGCAGAAGAAGCACAGAGTTGGAGGGCTTATACCACTTGGTTTCAAGACTTACTGTAAAGCTATAGGTATGACAACAGCATGCTACTGGTAAAAGGATAGGTATATAGATCAATGGAACAGAATAGAGAGTTGAGAAATAACCCATACTAATATAGCGAACTAACCTTTGACAAAGGCAGAAAGGCTGTACAATGGTAAAAGGATAGACTTTTCAACAAATGGTGCTAGAACAATTGTGTGTCCACAGGCTAAAAAATGAACCTATTTTGAGGCCCTCATCCTTCACAAAAATCAACTGAAAATGGAACACAGCCTAAGTAGAAAATGGAAAACTGTAAGACTTCTAAAAGAAAAAACAGGAGAATATGTGAATTTGGGTTTGGTGATGAATTTTATTTGTTTGTTTTTTGGTTTTTTTCTTCTTCGGTACGCGGGCCTCTCACTGTTGTGGCCTCTCCCGTTGCGGAGCACAGGCTCTGGACGCGCAGGCTCAGCGGCCATGGCTCATGGGCCCAGCCACTCTGCGGCATGTGGGATCTTCCGGGACCGGGACACGAACCTGTGTCCCCTGCATTGGCAGGCGGACTCTCAACCACTGTACCACCAGGGAAGCCCGGTGATGAGTTTTAGATATGACATCAAAAAAGAAATGGATAAATAGGACTTTATTAAAATTAAAAATGTTTGCTCTGGAATTCCCTGGCCGTCCAGTGGTTAGGAATTGGCACTTCCACTGCAGGGGCCTGGGTTCGATCCCTGGCCAGGGAGCTAAGATCCCATAAGCCACACAGCGTGCCCGAAGAATTTAAAAAACAGTTTTCTTTCACAAAACACTGTCAAGAGAATGAAAAGACAAAAACCCTAGACTAGGAGAAAATTTTGCAAACCCCATATCTAATAAAGGACTTTAACATACAAAGAGCTCTTAAAACTCAACAATAAGAAAACAAAAAGAAAAACAATTAAAAATTGGCCAGAACATCTGAACAAACACCTCACCAAAGAAAATACAGAGATGGCAAATGAGCAAATGAAAAGATGCTCATTTGCAATTAGAGAAATTCAATGAAAAAAAAAAGATATCCCTATACCCATAATAGAATGATTAAAAATTTTTAAACCTATAAATACCAATTGCTGGTTAGAGGAAAACTCATTTTTAGTGTATTTTTTAGTTTATTTTAAAATTGTTGCTCAAGAGATTATAATATGCATATTAACTTGAAATCATCTACTTCAGATTAATACTAAATTATGTCCAATATTGTATGGAATCTTCCAATAATTCTTTTTTGCACCCTCTCTCCTTTGTGCTGTAGCCATACAAATGAGGCCTTTACATGTTATAACCCAACAATGCTGTTTTATAGTTGTTTTGTATTTGTGTCTTTTATGCACTTCTCTTTTTTTTTTTAACATCTTTATTGGAGTATAATTGCTCTACAACGGTATGTTAGTTTCTGCTTTATAACAAAGTGAATCAGTTATACATATACATATGTTCCCGTGTCTCTTCCCTCTTGCGTCTCCCTCCTTCCCACCCTCCCTATCCCACCCCTCTGGGTGGTCACAAAGCACTGAACTGATCTCCCTGTATGCACTTCTCTTTTAAATCATTTTAGAAGAAAAGAGTAAAAAATATATTCTATCATTTATATTTACCCACGTAATAAGTTTTCCTGGCCGTGTTTATTTCTTTGTATGGATTTGAGTTAAAGTCATTTTTTTAAACAGACTTTACCTTTTTTGTGGAGTTTTAGGCTCATAGCAAAATTGAGAACAAGGTACAGAGTTTTCCCATATACCCCTTCCCCTACACATGCAATGTTGCCCCCATTATCAACATTTCCCACCAAAGTGGTACTTTTACTACAACTGATGAGCCTACATTAACACATCATCATGAAGGGACTTCCCTGATTGCACAGTCGTTAAGAATCTGCCTGCCAATGCAGGGGACACGGGTTCAAGCCCTGGTTTGGGAAGATCCCACGTGCCATGGAGCAACTAAGCCTGTGCACACAACTACTGAGCCTGTGCTCTAGAGTCTGTGAGCCACTACAGCTATTGATCCCACGTGCCACAACTACTGAAGCCTGCGCACCTAGGGCCCATGCTCCACAACAAGAGAAACCTCCGCCATGAGAAGCCCGTGCACTGCAATGAAGAGTAGTAGCCCTCACTTGCCACAAGTAGAGAAAGACCATGTGCAGCAAACAAAGACTGAATGCAGCCAAAAATAAATAAATAATAAATTTATTTGGGAAAAAAACACATCATCCTCCAAATCCATAGTTCACATTGGGGTTCAGTGTTGCTGTTGTACATTATATGGGTTTGCACAAATTTATGATGACAGTACATCCAAGATTAAACTATTATACAGAATCTCTGCCCTAAAAATCCACTGTACTTTCCCTGTTTATCTCTCCCTCCATCCCTAACCTCTGGCCACCACCGATCTTTTTACTGTCTCTATAGTTTTGTCTTGAATGATGGTCTTTTTCCCTCAGTTTTTCACCTTACTTTGGAGTTTCTGTCAACCTGTTTTCGAGTTTCCTGATTATTCATTTGTGTTGAGTTTACTTATCAGCCCATTAAAGGCATTCTTTATTTCTGCGTTTTTAATTTCTACCATTTTTATATGATTCCTTCTTATAGTTTCTACCTGTCTTCTTTTTTTTTTTTAGGTTTTGCTTTATAACAAAGTGAATCAGTCATACATATACATGTGTTCCCCCATCCCTTCCCTCTTGTGTCTCCCACCCTCCCTATCCCACCCCTCCAGGCGGTCACAAAGCACCGAGCTGATCTCCCTGTGCTATGCGACTGCTTCCCACTATCTACCTACCTTACGTTTGGTAGTGTATATATGTCCATGCCTCTCTTTCGCTTTGTCACAGGTTCCCCTTCCCCCTCCCCATATCCTCAAGTCCATTCTCAAGTAGGTCTGTGTCTTTATTCCTGTTTTACCCCTAGGTTCTTCATGACCATTTTTGTTCTTAAATTCCATATATATGTGTTAGCATGCGGTATTTGTCTTTCTCTTTCTGACTTACTTCACTCTGTATGACAGACTCTAGGTCTATCCACCTCATTACAAATAGCTCCGTTTCGTTTCCTTTTATGGCTGAGCAATATTCCATTGTATATATGTGCCACATCTTCTTTATCCATTCATCGGATGATGGACACTTAGGTTGTTTCTATCTCCGGGCTATTGTGAATAGAGCTGCAATGAACATTTTGGTACATGTCTCTCTTTGAATTATGATTTCCTCAGGGTATATGCCTAGTAGTGGGATTGCTGGGTCATATGGTAGTTCTATTTGTAGTTTTTTAAGGAACCTCCATACTGTTCTCCATAGTGGCTGTACCAATTCACATTCCCACCAGCAGTGCAAGAGTGTTCCCTTTTCTCCACACCCTCTCCAGCATTTATTGTTTCTAGATTTCTTGATGATGGCCATTCTGACTGGTGTGAGATGATATCTCATTATAGTTTTGATATGCATTTCTCTAATGATTAATGATGTTGAGCATTCTTTCATGTGTTTGTTGGCAGTCTGTATATCTTCTTTGGAGAAATGCCTATTTAAGTCTTCTGCCCATTTTTGGATTGGGTTGTTTGTTGTTTTGCTATTGAGCTGCATGAGCTGCTTATAAATTTTGGAGATTAATCCTTTGTCAGTTGCTTCATTTGCAAATATTTTCTCCCATTCTGAGGGTTGTCTTTTGGTGGTGTTTATGGTTTCCTTTGCTGTGCAAAAGCTTTGAAGTTTCATTAGGTCCCATTTGTCTATCTTTGTTTTTATTTCCATTTCTCTAGGAGGTGGGTCCAAAAGGATCTTGCTGTGACTTATGTCATAGAGTGTTCTGCCTATGTTTTCCTCTAAGAGTTTGATAGTGTCTGGCCTTACATTTAGGTCTTTAATCCATTTTGAGCTTATTTTTGTGTATGGTGTTAGGGAGTGATCTAATCTCATACTTTTACATGTACCTGTCCAGTTTTCCCAGCAACGCTTATTGAAGAGGCTCTCCTTTCTCCACTGTACATTCCTGCCTCCTTTATCAAAGATAAGTTGACCATATGTGCGTGGGTTTATCTCTGGGCTTTCTATCCTGTTCCATTGATCTGTCTTTCTGTTTTTGTGCCAGTACCATACTGCCTTGATTACTGTAGCTTTGTAGTATAGTCTGAAGTCAGGGAGCCTGATTCCTCCAGCTCTGTTTTTCGTTCTCAAGATTGCTTTGTCTATTCGGGGTCTTTTGTGTTTCCATACAAATTTTGAAATTTTTTGTTCTAGTTCTGTGAAAAATGCCAGTGGTAGTTTGATAGGGATTGCATTGAATCTGTAAGATTGCTTTGGGTAGTAGAGTCATTTTCACAATGTTGATTCTTCCAATCCAAGAACATGGTATATCTCTTGATCTGTTTGTATCATCTTTAATTTCTTTCATCAGTGTCTTACATGTGTGGTTTTGAATTATGGCTTTCTCTGGGTATAGGCCCAGGAGTGGGATTGCTGGGTCATATGGTAATTCTACTTTTAGTTTTTTAAGGAACCTCCATACTGTTCTCCATAGTGGCTGTATCAATTTACATTCCCCCCAACAGTGCAAGAGGGTTCCCTATTCTCCACACGCTCTCCAGCATTTGTTTTTAGATTTTCTGATGATGCCCATTCTAACTGGTGTGAGGTGATACCTCATTGTAGTTTTGATTTGCATTTCTGTAATAATTAGTTATGTTGAGCAGCTTTTCATGTGCCTCTTACAATTACTTTCTTATATGCCAGCAACGAACAATTGGAATTTGTAATTTAAAGAAAATACTATTTCCAGTTGTACCAAATGAAAATGAAGTACTTAGGTGTAAATTTAACAAACTATGTACAGGGTCTGTTGATGAGAAATATGTACAGGGTCTGTTGAGGTCAAAGAAGATCTAAATAAATGGAGATACTTTCTGTTCATGGATTGGAAAGCTCAAGATGGTTAAAATGTCAAATTTTCCTACCTTGAGCTATAGATTCAATGCAATTTACATCAAAATTCCACCAGAAAATTTTGTCAGTATTCATAAGCTGATTCTAAACCTTTTATGGAAAGGCAAATTATCTATAATCAGTAACATAGTGCAGAAGAAGCACAGAGTTGGAGGGCTTATACCACTTGGTTTCAAGACTTACTGTAAAGCTATAGGTATGACAACAGCATGCTACTGGTAAAAGGATAGGTATATAGATCAATGGAACAGAATAGAGAGTTGAGAAATAACCCATACTAATATAGCGAACTAACCTTTGACAAAGGCAGAAAGGCTGTACAATGGTAAAAGGATAGACTTTTTAACAAATGGTGCTAGAACAATTGTATGTCCACAGGCTAAAAAATGAACCTAGTTTGAGGCCCTCATCCTTCACAAAAATCAACTGAAAATGGAACACAGCCTAAGTAGAAAATGGAAAACTGTAAGACTTCTAAAAGAAAAAACAGGAGAATATGTGAATTTGGGTTTGGTGATGAATTTTATTTGTTTGTTTTTTGGTTTTTTTCTTCTTCGGTACGCGGGCCTCTCACTGTTGTGGCCTCTCCCGTTGCGGAGCACAGGCTCTGGACGCGCAGGCTCAGCGGCCATGGCTCATGGGCCCAGCCACTCTGCGGCATGTGGGATCTTCCGGGACCGGGACACGAACCTGTGTCCCCTGCATTGGCAGGCGGACTCTCAACCACTGTACCACCAGGGAAGCCCGGTGATGAGTTTTAGATATGACATCAAAAAAGAAATGGATAAATAGGACTTTATTAAAATTAAAAATGTTTGCTCTGGAATTCCCTGGCCGTCCAGTGGTTAGGAATTGGCACTTCCACTGCAGGGGCCTGGGTTCGATCCCTGGCCAGGGAGCTAAGATCCCATAAGCCACACAGCGTGCCCGAAGAATTTAAAAAACAGTTTTCTTTCACAAAACACTGTCAAGAGAATGAAAAGACAAAAACCCTAGACTAGGAGAAAATTTTGCAAACCCCATATCTAATAAAGGACTTTAACATACAAAGAGCTCTTAAAACTCAACAATAAGAAAACAAAAAGAAAAACAATTAAAAATTGGCCAGAACATCTGAACAAACACCTCACCAAAGAAAATACAGAGATGGCAAATGAGCAAATGAAAAGATGCTCATTTGCAATTAGAGAAATTCAATGAAAAAAAAAAGATATCCCTATACCCATAATAGAATGATTAAAAATTTTTAAACCTATAAATACCAATTGCTGGTTAGAGGAAAACTCATTTTTAGTGTATTTTTTAGTTTATTTTAAAATTGTTGCTCAAGAGATTATAATATGCATATTAACTTGAAATCATCTACTTCAGATTAATACTAAATTATGTCCAATATTGTATGGAATCTTCCAATAATTCTTTTTTGCACCCTCTCTCCTTTGTGCTGTAGCCATACAAATGAGGCCTTTACATGTTATAACCCAACAATGCTGTTTTATAGTTGTTTTGTATTTGTGTCTTTTATGCACTTCTCTTTTTTTTTTTTAACATCTTTATTGGAGTATAATTGCTCTACAACGGTATGTTAGTTTCTGCTTTATAACAAAGTGAATCAGTTATACATATACATATGTTCCCGTGTCTCTTCCCTCTTGCGTCTCCCTCCTTCCCACCCTCCCTATCCCACCCCTCTGGGTGGTCACAAAGCACTGAACTGATCTCCCTGTATGCACTTCTCTTTTAAATCATTTTAGAAGAAAAGAGTAAAAAATATATTCTATCATTTATATTTACCCACGTAATAAGTTTTCCTGGCCGTGTTTATTTCTTTGTATGGATTTGAGTTAAAGTCATTTTTTTAAACAGACTTTACCTTTTTTGTGGAGTTTTAGGCTCATAGCAAAATTGAGAACAAGGTACAGAGTTTTCCCATATACCCCTTCCCCTACACATGCAATGTTGCCCCCATTATCAACATTTCCCACCAAAGTGGTACTTTTACTACAACTGATGAGCCTACATTAACACATCATCATGAAGGGACTTCCCTGATTGCACAGTCGTTAAGAATCTGCCTGCCAATGCAGGGGACACGGGTTCAAGCCCTGGTTTGGGAAGATCCCACGTGCCATGGAGCAACTAAGCCTGTGCACACAGCTACTGAGCCTGTGCTCTAGAGTCTGTGAGCCACTACAGCTATTGATCCCACGTGCCACAACTACTGAAGCCTGCGCACCTAGGGCCCATGCTCCACAACAAGAGAAACCTCCGCCATGAGAAGCCCGTGCACTGCAATGAAGAGTAGTAGCCCTCACTTGCCACAAGTAGAGAAAGACCATGTGCAGCAAACGAAGACTGAATGCAGCCAAAAATAAATAAATAATAAATTTATTTGGGAAAAAAACACATCATCCTCCAAATCCATAGTTCACATTGGGGTTCAGTGTTGCTGTTGTACATTATATGGGTTCGCACAAATTTATAATGACAATACATCCAAGATTAAACTATTATACAGAATCTCTGCCCTAAAAATCCACTGTACTTTCCCTGTTTATCTCTCCCTCCATCCCTAACCTCTGGCCACCACTGATCTTTTTACTGTCTCTATAGTTTTGTCTTGAATGATGGTCTTTTTCCCTCAGTTTTTCACCTTACTTTGGAGTTTCTGTCAACCTGTTTTCGAGTTTCCTGATTATTCATTTGTGTTGAGTTTACTTATCAGCCCATTAAAGACATTCTTTATTTCTGCGTTTTTAATTTCTACCATTTTTATATGATTCCTTCTTATAGTTTCTACCTGTCTTCTTTTTTTTTTTTTTTTTTTTTTTTTAGGTTCTGCTTTATAACAAAGTGAATCAGTCATACATATACATGTGTTCCCCCATCCCTTCCCTCTTGTGTCTCCCACCCTCCCTATCCCACCCCTCCAGGCGGTCACAAAGCACCGAGCTGATCTCCCTGTGCTATGCGACTGCTTCCCACTATCTACCTTCCTTACGTTTGGTAGTGTATATATGTCCATGCCTCTCTTTCGCTTTGTCACAGGTTCCCCTTCCCCCTCCCCATATCCTCAAGTCCATTCTCAAGTAGGTCTGTGTCTTTATTCCTGTTTTACCCCTAGGTTCTTCATGACCATTTTTGTTCTTAAATTCCATATATATGTGTTAGCATGCGGTATTTGTCTTTCTCTTTCTGACTTACTTCACTCTGTATGACAGACTCTAGGTCTATCCACCTCATTACAAATAGCTCAGTTTCGTTTCTTTTTATGGCTGAGCAATATTCCATTGTATATATGTGCCACATCTTCTTTATCCATTCATCGGATGATGGACACTTAGGTTGTTTCTATCTCCGGGCTATTGTGAATAGAGCTGCAATGAACATTTTGGTACATGTCTCTCTTTGAATTATGATTTCCTCAGGGTATATGCCTAGTAGTGGGATTGCTGGGTCATATGGTAGTTCTATTTGTAGTTTTTTAAGGAACCTCCATACTGTTCTCCATAGTGGCTGTACCAATTCACATTCCCACCAGCAGTGCAAGAGTGTTCCCTTTTCTCCACACCCTCTCCAGCATTTATTGTTTCTAGATTTCTTGATGATGGCCATTCTGACTGGTGTGAGATGATATCTCATTATAGTTTTGATATGCATTTCTCTAATGATTAATGATGTTGAGCATTCTTTCATGTGTTTGTTGGCAGTCTGTATATCTTCTTTGGAGAAATGCCTATTTAAGTCTTCTGCCCATTTTTGGATTGGGTTGTTTGTTTTTTTGCTATTGAGCTGCATGAGCTGCTTATAAATTTTGGAGATTAATCCTTTGTCAGTTGCTTCATTTGCAAATATTTTCTCCCATTCTGAGGGTTGTCTTTTGGTGGTGTTTATGGTTTCCTTTGCTGTGCAAAAGCTTTGAAGTTTCATTAGGTCCCATTTGTCTATCTTTGTTTTTATTTCCATTTCTCTAGGAGGTGGGTCCAAAAGGATCTTGCTGTGACTTATGTCATAGAGTGTTCTGCCTATGTTTTCCTCTAAGAGTTTGATAGTGTCTGGCCTTACATTTAGGTCTTTAATCCATTTTGAGCTTATTTTTGTGTATGGTGTTAGGGAGTGATCTAATCTCATACTTTTACATGTACCTGTCCAGTTTTCCCAGCAACGCTTATTGAAGAGGCTCTCCTTTCTCCACTGTACATTCCTGCCTCCTTTATCAAAGATAAGTTGACCATATGTGCGTGGGTTTATCTCTGGGCTTTCTATCCTGTTCCATTGATCTGTCTTTCTGTTTTTGTGCCAGTACCATACTGCCTTGATTACTGTAGCTTTGTAGTATAGTCTGAAGTCAGGGAGCCTGATTCCTCCAGCTCTGTTTTTCGTTCTCAAGATTGCTTTGTCTATTCGGGGTCTTTTGTGTTTCCATACAAATTTTGAAATTTTTTGTTCTAGTTCTGTGAAAAATGCCAGTGGTAGTTTGATAGGGATTGCATTGAATCTGTAAGATTGCTTTGGGTAGTAGAGTCATTTTCACAATGTTGATTCTTCCAATCCAAGAACATGGTATATCTCTTGATCTGTTTGTATCATCTTTAATTTCTTTCATCAGTGTCTTACATGTGTGGTTTTGAATTATGGCTTTCTCTGGGTATAGGCCCAGGAGTGGGATTGCTGGGTCATATGGTAATTCTACTTTTAGTTTTTTAAGGAACCTCCATACTGTTCTCCATAGTGGCTGTATCAATTTACATTCCCCCCAACAGTGCAAGAGGGTTCCCTATTCTCCACACGCTCTCCAGCATTTGTTTTTAGATTTTCTGATGATGCCCATTCTAACTGGTGTGAGGTGATACCTCATTGTAGTTTTGATTTGCATTTCTGTAATAATTAGTTATGTTGAGCAGCTTTTCATGTGCCTCTTACAATTACTTTCTTATATGCCAGCAACGAACAATTGGAATTTGTAATTTAAAGAAAATACTATTTCCAGTTGTACCAAATGAAAATGAAGTACTTAGGTGTAAATTTAACAAACTATGTACAGGGTCTGTTGATGAGAAATATGTACAGGGTCTGTTGAGGTCAAAGAAGATCTAAATAAATGGAGATACTTTCTGTTCATGGATTGGAAAGCTCAAGATGGTTAAAATGTCAAATTTTCCTACCTTGAGCTATAGATTCAATGCAATTTACATCAAAATTCCACCAGAAAATTTTGTCAGTATTCATAAGCTGATTCTAAACCTTTTATGGAAAGGCAAATTATCTATAATCAGTAACATAGTGCAGAAGAAGCACAGAGTTGGAGGGCTTATACCACTTGGTTTCAAGACTTACTGTAAAGCTATAGGTATGACAACAGCATGCTACTGGTAAAAGGATAGGTATATAGATCAATGGAACAGAATAGAGAGTTGAGAAATAACCCATACTAATATAGCGAACTAACCTTTGACAAAGGCAGAAAGGCTGTACAATGGTAAAAGGATAGACTTTTTAACAAATGGTGCTAGAACAATTGTATGTCCACAGGCTAAAAAATGAACCTAGTTTGAGGCCCTCATCCTTCACAAAAATCAACTGAAAATGGAACACAGCCTAAGTAGAAAATGGAAAACTGTAAGACTTCTAAAAGAAAAAACAGGAGAATATGTGAATTTGGGTTTGGTGATGAATTTTATTTGTTTGTTTTTTGGTTTTTTTCTTCTTCGGTACGCGGGCCTCTCACTGTTGTGGCCTCTCCCGTTGCGGAGCACAGGCTCTGGACGCGCAGGCTCAGCGGCCATGGCTCATGGGCCCAGCCACTCTGCGGCATGTGGGATCTTCCGGGACCGGGACACGAACCTGTGTCCCCTGCATTGGCAGGCGGACTCTCAACCACTGTACCACCAGGGAAGCCCGGTGATGAGTTTTAGATATGACATCAAAAAAGAAATGGATAAATAGGACTTTATTAAAATTAAAAATGTTTGCTCTGGAATTCCCTGGCCGTCCAGTGGTTAGGAATTGGCACTTCCACTGCAGGGGCCTGGGTTCGATCCCTGGCCAGGGAGCTAAGATCCCATAAGCCACACAGCGTGCCCGAAGAATTTAAAAAACAGTTTTCTTTCACAAAACACTGTCAAGAGAATGAAAAGACAAAAACCCTAGACTAGGAGAAAATTTTGCAAACCCCATATCTAATAAAGGACTTTAACATACAAAGAGCTCTTAAAACTCAACAATAAGAAAACAAAAAGAAAAACAATTAAAAATTGGCCAGAACATCTGAACAAACACCTCACCAAAGAAAATACAGAGATGGCAAATGAGCAAATGAAAAGATGCTCATTTGCAATTAGAGAAATTCAATGAAAAAAAAAAGATATCCCTATACCCATAATAGAATGATTAAAAATTTTTAAACCTATAAATACCAATTGCTGGTTAGAGGAAAACTCATTTTTAGTGTATTTTTTAGTTTATTTTAAAATTGTTGCTCAAGAGATTATAATATGCATATTAACTTGAAATCATCTACTTCAGATTAATACTAAATTATGTCCAATATTGTATGGAATCTTCCAATAATTCTTTTTCGCACCCTCTCTCCTTTGTGCTGTAGCCATACAAATGAGGCCTTTACATGTTATAACCCAACAATGCTGTTTTATAGTTGTTTTGTATTTGTGTCTTTTATGCACTTCTCTTTTTTTTTTTTAACATCTTTATTGGAGTATAATTGCTCTACAACGGTATGTTAGTTTCTGCTTTATAACAAAGTGAATCAGTTATACATATACATATGTTCCCGTGTCTCTTCCCTCTTGCGTCTCCCTCCTTCCCACCCTCCCTATCCCACCCCTCTGGGTGGTCACAAAGCACTGAACTGATCTCCCTGTATGCACTTCTCTTTTAAATCATTTTAGAAGAAAAGAGTAAAAAATATATTCTATCATTTATATTTACCCACGTAATAAGTTTTCCTGGCCGTGTTTATTTCTTTGTATGGATTTGAGTTAAAGTCATTTTTTTAAACAGACTTTACCTTTTTTGTGGAGTTTTAGGCTCATAGCAAAATTGAGAACAAGGTACAGAGTTTTCCCATATACCCCTTCCCCTACACATGCAATGTTGCCCCCATTATCAACATTTCCCACCAAAGTGGTACTTTTACTACAACTGATGAGCCTACATTAACACATCATCATGAAGGGACTTCCCTGATTGCACAGTCGTTAAGAATCTGCCTGCCAATGCAGGGGACACGGGTTCAAGCCCTGGTTTGGGAAGATCCCACGTGCCATGGAGCAACTAAGCCTGTGCACACAACTACTGAGCCTGTGCTCTAGAGTCTGTGAGCCACTACAGCTATTGATCCCACGTGCCACAACTACTGAAGCCTGCGCACCTAGGGCCCATGCTCCACAACAATAGAAACCTCCGCCATGAGAAGCCCGTGCACTGCAATGAAGAGTAGTAGCCCTCACTTGCCACAAGTAGAGAAAGACCATGTGCAGCAAACGAAGACTGAATGCAGCCAAAAATAAATAAATAATAAATTTATTTGGGAAAAAAACACATCATCCTCCAAATCCATAGTTCACATTGGGGTTCAGTGTTGCTGTTGTACATTACATGGGTTCGCACAAATTTATAATGACAATACATCCAAGATTAAACTATTATACAGAATCTCTGCCCTAAAAATCCACTGTACTTTCCCTGTTTATCTCTCCCTCCATCCCTAACCTCTGGCCACCACCGATCTTTTTACTGTCTCTATAGTTTTGTCTTGAATGATGGTCTTTTTCCCTCAGTTTTTCACCTTACTTTGGAGTTTCTGTCAACCTGTTTTCGAGTTTCCTGATTATTCATTTGTGTTGAGTTTACTTATCAGCCCATTAAAGACATTCTTTATTTCTGCGTTTTTAATTTCTACCATTTTTATATGATTCCTTCTTATAGTTTCTACCTGTCTTCTTTTTTTTTTTTTTTTTTTTTTTAGGTTCTGCTTTATAACAAAGTGAATCAGTCATACATATACATGTGTTCCCCCATCCCTTCCCTCTTGTGTCTCCCACCCTCCCTATCCCACCCCTCCAGGCGGTCACAAAGCACCGAGCTGATCTCCCTGTGCTATGCGACTGCTTCCCACTATCTACCTTCCTTACGTTTGGTAGTGTATATATGTCCATGCCTCTCTTTCGCTTTGTCACAGGTTCCCCTTCCCCCTCCCCATATCCTCAAGTCCATTCTCAAGTAGGTCTGTGTCTTTATTCCTGTTTTACCCCTAGGTTCTTCATGACCATTTTTGTTCTTAAATTCCATATATATGTGTTAGCATGCGGTATTTGTCTTTCTCTTTCTGACTTACTTCACTCTGTATGACAGACTCTAGGTCTATCCACCTCATTACAAATAGCTCCGTTTCGTTTCTTTTTATGGCTGAGCAATATTCCATTGTATATATGTGCCACATCTTCTTTATCCATTCATCGGATGATGGACACTTAGGTTGTTTCTATCTCCGGGCTATTGTGAATAGAGCTGCAATGAACATTTTGGTACATGTCTCTCTTTGAATTATGATTTCCTCAGGGTATATGCCTAGTAGTGGGATTGCTGGGTCATATGGTAGTTCTATTTGTAGTTTTTTAAGGAACCTCCATACTGTTCTCCATAGTGGCTGTACCAATTCACATTCCCACCAGCAGTGCAAGAGTGTTCCCTTTTCTCCACACCCTCTCCAGCATTTATTGTTTCTAGATTTCTTGATGATGGCCATTCTGACTGGTGTGAGATGATATCTCATTATAGTTTTTTTTTTTTTTTTTAAGTTTATTTATTCATTTTTTTTAATTAGTTTCTGCTTTATAACAAAGTGAATCAGTCATACATATACATCTGTTCCCACATCCCTTCCCTCATGCATCTCCCTCCCTCCCACCCTCCCCATCCCACCCCTCCAGGCGGTCACAAAGCACCGAGCTGATCTCCCTGTGCTCTGCGGCTGCTTCCCACTATCTATCTACCTGACGTTTGGTAGTGTATACACGTCCATGCCTCTCTTTCGCCTTGTCACAGCCCACCCTTCCCCCTCCCCATATCCTCAAGTCCATTCTCAAGTAGGTCTGCGTCTTCATTCCCGTTTTGCCCCTAGGTTCTTCATGACATTTTTTTTTTAAATTCCGTATATATGTGTTAGCATACGGTATTTGTCTTTCTCTTTCTGACTAACTTCACTCTGTATGACAGACTCTAGGTCTATCCACCTCATTACAAATAGCTCAGTTTCGTTTCTTTTTATGGCTGAGTAATATTCCATTGTATATATGTGCCACATCTTCTTTATCCATTCATCCGATGATGGACACTTAGGTTGTTTCCAGCTCCGGGCTATTGTGAATAGAGCTGCAATGAACATTTTGGTACATGTCTCTTTTTGAATTATGGTTTTCTCAGGGTATATGCCCAGTAGTGGGATTGCTGGGTCATATGGTAGTTCTATTTGTAGTTTTTTAAGGAACCTCCATACCGTTCTCCATAGTGGCTGTACCAATTCACATTCCCACCAGCAGTGCAAGAGTGTTCCCTTTTCTCCACACCCTCTCCAGCATTTATTGTTTCTAGATTTCTCTTTTTTTTTTTTTTAATTAGTTTCTGCTTTATAACAAAGTGAATCAGTCATACATATACATCTGTTCCCACATCCCTTCCCTCATGCATCTACCTCCCTCCCACCCTTCCCATCCCACCCCTCCAGGCGGTCACAAAGCACCGAGCTGATCTCCCTGTGCTCTGCGGCTGCTTCCCACTATCTATCTACCTTACGTTTGGTAGTGTATATATGTCCATGCCTCTCTTTCGCTTTGTCACAGCTTACCCTTCCCCCTCCCCATATCCTCAAGTCCATTCTCAAGTAGGTCTGTGTCTTTATTCTCGTTTTGCCCCTAGGTTCTTCATGACATTTTTTTTTTAAATTCCGTATATATGTGTTAGCATACGGTATTTGTCTTTCTCTTTCTGACTAACTTCACTCTGTATGACAGACTCTAGGTCTATCCACCTCATTACAAATAGCTCAGTTTCGTTTCTTTTTATGGCTGAGTAATATTCCATTGTATATATGTGCCACATCTTCTTTATCCATTCATCCGATGATGGACACTTAGGTTGTTTCCAGCTCCGGGCTATTGTGAATAGAGCTGCAATGAACATTTTGGTACATGTCTCTTTTGGAATTATGGTTTTCTCAGGGTATATGCCCAGTAGTGGGATTGCTGGGTCATATGGTAGTTCTATTTGTAGTTTTTTAAGGAACCTCCATACCGTTCTCCATAGTGGCTGTACCAATTCACATTCCCACCAGCAGTGCAAGAGTGTTCCCTTTTCTCCACACCCTCTCCAGCATTTATTGTTTCTAGATTCCTTGATGATGGCCATTCTGACTGGTGTGAGATGATATCTCATTGTAGTTTTGATTTGCATTTCTCTAATGATTAATGATGTTGAGCATTCTTTCATGTGTTTGTTGGCAGTCTGTATATCTTCTTTGGAGAAATGCCTATTTAAGTCTTCTGCCCATTTTTGGATTGGGTTGTCTGTTTTTTTGCTATTGAGCTGCATGAGCTGTTTATAAATTTTGGAGATTAATCCTTTGTCAGTTGCTTCATTTGCAAATATTTTCTCCCATTCTGAGGGTTGTCTTTTGGTCTTCTTTATGGTTTCCTTTGCTGTGCAAAAGCTTTGAAGTTTCATTAGGTCCCATTTGTTTATCTTTGTTTTTATTTCCATTTCTCTAGGAGGTGGGTCCAAAAGGATCTTGCTGTGATTTATGTCATAGAGTGTTCTACCTATGTTTTCCTCTAAGAGTTTGATAGTTTCTGGCCTTACATTTAAGTCTTTAATCCATTTTGAGCTTATTTTTGTGTATGGTGCTAGGGAATGATCTAATCTCAAACTTTTACATGTCCCTGTCCAGTTTTCCCAGCACCACTTATTGAAGAGGCTGTCCTTTCTCCACTGTACATTCCTGCCTCCTTTATCAAAGATAAGTTGGCCATATGTGCGTGGGTTTATCTCTGGGCTTTCTATCCTGATCCACTGATCTATCTTTCTGTTTTTATGCCAGTACCAGACTGTCTTAATTACTGTAGCTTTGTAGTATAGTCTGAAGTCAGGGAGCCTGATTCCTCCAGCTCCGTTTTTCGTTCTCAAGATTGCTTTAGCTATTCGGGGCCTTTTGTTTTTCCAAACAAATTTTGAAATTTTTTGTTCTAGTTCTGTGAAAAATGCCATTGGTAGTTTGATAGGGATTGCATTGAATCTGTAGATTGCTTTCGGTAGTAGAGTCATTTTCACAATATTGATTCTTCCAATCCAGGAGCATGGTATATCTCTCCATCTATTTGTATCATCTTTAATTTCTTTCATCAGTGTCTTATAGTTTTCTGCATACAGGTCTTTTGTCTCCTTAGGTAGGTTTATTCCTAGATATTTTATTCTTTTTGTTGCGATGGTAAATGGGAGTGTTTTCTTGATTTCATTTTCAGATTTTTCATCATTAGTGTATAGGAATGCCAGAGATTTCTGTACATTAATTTTATATCCTGCTACTTTACCAAATTCATTGATTAGCTCTAGTAGTTTTTCGGTAGCATCTTTAGGATTCTCTATGTATAGTATCATGTCATCTGCAAACAGTGACAGCTTTACTTCTTCTTTTCCAATTTGGATTCCTTTTATTTCCTTTTCTTCTCTGATTGCTGTGGCTAAAACTTCCAAAACTATGTTGAATAAGAGTGGTGAGAGTGGGCAGCCTTGTCTTGTTCCTGATCTTAGTGGAAATGGTTTCAGTTTTTCACCATTGAGGACAATGTTGGCTGTGGGTTTGTCATATATGGCCTTTATTATGTTGAGGAAAGATCCCTCTATACCTACTTTCTGCAGGGTTTTTATCATAAATGGGTGTTGAATTTTGTCGAAAGCTTTCTCTGCATCTATTGAGATGATCATATGGTTTTTCTCCTTCAACTTGTTAATATGGTGTATTACATTGGTTGATTTGCGTATATTGAAGAATCCTTGCATTCCTGGGATAAACCCCACTTGATCATGGTGTATGATCCTTTTAATGTGCTCTTGGATTCTGTTTGCTAGTATTTTGTTGAGGATTTTTGCATCTATGTTCATCAGTGATATTGGCCTGTAGTTTTCTTTCTTTGTGACATCCTTGCCTGGTTTTGGTATCAAGGTGATGTCGGCCTCGTAGAATGAGTTTGGGAGTGTTCCTCCCTCTGCTATATTTTGGAAGAGTTTGAGAAGGATAGGTGTTAGCTCTTCTCTAAATGTTTGATAGAATTCACCTGTGAAGCCATCTGGTCCTGGGCTTTTGTTTGATGGAAGATTTTTAATCACAGTTTCAATTTCAGTGCTTGTGATTGGTCTATTCATATTTTCTATTTCTTCCTGAGTCAGTCTTGGCAGGTTGTGCATTTCTAAGAATGTGTCCATTTCTTCCAGGTTGTCCATTTTATTGGAATAGAGTTGCTTATAGTAATCTCTCATAATCTTTTGTATTTCTGCAGTGTCAGTTGTTACTTCTCCTTTTTCATTTCTAATTCTATTGATTTGAGTCTTCTCCCTTTTTTTCTTGATGAGTCTGGCTAATGGTTTGTCAATTTTGTTTATCTTCTCAAAGAACCAGCTTTTAGTTTGGTTGATCTTTGCTATCGTTTCCTTCATTTCTTTTTCTCATTATAGTTTTGATATGCATTTCTCTAATGATTAATGATGTTGAGCATTCTTTCATGTGTTTGTTGGCAGTCTGTATATCTTCTTTGGAGAAATGCCTATTTAAGTCTTCTGCCCATTTTTGGATTGGGTTGTTTGTTTTTTTGCTATTGAGCTGCATGAGCTGCTTATAAATTTTGGAGATTAATCCTTTGTCAGTTGCTTCATTTGCAAATATTTTCTCCCATTCTGAGGGTTGTCTTTTGGTGGTGTTTATGGTTTCCTTTGCTGTGCAAAAGCTTTGAAGTTTCATTAGGTCCCATTTGTCTATCTTTTTGTTTTTATTTCCATTTCTCTAGGAGGTGGGTCCAAAAGGATCTTGCTGTGACTTATGTCATAGAGTGTTCTGCCTATGTTTTCCTCTAAGAGTTTGATAGTGTCTGGCCTTACATTTAGGTCTTTAATCCATTTTGAGCTTATTTTTGTGTATGGTGTTAGGGAGTGATCTAATCTCATACTTTTACATGTACCTGTCCAGTTTTCCCAGCAACGCTTATTGAAGAGGCTCTCCTTTCTCCACTGTACATTCCTGCCTCCTTTATCAAAGATAAGTTGACCATATGTGCGTGGGTTTATCTCTGGGCTTTCTATCCTGTTCCATTGATCTGTCTTTCTGTTTTTGTGCCAGTACCATACTGCCTTGATTACTGTAGCTTTGTAGTATAGTCTGAAGTCAGGGAGCCTGATTCCTCCAGCTCTGTTTTTCGTTCTCAAGATAGCTTTGTCTATTCGGGGTCTTTTGTGTTTCCATACAAATTTTGAAATTTTTTGTTCTAGTTCTGTGAAAAATGCCAGTGGTAGTTTGATAGGGATTGCATTGAATCTGTAAGATTGCTTTGGGTAGTAGAGTCATTTTCACAATGTTGATTCTTCCAATCCAAGAACATGGAATATCTCTTGATCTGTTTGTATCATCTTTAATTTCTTTCATCAGTGTCTTACATGTGTGGTTTTGAATTATGGCTTTCTCTGGGTATATGCCCAGGAGTGGGATTGCTGGGTCATATGGTAATTCTACTTTTAGTTTTTTAAGGAACCTCCATACTGTTCTCCATAGTGGCTGTATCAATTTACATTCCCCCCAACAGTGCAAGAGGGTTCCCTATTCTCCACACGCTCTCCAGCATTTGTTTTTAGATTTTCTGATGATGCCCATTCTAACTGGTGTGAGGTGATACCTCATTGTAGTTTTGATTTGCATTTCTGTAATAATTAGTTATGTTGAGCAGCTTTTCATGTGCCTCTTACAATTACTTTCTTATATGCCAGCAACGAACAATTGGAATTTGTAATTTAAAGAAAATACTATTTCCAGTTGTACCAAATGAAAATGAAGTACTTAGGTGTAAATTTAACAAACTATGTACAGGGTCTGTTGATGAGAAATATGTACAGGGTCTGTTGAGGTCAAAGAAGATCTAAATAAATGGAGATACTTTCTGTTCATGGATTGGAAAGCTCAAGATGGTTAAAATGTCAAATTTTCCTACCTTGAGCTATAGATTCAATGCAATTTACATCAAAATTCCACCAGAAAATTTTGTCAGTATTCATAAGCTGATTCTAAACCTTTTATGGAAAGGCAAATTATCTATAATCAGTAACATAGTGCAGAAGAAGCACAGAGTTGGAGGGCTTATACCACTTGGTTTCAAGACTTACTGTAAAGCTATAGGTATGACAACAGCATGCTACTGGTAAAAGGATAGGTATATAGATCAATGGAACAGAATAGAGAGTTGAGAAATAACCCATACTAATATAGCGAACTAACCTTTGACAAAGGCAGAAAGGCTGTACAATGGTAAAAGGATAGACTTTTCAACAAATGGTGCTAGAACAATTGTATGTCCACAGGCTAAAAAATGAACCTATTTTGAGGCCCTCATCCTTCACAAAAATCAACTGAAAATGGAACACAGCCTAAGTAGAAAATGGAAAACTGTAAGACTTCTAAAAGAAAAAACAGGAGAATATGTGAATTTGGGTTTGGTGATGAATTTTATTTGTTTGTTTTTTGGTTTTTTTCTTCTTCGGTACGCGGGCCTCTCACTGTTGTGGCCTCTCCCGTTGCGGAGCACAGGCTCTGGACGCGCAGGCTCAGCGGCCATGGCTCATGGGCCCAGCCACTCTGCGGCATGTGGGATCTTCCGGGACCGGGACACGAACCTGTGTCCCCTGCATTGGCAGGCGGACTCTCAACCACTGTACCACCAGGGAAGCCCGGTGATGAGTTTTAGATATGACATCAAAAAAGAAATGGATAAATAGGACTTTATTAAAATTAAAAATGTTTGCTCTGGAATTCCCTGGCCGTCCAGTGGTTAGGAATTGGCACTTCCACTGCAGGGGCCTGGGTTCGATCCCTGGCCAGGGAGCTAAGATCCCATAAGCCACACAGCGTGCCCGAAGAATTTAAAAAACAGTTTTCTTTCACAAAACACTGTCAAGAGAATGAAAAGACAAAAACCCTAGACTAGGAGAAAATTTTGCAAACCCCATATCTAATAAAGGACTTTAACATACAAAGAGCTCTTAAAACTCAACAATAAGAAAACAAAAAGAAAAACAATTAAAAATTGGCCAGAACATCTGAACAAACACCTCACCAAAGAAAATACAGAGATGGCAAATGAGCAAATGAAAAGATGCTCATTTGCAATTAGAGAAATTCAATGAAAAAAAAAAGATATCCCTATACCCATAATAGAATGATTAAAAATTTTTAAACCTATAAATACCAATTGCTGGTTAGAGGAAAACTCATTTTTAGTGTATTTTTTAGTTTATTTTAAAATTGTTGCTCAAGAGATTATAATATGCATATTAACTTGAAATCATCTACTTCAGATTAATACTAAATTATGTCCAATATTGTATGGAATCTTCCAATAATTCTTTTTCGCACCCTCTCTCCTTTGTGCTGTAGCCATACAAATGAGGCCTTTACATGTTATAACCCAACAATGCTGTTTTATAGTTGTTTTGTATTTGTGTCTTTTATGCACTTCTCTTTTTTTTTTTTAACATCTTTATTGGAGTATAATTGCTCTACAACGGTATGTTAGTTTCTGCTTTATAACAAAGTGAATCAGTTATACATATACATATGTTCCCGTGTCTCTTCCCTCTTGCGTCTCCCTCCTTCCCACCCTCCCTATCCCACCCCTCTGGGTGGTCACAAAGCACTGAACTGATCTCCCTGTATGCACTTCTCTTTTAAATCATTTTAGAAGAAAAGAGTAAAAAATATATTCTATCATTTATATTTACCCACGTAATAAGTTTTCCTGGCCGTGTTTATTTCTTTGTATGGATTTGAGTTAAAGTCATTTTTTTAAACAGACTTTACCTTTTTTGTGGAGTTTTAGGCTCATAGCAAAATTGAGAACAAGGTACAGAGTTTTCCCATATACCCCTTCCCCTACACATGCAATGTTGCCCCCATTATCAACATTTCCCACCAAAGTGGTACTTTTACTACAACTGATGAGCCTACATTAACACATCATCATGAAGGGACTTCCCTGATTGCACAGTCGTTAAGAATCTGCCTGCCAATGCAGGGGACACGGGTTCAAGCCCTGGTTTGGGAAGATCCCACGTGCCATGGAGCAACTAAGCCTGTGCACACAACTACTGAGCCTGTGCTCTAGAGTCTGTGAGCCACTACAGCTATTGATCCCACGTGCCACAACTACTGAAGCCTGCGCACCTAGGGCCCATGCTCCACAACAATAGAAACCTCCGCCATGAGAAGCCCGTGCACTGCAATGAAGAGTAGTAGCCCTCACTTGCCACAAGTAGAGAAAGACCATGTGCAGCAAACGAAGACTGAATGCAGCCAAAAATAAATAAATAATAAATTAATTTGGGAAAAAAACACATCATCCTCCAAATCCATAGTTCACATTGGGGTTCAGTGTTGCTGTTGTACATTATATGGGTTCGCACAAATTTATAATGACAATACATCCAAGATTAAACTATTATACAGAATCTCTGCCCTAAAAATCCACTGTACTTTCCCTGTTTATCTCTCCCTCCATCCCTAACCTCTGGCCACCACTGATCTTTTTACTGTCTCTATAGTTTTGTCTTGAATGATGGTCTTTTTCCCTCAGTTTTTCACCTTACTTTGGAGTTTCTGTCAACCTGTTTTCGAGTTTCCTGATTATTCATTTGTGTTGAGTTTACTTATCAGCCCATTAAAGACATTCTTTATTTCTGCGTTTTTAATTTCTACCATTTTTATATGATTCCTTCTTATAGTTTCTACCTGTCTTCTTTTTTTTTTTTTTTTTTTTTTTTAGGTTCTGCTTTATAACAAAGTGAATCAGTCATACATATACATGTGTTCCCCCATCCCTTCCCTCTTGTGTCTCCCACCCTCCCTATCCCACCGCTCCAGGCGGTCACAAAGCACCGAGCTGATCTCCCTGTGCTATGCGACTGCTTCCCACTATCTACCTTCCTTACGTTTGGTAGTGTATATATGTCCATGCCTCTCTTTCGCTTTGTCACAGGTTCCCCTTCCCCCTCCCCATATCCTCAAGTCCATTCTCAAGTAGGTCTGTGTCTTTATTCCTGTTTTACCCCTAGGTTCTTCATGACCATTTTTGTTCTTAAATTCCATATATATGTGTTAGCCTGCGGTATTTGTCTTTCTCTTTCTGACTTACTTCACTCTGTATGACAGACTCTAGGTCTATCCACCTCATTACAAATAGCTCAGTTTCGTTTCTTTTTATGGCTGAGCAATATTCCATTGTATATATGTGCCACATCTTCTTTATCCATTCATCGGATGATGGACACTTAGGTTGTTTCTATCTCCGGGCTATTGTGAATAGAGCTGCAATGAACATTTTGGTACATGTCTCTCTTTGAATTATGATTTCCTCAGGGTATATGCCTAGTAGTGGGATTGCTGGGTCATATGGTAGTTCTATTTGTAGTTTTTTAAGGAACCTCCATACTGTTCTCCATAGTGGCTGTACCAATTCACATTCCCACCAGCAGTGCAAGAGTGTTCCCTTTTCTCCACACCCTCTCCAGCATTTATTGTTTCTAGATTTCTTGATGATGGCCATTCTGACTGGTGTGAGATGATATCTCATTATAGTTTTGATATGCATTTCTCTAATGATTAATGATGTTGAGCATTCTTTCATGTGTTTGTTGGCAGTCTGTATATCTTCTTTGGAGAAATGCCTATTTAAGTCTTCTGCCCATTTTTGGATTGGGTTGTTTGTTTTTTTGCTATTGAGCTGCATGAGCTGCTTATAAATTTTGGAGATTAATCCTTTGTCAGTTGCTTCATTTGCAAATATTTTCTCCCATTCTGAGGGTTGTCTTTTGGTGGTGTTTATGGTTTCCTTTGCTGTGCAAAAGCTTTGAAGTTTCATTAGGTCCCATTTGTCTATCTTTGTTTTTATTTCCATTTCTCTAGGAGGTGGGTCCAAAAGGATCTTGCTGTGACTTATGTCATAGAGTGTTCTGCCTATGTTTTCCTCTAAGAGTTTGATAGTGTCTGGCCTTACATTTAGGTCTTTAATCCATTTTGAGCTTATTTTTGTGTATGGTGTTAGGGAGTGATCTAATCTCATACTTTTACATGTACCTGTCCAGTTTTCCCAGCAACGCTTATTGAAGAGGCTCTCCTTTCTCCACTGTACATTCCTGCCTCCTTTATCAAAGATAAGTTGACCATATGTGCGTGGGTTTATCTCTGGGCTTTCTATCCTGTTCCATTGATCTGTCTTTCTGTTTTTGTGCCAGTACCATACTGCCTTGATTACTGTAGCTTTGTAGTATAGTCTGAAGTCAGGGAGCCTGATTCCTCCAGCTCTGTTTTTCGTTCTCAAGATTGCTTTGTCTATTCGGGGTCTTTTGTGTTTCCATACAAATTTTGAAATTTTTTGTTCTAGTTCTGTGAAAAATGCCAGTGGTAGTTTGATAGGGATTGCATTGAATCTGTAAGATTGCTTTGGGTAGTAGAGTCATTTTCACAATGTTGATTCTTCCAATCCAAGAACATGGAATATCTCTTGATCTGTTTGTATCATCTTTAATTTCTTTCATCAGTGTCTTACATGTGTGGTTTTGAATTATGGCTTTCTCTGGGTATATGCCCAGGAGTGGGATTGCTGGGTCATATGGTAATTCTACTTTTAGTTTTTTAAGGAACCTCCATACTGTTCTCCATAGTGGCTGTATCAATTTACATTCCCCCCAACAGTGCAAGAGGGTTCCCTATTCTCCACACGCTCTCCAGCATTTGTTTTTAGATTTTCTGATGATGCCCATTCTAACTGGTGTGAGGTGATACCTCATTGTAGTTTTGATTTGCATTTCTGTAATAATTAGTTATGTTGAGCAGCTTTTCATGTGCCTCTTACAATTACTTTCTTATATTCCAGCAACGAACAATTGGAATTTGTAATTTAAAGAAAATACTATTTCCAGTTGTACCAAATGAAAATGAAGTACTTAGGTGTAAATTTAACAAACTATGTACAGGGTCTGTTGATGAGAAATATGTACAGGGTCTGTTGAGGTCAAAGAAGATCTAAATAAATGGAGATACTTTCTGTTCATGGATTGGAAAGCTCAAGATGGTTAAAATGTCAAATTTTCCTACCTTGAGCTATAGATTCAATGCAATTTACATCAAAATTCCACCAGAAAATTTTGTCAGTATTCATAAGCTGATTCTAAACCTTTTATGGAAAGGCAAATTATCTATAATCAGTAACATAGTGCAGAAGAAGCACAGAGTTGGAGGGCTTATACCACTTGGTTTCAAGACTTACTGTAAAGCTATAGGTATGACAACAGCATGCTACTGGTAAAAGGATAGGTATATAGATCAATGGAACAGAATAGAGAGTTGAGAAATAACCCATACTAATATAGCGAACTAACCTTTGACAAAGGCAGAAAGGCTGTACAATGGTAAAAGGATAGACTTTTCAACAAATGGTGCTAGAACAATTGTATGTCCACAGGCTAAAAAATGAACCTATTTTGAGGCCCTCATCCTTCACAAAAATCAACTGAAAATGGAACACAGCCTAAGTAGAAAATGGAAAACTGTAAGACTTCTAAAAGAAAAAACAGGAGAATATGTGAATTTGGGTTTGGTGATGAATTTTATTTGTTTGTTTTTTGGTTTTTTTCTTCTTCGGTACGCGGGCCTCTCACTGTTGTGGCCTCTCCCGTTGCGGAGCACAGGCTCTGGACGCGCAGGCTCAGCGGCCATGGCTCATGGGCCCAGCCACTCTGCGGCATGTGGGATCTTCCGGGACCGGGACACGAACCTGTGTCCCCTGCATTGGCAGGCGGACTCTCAACCACTGTACCACCAGGGAAGCCCGGTGATGAGTTTTAGATATGACATCAAAAAAGAAATGGATAAATAGGACTTTATTAAAATTAAAAATGTTTGCTCTGGAATTCCCTGGCCGTCCAGTGGTTAGGAATTGGCACTTCCACTGCAGGGGCCTGGGTTCGATCCCTGGCCAGGGAGCTAAGATCCCATAAGCCACACAGCGTGCCCGAAGAATTTAAAAAACAGTTTTCTTTCACAAAACACTGTCAAGAGAATGAAAAGACAAAAACCCTAGACTAGGAGAAAATTTTGCAAACCCCATATCTAATAAAGGACTTTAACATACAAAGAGCTCTTAAAACTCAACAATAAGAAAACAAAAAGAAAAACAATTAAAAATTGGCCAGAACATCTGAACAAACACCTCACCAAAGAAAATACAGAGATGGCAAATGAGCAAATGAAAAGATGCTCATTTGCAATTAGAGAAATTCAATGAAAAAAAAAAGATATCCCTATACCCATAATAGAATGATTAAAAATTTTTAAACCTATAAATACCAATTGCTGGTTAGAGGAAAACTCATTTTTAGTGTATTTTTTAGTTTATTTTAAAATTGTTGCTCAAGAGATTATAATATGCATATTAACTTGAAATCATCTACTTCAGATTAATACTAAATTATGTCCAATATTGTATGGAATCTTCCAATAATTCTTTTTCGCACCCTCTCTCCTTTGTGCTGTAGCCATACAAATGAGGCCTTTACATGTTATAACCCAACAATGCTGTTTTATAGTTGTTTTGTATTTGTGTCTTTTATGCACTTCTCTTTTTTTTTTTTAACATCTTTATTGGAGTATAATTGCTCTACAACGGTATGTTAGTTTCTGCTTTATAACAAAGTGAATCAGTTATACATATACATATGTTCCCGTGTCTCTTCCCTCTTGCGTCTCCCTCCTTCCCACCCTCCCTATCCCACCCCTCTGGGTGGTCACAAAGCACTGAACTGATCTCCCTGTATGCACTTCTCTTTTAAATCATTTTAGAAGAAAAGAGTAAAAAATATATTCTATCATTTATATTTACCCACGTAATAAGTTTTCCTGGCCGTGTTTATTTCTTTGTATGGATTTGAGTTAAAGTCATTTTTTTAAACAGACTTTACCTTTTTTGTGGAGTTTTAGGCTCATAGCAAAATTGAGAACAAGGTACAGAGTTTTCCCATATACCCCTTCCCCTACACATGCAATGTTGCCCCCATTATCAACATTTCCCACCAAAGTGGTACTTTTACTACAACTGATGAGCCTACATTAACACATCATCATGAAGGGACTTCCCTGATTGCACAGTCGTTAAGAATCTGCCTGCCAATGCAGGGGACACGGGTTCAAGCCCTGGTTTGGGAAGATCCCACGTGCCATGGAGCAACTAAGCCTGTGCACACAACTACTGAGCCTGTGCTCTAGAGTCTGTGAGCCACTACAGCTATTGATCCCACGTGCCACAACTACTGAAGCCTGCGCACCTAGGGCCCATGCTCCACAACAATAGAAACCTCCGCCATGAGAAGCCCGTGCACTGCAATGAAGAGTAGTAGCCCTCACTTGCCACAAGTAGAGAAAGACCATGTGCAGCAAACGAAGACTGAATGCAGCCAAAAATAAATAAATAATAAATTAATTTGGGAAAAAAACACATCATCCTCCAAATCCATAGTTCACATTGGGGTTCAGTGTTGCTGTTGTACATTATATGGGTTCGCACAAATTTATAATGACAATACATCCAAGATTAAACTATTATACAGAATCTCTGCCCTAAAAATCCACTGTACTTTCCCTGTTTATCTCTCCCTCCATCCCTAACCTCTGGCCACCACTGATCTTTTTACTGTCTCTATAGTTTTGTCTTGAATGATGGTCTTTTTCCCTCAGTTTTTCACCTTACTTTGGAGTTTCTGTCAACCTGTTTTCGAGTTTCCTGATTATTCATTTGTGTTGAGTTTACTTATCAGCCCATTAAAGACATTCTTTATTTCTGCGTTTTTAATTTCTACCATTTTTATATGATTCCTTCTTATAGTTTCTACCTGTCTTCTTTTTTTTTTTTTTTTTTTTTTTTAGGTTCTGCTTTATAACAAAGTGAATCAGTCATACATATACATGTGTTCCCCCATCCCTTCCCTCTTGTGTCTCCCACCCTCCCTATCCCACCGCTCCAGGCGGTCACAAAGCACCGAGCTGATCTCCCTGTGCTATGCGACTGCTTCCCACTATCTACCTTCCTTACGTTTGGTAGTGTATATATGTCCATGCCTCTCTTTCGCTTTGTCACAGGTTCCCCTTCCCCCTCCCCATATCCTCAAGTCCATTCTCAAGTAGGTCTGTGTCTTTATTCCTGTTTTACCCCTAGGTTCTTCATGACCATTTTTGTTCTTAAATTCCATATATATGTGTTAGCCTGCGGTATTTGTCTTTCTCTTTCTGACTTACTTCACTCTGTATGACAGACTCTAGGTCTATCCACCTCATTACAAATAGCTCAGTTTCGTTTCTTTTTATGGCTGAGCAATATTCCATTGTATATATGTGCCACATCTTCTTTATCCATTCATCGGATGATGGACACTTAGGTTGTTTCTATCTCCGGGCTATTGTGAATAGAGCTGCAATGAACATTTTGGTACATGTCTCTCTTTGAATTATGATTTCCTCAGGGTATATGCCTAGTAGTGGGATTGCTGGGTCATATGGTAGTTCTATTTGTAGTTTTTTAAGGAACCTCCATACTGTTCTCCATAGTGGCTGTACCAATTCACATTCCCACCAGCAGTGCAAGAGTGTTCCCTTTTCTCCACACCCTCTCCAGCATTTATTGTTTCTAGATTTCTTGATGATGGCCATTCTGACTGGTGTGAGATGATATCTCATTATAGTTTTGATATGCATTTCTCTAATGATTAATGATGTTGAGCATTCTTTCATGTGTTTGTTGGCAGTCTGTATATCTTCTTTGGAGAAATGCCTATTTAAGTCTTCTGCCCATTTTTGGATTGGGTTGTTTGTTTTTTTGCTATTGAGCTGCATGAGCTGCTTATAAATTTTGGAGATTAATCCTTTGTCAGTTGCTTCATTTGCAAATATTTTCTCCCATTCTGAGGGTTGTCTTTTGGTGGTGTTTATGGTTTCCTTTGCTGTGCAAAAGCTTTGAAGTTTCATTAGGTCCCATTTGTCTATCTTTGTTTTTATTTCCATTTCTCTAGGAGGTGGGTCCAAAAGGATCTTGCTGTGACTTATGTCATAGAGTGTTCTGCCTATGTTTTCCTCTAAGAGTTTGATAGTGTCTGGCCTTACATTTAGGTCTTTAATCCATTTTGAGCTTATTTTTGTGTATGGTGTTAGGGAGTGATCTAATCTCATACTTTTACATGTACCTGTCCAGTTTTCCCAGCAACGCTTATTGAAGAGGCTCTCCTTTCTCCACTGTACATTCCTGCCTCCTTTATCAAAGATAAGTTGACCATATGTGCGTGGGTTTATCTCTGGGCTTTCTATCCTGTTCCATTGATCTGTCTTTCTGTTTTTGTGCCAGTACCATACTGCCTTGATTACTGTAGCTTTGTAGTATAGTCTGAAGTCAGGGAGCCTGATTCCTCCAGCTCTGTTTTTCGTTCTCAAGATTGCTTTGTCTATTCGGGGTCTTTTGTGTTTCCATACAAATTTTGAAATTTTTTGTTCTAGTTCTGTGAAAAATGCCAGTGGTAGTTTGATAGGGATTGCATTGAATCTGTAAGATTGCTTTGGGTAGTAGAGTCATTTTCACAATGTTGATTCTTCCAATCCAAGAACATGGAATATCTCTTGATCTGTTTGTATCATCTTTAATTTCTTTCATCAGTGTCTTACATGTGTGGTTTTGAATTATGGCTTTCTCTGGGTATATGCCCAGGAGTGGGATTGCTGGGTCATATGGTAATTCTACTTTTAGTTTTTTAAGGAACCTCCATACTGTTCTCCATAGTGGCTGTATCAATTTACATTCCCCCCAACAGTGCAAGAGGGTTCCCTATTCTCCACACGCTCTCCAGCATTTGTTTTTAGATTTTCTGATGATGCCCATTCTAACTGGTGTGAGGTGATACCTCATTGTAGTTTTGATTTGCATTTCTGTAATAATTAGTTATGTTGAGCAGCTTTTCATGTGCCTCTTACAATTACTTTCTTATATGCCAGCAACGAACAATTGGAATTTGTAATTTAAAGAAAATACTATTTCCAGTTGTACCAAATGAAAATGAAGTACTTAGGTGTAAATTTAACAAACTATGTACAGGGTCTGTTGATGAGAAATATGTACAGGGTCTGTTGAGGTCAAAGAAGATCTAAATAAATGGAGATACTTTCTGTTCATGGATTGGAAAGCTCAAGATGGTTAAAATGTCAAATTTTCCTACCTTGAGCTATAGATTCAATGCAATTTACATCAAAATTCCACCAGAAAATTTTGTCAGTATTCATAAGCTGATTCTAAACCTTTTATGGAAAGGCAAATTATCTATAATCAGTAACATAGTGCAGAAGAAGCACAGAGTTGGAGGGCTTATACCACTTGGTTTCAAGACTTACTGTAAAGCTATAGGTATGACAACAGCATGCTACTGGTAAAAGGATAGGTATATAGATCAATGGAACAGAATAGAGAGTTGAGAAATAACCCATACTAATATAGCGAACTAACCTTTGACAAAGGCAGAAAGGCTGTACAATGGTAAAAGGATAGACTTTTCAACAAATGGTGCTAGAACAATTGTATGTCCACAGGCTAAAAAATGAACCTAGTTTGAGGCCCTCATCCTTCACAAAAATCAACTGAAAATGGAACACAGCCTAAGTAGAAAATGGAAAACTGTAAGACTTCTAAAAGAAAAAACAGGAGAATATGTGAATTTGGGTTTGGTGATGAATTTTATTTGTTTGTTTTTTGGTTTTTTTCTTCTTCGGTACGCGGGCCTCTCACTGTTGTGGCCTCTCCCGTTGCGGAGCACAGGCTCTGGACGCGCAGGCTCAGCGGCCATGGCTCATGGGCCCAGCCACTCTGCGGCATGTGGGATCTTCCGGGACCGGGGCACGAACCTGTGTCCCCTGCATTGGCAGGCGGACTCTCAACCACTGTACCACCAGGGAAGCCCGGTGATGAGTTTTAGATATGACATCAAAAAAGAAATGGATAAATAGGACTTTATTAAAATTAAAAATGTTTGCTCTGGAATTCCCTGGCCGTCCAGTGGTTAGGAATTGGCACTTCCACTGCAGGGGCCTGGGTTCGATCCCTGGCCAGGGAGCTAAGATCCCATAAGCCACACAGCGTGCCCGAAGAATTTAAAAAACAGTTTTCTTTCACAAAACACTGTCAAGAGAATGAAAAGACAAAAACCCTAGACTAGGAGAAAATTTTGCAAACCCCATATCTAATAAAGGACTTTAACATACAAAGAGCTCTTAAAACTCAACAATAAGAAAACAAAAAGAAAAACAATTAAAAATTGGCCAGAACATCTGAACAAACACCTCACCAAAGAAAATACAGAGATGGCAAATGAGCAAATGAAAAGATGCTCATTTGCAATTAGAGAAATTCAATGAAAAAAAAAAGATATCCCTATACCCATAATAGAATGATTAAAAATTTTTAAACCTATAAATACCAATTGCTGGTTAGAGGAAAACTCATTTTTAGTGTATTTTTTAGTTTATTTTAAAATTGTTGCTCAAGAGATTATAATATGCATATTAACTTGAAATCATCTACTTCAGATTAATACTAAATTATGTCCAATATTGTATGGAATCTTCCAATAATTCTTTTTTGCACCCTCTCTCCTTTGTGCTGTAGCCATACAAATGAGGCCTTTACATGTTATAACCCAACAATGCTGTTTTATAGTTGTTTTGTATTTGTGTCTTTTATGCACTTCTCTTTTTTTTTTTTAACATCTTTATTGGAGTATAATTGCTCTACAACGGTATGTTAGTTTCTGCTTTATAACAAAGTGAATCAGTTATACATATACATATGTTCCCGTGTCTCTTCCCTCTTGCGTCTCCCTCCTTCCCACCCTCCCTATCCCACCCCTCTGGGTGGTCACAAAGCACTGAACTGATCTCCCTGTATGCACTTCTCTTTTAAATCATTTTAGAAGAAAAGAGTAAAAAATATATTCTATCATTTATATTTACCCACGTAATAAGTTTTCCTGGCCGTGTTTATTTCTTTGTATGGATTTGAGTTAAAGTCATTTTTTTAAACAGACTTTACCTTTTTTGTGGAGTTTTAGGCTCATAGCAAAATTGAGAACAAGGTACAGAGTTTTCCCATATACCCCTTCCCCTACACATGCAATGTTGCCCCCATTATCAACATTTCCCACCAAAGTGGTACTTTTACTACAACTGATGAGCCTACATTAACACATCATCATGAAGGGACTTCCCTGATTGCACAGTCGTTAAGAATCTGCCTGCCAATGCAGGGGACACGGGTTCAAGCCCTGGTTTGGGAAGATCCCACGTGCCATGGAGCAACTAAGCCTGTGCACACAACTACTGAGCCTGTGCTCTAGAGTCTGTGAGCCACTACAGCTATTGATCCCACGTGCCACAACTACTGAAGCCTGCGCACCTAGGGCCCATGCTCCACAACAAGAGAAACCTCCGCCATGAGAAGCCCGTGCACTGCAATGAAGAGTAGTAGCCCTCACTTGCCACAAGTAGAGAAAGACCATGTGCAGCAAACAAAGACTGAATGCAGCCAAAAATAAATAAATAATAAATTTATTTGGGAAAAAAACACATCATCCTCCAAATCCATAGTTCACATTGGGGTTCAGTGTTGCTGTTGTACATTACATGGGTTTGCACAAATTTATGATGACAGTACATCCAAGATTAAACTATTATACAGAATCTCTGCCCTAAAAATCCACTGTACTTTCCCTGTTTATCTCTCCCTCCATCCCTAACCTCTGGCCACCACCAATCTTTTTACTGTCTCTATAGTTTTGTCTTGAATGATGGTCTTTTTCCCTCAGTTTTTCACCTTACTTTGGAGTTTCTGTCAACCTGTTTTCGAGTTTCCTGATTATTCATTTGTGTTGAGTTTACTTATCAGCCCATTAAAGACATTCTTTATTTCTGCGTTTTTAATTTCTACCATTTTTATATGATTCCTTCTTATAGTTTCTACCTGTCTTCTTTTTTTTTTTTTTTTTTTTTTAGGTTCTGCTTTATAACAAAGTGAATCAGTCATACATATACATGTGTTCCCCCATCCCTTCCCTCTTGTGTCTCCCACCCTCCCTATCCCACCCCTCCAGGCGGTCACAAAGCACCGAGCTGATCTCCCTGTGCTATGCGACTGCTTCCCACTATCTACCTTCCTTACGTTTGGTAGTGTATATATGTCCATGCCTCTCTTTCGCTTTGTCACAGGTTCCCCTTCCCCCTCCCCATATCCTCAAGTCCATTCTCAAGTAGGTCTGTGTCTTTATTCCTGTTTTACCCCTAGGTTCTTCATGACCATTTTTGTTCTTAAATTCCATATATATGTGTTAGCATGCGGTATTTGTCTTTCTCTTTCTGACTTACTTCACTCTGTATGACAGACTCTAGGTCTATCCACCTCATTACAAATAGCTCAGTTTCGTTTCTTTTTATGGCTGAGCAATATTCCATTGTATATATGTGCCACATCTTCTTTATCCATTCATCGGATGATGGACACTTAGGTTGTTTCTATCTCCGGGCTATTGTGAATAGAGCTGCAATGAACATTTTGGTACATGTCTCTCTTTGAATTATGATTTCCTCAGGGTATATGCCTAGTAGTGGGATTGCTGGGTCATATGGTAGTTCTATTTGTAGTTTTTTAAGGAACCTCCATACTGTTCTCCATAGTGGCTGTACCAATTCACATTCCCACCAGCAGTGCAAGAGTGTTCCCTTTTCTCCACACCCTCTCCAGCATTTATTGTTTCTAGATTTCTTGATGATGGCCATTCTGACTGGTGTGAGATGATATCTCATTATAGTTTTGATATGCATTTCTCTAATGATTAATGATGTTGAGCATTCTTTCATGTGTTTGTTGGCAGTCTGTATATCTTCTTTGGAGAAATGCCTATTTAAGTCTTCTGCCCATTTTTGGATTGGGTTGTTTGTTTTTTTGCTATTGAGCTGCATGAGCTGCTTATAAATTTTGGAGATTAATCCTTTGTCAGTTGCTTCATTTGCAAATATTTTCTCCCATTCTGAGGGTTGTCTTTTGGTGGTGTTTATGGTTTCCTTTGCTGTGCAAAAGCTTTGAAGTTTCATTAGGTCCCATTTGTCTATCTTTTTGTTTTTATTTCCATTTCTCTAGGAGGTGGGTCCAAAAGGATCTTGCTGTGACTTATGTCATAGAGTGTTCTGCCTATGTTTTCCTCTAAGAGTTTGATAGTGTCTGGCCTTACATTTAGGTCTTTAATCCATTTTGAGCTTATTTTTGTGTATGGTGTTAGGGAGTGATCTAATCTCATACTTTTACATGTACCTGTCCAGTTTTCCCAGCAACGCTTATTGAAGAGGCTCTCCTTTCTCCACTGTACATTCCTGCCTCCTTTATCAAAGATAAGTTGACCATATGTGCGTGGGTTTATCTCTGGGCTTTCTATCCTGTTCCATTGATCTGTCTTTCTGTTTTTGTGCCAGTACCATACTGCCTTGATTACTGTAGCTTTGTAGTATAGTCTGAAGTCAGGGAGCCTGATTCCTCCAGCTCTGTTTTTCGTTCTCAAGATAGCTTTGTCTATTCGGGGTCTTTTGTGTTTCCATACAAATTTTGAAATTTTTTGTTCTAGTTCTGTGAAAAATGCCAGTGGTAGTTTGATAGGGATTGCATTGAATCTGTAAGATTGCTTTGGGTAGTAGAGTCATTTTCACAATGTTGATTCTTCCAATCCAAGAACATGGTATATCTCTTGATCTGTTTGTATCATCTTTAATTTCTTTCATCAGTGTCTTACATGTGTGGTTTTGAATTATGGCTTTCTCTGGGTATATGCCCAGGAGTGGGATTGCTGGGTCATATGGTAATTCTACTTTTAGTTTTTTAAGGAACCTCCATACTGTTCTCCATAGTGGCTGTATCAATTTACATTCCCCCCAACAGTGCAAGAGGGTTCCCTATTCTCCACACGCTCTCCAGCATTTGTTTTTAGATTTTCTGATGATGCCCATTCTAACTGGTGTGAGGTGATACCTCATTGTAGTTTTGATTTGCATTTCTGTAATAATTAGTTATGTTGAGCAGCTTTTCATGTGCCTCTTACAATTACTTTCTTATATGCCAGCAACGAACAATTGGAATTTGTAATTTAAAGAAAATACTATTTCCAGTTGTACCAAATGAAAATGAAGTACTTAGGTGTAAATTTAACAAACTATGTACAGGGTCTGTTGATGAGAAATATGTACAGGGTCTGTTGAGGTCAAAGAAGATCTAAATAAATGGAGATACTTTCTGTTCATGGATTGGAAAGCTCAAGATGGTTAAAATGTCAAATTTTCCTACCTTGAGCTATAGATTCAATGCAATTTACATCAAAATTCCACCAGAAAATTTTGTCAGTATTCATAAGCTGATTCTAAACCTTTTATGGAAAGGCAAATTATCTATAATCAGTAACATAGTGCAGAAGAAGCACAGAGTTGGAGGGCTTATACCACTTGGTTTCAAGACTTACTGTAAAGCTATAGGTATGACAACAGCATGCTACTGGTAAAAGGATAGGTATATAGATCAATGGAACAGAATAGAGAGTTGAGAAATAACCCATACTAATATAGCGAACTAACCTTTGACAAAGGCAGAAAGGCTGTACAATGGTAAAAGGATAGACTTTTCAACAAATGGTGCTAGAACAATTGTATGTCCACAGGCTAAAAAATGAACCTATTTTGAGGCCCTCATCCTTCACAAAAATCAACTGAAAATGGAACACAGCCTAAGTAGAAAATGGAAAACTGTAAGACTTCTAAAAGAAAAAACAGGAGAATATGTGAATTTGGGTTTGGTGATGAATTTTATTTGTTTGTTTTTTGGTTTTTTTCTTCTTCGGTACGCGGGCCTCTCACTGTTGTGGCCTCTCCCGTTGCGGAGCACAGGCTCTGGACGCGCAGGCTCAGCGGCCATGGCTCATGGGCCCAGCCACTCTGCGGCATGTGGGATCTTCCGGGACCGGGACACGAACCTGTGTCCCCTGCATTGGCAGGCGGACTCTCAACCACTGTACCACCAGGGAAGCCCGGTGATGAGTTTTAGATATGACATCAAAAAAGAAATGGATAAATAGGACTTTATTAAAATTAAAAATGTTTGCTCTGGAATTCCCTGGCCGTCCAGTGGTTAGGAATTGGCACTTCCACTGCAGGGGCCTGGGTTCGATCCCTGGCCAGGGAGCTAAGATCCCATAAGCCACACAGCGTGCCCGAAGAATTTAAAAAACAGTTTTCTTTCACAAAACACTGTCAAGAGAATGAAAAGACAAAAACCCTAGACTAGGAGAAAATTTTGCAAACCCCATATCTAATAAAGGACTTTAACATACAAAGAGCTCTTAAAACTCAACAATAAGAAAACAAAAAGAAAAACAATTAAAAATTGGCCAGAACATCTGAACAAACACCTCACCAAAGAAAATACAGAGATGGCAAATGAGCAAATGAAAAGATGCTCATTTGCAATTAGAGAAATTCAATGAAAAAAAAAAGATATCCCTATACCCATAATAGAATGATTAAAAATTTTTAAACCTATAAATACCAATTGCTGGTTAGAGGAAAACTCATTTTTAGTGTATTTTTTAGTTTATTTTAAAATTGTTGCTCAAGAGATTATAATATGCATATTAACTTGAAATCATCTACTTCAGATTAATACTAAATTATGTCCAATATTGTATGGAATCTTCCAATAATTCTTTTTTGCACCCTCTCTCCTTTGTGCTGTAGCCATACAAATGAGGCCTTTACATGTTATAACCCAACAATGCTGTTTTATAGTTGTTTTGTATTTGTGTCTTTTATGCACTTCTCTTTTTTTTTTTTAACATCTTTATTGGAGTATAATTGCTCTACAACGGTATGTTAGTTTCTGCTTTATAACAAAGTGAATCAGTTATACATATACATATGTTCCCGTGTCTCTTCCCTCTTGCGTCTCCCTCCTTCCCACCCTCCCTATCCCACCCCTCTGGGTGGTCACAAAGCACTGAACTGATCTCCCTGTATGCACTTCTCTTTTAAATCATTTTAGAAGAAAAGAGTAAAAAATATATTCTATCATTTATATTTACCCACGTAATAAGTTTTCCTGGCCGTGTTTATTTCTTTGTATGGATTTGAGTTAAAGTCATTTTTTTAAACAGACTTTACCTTTTTTGTGGAGTTTTAGGCTCATAGCAAAATTGAGAACAAGGTACAGAGTTTTCCCATATACCCCTTCCCCTACACATGCAATGTTGCCCCCATTATCAACATTTCCCACCAAAGTGGTACTTTTACTACAACTGATGAGCCTACATTAACACATCATCATGAAGGGACTTCCCTGATTGCACAGTCGTTAAGAATCTGCCTGCCAATGCAGGGGACACGGGTTCAAGCCCTGGTTTGGGAAGATCCCACGTGCCATGGAGCAACTAAGCCTGTGCACACAACTACTGAGCCTGTGCTCTAGAGTCTGTGAGCCACTACAGCTATTGATCCCACGTGCCACAACTACTGAAGCCTGCGCACCTAGGGCCCATGCTCCACAACAAGAGAAACCTCCGCCATGAGAAGCCCGTGCACTGCAATGAAGAGTAGTAGCCCTCACTTGCCACAAGTAGAGAAAGACCATGTGCAGCAAACGAAGACTGAATGCAGCCAAAAATAAATAAATAATAAATTTATTTGGGAAAAAAACACATCATCCTCCAAATCCATAGTTCACATTGGGGTTCAGTGTTGCTGTTGTACATTATATGGGTTCGCACAAATTTATAATGACAATACATCCAAGATTAAACTATTATACAGAATCTCTGCCCTAAAAATCCACTGTACTTTCCCTGTTTATCTCTCCCTCCATCCCTAACCTCTGGCCACCACTGATCTTTTTACTGTCTCTATAGTTTTGTCTTGAATGATGGTCTTTTTCCCTCAGTTTTTCACCTTACTTTGGAGTTTCTGTCAACCTGTTTTCGAGTTTCCTGATTATTCATTTGTGTTGAGTTTACTTATCAGCCCATTAAAGACATTCTTTATTTCTGCGTTTTTAATTTCTACCATTTTTATATGATTCCTTCTTATAGTTTCTACCTGTCTTCTTTTTTTTTTTTTTTTTTTTTTTTAGGTTCTGCTTTATAACAAAGTGAATCAGTCATACATATACATGTGTTCCCCCATCCCTTCCCTCTTGTGTCTCCCACCCTCCCTATCCCACCCCTCCAGGCGGTCACAAAGCACCGAGCTGATCTCCCTGTGCTATGCGACTGCTTCCCACTATCTACCTTCCTTACGTTTGGTAGTGTATATATGTCCATGCCTCTCTTTCGCTTTGTCACAGGTTCCCCTTCCCCCTCCCCATATCCTCAAGTCCATTCTCAAGTAGGTCTGTGTCTTTATTCCTGTTTTACCCCTAGGTTCTTCATGACCATTTTTGTTCTTAAATTCCATATATATGTGTTAGCATGCGGTATTTGTCTTTCTCTTTCTGACTTACTTCACTCTGTATGACAGACTCTAGGTCTATCCACCTCATTACAAATAGCTCCGTTTCGTTTCTTTTTATGGCTGAGCAATATTCCATTGTATATATGTGCCACATCTTCTTTATCCATTCATCGGATGATGGACACTTAGGTTGTTTCTATCTCCGGGCTATTGTGAATAGAGCTGCAATGAACATTTTGGTACATGTCTCTCTTTGAATTATGATTTCCTCAGGGTATATGCCTAGTAGTGGGATTGCTGGGTCATATGGTAGTTCTATTTGTAGTTTTTTAAGGAACCTCCATACTGTTCTCCATAGTGGCTGTACCAATTCACATTCCCACCAGCAGTGCAAGAGTGTTCCCTTTTCTCCACACCCTCTCCAGCATTTATTGTTTCTAGATTTCTTGATGATGGCCATTCTGACTGGTGTGAGATGATATCTCATTATAGTTTTTTTTTTTTTTTTTTTTTTTTTTTTTTTTTTTAAGTTTATTTATTCATTTTTTTAATTAGTTTCTGCTTTATAACAAAGTGAATCAGTCATACATATACATCTGTTCCCACATCCCTTCCCTCATGCATCTCCCTCCCTCCCACCCTCCCCATCCCACCCCTCCAGGCGGTCACAAAGCACCGAGCTGATCTCCCTGTGCTCTGCGGCTGCTTCCCACTATCTATCTACCTGACGTTTGGTAGTGTATACACGTCCATGCCTCTCTTTCGCCTTGTCACAGCCCACCCTTCCCCCTCCCCATATCCTCAAGTCCATTCTCAAGTAGGTCTGCGTCTTCATTCCCGTTTTGCCCCTAGGTTCTTCATGACATTTTTTTTTTAAATTCCGTATATATGTGTTAGCATACGGTATTTGTCTTTCTCTTTCTGACTAACTTCACTCTGTATGACAGACTCTAGGTCTATCCACCTCATTACAAATAGCTCAGTTTCGTTTCTTTTTATGGCTGAGTAATATTCCATTGTATATATGTGCCACATCTTCTTTATCCATTCATCCGATGATGGACACTTAGGTTGTTTCCAGCTCCGGGCTATTGTGAATAGAGCTGCAATGAACATTTTGGTACATGTCTCTTTTTGAATTATGGTTTTCTCAGGGTATATGCCCAGTAGTGGGATTGCTGGGTCATATGGTAGTTCTATTTGTAGTTTTTTAAGGAACCTCCATACCGTTCTCCATAGTGGCTGTACCAATTCACATTCCCACCAGCAGTGCAAGAGTGTTCCCTTTTCTCCACACCCTCTCCAGCATTTATTGTTTCTAGATTTCTCTTTTTTTTTTTTTAATTAGTTTCTGCTTTATAACAAAGTGAATCAGTCATACATATACATCTGTTCCCACATCCCTTCCCTCATGCATCTCCCTCCCTCCCACCCTTCCCATCCCACCCCTCCAGGCGGTCACAAAGCACCGAGCTGATCTCCCTGTGCTCTGCGGCTGCTTCCCACTATCTATCTACCTTACGTTTGGTAGTGTATATATGTCCATGCCTCTCTTTCGCTTTGTCACAGCTTACCCTTCCCCCTCCCCATATCCTCAAGTCCATTCTCAAGTAGGTCTGTGTCTTTATTCTCGTTTTGCCCCTAGGTTCTTCATGACATTTTTTTTTTAAATTCCGTATATATGTGTTAGCATACGGTATTTGTCTTTCTCTTTCTGACTAACTTCACTCTGTATGACAGACTCTAGGTCTATCCACCTCATTACAAATAGCTCAGTTTCGTTTCTTTTTATGGCTGAGTAATATTCCATTGTATATATGTGCCACATCTTCTTTATCCATTCATCCGATGATGGACACTTAGGTTGTTTCCAGCTCCGGGCTATTGTGAATAGAGCTGCAATGAACATTTTGGTACATGTCTCTTTTGGAATTATGGTTTTCTCAGGGTATATGCCCAGTAGTGGGATTGCTGGGTCATATGGTAGTTCTATTTGTAGTTTTTTAAGGAACCTCCATACCGTTCTCCATAGTGGCTGTACCAATTCACATTCCCACCAGCAGTGCAAGAGTGTTCCCTTTTCTCCACACCCTCTCCAGCATTTATTGTTTCTAGATTCCTTGATGATGGCCATTCTGACTGGTGTGAGATGATATCTCATTGTAGTTTTGATTTGCATTTCTCTAATGATTAATGATGTTGAGCATTCTTTCATGTGTTTGTTGGCAGTCTGTATATCTTCTTTGGAGAAATGCCTATTTAAGTCTTCTGCCCATTTTTGGATTGGGTTGTCTGTTTTTTTGCTATTGAGCTGCATGAGCTGTTTATAAATTTTGGAGATTAATCCTTTGTCAGTTGCTTCATTTGCAAATATTTTCTCCCATTCTGAGGGTTGTCTTTTGGTCTTCTTTATGGTTTCCTTTGCTGTGCAAAAGCTTTGAAGTTTCATTAGGTCCCATTTGTTTATCTTTGTTTTTATTTCCATTTCTCTAGGAGGTGGGTCCAAAAGGATCTTGCTGTGATTTATGTCATAGAGTGTTCTACCTATGTTTTCCTCTAAGAGTTTGATAGTTTCTGGCCTTACATTTAAGTCTTTAATCCATTTTGAGCTTATTTTTGTGTATGGTGCTAGGGAATGATCTAATCTCAAACTTTTACATGTCCCTGTCCAGTTTTCCCAGCACCACTTATTGAAGAGGCTGTCCTTTCTCCACTGTACATTCCTGCCTCCTTTATCAAAGATAAGTTGGCCATATGTGCGTGGGTTTATCTCTGGGCTTTCTATCCTGATCCACTGATCTATCTTTCTGTTTTTATGCCAGTACCAGACTGTCTTAATTACTGTAGCTTTGTAGTATAGTCTGAAGTCAGGGAGCCTGATTCCTCCAGCTCCGTTTTTCGTTCTCAAGATTGCTTTAGCTATTCGGGGCCTTTTGTTTTTCCAAACAAATTTTGAAATTTTTTGTTCTAGTTCTGTGAAAAATGCCATTGGTAGTTTGATAGGGATTGCATTGAATCTGTAGATTGCTTTCGGTAGTAGAGTCATTTTCACAATATTGATTCTTCCAATCCAGGAGCATGGTATATCTCTCCATCTATTTGTATCATCTTTAATTTCTTTCATCAGTGTCTTATAGTTTTCTGCATACAGGTCTTTTGTCTCCTTAGGTAGGTTTATTCCTAGATATTTTATTCTTTTTGTTGCGATGGTAAATGGGAGTGTTTTCTTGATTTCATTTTCAGATTTTTCATCATTAGTGTATAGGAATGCCAGAGATTTCTGTACATTAATTTTATATCCTGCTACTTTACCAAATTCATTGATTAGCTCTAGTAGTTTTTCGGTAGCATCTTTAGGATTCTCTATGTATAGTATCATGTCATCTGCAAACAGTGACAGCTTTACTTCTTCTTTTCCAATTTGGATTCCTTTTATTTCCTTTTCTTCTCTGATTGCTGTGGCTAAAACTTCCAAAACTATGTTGAATAAGAGTGGTGAGAGTGGGCAGCCTTGTCTTGTTCCTGATCTTAGTGGAAATGGTTTCAGTTTTTCACCATTGAGGACAATGTTGGCTGTGGGTTTGTCATATATGGCCTTTATTATGTTGAGGAAAGATCCCTCTATACCTACTTTCTGCAGGGTTTTTATCATAAATGGGTGTTGAATTTTGTCGAAAGCTTTCTCTGCATCTATTGAGATGATCATATGGTTTTTCTCCTTCAACTTGTTAATATGGTGTATTACATTGGTTGATTTGCGTATATTGAAGAATCCTTGCATTCCTGGGATAAACCCCACTTGATCATGGTGTATGATCCTTTTAATGTGCTCTTGGATTCTGTTTGCTAGTATTTTGTTGAGGATTTTTGCATCTATGTTCATCAGTGATATTGGCCTGTAGTTTTCTTTCTTTGTGACATCCTTGCCTGGTTTTGGTATCAAGGTGATGTCGGCCTCGTAGAATGAGTTTGGGAGTGTTCCTCCCTCTGCTATATTTTGGAAGAGTTTGAGAAGGATAGGTGTTAGCTCTTCTCTAAATGTTTGATAGAATTCACCTGTGAAGCCATCTGGTCCTGGGCTTTTGTTTGATGGAAGATTTTTAATCACAGTTTCAATTTCAGTGCTTGTGATTGGTCTATTCATATTTTCTATTTCTTCCTGAGTCAGTCTTGGCAGGTTGTGCATTTCTAAGAATGTGTCCATTTCTTCCAGGTAGTCCATTTTATTGGAATAGAGTTGCTTATAGTAATCTCTCATAATCTTTTGTATTTCTGCAGTGTCAGTTGTTACTTCTCCTTTTTCATTTCTAATTCTATTGATTTGAGTCTTCTCCCTTTTTTTCTTGATGAGTCTGGCTAATGGTTTGTCAATTTTGTTTATCTTCTCAAAGAACCAGCTTTTAGTTTGGTTGATCTTTGCTATCGTTTCCTTCATTTCTTTTTCTCATTATAGTTTTGATATGCATTTCTCTAATGATTAATGATGTTGAGCATTCTTTCATGTGTTTGTTGGCAGTCTGTATATCTTCTTTGGAGAAATGCCTATTTAAGTCTTCTGCCCATTTTTGGATTGGGTTGTTTGTTTTTTTGCTATTGAGCTGCATGAGCTGCTTATAAATTTTGGAGATTAATCCTTTGTCAGTTGCTTCATTTGCAAATATTTTCTCCCATTCTGAGGGTTGTCTTTTGGTGGTGTTTATGGTTTCCTTTGCTGTGCAAAAGCTTTGAAGTTTCATTAGGTCCCATTTGTCTATCTTTTTGTTTTTATTTCCATTTCTCTAGGAGGTGGGTCCAAAAGGATCTTGCTGTGACTTATGTCATAGAGTGTTCTGCCTATGTTTTCCTCTAAGAGTTTGATAGTGTCTGGCCTTACATTTAGGTCTTTAATCCATTTTGAGCTTATTTTTGTGTATGGTGTTAGGGAGTGATCTAATCTCATACTTTTACATGTACCTGTCCAGTTTTCCCAGCAACGCTTATTGAAGAGGCTCTCCTTTCTCCACTGTACATTCCTGCCTCCTTTATCAAAGATAAGTTGACCATATGTGCGTGGGTTTATCTCTGGGCTTTCTATCCTGTTCCATTGATCTGTCTTTCTGTTTTTGTGCCAGTACCATACTGCCTTGATTACTGTAGCTTTGTAGTATAGTCTGAAGTCAGGGAGCCTGATTCCTCCAGCTCTGTTTTTCGTTCTCAAGATAGCTTTGTCTATTCGGGGTCTTTTGTGTTTCCATACAAATTTTGAAATTTTTTGTTCTAGTTCTGTGAAAAATGCCAGTGGTAGTTTGATAGGGATTGCATTGAATCTGTAAGATTGCTTTGGGTAGTAGAGTCATTTTCACAATGTTGATTCTTCCAATCCAAGAACATGGTATATCTCTTGATCTGTTTGTATCATCTTTAATTTCTTTCATCAGTGTCTTACATGTGTGGTTTTGAATTATGGCTTTCTCTGGGTATATGCCCAGGAGTGGGATTGCTGGGTCATATGGTAATTCTACTTTTAGTTTTTTAAGGAACCTCCATACTGTTCTCCATAGTGGCTGTATCAATTTACATTCCCCCCAACAGTGCAAGAGGGTTCCCTATTCTCCACACGCTCTCCAGCATTTGTTTTTAGATTTTCTGATGATGCCCATTCTAACTGGTGTGAGGTGATACCTCATTGTAGTTTTGATTTGCATTTCTGTAATAATTAGTTATGTTGAGCAGCTTTTCATGTGCCTCTTACAATTACTTTCTTATATGCCAGCAACGAACAATTGGAATTTGTAATTTAAAGAAAATACTATTTCCAGTTGTACCAAATGAAAATGAAGTACTTAGGTGTAAATTTAACAAACTATGTACAGGGTCTGTTGATGAGAAATATGTACAGGGTCTGTTGAGGTCAAAGAAGATCTAAATAAATGGAGATACTTTCTGTTCATGGATTGGAAAGCTCAAGATGGTTAAAATGTCAAATTTTCCTACCTTGAGCTATAGATTCAATGCAATTTACATCAAAATTCCACCAGAAAATTTTGTCAGTATTCATAAGCTGATTCTAAACCTTTTATGGAAAGGCAAATTATCTATAATCAGTAACATAGTGCAGAAGAAGCACAGAGTTGGAGGGCTTATACCACTTGGTTTCAAGACTTACTGTAAAGCTATAGGTATGACAACAGCATGCTACTGGTAAAAGGATAGGTATATAGATCAATGGAACAGAATAGAGAGTTGAGAAATAACCCATACTAATATAGCGAACTAACCTTTGACAAAGGCAGAAAGGCTGTACAATGGTAAAAGGATAGACTTTTCAACAAATGGTGCTAGAACAATTGTATGTCCACAGGCTAAAAAATGAACCTAGTTTGAGGCCCTCATCCTTCACAAAAATCAACTGAAAATGGAACACAGCCTAAGTAGAAAATGGAAAACTGTAAGACTTCTAAAAGAAAAAACAGGAGAATATGTGAATTTGGGTTTGGTGATGAATTTTATTTGTTTGTTTTTTGGTTTTTTTCTTCTTCGGTACGCGGGCCTCTCACTGTTGTGGCCTCTCCCGTTGCGGAGCACAGGCTCTGGACGCGCAGGCTCAGCGGCCATGGCTCATGGGCCCAGCCACTCTGCGGCATGTGGGATCTTCCGGGACCGGGACACGAACCTGTGTCCCCTGCATTGGCAGGCGGACTCTCAACCACTGTACCACCAGGGAAGCCCGGTGATGAGTTTTAGATATGACATCAAAAAAGAAATGGATAAATAGGACTTTATTAAAATTAAAAATGTTTGCTCTGGAATTCCCTGGCCGTCCAGTGGTTAGGAATTGGCACTTCCACTGCAGGGGCCTGGGTTCGATCCCTGGCCAGGGAGCTAAGATCCCATAAGCCACACAGCGTGCCCGAAGAATTTAAAAAACAGTTTTCTTTCACAAAACACTGTCAAGAGAATGAAAAGACAAAAACCCTAGACTAGGAGAAAATTTTGCAAACCCCATATCTAATAAAGGACTTTAACATACAAAGAGCTCTTAAAACTCAACAATAAGAAAACAAAAAGAAAAACAATTAAAAATTGGCCAGAACATCTGAACAAACACCTCACCAAAGAAAATACAGAGATGGCAAATGAGCAAATGAAAAGATGCTCATTTGCAATTAGAGAAATTCAATGAAAAAAAAAAGATATCCCTATACCCATAATAGAATGATTAAAAATTTTTAAACCTATAAATACCAATTGCTGGTTAGAGGAAAACTCATTTTTAGTGTATTTTTTAGTTTATTTTAAAATTGTTGCTCAAGAGATTATAATATGCATATTAACTTGAAATCATCTACTTCAGATTAATACTAAATTATGTCCAATATTGTATGGAATCTTCCAATAATTCTTTTTCGCACCCTCTCTCCTTTGTGCTGTAGCCATACAAATGAGGCCTTTACATGTTATAACCCAACAATGCTGTTTTATAGTTGTTTTGTATTTGTGTCTTTTATGCACTTCTCTTTTTTTTTTTTAACATCTTTATTGGAGTATAATTGCTCTACAACGGTATGTTAGTTTCTGCTTTATAACAAAGTGAATCAGTTATACATATACATATGTTCCCGTGTCTCTTCCCTCTTGCGTCTCCCTCCTTCCCACCCTCCCTATCCCACCCCTCTGGGTGGTCACAAAGCACTGAACTGATCTCCCTGTATGCACTTCTCTTTTAAATCATTTTAGAAGAAAAGAGTAAAAAATATATTCTATCATTTATATTTACCCACGTAATAAGTTTTCCTGGCCGTGTTTATTTCTTTGTATGGATTTGAGTTAAAGTCATTTTTTTAAACAGACTTTACCTTTTTTGTGGAGTTTTAGGCTCATAGCAAAATTGAGAACAAGGTACAGAGTTTTCCCATATACCCCTTCCCCTACACATGCAATGTTGCCCCCATTATCAACATTTCCCACCAAAGTGGTACTTTTACTACAACTGATGAGCCTACATTAACACATCATCATGAAGGGACTTCCCTGATTGCACAGTCGTTAAGAATCTGCCTGCCAATGCAGGGGACACGGGTTCAAGCCCTGGTTTGGGAAGATCCCACGTGCCATGGAGCAACTAAGCCTGTGCACACAACTACTGAGCCTGTGCTCTAGAGTCTGTGAGCCACTACAGCTATTGATCCCACGTGCCACAACTACTGAAGCCTGCGCACCTAGGGCCCATGCTCCACAACAAGAGAAACCTCCGCCATGAGAAGCCCGTGCACTGCAATGAAGAGTAGTAGCCCTCACTTGCCACAAGTAGAGAAAGACCATGTGCAGCAAACGAAGACTGAATGCAGCCAAAAATAAATAAATAATAAATTTATTTGGGGAAAAAACACATCATCCTCCAAATCCATAGTTCACATTGGGGTTCAGTGTTGCTGTTGTACATTATATGGGTTCGCACAAATTTATAATGACAATACATCCAAGATTAAACTATTATACAGAATCTCTGCCCTAAAAATCCACTGTACTTTCCCTGTTTATCTCTCCCTCCATCCCTAACCTCTGGCCACCACTGATCTTTTTACTGTCTCTATAGTTTTGTCTTGAATGATGGTCTTTTTCCCTCAGTTTTTCACCTTACTTTGGAGTTTCTGTCAACCTGTTTTCGAGTTTCCTGATTATTCATTTGTGTTGAGTTTACTTATCAGCCCATTAAAGACATTCTTTATTTCTGCGTTTTTAATTTCTACCGTTTTTATATGATTCCTTCTTATAGTTTCTACCTGTCTTCTTTTTTTTTTTTTTTTTTTTTTTAGGTTCTGCTTTATAACAAAGTGAATCAGTCATACATATACATGTGTTCCCCCATCCCTTCCCTCTTGTGTCTCCCACCCTCCCTATCCCACCCCTCCAGGCGGTCACAAAGCACCGAGCTGATCTCCCTGTGCTATGCGACTGCTTCCCACTATCTACCTTCCTTACGTTTGGTAGTGTATATATGTCCATGCCTCTCTTTCGCTTTGTCACAGGTTCCCCTTCCCCCTCCCCATATCCTCAAGTCCATTCTCAAGTAGGTCTGTGTCTTTATTCCTGTTTTACCCCTAGGTTCTTCATGACCATTTTTGTTCTTAAATTCCATATATATGTGTTAGCATGCGGTATTTGTCTTTCTCTTTCTGACTTACTTCACTCTGTATGACAGACTCTAGGTCTATCCACCTCATTACAAATAGCTCAGTTTCGTTTCTTTTTATGGCTGAGCAATATTCCATTGTATATATGTGCCACATCTTCTTTATCCATTCATCGGATGATGGACACTTAGGTTGTTTCTATCTCCGGGCTATTGTGAATAGAGCTGCAATGAACATTTTGGTACATGTCTCTCTTTGAATTATGATTTCCTCAGGGTATATGCCTAGTAGTGGGATTGCTGGGTCATATGGTAGTTCTATTTGTAGTTTTTTAAGGAACCTCCATACTGTTCTCCATAGTGGCTGTACCAATTCACATTCCCACCAGCAGTGCAAGAGTGTTCCCTTTTCTCCACACCCTCTCCAGCATTTATTGTTTCTAGATTTCTTGATGATGGCCATTCTGACTGGTGTGAGATGATATCTCATTATAGTTTTGATATGCATTTCTCTAATGATTAATGATGTTGAGCATTCTTTCATGTGTTTGTTGGCAGTCTGTATATCTTCTTTGGAGAAATGCCTATTTAAGTCTTCTGCCCATTTTTGGATTGGGTTGTTTGTTTTTTTGCTATTGAGCTGCATGAGCTGCTTATAAATTTTGGAGATTAATCCTTTGTCAGTTGCTTCATTTGCAAATATTTTCTCCCATTCTGAGGGTTGTCTTTTGGTGGTGTTTATGGTTTCCTTTGCTGTGCAAAAGCTTTGAAGTTTCATTAGGTCCCATTTGTCTATCTTTTTGTTTTTATTTCCATTTCTCTAGGAGGTGGGTCCAAAAGGATCTTGCTGTGACTTATGTCATAGAGTGTTCTGCCTATGTTTTCCTCTAAGAGTTTGATAGTGTCTGGCCTTACATTTAGGTCTTTAATCCATTTTGAGCTTATTTTTGTGTATGGTGTTAGGGAGTGATCTAATCTCATACTTTTACATGTACCTGTCCAGTTTTCCCAGCAACGCTTATTGAAGAGGCTCTCCTTTCTCCACTGTACATTCCTGCCTCCTTTATCAAAGATAAGTTGACCATATGTGCGTGGGTTTATCTCTGGGCTTTCTATCCTGTTCCATTGATCTGTCTTTCTGTTTTTGTGCCAGTACCATACTGCCTTGATTACTGTAGCTTTGTAGTATAGTCTGAAGTCAGGGAGCCTGATTCCTCCAGCTCTGTTTTTCGTTCTCAAGATAGCTTTGTCTATTCGGGGTCTTTTGTGTTTCCATACAAATTTTGAAATTTTTTGTTCTAGTTCTGTGAAAAATGCCAGTGGTAGTTTGATAGGGATTGCATTGAATCTGTAAGATTGCTTTGGGTAGTAGAGTCATTTTCACAATGTTGATTCTTCCAATCCAAGAACATGGTATATCTCTTGATCTGTTTGTATCATCTTTAATTTCTTTCATCAGTGTCTTACATGTGTGGTTTTGAATTATGGCTTTCTCTGGGTATATGCCCAGGAGTGGGATTGCTGGGTCATATGGTAATTCTACTTTTAGTTTTTTAAGGAACCTCCATACTGTTCTCCATAGTGGCTGTATCAATTTACATTCCCCCCAACAGTGCAAGAGGGTTCCCTATTCTCCACACGCTCTCCAGCATTTGTTTTTAGATTTTCTGATGATGCCCATTCTAACTGGTGTGAGGTGATACCTCATTGTAGTTTTGATTTGCATTTCTGTAATAATTAGTTATGTTGAGCAGCTTTTCATGTGCCTCTTACAATTACTTTCTTATATGCCAGCAACGAACAATTGGAATTTGTAATTTAAAGAAAATACTATTTCCAGTTGTACCAAATGAAAATGAAGTACTTAGGTGTAAATTTAACAAACTATGTACAGGGTCTGTTGATGAGAAATATGTACAGGGTCTGTTGAGGTCAAAGAAGATCTAAATAAATGGAGATACTTTCTGTTCATGGATTGGAAAGCTCAAGATGGTTAAAATGTCAAATTTTCCTACCTTGAGCTATAGATTCAATGCAATTTACATCAAAATTCCACCAGAAAATTTTGTCAGTATTCATAAGCTGATTCTAAACCTTTTATGGAAAGGCAAATTATCTATAATCAGTAACATAGTGCAGAAGAAGCACAGAGTTGGAGGGCTTATACCACTTGGTTTCAAGACTTACTGTAAAGCTATAGGTATGACAACAGCATGCTACTGGTAAAAGGATAGGTATATAGATCAATGGAACAGAATAGAGAGTTGAGAAATAACCCATACTAATATAGCGAACTAACCTTTGACAAAGGCAGAAAGGCTGTACAATGGTAAAAGGATAGACTTTTCAACAAATGGTGCTAGAACAATTGTATGTCCACAGGCTAAAAAATGAACCTAGTTTGAGGCCCTCATCCTTCACAAAAATCAACTGAAAATGGAACACAGCCTAAGTAGAAAATGGAAAACTGTAAGACTTCTAAAAGAAAAAACAGGAGAATATGTGAATTTGGGTTTGGTGATGAATTTTATTTGTTTGTTTTTTGGTTTTTTTCTTCTTCGGTACGCGGGCCTCTCACTGTTGTGGCCTCTCCCGTTGCGGAGCACAGGCTCTGGACGCGCAGGCTCAGCGGCCATGGCTCATGGGCCCAGCCACTCTGCGGCATGTGGGATCTTCCGGGACCGGGACACGAACCTGTGTCCCCTGCATTGGCAGGCGGACTCTCAACCACTGTACCACCAGGGAAGCCCGGTGATGAGTTTTAGATATGACATCAAAAAAGAAATTGATAAATAGGACTTTATTAAAATTAAAAATGTTTGCTCTGGAATTCCCTGGCCGTCCAGTGGTTAGGAATTGGCACTTCCACTGCAGGGGCCTGGGTTCGATCCCTGGCCAGGGAGCTAAGATCCCATAAGCCACACAGCGTGCCCGAAGAATTTAAAAAACAGTTTTCTTTCACAAAACACTGTCAAGAGAATGAAAAGACAAAAACCCTAGACTAGGAGAAAATTTTGCAAACCCCATATCTAATAAAGGACTTTAACATACAAAGAGCTCTTAAAACTCAACAATAAGAAAACAAAAAGAAAAACAATTAAAAATTGGCCAGAACATCTGAACAAACACCTCACCAAAGAAAATACAGAGATGGCAAATGAGCAAATGAAAAGATGCTCATTTGCAATTAGAGAAATTCAATGAAAAAAAAAAGATATCCCTATACCCATAATAGAATGATTAAAAATTTTTAAACCTATAAATACCAATTGCTGGTTAGAGGAAAACTCATTTTTAGTGTATTTTTTAGTTTATTTTAAAATTGTTGCTCAAGAGATTATAATATGCATATTAACTTGAAATCATCTACTTCAGATTAATACTAAATTATGTCCAATATTGTATGGAATCTTCCAATAATTCTTTTTCGCACCCTCTCTCCTTTGTGCTGTAGCCATACAAATGAGGCCTTTACATGTTATAACCCAACAATGCTGTTTTATAGTTGTTTTGTATTTGTGTCTTTTATGCACTTCTCTTTTTTTTTTTTAACATCTTTATTGGAGTATAATTGCTCTACAACGGTATGTTAGTTTCTGCTTTATAACAAAGTGAATCAGTTATACATATACATATGTTCCCGTGTCTCTTCCCTCTTGCGTCTCCCTCCTTCCCACCCTCCCTATCCCACCCCTCTGGGTGGTCACAAAGCACTGAACTGATCTCCCTGTATGCACTTCTCTTTTAAATCATTTTAGAAGAAAAGAGTAAAAAATATATTCTATCATTTATATTTACCCACGTAATAAGTTTTCCTGGCCGTGTTTATTTCTTTGTATGGATTTGAGTTAAAGTCATTTTTTTAAACAGACTTTACCTTTTTTGTGGAGTTTTAGGCTCATAGCAAAATTGAGAACAAGGTACAGAGTTTTCCCATATACCCCTTCCCCTACACATGCAATGTTGCCCCCATTATCAACATTTCCCACCAAAGTGGTACTTTTACTACAACTGATGAGCCTACATTAACACATCATCATGAAGGGACTTCCCTGATTGCACAGTCGTTAAGAATCTGCCTGCCAATGCAGGGGACACGGGTTCAAGCCCTGGTTTGGGAAGATCCCACGTGCCATGGAGCAACTAAGCCTGTGCACACAACTACTGAGCCTGTGCTCTAGAGTCTGTGAGCCACTACAGCTATTGATCCCACGTGCCACAACTACTGAAGCCTGCGCACCTAGGGCCCATGCTCCACAACAAGAGAAACCTCCGCCATGAGAAGCCCGTGCACTGCAATGAAGAGTAGTAGCCCTCACTTGCCACAAGTAGAGAAAGACCATGTGCAGCAAACGAAGACTGAATGCAGCCAAAAATAAATAAATAATAAATTTATTTGGGAAAAAAACACATCATCCTCCAAATCCATAGTTCACATTGGGGTTCAGTGTTGCTGTTGTACATTATATGGGTTCGCACAAATTTATAATGACAATACATCCAAGATTAAACTATTATACAGAATCTCTGCCCTAAAAATCCACTGTACTTTCCCTGTTTATCTCTCCCTCCATCCCTAACCTCTGGCCACCACTGATCTTTTTACTGTCTCTATAGTTTTGTCTTGAATGATGGTCTTTTTCCCTCAGTTTTTCACCTTACTTTGGAGTTTCTGTCAACCTGTTTTCGAGTTTCCTGATTATTCATTTGTGTTGAGTTTACTTATCAGCCCATTAAAGACATTCTTTATTTCTGCGTTTTTAATTTCTACCGTTTTTATATGATTCCTTCTTATAGTTTCTACCTGTCTTCTTTTTTTTTTTTTTTTTTTTTTTAGGTTCTGCTTTATAACAAAGTGAATCAGTCATACATATACATGTGTTCCCCCATCCCTTCCCTCTTGTGTCTCCCACCCTCCCTATCCCACCCCTCCAGGCGGTCACAAAGCACCGAGCTGATCTCCCTGTGCTATGCGACTGCTTCCCACTATCTACCTTCCTTACGTTTGGTAGTGTATATATGTCCATGCCTCTCTTTCGCTTTGTCACAGGTTCCCCTTCCCCCTCCCCATATCCTCAAGTCCATTCTCAAGTAGGTCTGTGTCTTTATTCCTGTTTTACCCCTAGGTTCTTCATGACCATTTTTGTTCTTAAATTCCATATATATGTGTTAGCATGCGGTATTTGTCTTTCTCTTTCTGACTTACTTCACTCTGTATGACAGACTCTAGGTCTATCCACCTCATTACAAATAGCTCAGTTTCGTTTCTTTTTATGGCTGAGCAATATTCCATTGTATATATGTGCCACATCTTCTTTATCCATTCATCGGATGATGGACACTTAGGTTGTTTCTATCTCCGGGCTATTGTGAATAGAGCTGCAATGAACATTTTGGTACATGTCTCTCTTTGAATTATGATTTCCTCAGGGTATATGCCTAGTAGTGGGATTGCTGGGTCATATGGTAGTTCTATTTGTAGTTTTTTAAGGAACCTCCATACTGTTCTCCATAGTGGCTGTACCAATTCACATTCCCACCAGCAGTGCAAGAGTGTTCCCTTTTCTCCACACCCTCTCCAGCATTTATTGTTTCTAGATTTCTTGATGATGGCCATTCTGACTGGTGTGAGATGATATCTCATTATAGTTTTGATATGCATTTCTCTAATGATTAATGATGTTGAGCATTCTTTCATGTGTTTGTTGGCAGTCTGTATATCTTCTTTGGAGAAATGCCTATTTAAGTCTTCTGCCCATTTTTGGATTGGGTTGTTTGTTTTTTTGCTATTGAGCTGCATGAGCTGCTTATAAATTTTGGAGATTAATCCTTTGTCAGTTGCTTCATTTGCAAATATTTTCTCCCATTCTGAGGGTTGTCTTTTGGTGGTGTTTATGGTTTCCTTTGCTGTGCAAAAGCTTTGAAGTTTCATTAGGTCCCATTTGTCTATCTTTTTGTTTTTATTTCCATTTCTCTAGGAGGTGGGTCCAAAAGGATCTTGCTGTGACTTATGTCATAGAGTGTTCTGCCTATGTTTTCCTCTAAGAGTTTGATAGTGTCTGGCCTTACATTTAGGTCTTTAATCCATTTTGAGCTTATTTTTGTGTATGGTGTTAGGGAGTGATCTAATCTCATACTTTTACATGTACCTGTCCAGTTTTCCCAGCAACGCTTATTGAAGAGGCTCTCCTTTCTCCACTGTACATTCCTGCCTCCTTTATCAAAGATAAGTTGACCATATGTGCGTGGGTTTATCTCTGGGCTTTCTATCCTGTTCCATTGATCTGTCTTTCTGTTTTTGTGCCAGTACCATACTGCCTTGATTACTGTAGCTTTGTAGTATAGTCTGAAGTCAGGGAGCCTGATTCCTCCAGCTCTGTTTTTCGTTCTCAAGATTGCTTTGTCTATTCGGGGTCTTTTGTGTTTCCATACAAATTTTGAAATTTTTTGTTCTAGTTCTGTGAAAAATGCCAGTGGTAGTTTGATAGGGATTGCATTGAATCTATAAGATTGCTTTGGGTAGTAGAGTCATTTTCACAATGTTGATTCTTCCAATCCAAGAACATGGTATATCTCTTGATCTGTTTGTATCATCTTTAATTTCTTTCATCAGTGTCTTACATGTGTGGTTTTGAATTATGGCTTTCTCTGGGTATATGCCCAGGAGTGGGATTGCTGGGTCATATGGTAATTCTACTTTTAGTTTTTTAAGGAACCTCCATACTGTTCTCCATAGTGGCTGTATCAATTTACATTCCCCCCAACAGTGCAAGAGGGTTCCCTATTCTCCACACGCTCTCCAGCATTTGTTTTTAGATTTTCTGATGATGCCCATTCTAACTGGTGTGAGGTGATACCTCATTGTAGTTTTGATTTGCATTTCTGTAATAATTAGTTATGTTGAGCAGCTTTTCATGTGCCTCTTACAATTACTTTCTTATATGCCAGCAACGAACAATTGGAATTTGTAATTTAAAGAAAATACTATTTCCAGTTGTACCAAATGAAAATGAAGTACTTAGGTGTAAATTTAACAAACTATGTACAGGGTCTGTTGATGAGAAATATGTACAGGGTCTGTTGAGGTCAAAGAAGATCTAAATAAATGGAGATACTTTCTGTTCATGGATTGGAAAGCTCAAGATGGTTAAAATGTCAAATTTTCCTACCTTGAGCTATAGATTCAATGCAATTTACATCAAAATTCCACCAGAAAATTTTGTCAGTATTCATAAGCTGATTCTAAACCTTTTATGGAAAGGCAAATTATCTATAATCAGTAACATAGTGCAGAAGAAGCACAGAGTTGGAGGGCTTATACCACTTGGTTTCAAGACTTACTGTAAAGCTATAGGTATGACAACAGCATGCTACTGGTAAAAGGATAGGTATATAGATCAATGGAACAGAATAGAGAGTTGAGAAATAACCCATACTAATATAGCGAACTAACCTTTGACAAAGGCAGAAAGGCTGTACAATGGTAAAAGGATAGACTTTTCAACAAATGGTGCTAGAACAATTGTATGTCCACAGGCTAAAAAATGAACCTAGTTTGAGGCCCTCATCCTTCACAAAAATCAACTGAAAATGGAACACAGCCTAAGTAGAAAATGGAAAACTGTAAGACTTCTAAAAGAAAAAACAGGAGAATATGTGAATTTGGGTTTGGTGATGAATTTTATTTGTTTGTTTTTTGGTTTTTTTCTTCTTCGGTACGCGGGCCTCTCACTGTTGTGGCCTCTCCCGTTGCGGAGCACAGGCTCTGGACGCGCAGGCTCAGCGGCCATGGCTCATGGGCCCAGCCACTCTGCGGCATGTGGGATCTTCCGGGACCGGGACACGAACCTGTGTCCCCTGCATTGGCAGGCGGACTCTCAACCACTGTACCACCAGGGAAGCCCGGTGATGAGTTTTAGATATGACATCAAAAAAGAAATTGATAAATAGGACTTTATTAAAATTAAAAATGTTTGCTCTGGAATTCCCTGGCCGTCCAGTGGTTAGGAATTGGCACTTCCACTGCAGGGGCCTGGGTTCGATCCCTGGCCAGGGAGCTAAGATCCCATAAGCCACACAGCGTGCCCGAAGAATTTAAAAAACAGTTTTCTTTCACAAAACACTGTCAAGAGAATGAAAAGACAAAAACCCTAGACTAGGAGAAAATTTTGCAAACCCCATATCTAATAAAGGACTTTAACATACAAAGAGCTCTTAAAACTCAACAATAAGAAAACAAAAAGAAAAACAATTAAAAATTGGCCAGAACATCTGAACAAACACCTCACCAAAGAAAATACAGAGATGGCAAATGAGCAAATGAAAAGATGCTCATTTGCAATTAGAGAAATTCAATGAAAAAAAAAAGATATCCCTATACCCATAATAGAATGATTAAAAATTTTTAAACCTATAAATACCAATTGCTGGTTAGAGGAAAACTCATTTTTAGTGTATTTTTTAGTTTATTTTAAAATTGTTGCTCAAGAGATTATAATATGCATATTAACTTGAAATCATCTACTTCAGATTAATACTAAATTATGTCCAATATTGTATGGAATCTTCCAATAATTCTTTTTCGCACCCTCTCTCCTTTGTGCTGTAGCCATACAAATGAGGCCTTTACATGTTATAACCCAACAATGCTGTTTTATAGTTGTTTTGTATTTGTGTCTTTTATGCACTTCTCTTTTTTTTTTTTAACATCTTTATTGGAGTATAATTGCTCTACAACGGTATGTTAGTTTCTGCTTTATAACAAAGTGAATCAGTTATACATATACATATGTTCCCGTGTCTCTTCCCTCTTGCGTCTCCCTCCTTCCCACCCTCCCTATCCCACCCCTCTGGGTGGTCACAAAGCACTGAACTGATCTCCCTGTATGCACTTCTCTTTTAAATCATTTTAGAAGAAAAGAGTAAAAAATATATTCTATCATTTATATTTACCCACGTAATAAGTTTTCCTGGCCGTGTTTATTTCTTTGTATGGATTTGAGTTAAAGTCATTTTTTTAAACAGACTTTACCTTTTTTGTGGAGTTTTAGGCTCATAGCAAAATTGAGAACAAGGTACAGAGTTTTCCCATATACCCCTTCCCCTACACATGCAATGTTGCCCCCATTATCAACATTTCCCACCAAAGTGGTACTTTTACTACAACTGATGAGCCTACATTAACACATCATCATGAAGGGACTTCCCTGATTGCACAGTCGTTAAGAATCTGCCTGCCAATGCAGGGGACACGGGTTCAAGCCCTGGTTTGGGAAGATCCCACGTGCCATGGAGCAACTAAGCCTGTGCACACAACTACTGAGCCTGTGCTCTAGAGTCTGTGAGCCACTACAGCTATTGATCCCACGTGCCACAACTACTGAAGCCTGCGCACCTAGGGCCCATGCTCCACAACAAGAGAAACCTCCGCCATGAGAAGCCCGTGCACTGCAATGAAGAGTAGTAGCCCTCACTTGCCACAAGTAGAGAAAGACCATGTGCAGCAAACGAAGACTGAATGCAGCCAAAAATAAATAAATAATAAATTTATTTGGGAAAAAAACACATCATCCTCCAAATCCATAGTTCACATTGGGGTTCAGTGTTGCTGTTGTACATTATATGGGTTCGCACAAATTTATAATGACAATACATCCAAGATTAAACTATTATACAGAATCTCTGCCCTAAAAATCCACTGTACTTTCCCTGTTTATCTCTCCCTCCATCCCTAACCTCTGGCCACCACTGATCTTTTTACTGTCTCTGTAGTTTTGTCTTGAATGATGGTCTTTTTCCCTCAGTTTTTCACCTTACTTTGGAGTTTCTGTCAACCTGTTTTCGAGTTTCCTGATTATTCATTTGTGTTGAGTTTACTTATCAGCCCATTAAAGACATTCTTTATTTCTGCGTTTTTAATTTCTACCATTTTTATATGATTCCTTCTTATAGTTTCTACCTGTCTTCTTTTTTTTTTTTTTTTTTTTTTAGGTTCTGCTTTATAACAAAGTGAATCAGTCATACATATACATGTGTTCCCCCATCCCTTCCCTCTTGTGTCTCCCACCCTCCCTATCCCACCCCTCCAGGCGGTCACAAAGCACCGAGCTGATCTCCCTGTGCTATGCGACTGCTTCCCACTATCTACCTTCCTTACGTTTGGTAGTGTATATATGTCCATGCCTCTCTTTCGCTTTGTCACAGGTTCCCCTTCCCCCTCCCCATATCCTCAAGTCCATTCTCAAGTAGGTCTGTGTCTTTATTCCTGTTTTACCCCTAGGTTCTTCATGACCATTTTTGTTCTTAAATTCCATATATATGTGTTAGCATGCGGTATTTGTCTTTCTCTTTCTGACTTACTTCACTCTGTATGACAGACTCTAGGTCTATCCACCTCATTACAAATAGCTCAGTTTCGTTTCTTTTTATGGCTGAGCAATATTCCATTGTATATATGTGCCACATCTTCTTTATCCATTCATCGGATGATGGACACTTAGGTTGTTTCTATCTCCGGGCTATTGTGAATAGAGCTGCAATGAACATTTTGGTACATGTCTCTCTTTGAATTATGATTTCCTCAGGGTATATGCCTAGTAGTGGGATTGCTGGGTCATATGGTAGTTCTATTTGTAGTTTTTTAAGGAACCTCCATACTGTTCTCCATAGTGGCTGTACCAATTCACATTCCCACCAGCAGTGCAAGAGTGTTCCCTTTTCTCCACACCCTCTCCAGCATTTATTGTTTCTAGATTTCTTGATGATGGCCATTCTGACTGGTGTGAGATGATATCTCATTATAGTTTTGATATGCATTTCTCTAATGATTAATGATGTTGAGCATTCTTTCATGTGTTTGTTGGCAGTCTGTATATCTTCTTTGGAGAAATGCCTATTTAAGTCTTCTGCCCATTTTTGGATTGGGTTGTTTGTTTTTTTGCTATTGAGCTGCATGAGCTGCTTATAAATTTTGGAGATTAATCCTTTGTCAGTTGCTTCATTTGCAAATATTTTCTCCCATTCTGAGGGTTGTCTTTTGGTGGTGTTTATGGTTTCCTTTGCTGTGCAAAAGCTTTGAAGTTTCATTAGGTCCCATTTGTCTATCTTTTTGTTTTTATTTCCATTTCTCTAGGAGGTGGGTCCAAAAGGATCTTGCTGTGACTTATGTCATAGAGTGTTCTGCCTATGTTTTCCTCTAAGAGTTTGATAGTGTCTGGCCTTACATTTAGGTCTTTAATCCATTTTGAGCTTATTTTTGTGTATGGTGTTAGGGAGTGATCTAATCTCATACTTTTACATGTACCTGTCCAGTTTTCCCAGCAACGCTTATTGAAGAGGCTCTCCTTTCTCCACTGTACATTCCTGCCTCCTTTATCAAAGATAAGTTGACCATATGTGCGTGGGTTTATCTCTGGGCTTTCTATCCTGTTCCATTGATCTGTCTTTCTGTTTTTGTGCCAGTACCATACTGCCTTGATTACTGTAGCTTTGTAGTATAGTCTGAAGTCAGGGAGCCTGATTCCTCCAGCTCTGTTTTTCGTTCTCAAGATTGCTTTGTCTATTCGGGGTCTTTTGTGTTTCCATACAAATTTTGAAATTTTTTGTTCTAGTTCTGTGAAAAATGCCAGTGGTAGTTTGATAGGGATTGCATTGAATCTATAAGATTGCTTTGGGTAGTAGAGTCATTTTCACAATGTTGATTCTTCCAATCCAAGAACATGGTATATCTCTTGATCTGTTTGTATCATCTTTAATTTCTTTCATCAGTGTCTTACATGTGTGGTTTTGAATTATGGCTTTCTCTGGGTATATGCCCAGGAGTGGGATTGCTGGGTCATATGGTAATTCTACTTTTAGTTTTTTAAGGAACCTCCATACTGTTCTCCATAGTGGCTGTATCAATTTACATTCCCCCCAACAGTGCAAGAGGGTTCCCTATTCTCCACACGCTCTCCAGCATTTGTTTTTAGATTTTCTGATGATGCCCATTCTAACTGGTGTGAGGTGATACCTCATTGTAGTTTTGATTTGCATTTCTGTAATAATTAGTTATGTTGAGCAGCTTTTCATGTGCCTCTTACAATTACTTTCTTATATGCCAGCAACGAACAATTGGAATTTGTAATTTAAAGAAAATACTATTTCCAGTTGTACCAAATGAAAATGAAGTACTTAGGTGTAAATTTAACAAACTATGTACAGGGTCTGTTGATGAGAAATATGTACAGGGTCTGTTGAGGTCAAAGAAGATCTAAATAAATGGAGATACTTTCTGTTCATGGATTGGAAAGCTCAAGATGGTTAAAATGTCAAATTTTCCTACCTTGAGCTATAGATTCAATGCAATTTACATCAAAATTCCACCAGAAAATTTTGTCAGTATTCATAAGCTGATTCTAAACCTTTTATGGAAAGGCAAATTATCTATAATCAGTAACATAGTGCAGAAGAAGCACAGAGTTGGAGGGCTTATACCACTTGGTTTCAAGACTTACTGTAAAGCTATAGGTATGACAACAGCATGCTACTGGTAAAAGGATAGGTATATAGATCAATGGAACAGAATAGAGAGTTGAGAAATAACCCATACTAATATAGCGAACTAACCTTTGACAAAGGCAGAAAGGCTGTACAATGGTAAAAGGATAGACTTTTCAACAAATGGTGCTAGAACAATTGTATGTCCACAGGCTAAAAAATGAACCTAGTTTGAGGCCCTCATCCTTCACAAAAATCAACTGAAAATGGAACACAGCCTAAGTAGAAAATGGAAAACTGTAAGACTTCTAAAAGAAAAAACAGGAGAATATGTGAATTTGGGTTTGGTGATGAATTTTATTTGTTTGTTTTTTGGTTTTTTTCTTCTTCGGTACGCGGGCCTCTCACTGTTGTGGCCTCTCCCGTTGCGGAGCACAGGCTCTGGACGCGCAGGCTCAGCGGCCATGGCTCATGGGCCCAGCCACTCTGCGGCATGTGGGATCTTCCGGGACCGGGACACGAACCTGTGTCCCCTGCATTGGCAGGCGGACTCTCAACCACTGTACCACCAGGGAAGCCCGGTGATGAGTTTTAGATATGACATCAAAAAAGAAATGGATAAATAGGACTTTATTAAAATTAAAAATGTTTGCTCTGGAATTCCCTGGCCGTCCAGTGGTTAGGAATTGGCACTTCCACTGCAGGGGCCTGGGTTCGATCCCTGGCCAGGGAGCTAAGATCCCATAAGCCACACAGCGTGCCCGAAGAATTTAAAAAACAGTTTTCTTTCACAAAACACTGTCAAGAGAATGAAAAGACAAAAACCCTAGACTAGGAGAAAATTTTGCAAACCCCATATCTAATAAAGGACTTTAACATACAAAGAGCTCTTAAAACTCAACAATAAGAAAACAAAAAGAAAAACAATTAAAAATTGGCCAGAACATCTGAACAAACACCTCACCAAAGAAAATACAGAGATGGCAAATGAGCAAATGAAAAGATGCTCATTTGCAATTAGAGAAATTCAATGAAAAAAAAAAGATATCCCTATACCCATAATAGAATGATTAAAAATTTTTAAACCTATAAATACCAATTGCTGGTTAGAGGAAAACTCATTTTTAGTGTACTTTTTAGTTTATTTTAAAATTGTTGCTCAAGAGATTATAATATGCATATTAACTTGAAATCATCTACTTCAGATTAATACTAAATTATGTCCAATATTGTATGGAATCTTCCAATAATTCTTTTTCGCACCCTCTCTCCTTTGTGCTGTAGCCATACAAATGAGGCCTTTACATGTTATAACCCAACAATGCTGTTTTATAGTTGTTTTGTATTTGTGTCTTTTATGCACTTCTCTTTTTTTTTTAACATCTTTATTGGAGTATAATTGCTTTACAACGGTATGTTAGTTACTGCTTTATAACAAAGTGAATCAGTTATACATATACATATGTTCCCGTGTCTCTTCCCTCTTGCGTCTCCCTCCTTCCCACCCTCCCTATCCCACCCCTCTGGGTGGTCACAAAGCACTGAACTGATCTCCCTGTATGCACTTCTCTTTTAAATCATTTTAGAAGAAAAGAGTAAAAAATATATTCTATCATTTATATTTACCCATGTAATAAGTTTTCCTGGCCGTGTTTATTTCTTTGTATGGATTTGAGTTAAAGTCATTTTTTTAAAGAGACTTTACCTTTTTTGTGGAGTTTTAGGCTCATAGCAAAATTGAAAACAAGGTACAGAGTTTTCCCATATACCCCTTCCCCTACACATGCAATGTTGCCCCCATTATCAACATTTCCCACCAAAGTGGTACTTTTACTACAACTGATGAGCCTACATTAACACATCATCATGAAGGGACTTCCCTGATTGCACAGTCGTTAAGAATCTGCCTACCAATGCAGGGGACACGGGTTCAAGCCCTGGTTTGGGAAGATCCCACGTGCCATGGAGCAACTAAGCCTGTGCACACAACTACTGAGCCTGTGCTCTAGAGTCTGTGAGCCACTACAGCTATTGATCCCACGTGCCACAACTACTGAAGCCTGCGCACCTAGGGCCCATGCTCCACAACAAGAGAAACCTCCGCCATGAGAAGCCCGTGCACTGCAATGAAGAGTGGTAGCCCTCACTTGCCACAAGTAGAGAAAGACCATGTGCAGCAAACGAAGACTGAATGCAGCCAAAAATAAATAAATAATAAATTTATTTGGAAAAACAAACACATCATCCTCCAAATCCATAGTTCACATTGGGGTTCAGTGTTGCTGTTGTACATTATATGGGTTTGCACAAATTTTTGATGACAATACATCCAAGATTAAACTATTATACAGAATCTCTGCCCTAAAAATCCACTGTACTTTCCCTGTTTATCTCTCCCTCCATCCCTAACCTCTGGCCACCACTGATCTTTTTACTGTCTCTATAGTTTTGTCTTGAATGATGGTCTTTTTCCCTCAGTTTTTCACCTTACTTTGGAGTTTCTGTCAACCTGTTTTCGAGTTTCCTGATTATTCATTTGTGTTGAGTTTACTTATCAGCCCATTAAAGGCATTCTTTATTTCTGCGTTTTTAATTTCTACCATTTTTATATGATTCCTTCTTATAGTTTCTACCTGTCTTCTTTTTTTTTTTTAGTTTCTGCTTTATAACAAAGTGAATCAGTCATACATATACATGTGTTCCCCCATCCCTTCCCTCTTGTGTCTCCCACCCTCCCTATCCCACCCCTCCAGGCGGTCACAAAGCACCGAGCTGATCTCCCTGTGCTATGCGACTGCTTCCCACTATCTACCTACCTTACGTTTGGTAGTGTATATATGTCCATGCCTCTCTTTCGCTTTGTCACAGGTTCCCCTTCCCCCTCCCCATATCCTCAAGTCCATTCTCAAGTAGGTCTGTGTCTTTATTCCTGTTTTACCCCTAGGTTCTTCATGACCATTTTTGTTCTTAAATTCCATATATATGTGTTAGCATGTGGTATTTGTCTTTCTCTTTCTGACTTACTTCACTCTGTATGACAGACTCTAGGTCTATCCACCTCATTACAAATAGCTCAGTTTCGTTTCTTTTTATGGCTGAGCAATATTCCATTGTATATATGTGCCACATCTTCTTTATCCATTCATCGGATGATGGACACTTAGGTTGTTTCTGTCTCCGGGCTATTGTGAATAGAGCTGCAATGAACATTTTGGTACATGTCTCTCTTTGAATTATGATTTTCTCAGGGTATATGCCTAGTAGTGGTATTGCTGGGTCATATGGTAGTTCTATTTGTAGTTTTTTAAGGAACCTCCATACTGTTCTCCATAGTGGCTGTACCAATTCACATTCCCACCAGCAGTGCAAGAGTGTTCCCTTTTCTCCACACCCTCTCCAGCATTTATTGTTTCTAGATTTCTTGATGATGGCCATTCTGACTGGTGTGAGATGATATCTCATTATAGTTTTGATATGCATTTCTCTAATGATTAATGATATTGAGCATTCTTTCATGTGTTTGTTGGCAGTCTGTATATCTTCTTTGGAGAAATGCCTATTTAAGTCTTCTGCCCATTTTTGGATTGGGTTGTTTGTTTTTTTGCTATTGAGCTGCATGAGCTGCTTATAAATTTTGGAGATTAATCCTTTGTCAGTTGCTTCATTTGCAAATATTTTCTCCCATTCTGAGGGTTGCCTTTTGGTGGTGTTTATGGTTTCCTTTGCTGTGCAAAAGCTTTGAAGTTTCATTAGGTCCCATTTGTCTATCTTTGTTTTTATTTCCATTTCTCTAGGTGGTGGGTCCAAAAGGATCTTGCTGTGACTTATGTCATAGAGTGTTCTGCCTATGTTTTCCTCTAAGAGTTTGATAGTGTCTGGCCTTACATTTAGGTCTTTAATCCATTTTGAGCTTATTTTTGTGTATGGTGTTAGGGAGTGATCTAATCTCATACTTTTACATGTACCTGTCCAGTTTTCCCAGCAACGCTTATTGAAGAGGCTCTCCTTTCTCCACTGTACATTCCTGCCTCCTTTATCAAAGATAAGTTGACCATATGTGCGTGGGTTTATCTCTGGGCTTTCTATCCTGATCCACTGATCTATCTTTCTGTTTTTATGCCAGTACCAGACTGTCTTAATTACTGTAGCTTTGTAGTATAGTCTGAAGTCAGGGAGCCTGATTCCTCCAGCTCTGTTTTTCGTTCTCAAGATTGCTTTGTCTATTCGGGGTCTTTTGTGTTTCCATACAAATTTTGAAATTTTTTGTTCTAGTTCTGTGAAAAATGCCAGTGGTAGTTTGATAGGGATTGCATTGAATCTATAAGATTGCTTTGGGTAGTAGAGTCATTTTCACAATGTTGATTCTTCCAATCCAAGAACATGGTATATCTCTTGATCTGTTTGTATCATCTTTAATTTCTTTCATCAGTGTCTTACATGTGTGGTTTTGAATTATGGCTTTCTCTGGGTATATGCCCAGGAGTGGGATTGCTGGGTCATATGGTAATTCTACTTTTAGTTTTTTAAGGAACCTCCATACTGTTCTCCATAGTGGCTGTATCAATTTACATTCCCCCCAACAGTGCAAGAGGGTTCCCTATTCTCCACACGCTCTCCAGCATTTGTTTTTAGATTTTCTGATGATGCCCATTCTAACTGGTGTGAGGTGATACCTCATTGTAGTTTTGATTTGCATTTCTGTAATAATTAGTTATGTTGAGCAGCTTTTCATGTGCCTCTTACAATTACTTTCTTATATGCCAGCAACGAACAATTGGAATTTGTAATTTAAAGAAAATACTATTTCCAGTTGTACCAAATGAAAATGAAGTACTTAGGTGTAAATTTAACAAACTATGTACAGGGTCTGTTGATGAGAAATATGTACAGGGTCTGTTGAGGTCAAAGAAGATCTAAATAAATGGAGATACTTTCTGTTCATGGATTGGAAAGCTCAAGATGGTTAAAATGTCAAATTTTCCTACCTTGAGCTATAGATTCAATGCAATTTACATCAAAATTCCACCAGAAAATTTTGTCAGTATTCATAAGCTGATTCTAAACCTTTTATGGAAAGGCAAATTATCTATAATCAGTAACATAGTGCAGAAGAAGCACAGAGTTGGAGGGCTTATACCACTTGGTTTCAAGACTTACTGTAAAGCTATAGGTATGACAACAGCATGCTACTGGTAAAAGGATAGGTATATAGATCAATGGAACAGAATAGAGAGTTGAGAAATAACCCATACTAATATAGCGAACTAACCTTTGACAAAGGCAGAAAGGCTGTACAATGGTAAAAGGATAGACTTTTCAACAAATGGTGCTAGAACAATTGTATGTCCACAGGCTAAAAAATGAACCTAGTTTGAGGCCCTCATCCTTCACAAAAATCAACTGAAAATGGAACACAGCCTAAGTAGAAAATGGAAAACTGTAAGACTTCTAAAAGAAAAAACAGGAGAATATGTGAATTTGGGTTTGGTGATGAATTTTATTTGTTTGTTTTTTGGTTTTTTTCTTCTTCGGTACGCGGGCCTCTCACTGTTGTGGCCTCTCCCGTTGCGGAGCACAGGCTCTGGACGCGCAGGCTCAGCGGCCATGGCTCATGGGCCCAGCCACTCTGCGGCATGTGGGATCTTCCGGGACCGGGACACGAACCTGTGTCCCCTGCATTGGCAGGCGGACTCTCAACCACTGTACCACCAGGGAAGCCCGGTGATGAGTTTTAGATATGACATCAAAAAAGAAATGGATAAATAGGACTTTATTAAAATTAAAAATGTTTGCTCTGGAATTCCCTGGCCGTCCAGTGGTTAGGAATTGGCACTTCCACTGCAGGGGCCTGGGTTCGATCCCTGGCCAGGGAGCTAAGATCCCATAAGCCACACAGCGTGCCCGAAGAATTTAAAAAACAGTTTTCTTTCACAAAACACTGTCAAGAGAATGAAAAGACAAAAACCCTAGACTAGGAGAAAATTTTGCAAACCCCATATCTAATAAAGGACTTTAACATACAAAGAGCTCTTAAAACTCAACAATAAGAAAACAAAAAGAAAAACAATTAAAAATTGGCCAGAACATCTGAACAAACACCTCACCAAAGAAAATACAGAGATGGCAAATGAGCAAATGAAAAGATGCTCATTTGCAATTAGAGAAATTCAATGAAAAAAAAAAGATATCCCTATACCCATAATAGAATGATTAAAAATTTTTAAACCTATAAATACCAATTGCTGGTTAGAGGAAAACTCATTTTTAGTGTACTTTTTAGTTTATTTTAAAATTGTTGCTCAAGAGATTATAATATGCATATTAACTTGAAATCATCTACTTCAGATTAATACTAAATTATGTCCAATATTGTATGGAATCTTCCAATAATTCTTTTTCGCACCCTCTCTCCTTTGTGCTGTAGCCATACAAATGAGGCCTTTACATGTTATAACCCAACAATGCTGTTTTATAGTTGTTTTGTATTTGTGTCTTTTATGCACTTCTCTTTTTTTTTTAACATCTTTATTGGAGTATAATTGCTTTACAACGGTATGTTAGTTACTGCTTTATAACAAAGTGAATCAGTTATACATATACATATGTTCCCGTGTCTCTTCCCTCTTGCGTCTCCCTCCTTCCCACCCTCCCTATCCCACCCCTCTGGGTGGTCACAAAGCACTGAACTGATCTCCCTGTATGCACTTCTCTTTTAAATCATTTTAGAAGAAAAGAGTAAAAAATATATTCTATCATTTATATTTACCCATGTAATAAGTTTTCCTGGCCGTGTTTATTTCTTTGTATGGATTTGAGTTAAAGTCATTTTTTTAAAGAGACTTTACCTTTTTTGTGGAGTTTTAGGCTCATAGCAAAATTGAAAACAAGGTACAGAGTTTTCCCATATACCCCTTCCCCTACACATGCAATGTTGCCCCCATTATCAACATTTCCCACCAAAGTGGTACTTTTACTACAACTGATGAGCCTACATTAACACATCATCATGAAGGGACTTCCCTGATTGCACAGTCGTTAAGAATCTGCCTACCAATGCAGGGGACACGGGTTCAAGCCCTGGTTTGGGAAGATCCCACGTGCCATGGAGCAACTAAGCCTGTGCACACAACTACTGAGCCTGTGCTCTAGAGTCTGTGAGCCACTACAGCTATTGATCCCACGTGCCACAACTACTGAAGCCTGCGCACCTAGGGCCCATGCTCCACAACAAGAGAAACCTCCGCCATGAGAAGCCCGTGCACTGCAATGAAGAGTGGTAGCCCTCACTTGCCACAAGTAGAGAAAGACCATGTGCAGCAAACGAAGACTGAATGCAGCCAAAAATAAATAAATAATAAATTTATTTGGAAAAACAAACACATCATCCTCCAAATCCATAGTTCACATTGGGGTTCAGTGTTGCTGTTGTACATTATATGGGTTTGCACAAATTTTTGATGACAATACATCCAAGATTAAACTATTATACAGAATCTCTGCCCTAAAAATCCACTGTACTTTCCCTGTTTATCTCTCCCTCCATCCCTAACCTCTGGCCACCACTGATCTTTTTACTGTCTCTATAGTTTTGTCTTGAATGATGGTCTTTTTCCCTCAGTTTTTCACCTTACTTTGGAGTTTCTGTCAACCTGTTTTCGAGTTTCCTGATTATTCATTTGTGTTGAGTTTACTTATCAGCCCATTAAAGGCATTCTTTATTTCTGCGTTTTTAATTTCTACCATTTTTATATGATTCCTTCTTATAGTTTCTACCTGTCTTCTTTTTTTTTTTTAGTTTCTGCTTTATAACAAAGTGAATCAGTCATACATATACATGTGTTCCCCCATCCCTTCCCTCTTGTGTCTCCCACCCTCCCTATCCCACCCCTCCAGGCGGTCACAAAGCACCGAGCTGATCTCCCTGTGCTATGCGACTGCTTCCCACTATCTACCTACCTTACGTTTGGTAGTGTATATATGTCCATGCCTCTCTTTCGCTTTGTCACAGGTTCCCCTTCCCCCTCCCCATATCCTCAAGTCCATTCTCAAGTAGGTCTGTGTCTTTATTCCTGTTTTACCCCTAGGTTCTTCATGACCATTTTTGTTCTTAAATTCCATATATATGTGTTAGCATGTGGTATTTGTCTTTCTCTTTCTGACTTACTTCACTCTGTATGACAGACTCTAGGTCTATCCACCTCATTACAAATAGCTCAGTTTCGTTTCTTTTTATGGCTGAGCAATATTCCATTGTATATATGTGCCACATCTTCTTTATCCATTCATCGGATGATGGACACTTAGGTTGTTTCTGTCTCCGGGCTATTGTGAATAGAGCTGCAATGAACATTTTGGTACATGTCTCTCTTTGAATTATGATTTTCTCAGGGTATATGCCTAGTAGTGGTATTGCTGGGTCATATGGTAGTTCTATTTGTAGTTTTTTAAGGAACCTCCATACTGTTCTCCATAGTGGCTGTACCAATTCACATTCCCACCAGCAGTGCAAGAGTGTTCCCTTTTCTCCACACCCTCTCCAGCATTTATTGTTTCTAGATTTCTTGATGATGGCCATTCTGACTGGTGTGAGATGATATCTCATTATAGTTTTGATATGCATTTCTCTAATGATTAATGATATTGAGCATTCTTTCATGTGTTTGTTGGCAGTCTGTATATCTTCTTTGGAGAAATGCCTATTTAAGTCTTCTGCCCATTTTTGGATTGGGTTGTTTGTTTTTTTGCTATTGAGCTGCATGAGCTGCTTATAAATTTTGGAGATTAATCCTTTGTCAGTTGCTTCATTTGCAAATATTTTCTCCCATTCTGAGGGTTGCCTTTTGGTGGTGTTTATGGTTTCCTTTGCTGTGCAAAAGCTTTGAAGTTTCATTAGGTCCCATTTGTCTATCTTTGTTTTTATTTCCATTTCTCTAGGTGGTGGGTCCAAAAGGATCTTGCTGTGACTTATGTCATAGAGTGTTCTGCCTATGTTTTCCTCTAAGAGTTTGATAGTGTCTGGCCTTACATTTAGGTCTTTAATCCATTTTGAGCTTATTTTTGTGTATGGTGTTAGGGAATGATCTAATCTCATACTTTTACATGTCCCTGTCCAGTTTTCCCAGCACCGCTTATTGAAGAGGCTCTCCTTTCTCCACTGTACATTCCTGCCTCCTTTATCAAAGATAAGTTGACCATATGTGCGTGGGTTTATCTCTGGGCTTTCTATCCTGTTCCATTGATCTATCTTTCTGTTCTTGTGCCAGTACCATACTGTCTTGATTATTGTAGGTTTGTAGTATAGTCTGAAGTCAGGGAGCCTGATTCCTCCAGCTCTGTTTTTCGTTCTCAAGATTGCTTTGGCTATTCGGGGTCTCTTTTTTTTCGAAACAAATTTTGAAATTTTTTGTTCTAGTTCTGTGAAAAATGCCAGTGGTAGTTTGATAGGGATTGCATTGAATCTGTAGATTGCTTTCGGTAGTACAGTCATTTTCACAATATTGATTCTTCCAATCCAGGAGCATGGTATATCTCTCCGTCTATTTGTATCATCTTTAATTTCTTTCATCAGTGTCTTATAATTTTTTGCATACATGTCTTTTGTCTCCTTAGGTAGGTTTATTCCTAGATATTTTATTCTTTTTGTTGCAATGGTAAATGGGCGTGTTTTCTTGATTTCACTTTCAGATTTTTCATCATTAGTGTACAGGAATGCCAGAGATTTCTGTGCATTAATTTTGTATCCTGCTACTTTTACCAAATTCAGTGATTAGGTCTAGTAGTTTTCCGGTAGCGTCTTTAGGATTCTCTATGTATAGTATCATGTCATCTGCAAACAGTGACAGCTTTACTTCTTCTTTTCCAATTTGGATTCCTTTTATTTCCTTCTCTTCTCTTATTGCTGTGGCTAAAACTTCCAAAACTAAGTTGAATAAGAGTGGTGAGAGTGGGCAGCCTTGTCTTGTTCCTGATCTTAATGGAAATAGTTTTAGTTTTTCACCATTGAGGACGATGTTGGCTATGGGTTTGTCATATATGGCCTTTATTATGTTGAGGAAAGTTCCCTCTATGCCTACTTTCTGCAGGGTTTTTATCATAAATAGGTATTGAATTTTGTCGAAAGCTTTCTCTGCATCTATTGAGATGATCATATGGTTTTTCTCCTTCAATTTGTTAATATGGTGTATCACATTGATTGATTTGCATATATAGAAGAATCCTTGCATTCCTGGAATAAACCCCACTTGATCATGGTGTATGATCCTTTTAATGTGCTGTTGGATTCTGTTTGCTAGTATTTTGTTGAGGATTTTTGCATCTATGTTCATCAGTGATATTGGCCTGTAGTTTTCTTTCTTTGTGACATCCTTGTCTGGTTTTGGTATCAGGGTGATGGTGGCCTCGTAGAATGAGTTTGGGAGTGTTCCTCCCTCTGCTATATTTTGGAAGAGTTTGAGAAGGATAGGTGTTAGCTCTTCTCTAAATGTTTGATAGAATTCGCCTGTGAAGCCATCTGGTCCTGGGCTTTTGTTTGTTGGAAGATTTTCAATCACAGTTTCAATTTCAGTGCTTGTGATTGGTCTGTTCATATTTTCTATTTCTTCCTGATTCAGTCTTGGCAGGTTGTGCATTTCTAAGAATTTGTCCATTTCTTCCAGGTTGTCCATTTTATTGGCATGGAGTTGCTTGTAGTAATCTCTCATGATCTTTTGTATTTCTGCAGTGTCCGTTGTTACTTCTCCTTTTTCATTTCTAATTCTATTGATTTGTGTCTTCTCCCTTTTTCTCTTGATGAGTCTGGCTAATGGTTTATCAATTTTGTTTATCTTCTCAACGAACCAGCTTTTAATTTTATTGATCTTTGCTATCGTTACCTTCATTTCTTTTTTATTTATTTCTGATCTGATCTTTATGATTTCTTTCCTTCTGCTAACTTTGGGGGATTTTTGTTCTTTCTCTAATTGCTTTAGGTGCAGGGTCAGGTTGTTTACTCGAGATGTTTCCTGTTTCTTAAGGTGGGATTGTGTTGCTATAAACTTCCCCCTTAGAACTGCTTTTGCTGCCTCCCATAGGTTTTGGGTCGTCGTGTCTCCATTGTCATTTGTTTCTAGGTATTTTTTAATTTCCTCTTTGATTTCTTCAGTGATCACTTCGTTATTGAGTAGTGTATTGTTTAGCCTCCATGTGTTTGTATTTTTTACAGATCTTTTCCTGTAATTGATGTCTAGTCTCATAGCATTGTGGTCGGAAAAGATACTTGATAGAATTTCAATTTTCTTAAATTTACCAAGGCTTGATTTGTGACCCAAGATATGATCTATCCTGGAGAATGTTCCATGAGCACTTGAGAAAAATGTGTATTCTGTTGTTTTTGGATGGAATGTCCTATAAATATCAATTAAGTCCATCTTGTTTAATGTATCATTTAAAGCTTGTGTTTCCTTATTTATTTTCATTTTGGATGATCTGTCCATTGGTGAAAGTGGGGTGTTAAAGTCCCCTACTATGAATGTGTTACTGTCGATTTCCCCTTTTATGGCTGTTAGTATTTGCCTTATGTATTGAGTTGCTCCTATGTTGGGTGCATAAATATTTGCAATTGTTATATCTTCTTCTTGGATCGATCCCTTTATCATTATGTAGTGTCCTTCTTTGTCTCTTCTAATAGTCTTTATTTTAAAGTCTCTTTTGTCTGATATAAGAATTGCTACTCCAGCTTTCTTTTGATTTCCATTTGCATGGAATATCTTTTTCCATCCCCTTACTTTCAAACTGTATGTGTCTCTAGGTCTGAAGTGGGTCTCTTGTAGACAGCATATATATGGGTCTTGTTTTTGTATCCATTCAGCCAATCTGTGTCTTTTGGTGGGAGCATTTAGTCCATTTACATTTAAGGTAATTATTGATATGTGTGTTCCTTTTCCCATTTCCTTAACTGTTTTGGGTTCGTTATTGTACGTATTTTCCTTCTGTTGTGTTTCTTGCCTAGAGAAGTTCCTTTAGCATTTGTTGTAAAGCTGGTTTGGTGGTGCTGAACTCTCTCAGCTTTTGCTTGTCTGTAAAGGTTTTAATTTCTCCATCAAATCTGAATGAGATCCTTGCTGGGTAGGGTAATCTTGGTTGCAGGTTTTTCTCCTTCATCACTTTAATTATGTCCTGCCACTCCCTTCTGGCTTGTAGAGTTTCTGCTGAGAGATCAGCTGTTATCCTGATGGGGATTCCCTTGTGTGTTATTTGTTGTTTTTCCCTTGCTGCTTTTAATATGATTTCTTTGTGTTTAATTTTTGACAGTTTGATTATTATGTGTCTTGGCGTATTTCTCCTTGGATTTATTCTGTATGGGACTCTCTGTGCCTCCTGTACTTGATTCACTATTTCCTTTCCCATATTTGGGAAGTTTTCAACTATAATCTCTTCAAATATTTTCTCAGTCCCTTTCTCTTTCTCTTCTCCTTCTGGAACCCCTATAATTCGAATGTTGGTGCGTTTAATGTTGTCCCAGTGGTCTCTGAGACTGTCCTCTGTTCTTTTCATTCTTTTTTCTTTATTTTGCTCTGCATCAGTTATTTCCACTATTTTATCTTCCACCTCACTTATCCGTTCTTCTGCCTCAGTTATTCTGCTGTTGATCCCATCTAGAGTATTTTTCATTTCATTTATTGTGTTTTTAATTGATGCTTGATTTATCTTTAGTTGTTCAAGTCCTTGTTAACTGTTTCTTGCATTTTGTCTATTCTATTTCCAAGATTTTGGATCTTGGAAATAGAATCTTGGATCATCTTTACTATCATTATTCTGAATTCTTTTTCAGGTAGACTGCCTATTTCCTCTTCATTTGTTAGGTCTGGTGGGTTTTTATCTTGCTCCTTCTCCTGCTGTATGTTTTTCTGTCTTCTCATTTTGCTTATGTTACTGTGTTTGGGGTCTTCTTTTTGCAGGCTGCAGGTTCGTAGTTCCCATTGTTTTTGGTGTCTGTCCCCAGTGGCTAAGGTTGGTTTAGTGGGTTGTGTAGGCTTCCTGGTGGAGGGGACTAGTGCCTGTGTTCTGGTGGATGAGGCTGGATCTTGTCTTCCTGGTGAACAGTTGCACGTCTGGTGGTGTATTTTGGGGTGTCTGTGGGCTTTTTAGGATTTTAGGCAGCCTCTCTGCTAATGGGTGGCGTTGTGTTCCTTTCTTGCTGGTTGTTTGGCATAGGGTGTCCAGCACTGTAGCTTGCTGGTCGTTGAGTGAAGCTGGGTGCTGGTGTTGAGATGGAGATCTCTGGAAGACTTTCACCGTTTGATATTATGTGGAGCTGGGAGGTCTCTTGTGGACCAGTGTCCTGAAGTTGGCTCTCCCACCTCAGAGGCACAGCACTGACTCCTGGCTCCTCAATTTGGGATGATTTGTTGTCTATTCATGTATTCCACAGATGCAGGGTACATCAAGTTGATTGTGGAGCTTTAATCCGCTGCTTCTGAGGCTGCTGGGAGAGGTTTCCCTTTCTCTTCTTTGTTCTCACAGCTCCCGGGTCTCAGCTTTGGATTTGGCCCCACCTCTCCGTGTAGGTTGCCGGAGCGTGTCTGTTCTTCACTCAGTCAGGACAGAGTTAAAGGAGCAGCTGCTTTGGGAACTCTGGGTTACTCAGGCCGTGGGGCAGGGAGGGGCACGGAGTGCGGGTGGAGCCTGCAGCGGCAGAGGCCGGCGTGACGTTGCACCAGCCTGACGCGTGCCGTGCGTTCTTCCAGGAAGCCATCCCTGGATCCCGGGACCCCGGCAGTGACGGGCTGCACAGGCTCCCCGGAAGGGGGGCGTGGACAGTGACCTACGCTCGCACACAGGCCTCGCGGCGGCGGCAGCAGCCCCAGCGTCCCACTCCTGTCTCTGGGGTCCGCGCTTTCAGCCGCGGCTCACACCTGTCTCTGGAGCTCCTCCAAGCAGGGCTCTTAATCCCCTCTCCTGGCGCACCAGGAAACAAAGAGGGAAGAAAAAGTCTCTTGCCTGTTCGGCAGGTCCAAACTTTTTCCCGGACTCCCTCCCGGCTAGCTGTGGTGCATTAGCCCGTGCAGGCTGTGTTCACGCCGCCAACCCCAGTCCTCTCCCTGCGCCCCGACTGAAGCCCGAGCCTCAGCTCCCAGCGCCGCCCGCCCCGGCGGGTGAGCAGAGAAGCCTCTCGGGCTGGTGAGTGCCGGTCTGCACTGATCCTTTGTGCGGGAATCTCTCCGCTTTGCCCTACCCAGGTACGTGGGGAGTTTCTTGCCTTTTGGGAAGTCTGAGGTCTTCTGCCAGCATACAGTAGGTGTTCTGTAGGAGTTGTTCCACATGTAGCTGTATTTCTGGTCTATACCTGTCTTCTGATATTACCTATGTGATCTCGTCTGTTGCCTGTGTTTCAAACATATTATCCTAGTTATTTAAAATTCTCTGTTAGTTCCCACATTTCGTATCTGAGTCTGGTTTTGAAGATTGCACTTTTTCAGACTGTTTTTTATCACTTTATTTTTGTTAACATTATAATTTTTGTTGATAGACATTATATAAGATAGTAGCTACTGAAGTAAATATTTTTTATTCTTTGAGAAAAACATACCTTTCTTTTGTCTAGGCTATTAATGTGGAATTTTGTATCCAATTAGTGAGAATTGGGTTGGTTTTGAAGCTTGTTACTATGGTTTCCCTCAGTGCACCAGAGATTTTGAACCATGTAATGATACTTTGTTTTCATGTCCCTGCTTGGCTTTGGGTTTCCTTCTTTGCACTGCTTCCTGGAGAGGATCTGTCTCCTTCAGTTTTCCTCCATGTATTATTTTAATTTTAAGCCGGCACTGTGATTCTGGGTCTTAGAGTATGGCCTTCACAAGTCTTCTTGCACCTTCATATTTAATGCTGTTCCGAGCTTGTATTCCTGTTCCTCCTCCAGGGCTAAAGCTTTGTTTTTTCTCCCTTACCCAGATGTAGTTGGTTTCCACCACTGGGTTTCCCCACGTTGTATATATTTAGGCTTTTGTTCCTTAGGGGAGATAGGCCTGGTATTAATTTTTCTCTGCCCTCTATTCCTCTACCCAGTGCTTCAGGCCAGAGGTTTTAGTGATCTTCCTTTGAGATTAAGAACTTTTTCTTTGGTAAGAGAGATAGGAGAGATGCTTCTGGGCAGGATTTCAGCCATAGTTGCTGCTCCCGTTCCCCAGATAGCACAGAGGGAATCTTTCTGATCTTCCTTGTGGCCACCTGTTGATAAAACTGCAGGCCAGTACAGCCTGACCCTTGTTTTTGAAACCTTGAGGGGCTTCTCCTTCTTGTGGAATCCCACACTTGGCCATTAGCAGTTTATTATAATTTTTAGTTTAGTATTCCTACCTGCTTTTATATGACTTTCTGTGGCATTCGTTCCAGTAATCAATTGCTCATTCTGTCTTTCCCCATAGGCACCTTCCTTTCTCTAAATTTCTTTATAATTCTTTGCCACAATGGCTTAACTTCTGAGGTCAAGAAAATCAAATTGTCAAGCTTTTTTCTTTTCTTAAGGAACATAGTGATGCTTTTTCTAACTTTCTACGTGTCTGAGCTTTGTTGTTTGTTAATTTTGTTTGTTGATGTTTTTCATTTTTTTCTTTTGCCTTATTTGACCATTTTTTTTAGTATTGCGTTTTAATGTTCTTTTTTAAACTTTTGGTTGCATCTCTTAAATTTGTTTTGCTGTTGTTGTTGCTGTAGGGATTACACTATACATACCTAGCAATCACCTAACAGTTTGTATAGATTTTATGTTTTACCACTTCAAGTAAAACACAGAAGGCTTAACATTCATATAGATCTCTTTATTACTCCCCCAGTGGTTTTTTTTTAATAGTTGCCATGTGTCTTACATTTATATATTTTGAAAGCTCACCAGACTATGTTATGATTCCTTTCATATTTTAGAGTCTTACATATTTTAAAGAATTTAGGAGGAGAAAAATAATCTATTAGTTATTTACCAGTTCCATTGTTCTTCCTTCATTCCTAAAGATCCTAGCTCCCTCTGGACATTATTTACCTTCAAGAGTAAAGAGCTCTCTATCATTTCATCTCAATGCTGCTTGAGATGAATTCTCTTCATTTTCCTGCATGTAAGAATGTGTTCATTTCACCTTCATTCCTAAAGGACCTTTTCACTGGATAAAGAGGTGTTAGATAATGAAACCATTATTTACTTCTTCTTTCAGCACTTTAAATAAAGGTATTTTTCTACTCTCTATGTCCTCCATCGTTTCTGATGAGAAATTTGCAGTTGTTTGAATCATTGTTTCCCCATAAGGAATGTGTTGTTTTTTGTAGCTGCTTGCAAATTTTTTCTTTACTTTTGTTTTTTAGCAGTTTGACTAATATTTTTGGGTGTGTTTTTCTTTCGGTTTATCTTGTTTGGGTTTGCTGAGGTGGTTGAATATGTGGATTTATCTTTCATTAAATTTGGGAAATTTGGCTGATATTCCTACGAACATTATTTGCCTGCACAATATTTATCTCATTCCGGCATTCTGAAGACTTATATGCTAGGCATTTTTATAGTGCCCCATAGGTCCTGAGTCTCTGTTTTGTTTCAGCCTTTTTTTTGTTGTTGTTCTGTTGCTCAGAACAGTAATTTCTGTTGATCTGTCTTCAAATTCAAATTCAGTGACTTTTTTTTCCTGTCTCTATTCTGCTATTGAGATCTCAAGTGAATTTTTTTTATTGTAGATGATGTATTTTTTAGTTAAAAATTTTCAATTTGGTTCTTTTAAAGATTATTGAGGTATAATATCATACCATAAAAATTATTCATTGCATTTGCACAATTTACTTATTTTCAGTAAATTTGTATAGTGTGCAGCTGTCACCACAATCCAGCTTTAGGACATTTCACTATTTCCAAAAATTCCCTCAAGCCTGTTTATATTCAGTCCTGTTCCTGTCCTCAGCCCCAGGCTACCACTGATCTGTCTAAAATTAGCCTTTTCTGGATATTTCGTATAATTGAAGTCATATAATATTTATTATACTGAGTTTGATCCCCTTTCACTTATTAAAATCTCTCTTCTTTTTTTTTTTTTGGCCGTGCTGCACAGCTTGCAAGGTCTTAGTTCCCCAATACCAGGGATTGGACCTGGGACCATGACAGTGAAAGTGCCGAGTCCTAACCACTGGACCACCAGGGAATTCCCAAAATCTTTCTGAGGTTTATCCTTGTGGTAGCATATATCAGTATTTTATTCCTTTTTTAGAGCTGAATATTATTCAGTTTTATAAATATACTACATTTTTTCCTATTTAGCACATGACAGAAAGTTAAATTGTTTCTCCTTTTTGTTTTTCTTTTGACTATTAATAAATGCTGCTGTGAACATTGATGTACATGTTCTTGTATGTTTTCATTTCTCTTGTGTAGAGTTTTTGGAGTGGATTACCTGGGTCATAGGGTAAGTATTTATTTAGCTTTTAAAGAAACTGCCAAATTGTTTTACACAGTGGCTGTGCTATTTTACATTCCCACCTACAATATATAAGGGTTCACATTTCTCCACATCCTCATCGTCACTTGTTGCTGCCTGTCTTTTTGGTTATAGCCATTTTAGTTTGTGTGAAGTGGTATTTTGTTGTGGTTTTATTTTGCATTTCCTTAAACTCTAATGAGGTTGAGCATCTTTTCATTTGCTTATTGCTCATTCATATGTATTTGAAGGAATAACATTTAAATCTTTTCCATTTCTAATTTTTTTCTTATTGCATTGTAAGAGTTCTTTATAGAGTTTGGACACAAAGTTATCAAAAATATGATTTTCAAATATTTTCTCCCACTAGGTGGCTTGTCTTTTCATTTCCTATAGCGTCTATCTGAAGCACTAAAATTTTGAATTTTGATGAAGTCCAATATATCAGTTATTTTCTGTATCTAATCTTTTATCAATGTTGCACTGTCTTGATTACTGTAAATTTAAAGTAAGTTTTAAAAATCTGGTAATGAAAGAGCTAATACTTCTGTTGTTTTTCAAAATTGTTTCTGGTATTCTGCATTCTTTGCCTTTAGGATCATTTGCCATTTTCCACACAGACACACACACGCACAAAAGCCTGTTGGGATTTTGATATAGATTGCATTGACTTTATAGATCAGTTTGGTGAGTGTTGTCTTCATAATAATATTGCATGTTCCAATCCATGAAGGTAGATTTCCATAAATTTCTTTCCATTTATATATCTCAATTTCTCCAAGAAGTGTTTTGTAGTTTTTAATGTATAAATCTTTTCTTTTGTTAAATTTATTCCTAAATGTTTTATTCTTTTTGATGCTATTCAGAATGGAGGTTTTTTTTTTATGTCTTTATTGGAGTATAATTGCTTTACAATGGTGTGTTTGTTAGTTTCTGCCTTATAACAAGGTGAATCAGTTATACGTATACATATGTTCCCATATCTCTTCCCTCCTGCGTCTCCAGAATGGAGTTCTCTTAATTTCATTTTTGGATGGTTTATTGTAGTATAGAAATACAATTGATTTTTGGGTTTAAATCCTGTATCCTATTGCTTCCTAAACTTCTTTGTTAGTTGTGTAGTTTTATTATGGATTCCTTAGGATTTTCTACATATAGGATTATTTCACCTACAAATAAGGGCAGTTTTACTTCTTTCTTTCTAATCTCATCTTCTTTAATTTTTTCCCCTTATTTACTGCCTAGAACTCCCAATGCAGTGTTGAATAGAAGTGGTAGGAATGGGCATTCAGTCTTTTCACCATTAAGCATGGTAGTAGCTATAGGTTTTTGTTTTGTAGATTTCTTTTATTAGGTTAAATCAGTTTCTTTTCATTCTTAGTTTTTTGAGTTTTAAAGTCTTGAATGAGCTTGGAATTTAGTCAAGTGCTATTTTTGCGTTCATTGAGATGATTATGTGGTTTTTCTTTTGGAATTCAATGTATTTAACTACATTTATTTTTGAATTATGAAACAGGCTTGTATTTCTGGGATAAACCTTACTTTGTCAAGATACATTACCCTATTTATATGTTGTTAGATTAGATTTGCTAAAATTTTGTTAATTGTTGCATTTACTTTCATGAGGGATATTAGTTTGTAGTTTTCTTATGTCTTTTTGAGGTTGTAGTATCAGCCTGATTGTGGCCTAATTTATTAAACTGAGTTGGAGTGTAATACCTCTTCAGTTTTCTGAAATAATGTTTGAAGAATCCATATTATTTCCTCCTTACATGTTTAGTAGAATTCACCAGTGAATTCCTCTTAGCCTGATATTTGGGGAAGATTTTTAACATTTATTGTAAGGTCGTTAGGTTATATACATATATTTGAGTGAGCTTTGATAGTGTGCATCTTTTAAAGAATATGTCCATTTCATTTCAGTCATTGAATTTATTGACATAAAGTTCATAAAATTCACTTATCATTTTTTTATATCTATGTAACCGGGTGATGTCACCTTTCTCATTTGTGGTAATGCTGTCCTGCCTTCTCTTTCTCTCTCTGTTTTCTCATCAGCCTGGCTAGAGGTTTATCAATTTTATTAATCTTCTCAAAGATCTACATTTTGGTTTCATTTATTTTCTTTATTATTTTATGTTATCAGTTTCATTGATTTTTTTTTTTTTTAGGCTGATTTTTTTTTTCCCTGCTTATTACCTTTAGTTTAATTTGCCCTTTTTCTAGTTTCTTAAGGTCAGGTCACTGAGTCAAGACTTTTCTTTCTCACATAGGGATTTTATGCTGTTTTCTCCTATGTACGTCTTTGGTGACTTCCCACAAATTTTGATATATTGTTTTAATTTTTATTATGTTCAAAATACTTTCTAATTTCCGTATTGATTTCTTCTTTGATCTATGAGTGTGCTATTTAGTTTGCATACATTTGGGGGATATTGAAGGATATTCCAGAGATCTTCCTGGATTATTATCTATTTTAATTCTCCTATAGTCAAAGAATATGCTTTATATGATTTGCATTATTTTAAATTTACTTAAGATTGTTTTATGGCCCTGATTATGATTTATCTTAAAAATGCTCAGTGTGGGGCTTCCCTGGTGGCGCAGTGGTTGGGCGTCTGCCTGCTGATGCAGGGGACACGGGTTCGAGCCCTGGTCTGGGAAGATCCCACATGCCGCGGAGCAACTAGGCCCGTGAGCCACAATTACTGAACCTGCGCGTCTGGAGCCTGTGCTCCGCAACAGGAGAGGCCGCGATAGTGAGAGGCCCGCGCACCGCGATGAAGAGTGGCCCCCGCTTGCCACAACTAGAGAAAGCCTTCGCACAGAAATGAAGACACAACACAGCAAAAATAAATTAATTAATTAATAAACTCCTACCCCCAACATTAAAAAAAAAAAAAAATGCTCAGTGTGTGCTTAAAAAAGAATGTGTGTTCTGCTGTTGGCTGAAGTGTTATATAACATCAGCCAAGTCAAGTTAGTTGATTGAGTTGTTCAGTCTGTATCTTTACTGATTTTCTATCTACTTTTTCTACCAATTATGGTGAGAAATATATTGAAATCTTTAAATATAATTGCAGTCAATCTGTTTCTCCTTGAAGTTCTATTAATTTTTGCTGAATTTATTTTGAGGCTCTGCATAGACTTTTGGCATTATGTCTTTCTTAACCCTTTTATCATTATGAGATGAACTTCATCTGTGGTAATATTCTTTGGTCAGAAATCTGCTTTGTCTGCCCCAAAAGGCCTTGGTTTCTAGCAAATTAAGCCATGACGAAAAAAACTTGGAGAAAACGAGAATATGATCCAAATGATTGTTGATATTAAACTTGTTCAGGCGAGGTTAAGAGTGCAAGAAGTAGGAGAGTTGATGAAAATGTGAGGACTTTAAATTTTTTAATATCTCTGAAAATTCACTTTTTTTTCACTTGAGGAAATTACAGCCTCCAACTAAGGCAGAAACTTTTGAATCCTTTTTAAAGATAAATTTAAGTTTTAAAATAACTTTTATGGTAAAATACACCACAAACAGAATTTGAAAGAAAACTAATTTGTATTGCACACAAAAGGTAAAGGGTTTCTATCTCTGCTATTCCAAAGAGTTAGTAAGAAAAATAGTAGATTAATGGGTAAAAGATATGAATAGATAATTCCATGGAAATGCCTATCCGAATCAATAATAAGCATAGAAAATATACTGAAGGAAATGCAAGTTATAAGTGCAATATCCCTTCTTATCTGCTAGATTGGTATAAAACTAAATAGACAACTACTATTGGCAGTGATGGGCAAAGGATACTTTTGTACGTTGGTTGTGGAACTGGAACTGTGAATTGTCACTCTCTTTTTTGGATCTGTAGGACCTTCCATACAGGAAGCCAAGCTCTTCTACTTTCTGGAGAGCACATTTCTTGCCTAGATATCGCAGCAGTGGCTTTGAGTTCTTTCTTTGTTTCTGGTATCTGAGGAATTTCTTATCTTCTCTTTGATCTTTCTTATGTACTTTTGTCAGTGTGTTCTATTTTATCCAGCATTTCTACTTTGAGTTGGGTGAGGGGAGGTTTCCCATAGCATTCTTAAGTTCACCATAGTGACTGGAATTCATCTAAAAAGTTGTCACCAAACTTGTTACCATATCACTCAAAGAGAGAGGTTGTCTTTCAAGTATTAAGGAGACAGGCAGAAATAATCAAATATAAAATTACTCATGGAATTAGCATTCATGAACGTTTCTTGAAAAAGGTATTTAACAGTGAAATATAGTCAACCACGAAGTAAATAAAAATATAAAAATTCATATAAGGCAAGTCAAGGAAAATTTAAAACTAAAGCTTTTTCTCTGCCCTTTGGCCTCCTGTCTCCCCTCTATTGTGCATTGTGTATTTGCATTATGCATCGACCAAACCTCCCCACCAGCAGAAATACCTGCTCAAACATAAAGAGCAACCTTCTCCTAGCACCAACAAGGCAATTCCTTAAAAGATAGCATTCCTTCTTAATCTTGTAAGGAGTCACAATGACCCACCACTTTGTACTTGCAGATCTGAATTGTGCAATCTATCTATGGCATTTAATGTACAGCTTTCTGTCTCAAAAAAACTGCTTTGACCTCTAATGGGTGGAACAGTTCTCAGAGCTTTCTGAGAGGCTGTTCCTCGGTTATAATCCTTAATTTGGCTTGAATAAAATTTTCCTTTTCTTTCAGTAGATTGACTGTTGATTAATTTTTTGTCAATGACAGGAATACAATTAACTGTTATAAAAGGGCTGGCGGTAAACATTGAATCCATGGTAAATGTTGAACTAGAGGAAAAACTGAGGGAGTTAAGGTTACACAACAAAATGTGTTATAAGCCCTGAAAGTAGAAATACACCAGCCACAGAAATTTGTCATTTTGTGAGTTGTAGAAGTAATTATACTCATCCTTTTATTCTCATTCTTCATTGTATGGTGTCAATACGTTAAAATTAACATGTGGTAAGAATATATATAATGTTTTACATGCTAATGATTTTTTATCCAAAAAAACATTAGGGTGTCATTTTGTAAGTTATATTTCTTGTGAAATAGCATGTGCAATTCAGCAAGTCCTTCACTGTCATTTTTCTTTCTCTCCTCTTTAAAACAAGTAGAATAAAATTGAACTATTTAAAATAAAAGCTCATATAATCCCGTTTTAAAACTTTGAGGTATAGTTCACATATATTAAAATCGTTGTCGGGAAGGAAGAAATTTTCCTCTATCCTTACTAGACCTCTGGCTGGTCTAGTAATTAGATTGACATGATTTACAGGAGATTAACAGAAGAAAAATCAAACAAAAGTTTAATAACATGTATACATGGGGCAGACCCAGGAATGTTAAGTAACTCGCCAGAATGGCTGAAGCCTTCACCTTAAATACCATCTTTAGCTAAAGACAAAAGAGGGTGTTGGGGGTAGTGGTTTGGGACTTCAAAGGGAAGGAAGGCAATTCACATGGAGATGGAAAAGCAAACGTCTGGTATATAAATGCAGAGACAACCTGACACAGAGTGGACTCTTGATCTCTAGGCCCTGCTAAGTTTCCTCCCACCACAGCTAGTTCATATTATTTGCAGATATCTTTGGTGATAGCTCTATTCCAGGAACAGGCCCTTGATCTAAATTCTTTAGGTAGTTTCAGGGTAAGTATAATGAAAGTCTTCCAGAGTCTTCTGTTATTTAAAAATAATCAGCCTAAATTAATCCTCATGCCAAAGAGAAACATTTTGGGGTGGCAAATTTTGCATCCCTAAAGCATTGTAACCCTTCCACTTCCATCACCTGTGAAAGTTTCCTTGTGCCCCTTTCCAGTCAGTTCACCACTCCTTAGCAGCCACTTTGTGATTTAATCCTAGGTTAATGAAATTGTTGGTAACTATGTTTTTAATCTACTTATTTTTTTCTTTTTTTTTAAATGTATTTATTTATTTTTGGCTGTGTTGGGTCTTCGTTTCTGTGCGAGGGCTTTCTCTAGTTGTGGCAAGCGGGGGCCACTCCTCATCGCGGTGCACGGGCCTCTCACTATCGCGGCCTCTCTTGTTGCGGAGCACAGGCTCCAGACGCGCAGGCTCAGTAATTGTGGCTCACGGGGCCAGTTGCTCCGCGGCATGTGGGATCCTCCCAGACCAGGGCTCGAACCCGTGTCCCCTGCATTGGCAGGCAGACTCTCAACCACTGCGCCACCAGGGAAGCCCTTATTTTTTTCTTTTTAATTTTATTTTTTGTACATTTTTATTTTAGTTTTATTGAGATATAATGGACATATAGCACTGTATAAGTTTAAGGCACACAGCATAATGATTAGACTTAACATGCATCATTAAATGATTACCACAATAAGTTTAGTGAATATCCATATCTCATATAGATGCGAATTAAAGAAATAGAAAAAAAATTTTTTCTTGTGATGAGGACTCTTAGGATTTACTCTCTTAACTTCCATCTATAACATACATCACTGTTAATTTATCATGTTGTACATTACATCCCTATTACTTATTTATCTTATAACTAGAAGTTTGTAACTGTCTTCATCCAAACCCCACCTCCCCACCCTATCTCTCGTAACCACAAATCTGATGCCTTTTTCTATGAGTTACTTTGTTTTTGAAGTATAATTGACCCACAGTACTATGTTAGTTCCTGTTGTACAACATACTGATTTGATATTTCTGTATATTTCAAAATGATCTTCATGATAAATCTAGTTACCATCTATCACCATTCAAAGATATTACATACTTATTGGCTATATTTCCCACACTGTACACTTTATAGCAGTGACTCATTTATCGTGCAACTCTTAATCCCCCTCACCTATTTCTCTCCTCTCACTCCCTCCCCTCTGGCAACCATCTGTTCTCTGTATTTATGTTTCTGTACTATGTTTGTTCATTTGTTTTGGTTTTTAGATTTCACTTAGCATAATACCCTCTAGGTCAAGATTTCATTCTTTTTTTATGGCTAAGTAATATTCCATTTTGTGTGTGTGTGTGTGTGTGTGTGTGTGTGTGTGTGTGTGTGTATCCCACATCTTCTTTATCCATTCATCTGTTGAAGAGACCAGGGTGTCCCAAACCTGGTGTCAGCCAGCTGGTGAGCAGGCTGGATCCTAGGGCAGCTGACTGAGGCGTCCACAGTGTCTCAGAGCTGGTGTTGGCCTGCTGGTGGGCAGGGCCGGGTCCCAGGAATCTTGGGACTAGTGCCAGTCCATTGGTGGGCAGAGCTGGGTCCCGGGGTTTTTGACTGCAGGGCGCTGGGGAATCCTGGAGCTGATGTCAGCCCCTCTGGTGGATGGGGCTGGGACCTAGGGGGTCCCTGGGTTGATAACAGCCTCCTGGTAGGTGTGGTGGGTCCTGACACTGGTAGGCCATGGGGCTGTGGTGGTCCTAGCACTGGTGTCTGCCCACTGGTGGGCACCACAAGGGTCAAGGGGCTAATGGGGTTGGTGCCCACCCACTGGTATGTGCAGCCAGGGCCCAGGGTGTCCTGGGGCTAATGCCAGCCTGCTGGTAGGCAGAGCCAGGTCCTGATGTCTCTGGCTGCAGGGCCCTGGGGGTCCCAGAGTTGGTGTCTGCCCATTGGTAGGTGGGCTGGGTCTTAATGGCTGGCTGTAGGCCCTCAGAGGTCCCTGGGCTAGTGCTGGTGCACTGGTGGTAGCCCGTGTCTGAGGGTGGCTGGTGCTCAAAGGGTCCTAAGGCATCTGGTCTGCTGGTGGGTGGGTCTGTGTTCCCATGTGAGTAGCTGCTTGACCTAAAGCATCCCAGAACTGATGCCGACAGGCTGGTGGGCGGGGCCAGTTCCATCCCTAATAAGCTAGAGGGAAGATTCCAAAATGGTGTTTTCCAGCACCAGTATCCTCCTGATAGAATGAGCTCCCAAAAATGGCTGCTGCCAGCATCTATGTCCTCAGGGTGAGCTCCAGTTGCCTCCTGCGTCTCATAGAGCCTCTCCAAGATCAGCAGGAGGGTCTGATCCAGGCTCCTTTCAAATTACTGCTTCTTCCCAGGGTCTCAGAGTGTGTGAGATTTGGGGTGTGCCCTTTAAGAGTAGAGTATCTTTTCTATCCTCTGGTTCTCCTGAAAGTAAGTCATCTAAATTTTTTAAATGAAATACTTCAAACGGAATATATTGGGAATGAGAAACTGAGTGCTTGTTACTACTACCCTGCTTTAACAGATCTTAAATGTTACCATATTTGTTTCAGATTTTTCACAACCTTAAACAGTACAGTTGAAGCCCCCTCTTCATCACACACCACAAGTAAGTCCTATTCTGAAGTCGTATATCCTTACCATGTGTTTTTTTAAATACTTTTACTGCTTAGTTATACAGTAATGGTTTTTCCATGCTATTAAACTTTATTAAAATTCTATCATATTTTATGTATTCTACAACTTTGGTTTTTTCACTCATTATTTTTGAGTGATATTCAGGATATTCAGCCACTATGGAGTGGTATAGCCATAGTAGTTATTTACAATGTCTTTTCTGGTTGGTGCCAAACTAGTTGTTAAATATTTTTAATATCTTACCCTGGGATTTATCTATATTGATAAATATATTAATCTAGCCAATTCATTTCAATTACTGTACCATATTCCACTTGGTGAAAATACAATGGATCTGTTAGCCTATTGATGGATGTTTAGGTTGTTTCCAGTTATTTACTATTAAATACAAAGCTGCAGGGCTTCCCTGGTGGCACAGTGGTTGAGAGTCCGCCTGCTGATGCAGGGGACATGGGTTCGTGCTCTGGTCTGGGAAGATCCCACATGCCGCGGAGTGGCTGGGCCTGTGAGCCACGGCCGCTGAGACTGCGTGTCCGGAGTCTGTGCTCCACAATGGGAGAGGCCACAATAGTGAGAGGCCTGCGTACCACAAAAAAAAAAAAACAACAAAAAACAAAGCTGCGGTAAAATCTTTAGAGGACTTCCTATGCACATATGAGAATTTCTTTAGTGTTTTTATTAAAGTGAAATTATGTGTATGTAAAGTGAAATATGTGTTACTGTCCAGAGTGATTGTTCCAATTTATGCTCTCACCAAAGAGTATGAGAATAGTGGTTTCTTAGTAACATTTTCTTTCCTCTCCTTATCCCTTTTCCCCCCTGCTTATGCTTTTCAGCACTTTTGTTATTATTTCTTTAAAAAATTTGCCAACATAATGGATATGAAATTATATCTTGTGCTTTAATTTGCATTTCACTAATTATTGGTGATGTTGAAGATCTTTTCATAGGCTTATTAATGATTCTGGTTTCCTTTTCTTAAGTTTCTTTTCACGTCATTTATTGTTATCTATTGGGTTGTTTTGTCTTTTAATTTTGTTAATTGATTTGTGACAGTATTGTTTTTAATATTCTGGATAAACATTTACAGTAGTTTTTTAAAAATGTTATGGATGTCATTCCTTTTTTAAAATTTTTTCATTCGAAAATATTTTTAAACTTATGGAAACTTATCATAATAATATAAGGAACACACGTATTCTCTTATCAAGATTTGCCTATTGTTTACATTTTCCACTACTAGTTTTATCTTTTGTGCTCCTCCCTCTCCACTCTGTATAAATAGTTTTTTTTTCTAGAACATTTGGCCCTTTACCCCTAAATACTTCAGTGGATACTTTCTAAGAATAGGGTTGTTTTTGGTTTTTTTAAATAACCATAATACATTTGTCTACCTCATTTGTCTAAACTATCCTTCATATTTCATAACAATGTTCTTTAGGGCATTTTTACCCCATGTAGTCCTGGATCCAGCCTAGAGATAAATATTATACTTAGATGTGCCAGTTTATTTTCCTAGGAGGGGCTTATCCCACATCACACATCATTTATTAAGATTCCCCCAACGTTGCTGCCACTCGTTGATCCCTACCTTGCCTGAACTTTTAAAACAGTCAGACCAAAAACTTTGTTTTAGCGCTTAACTATACAAGGTAGTGCCATGAAGAAAGCGTAGATTTTGCTGACAGCCAAGAGAATGCTGGAGTTCTCTCAGGGTAAACTGACAAACTGAAGAAATCAGACCAGTATTTACAGTTGGGAATCTCCATTGAAATGACCCAACCATGTCATTCTACCACAAAGAACAAAGATTAACAAGCCCCACCTATATACCTAAAACTTCCAATCAGCTTTTCATTCCAGTCTCTTAGATATGAACAGAGGACCATGGATCACTCCACATTTGAAGAAAATCTTTAAGCAGAAGGGCAGAGACCAAAATGAACAAACCAACAGCAAGCAATTAAAGACAAACAAACAATGCAGAGAACAGAAGAAAATGTTTTAATTATAATAAATTCCTTTAGAGAGATGAGAGAAAACTTTGCACCCATGAAACGATAAAATGCCAGGACTTCCCAGGTGGCGCAGTGGTTAAGAATCCACCTTCCCATGCAGGGGACAAAGGTTTGATACCTGGTCCGGGAAGATCCCACATGCCGCAGAGCAACTAAGCCTGTGTGCCGCAACTACTGAAGCCCACGCACTCTAGGGCCCTTGCTCCGCAACAAGCGAAGCCACCACAATGAGAAGCCCATGCACTGCAACGAAGAGTAGCCCCCACTCCCCGCAACTAGAGAAAGCCTGCGCGCAGCAAGGACCCAACTCAGCCAAAAAAAAAACCCCAAAAAAGCCATGTAAATGAATATTTAGAGGACCAAAATGAGCTCTTAGAAATTAAAAACATAACGTAAATGAAAAAGTCCATAAGTGGATTGAAAGATAAACCAAGGAAATGTCCCAGATAGTAGAACAAAAAGACAAAGCTCAGGGTAAACTGACAAACTGAAGAAATCAGACCAGTATTTACAGTTGGGAATCTCCATTGAAATGACCCAACCATGTCATTCTACCACAAAGAACAAAGATTAACAAGCCCCACCTATATACCTAAAACTTCCAATCAGCTTTTCATTCCAGTCTCTTAGATATGAACAGAGGACCATGGATCACTCCACATTTGAAGAAAATCTTCCTTCTATGCACAGTGAGAAAACTGGCTCCCAGCAACATCAAAAATATTTACACAATTGTGCAGTCTTACAATGTATCTAAAGTATTTTCAAAATTGCTTCACCGAAAAGCCAATAAACAAACCCACTAAAAATAGTTAAGGGTTTATTTTCACTTCTGCTCCTCGCCCCCTGACACCCACCCCCCCATCCCCCAAGACTGAGGGTATACTGTCAGATACTGTGTTTATAAGATACTTGAATGCATCCTTTCTTCTTCCCTCCGTCTCTTCCTTCCATTCTTACCCTTTCCTTGCCTATTTCCCTGCCCCTTCCTCTTTCTCTTTTTCCCATCCTATTTGATTCCTTTTCTTCTCCATATGGTTATGGTGTAAACTCAAAATGTAACTATGTTCATTTGTTTAGTTTTAGTTTTCCTTCCATCACGTTCTTACTGATATAATTTTATTTTTTGAATATTTAGAGTAGTAATGTGCTTTAATAAGTTAAAAAGTGTACAAAAGTTTACACTCAGAGAAGTGTCATTCTCTCCTGTATCCGTTCTACCTCATTTGCCTCCCCATCCCTTATGGATGACTAAGTTCATTGTTTTCTGGTTTATTCTGCTGACACAGATATATGTTTTCTTATTTTCCCTTCTCACACGATAGGTAGCATGATATATTTGTTCCTTAATGTATTGTATTTTGAGTTTTCCTTTTAATACTACTTTTTGGAACCTACTCCATATCAGTTCATAATATTCCTTTTTTATTTTTTGAATGTATGAAGCATCTGTAGTGATGTTCCTTATTTAATTCCTGATATTAGAAATTAGTTTTATTCCTTTCTTTATCAATCTGTCTAATTTATCAGTTTTGAGATTTTTTGTTTTTTGTTTTCTCTATTTTTCAGTTTTTTATTTCAATGATTTCTGCTCTTACCTTTATAATTTCCTTTGGCTTGCTTTGAGTTTAACTTGTCTTCCTTTCCTGCTTTCATAACGTAGAAGTTTAGGTCAGGTGTAGGCAAAGTTTTTGTTCAAGGGCAGCATAGTCTTTTAGCTTTATGGACTGTATGGCCTCTCACAACTGCTCAGTGCTGCCATTGTGGCAGAAGTCGGCCATAGATAATTTAAGTGAATGGATGTGGCTGTGTTCTGATAAAACATTATTTACAAAGACAACACAGGCCTGGGGGCTGTAAATCAGTGAACCCCCCCCCTCCAGCTTAGATCATTGATTTGAGACTTTCCTTCTTTTTTTTTTTTGGCTGTGTTGGTCTTCATTGTTGCACGTGGCTTTCTCTAGTTGCAGCGAGTGGGAGTTACTCTTCGTTGCAGTACGCTGGCTTCTCTTGTTGCAGAGCACAGGCTCTAGGTGCGCAGGCTTCAGTAGTTGCCACACGCGGGCTCAGTAGTTGCTGCACACGGGCTCTAGGGAATATGGGCTTCAGCAGTTTGGTGCGCGGGCTCAGTGGTGGTGGCTCGTGGGCTCTAGAGCGCAGGCTCAGTAGTTGTGGTGCAACGGCTTAGTTGCTCTGCAGCATGTGGGATATCTTCCCAGATGAGGGATCAAACCCATGTCCCCTGCATTGGCAGGCAGATTCTTTTTTTTTTTTTAACATCTTTATTGGAGTATAATTGCTTTACAGTGGGGTGTTAGTTTCTGCTTTATAACAAAGTGAATCAGTTATACATATACATATATCCCCATATCTCTTCCCTCTTGCGTCTCCCTCCCTCCCACCCTTCCTATCCCACCCCTCTAGGTGGTCACAAAGCACGGAGCTGATCTTCCTGTGCTATGCGGCTGCTTCCCACTAGCTATCTGTTTTACATTTGGTAGTGTATATATGTGTGTGCCGCTCTCTCACTTTGTCACAGCTTACCCTTCCCCCCTCACCGTATCCTCAAGTCCATTCTCTAGTAGGTCTGCGTCTTTATTCCCATCTTGCCCCTAGGTTCTTCATGACCATTTTTTGTTTTTGTTTTTTAGATTCCATATATATGTGTTAGTATACGGTATTTGTTTTTCTCTTTCTGACTTACTTCACTCTGTATGACAGACTCTAGGTCCATCCACCTCACTACAAATAACTCAATTTTGTTTCTTTTTATGGCTGAGTAATATTCCATTGTATATATGTGCCACATCTTCTTTATCCATTCATTGGATGATGGACACTTAGGTTGCTTCCATGTCCTGGCTATTGTAAATAGAGCTGCAATGAACATTGTGGTACATGGCTCTTTTTTTTTTATTTTATTTTTTATTTATTTTTTTTAATTTTTAAAAATTTTTATTTATTTATTTTTGCTGTGTTGGGTCTTCGTTTCTTGTGCGAGGGCTTTCTCTAGTTGTGGCAAGTGGGGGCCACTCCTCATCGCGGTGCGTGGGCCTCTCACTATCGCGGCCTCCCTTGTTGCGGAGCACAGGCTCCAGACACACAGGCTCAGTAATTGTGGCTCACAGGGCCAGCTGCTCCCTGGCATGTGGGATCTTCCCAGACCAGGGCTCGAACCCGTGTGTCCTGCACTGGCAGGCGGATTCTCAACCACTGTGCCACCAGGGAAGCCCCCCATGGCTCTTTTTGAATTATGGTTTTCTCAGGGTATATGGCAGGCAGATTCTTAACCACTGCACCACCAGAGAAGTCCCAAGACCTTCCTTCTTTTCTAACATAGACATTTAAAGTCATAAATTTCTCTATTTAGCTGCATCTCACAGATTTAATACATATTTTCATTATTATTCAGTACAAAATGTCATCTGATCTTTCTTGTAATTTTTTGACTGAGTCCATGTTCATTTAAAGGAACGTTTAATTTCTAAATATTTGGGGGTTTCCTAGTTACCTTATGGTTTGTGTTTAATTCTGTTGTGGTTAAAGAACATATTTTTTACAATCTTAATGTTTTTATTTATACTTGTACTGTATTATGGTCCAGAATATTGTCCCTCTTGGTAAACCTACCTTGTACAATTGAAAATAATGTGCGTTATGTCATTTTTGTTGTATTATCTAACAGTATCAATTGAATCTAGGTGATTGATAATGTTGTTCATGTCTTTTATGCATGTATGCATTCCTGAATTTTTTTTTTAGGTCTGTGAATTGCTGACAGAGGTTTAAAATTAGCAACTATGAGTGTGGAATTACCTTTTATTTGTCAGTCTTTAGTTCATGTATTTTGATGTAGCTCATGTATTCTGTTACTGAGTGCAGATACGTTTATGATTGTTGTGTATTGTTGAATCAGTACTTTTTTTTTTTTTGCGGTATGCGGGCCTCTCACTCTTGTGGCCTCTCCCGTTGCGGAGCACAGGCTCCGGACGTGCAGGCTCAGCGGCCATGGCTCACGGGCCCAGCTGTTCCGCAGCATGTGGTATCTTCCCGGACCGGGGCACTAACCTGTGTCCCCTGCATCGGTAGGCGGACTCTCAACCACTGCACCACTAGGGAAGCCCCGAATCAGTACTTTTTTTAGTCTGAGTCCTTCTTGATTTCCAGTAATAAGTTTTGTTTTTAAATGTTTTATCTACTATTAATACAACTATTTTAGTGAACTTAGCTTATCGTTTCCTTCTCATACTGTTTTTCCACCCGTTTCAAAGTTCACCTCTGTATTTCATATTTAGTTTATGTTAGTTTTTAAATCCATTTTTAACAGTCTCTGCCTTTTAAGTGGAGCATTTATTCCATTAACGTTTATTGGAATTATTGCCGTGTCTCTGCTGGGGTCTGCCATTTTATTTTTTGGCTTTCTATTTGTTTTCTCCATTATTAGTTTCTTTGTTCCTCCTTTCTTGCTTTTCTGGGAGCAGTTGAATTGTTTTAGAATTCCATTTTAGTTTTCCTGTTTACTATTTAGCTTATGTTTTGTACATTATTTTTATAGTGGTCTTCCTATGAATTACAATGTTCATTCTTACGAAGAACCAAAAAAGTGTAACACATTCTCTAGAGAAAAGAAAATTCCAACTCTAAGGTAAACCAAAATTGTAAACTAGCATTTGAGAATTTTAAAGTGGGCAGTTTTATTCTCAATGAAGTGAAACAACATATTTTCTTTTTTTTATATTTATTTATTTTTTGGGTGTATAGTTGTTTTACAATGTTGTGCTAGCTCCTGATGCACAGCGAAGTGAACCAGCCATATGTATACACATATCCCCTCCCTTTTGGATTTCCCTGTCATCCAGGTTGCTACAGGGCACCAAGTAGATTTCCCTGTGCTATACAGCAGGTCCTTACTAGTTATCTGTTTCATACCCAGCAGCATATGTATGTCAATCCCAGTCTCCCAGTTCATCCCAGCCCTCCTTCCCCCCGCAGTGTCCACATGTTGAAACAACATATTTTAAATGCATGAAAATCTCATCAGAAAAATGGGAACTCTCCACAAGGGACTCATGAAAAGGAAATAAGTGGAAATGCTGGAAAGGAACAATGTAATTTCTGAAGTGCAGAGTTCATTGAGGGGATTTAACTTTGGTATGTGTATAGACGTGACAGAAGAAAGAGTAAGTGAGCTTGGAGCCAGATCAATAAAAATTATCTTAGGTGAGGAAAAGAGTAAAAAAAAGAATGAGAAAAACTGAACAGAGCCACAGAAACCTGTTAGATCACATCAGTCAAACATATGTTTAATTGCGATATCAGAAGAGATGAAAGAGAGAAATGGGGAAAAACATTTTTTAAATGAAAAATTCTCAAACTCCATTAAATGTAAAAATTTGCAGACAGAAAATGCTAAATATGAAGCATGATAAAGGCAAAGAAGGCCACCTTAGGCACATCATAATTAAAGTGTCTGAAGCCAAACAAAAAGTGTAAGTTTAGCAACAGAAAAATGACATATACATGGGCATAATGATCATATTGCTTTTTGACTTCTCGTCAGAAACCATTTCAGCCAAACTGCATGGAACAGCACCTTTAAAGTCGTGAGCAAAAAAGAAAAAAAAAAAGAAACAAACCTGTCAACCCTTAATGTATATCCAGTGAAAATACTCAAAAATGAAGATGGAATAAAGGCATTTTCAATAAAAGAAAACTAAGAATATTTGTTACAAATGGATCTATGTTACACCACAAGATAAAAAGTACTTAAGACAGAAGTAAATGAAACTTCTTGAAAACTTGGATCCTCAGAAAAAGATGAAGGGCATTAGAACTGGTAAATATCTGGGTAAATGCAAAGTTTTGTTTTTTTTTTTTTTTTTTTGCCTTTTCTCTCTTCATAGCTTTATAAAGCAAATACCTTATTGAAAATTAAAATTGTAACATCATTATATTAGGTCTATAACATATATGTATTATATATAAAAAAGTGAAATAAAGAACAGGGGACTATGAGCTTATAACATTGCAAGATATTGTGAAGCAGTACATTATTAACTGCAAATGGACTGTGATGTAGTAAGCTTTTACATATAGTTTTCTGGACTTTTCTGTTCCTTTCCATTGACCTCCCTCTTCAGGGACTAGTACCACACTCCTGATTATACAGGCTTTATAGTATATTATAATAATTTGTCAGGTTAGTTCACTCATGGAGCTCTTTTTTTTCTTCAGTGTTTTCCTAGAAATTTATGTGGGTTTATTTTTCCAGTTGAACGTCAGGATCAATTTGTGTAGCTCTGTAAAACTGATTTTTGGGGATTTGGGGGGGAGGATTTTATTAAATTTATAAAATTATGTTTATAAAATTTATAAACTTACAAATGATGTCTTGAAGATCTTGGGACATCCTAATTCAAAAACAAGGGATGTCTTTTTATTTATATAAGGCTCTTTTTGAATTTTTAATGTGTATTTTAAAGTTACCTTCATATATATTGTAAACAGTTTTTGACCTGCTTATTCATAATATTTTATCCTTTTTGTTGCTACTGTATTTGGAGCTTTACCATAATGCCCTCTAACACAGGGGTCAGAAAGTTTAAGGACCAAATCGAAGGTGTTTTATGCTTTTCAAATCCTGGTCTTTCACACTACTTAACTCTGCCATTGTAGCACAAAAGTCACCTTAGACAATTAATAAATGGATGAGTGTGACTGTTTTCCAGTAAAACTTTACTTATAAAAACAGGCACCAGGACTCCTGTTTCAGAAAGTGTGACATAGATACATTCCCTGTTCCTCCACTCTTAAGTACACTGTAATCCCTGGAAATAACTTAAGAGGCAACCCAAGGAGAACTCTGAAAAGTGGAAGAGGAGCTCTGCTAATATGTTGGTAAGGTATGTGGGGAGAGGAGTAGCATTTATATTCCTGTGATTAAGTCTCAGTCTTATAGTGAGCCTGTGCCCCTTGTCTGTGACCTTACCAAGTGATTCTTGGGTTTTTCCCACTTGAAGTGAGACAGGAAGGCTCGAAAGGGCTGGATTTGGCTACTTCCCTTTCTCCTGTCAGAGGCTGAAAGGGACTGGAGTTGGGTATTTTCTTTTCTCTATGTCAAAGGCTGTAGGGAACAGAAGTTGGGATTTTCCTTCCCCGAAGTCTGTTTGACTGTGCTAAAACAAGTTTCCCTTGACAGTGTGCCATTTTTAAGGAGAACAGAATGCTCTGGGTGTATTTGAAAATGGTCTGGTGGGCTTACCTGGTGGCGCAGTGGTTGAGAGTCCGCCTGCCAATGCAGGGGACATGGGCTCGTGCCCCGGTCCGGGAAGATTCCCCATGCCACGGAGCGGCTAGGCCTGTGAGCCATGGCTACTGAGCCTGCGCGTCCGGAGCCTGTGCTCCGCAACGGGAGAGGCCACAACAGTGAGAGGCCCACACACTGCAAAAAAAAAAAAAAAAAAAAAGAAAGAAAGAAAATGGTCTGGTTCAGAACTGAAAGAGTAATTCAACATTTGGAAGTCAATCATGTAACTAAAAAAGAAAACATATTATCTCAATATGTACAAAGAGAGAAGCATTTGACATAATTTAAAACCTATTCATAATAAAAAAATGCTTAGCAAATTTGGAATAGAAGGCAATCTCATTAATGTGATAAGTTGAATCTCCTAAACACTGATAGTAACATCAGTATCAACCATTAAAGACTTAATGGTTTCCCCTTCTATGAACAGGAAGTAGGCAAGTATGTTAGATTTCACCATGACTATTCAATTTTGTATTGGAAGTTCAAGCCAATACCATAAGGCAAGAAAAAACAATAAAGGGCCTGCATTTCAGTATACTAGCTGTGAATATTTGGAAATCAAAATTTAATTAATGGTACCATTTACAGTGGCACCCCACCCCCCAAAAAAATCCCATGAAATATAGGCAAGTCTTGCTTTACATAGTATTGTGGGACTGTAAAAATGACTGCTACCTGAAAGCAATATTAATTAATGGAAAAATTACTGTTGCTCCATTACCTAAAAAGTTTTTTGACAAAACATTAAAAATTCTCTTACTGTCAATCACAAATGTATAGGAAATTTAAAGCATTAGTTAAGCTAACAGTTATTTACTATATTTTAATATGAAATGTTAGAAACATTTAGAGTGTTTTATTTTATTATAAAAATTATCAATAGTAGATTTAACAGTGCTTACTTTCTTCTCCTTGTATAATTTGTATATTAGGAGTGAGCATCTTTTCTATAGTTTGCTGAATTGTCATTCTTCTTTCTAAATATGGATTTCCATCCAGCATTTCATCTTTCATGCTTTAAATGTCATGAAATATTTCTGAAAGTTTCTTTAATATAAAAATTTTTGCTGGTATGTCACTCCCTATTGGACATCTTCATCCTTTTCAGCACAATCACTATTCTCATTTGTACTGGTAAGTTACTACAGGTTCATATCTAAAGGTCTCAAATGATATTGTCAACATTTCCATGGTCAGCCAATTATGTTATAACTATGTTTACATTAAATTCAAATTTCCCATCAGTGTTAACACTTTTATCACTGCACTTCTATTTTCTTTCTTGGCCATTTCCTTTTTTGATTATGTATTTTTGAAGATGTCATATGGGTTTATCCCTGGAAGACACGGAGGCAACATAACTACATTTTTGCATGTAAACTGAATAACTGATATGCAGTGACTGATCACTAGTAGACTTCAAAAGAAGTAAGTGAGGTTTCTAGGTCCACATGTAAGGAGCTTGGAGCCACTCCATCCAAAAGATAAGTAAAAAACTGAACAGACTGAAAAATCACCAGTGCTTCTTGTATCTGTAAAAGAGGAGAGGACACAGGGCAAACTATTGCCCACAAGATTGGAGAGAAGAGACAGGTGAATACAGGGAGTCATGGCTTACTGTAGCAGACGAGCAGAAACCACTGCAGGAACCAGTGCCAGGATAGGAAAACCTGAACTGTAATTGTTAAATTGCTGGAGCCTCAGTGTGGACAAGTCTGAGAGGTAAAAACTCCTTGGGGACCCAGTCATAGAGGGATCTCCACAATATTGTGAGATTTACCTCCAGGAGTACATACAGGAGAAAAATACCCTTGTACTTCTGTCAGGGGGAGAGAAAGGGGAATCATTTTGAAATAAGCCAGAGTACTCTGTTCTTAAGAAGACCTGACTTCAGAGGAAACTGTTTAACCAGAGCCTAACCTGCTGGGATATTATCATAGCCTAACTTAACCTGGGGAAGGGAAATACCCAACTCCAGCTTACTGTAGCCATCCTGTCCCACCCAAGGCAAGAAGAATAAAACTGAGAAGCTGTTGTGAAGTTACATAGTCCAGAGACATACGGTCACTGAAAGATTGAAATCTAATTATAGGACTGTAGAATGTTTCCCCTTCCCTCACGCTTCACCATCCCATTACTAAAGCCTTGTTATAGCAGTTCCTTTTACATTGTATGTCGTGTCCAGCTATGAAGAAAAAATTACAAGGCATACCTAAAGGCAAAAAACCCAATTTGAAGATGCAGACCAAGGACCAGGACCAGAGATGGCAGGTATATTGGAATTAGCAGACCTGGAATTTAAAACAACTTTGATTAATATTCTAGGGGCTCTAAATGGGTGAAGTAGACAGCATGCCAGAAGAGATGGACAGTGTAAGTAGAGAGATGGAAATCCTAAGAAAGAACCAAAAGAAGTGATAAATATAAAAAAACACTGTAACAGAAATGAAGAATGGCTTTGATGGGCCCCTTAGTAGACTAAACAAGGCTGAGGAAAGAATCTCTGAGCTCAAGGATGTAGTAATAGAATTCTTGAAAACCAAAAGCAAAGGGAACAAAAGACTGAAGAAAAAATAGAATATTGAAGAACTGTGGCACAACCACAAAGTGTAACATACATGTAATGGGAATACAAGAAGAAGAAGTAAAGGAACGGAAGTTATATTTGAAGTAATAGTGACTGAAAATTTCCCCCAAATTAATGTTAGACACCATAGCACAGATCCAGGAAGCTCAGAGAACACCGAGATAAATGGCCCCAAAACTATACCTAGGAATATCATTTTTAAAAACAACAGAAAATTAAAGCTTAAAAAAAATCCTGAAAGAAGCAAGAGGACTATGTTAAGGACTCTAGTGGGTGACGTAGACAGCATGTAGGAACAGGTGGGCAATGTAAGCAGAGAGGTGGAAATCCTAAGAACCAAAAGAAATGTTAAATATCAAAAACACTGTAAAAGAAATGAGGACACCTTTATAGAGGAATAAAAATAAGAATCACATCTGACTTCTCAGAAATGATAGTAAGAAAAGCATGGAGTGAAATATTTTAAGTGGTTAGAGAAAAAAACCTGGAAACTAGAGTTCTGTACTTTGCGAAGTTATCCTTCATAAGTGAAGAAGAAATAAAGACCTTCTCAGACAAACAAAAGTTGAAGGTCCATTTTTTTGCCAGTAGACCTTTCAGGAAACGTTAAAAGAAGTGCTTAGAGAGGAGGAAAGTGATAAAGATTGGAAACTCAGATCTACATAAAGTATCAAAGAGCCTTGAAGAAGGAATGAGTGAAGGTGAATAAAAACTTTTTTTCTTATTCTTAATTGATCTAACAGGTAATAATTTGTTAATAATAACACTATTCAATCGTGTGTACTTTTATATATCATATGCATATATGTTTGTGCTTATGTATACTTACGTATAAGTGAAATTAGTGAAAGCAATGATATAAGGGACAGGAGGGAGGAATTAGGATTATTTTGTTATTAAAAGGTACTCACACTACCGGGAAGTGATATAATGTTGTTTGAAAGTAGACCTGGATTAATTGTAAATGTATACTGCATTGTGGCAAGCACTAAAAAAAAAGTTACAGAAGTATTAGCTGATATGCTAATAAAGGGGAAAAAATGGAATCATATAAGATGCTCAGTTGAAACCACAAAAGGCCAAAAAAATTAAAAGACAAAAACAGGAACAGAGAAAAAGTGCAACAAATAGAAAATAGGAACAAATATGGTAGATGTTAATCCAGCTATATCAATAATCACTTTCAACATCAGTGTTCTAATTGCACAAATTTGGGAGTGTTCAGAGTAGGTCAGATAACAAGAGCCAACTATATGCTTCCTAAAAAAAATGAATCATAAAGACACATACAGATAAAAGTAAATGGGTGGGCTTCCCTGGTGGTGCAGTGGTTGAGAGTCCACCTGCCTATGCAGGGGACACGGGTTCGTGCCCCGGTCCGGGAAGATCCCACATGCCGCGGAGCAGCTGGGCCCGTGAGCCATGGCCACTGAGCCTGTGTGTCCGGAGCCTATGCTCTGCAGCAGGAGAGGCCACAGCAGTGAGAGGCACGCATACCGCAAAAAAAAAAAAAAATTAAATGGGTGGAAAAAATATATCATGTTATAACACTAGTGAAAAGAGATTAGGAGTACCTCTATTAATTTCAGATGGAGCAAATTTCAAAGAAATTAAAGGTGTCAGGGATAAAGAAGGTCATTACATAATGATAAAGGGGTCAGTTCTCCAAAAAGATACAACAGTCCTTCACGTGTGTACACTTACCAACAGAACATCAAACTATTTGAGGCAAAACCTATGCAAATTACAAAGAGAAATAGACGAAACCATCTATTAGTTAGAGACTTCAACACCTCTCTCTCAGAAATGGACAAATCCAGCAGGCAGAAAATCAGTAAGGACATAGTTGAACTCAACACCACCATCAATCAGCTGGTCTAATAAATATCTATAGACTACTTCATTGAACAACACTAAGATTACACATTCTTCTCAAGCTGACATGGAACATTCAGCAAAATGGAAAACATTTTGGGCCATGAAGCACATCTTAACAAATTTAAAAGAATAAAATCAATATATGCTCTCAGAGTGCAATGGAATGAGATTAGAAATCAATAATAGAAATATATCTGGAAAATCTCAAATGTGTTGAGATTAAAAACACTTCTAAATAACACATGTGTTAAAGAAGCAGTATCAAGTGAAATTCTAAAATATTTTTAATTAAATGAAAATGAAAACTCTACTTACCAAAATTTGTAGAATGTAATGAAAGCAGTGCTCAGAGAATAATTTATAGCACTGGATATGTATTTATAGAAAACAAGAAACAACTAAACTCAATCTAAGTTTCTACCTTAGGAAACTAGAAAAAAGCAAATTAATCTAAAGTAAGAAGAAAAATAACAAGTAGAGCAGAAATTAATAAAACTGAAAACAAGAAATACAAAAAATAAATGAATCCAAAAGTTGGTTCTTTCAAAAGATCCATGAAATTTATAAGCCTCTAGACAGACTAAGAAAAATAAACCAGAGGACACAAATTACTCATATCAGAAATGAAAGGTGGGACATCACTGCAGATCCTGTGGACACTGAAATGATAATAAAGGAATACTATAAACAACTCTGTGCCCACATATTTGATAATCTAAATGAAATGGACCAATTCCTCAAAAGACACAGTTTCCCAAAACTTACACAGTAAAAATAGACAATCTCAGGAATTCCCTGGTGGTCCAGTGGTTGAGACTTGGTTCTCTCACTGCCAGGGGCCCGGGATCAATCCCTGGTCAGGGAACTAAGAACCTGCAAGGTGCATGGTGCAGCCAAAAAAAAAAAAAGTATAGGAAAAGTTACATTTAAAAAAAATAGACAAGCTCCTTAGTCCTATATCTATGAAGGAAATTGAATCAATATTTAATAACCTTCCAAAACAGAAAGCACCAGGTCCAGATGGGTTCACTAGTAAATTCTGTAAGACATTTAAGGAAGGAATCATCCCAGTACTCTACAATCGTTTTCAGAGGATAGAGGCAGAGAAAATGCTTCCTAACTTACTCTGTGAGGCCAACATTACCCTAATAGGAAAATTAGGCAGACATTACAAGAAAACTGCAGACCAGTATCTTTCATGAACATAGATAAAAGTCCTCAACAAAATATTAGCAAATCAAATACAACAATGTATAAAGAATTATGCATCATGAATAAATGGAATATATAATTGGTATGCGAGGTTGTTTCAGCATTTGAAAATTAATTAATGGTCAGATGCCAGTCCCTGCCCCTGCTGTCCTGGGAGTGTGCACAGGCCACCAGACCTGCACACCCCATATCAAGGGGATAATGGCTAGCACACACTGAGGAAAGAGGCAGCACTCATCCAAACTAAAAGCAGCCCCTCCATTCTGGACAAGATGGCGGAGTAGAAGGACTTGTGCTCACCTCCTCTCACAAAAACACCAAAATCACGACTAACTGCTGAACAGCCATCAATAAAAAAGGCTGGAACCTATCAAAAAAAAATATTTTACATCCAAAGACAAAGGAGAATCCACAATGAGATGGTAGGAGGGGCACTTTCATGATATAATCAAATCCCATACCTGCCAGGTGGGCAACCCACAAACTGGAAAATATATCAGGTTCTCCCACAGGAGTGAGAGTTCTGAGCCCTACGTCAGGCTCCCCCAGCCTGAGGGTCTGACATTGGGAGGAGAAGCCCCCAGAGCATCTGGCTTTGAAGGCTAGCAAGGCATGAGTGCAGGAGCTGCATAGCAGTGGGGGAAACAGAGACTCCACTCTTAGAGGGCGCACACAAGGCTTCATGTGCACTGGGACAGAGCACAAAGCAGTGACTCCATAGGAACCTGGGCTAGACCTACTGGCGGGTCTTGGAGGGTCTCCTGGGGAGGCAGGTGTCAGCTGTGGCTCACTGTGCAGGCAAGGACATTGGTGGCAGAAGCCCCAGGGAATATTGATTGGTGTGAGCTCTTATGGAGGTCACCATTTTGGCACTGAGACCTGGCCCCACCCAACGGCCTGCAGGCTCCATGCCAGTCAACTGCCTCATGCCAGTCAACTGCCTCATGCCAGTCAACCAGCAGGCTGGGAGCACAGCTCCACCCATCAGCAGACAGGCTGCCTAAAGTTTTACTGAGCTCACAGCCACTCTAAACCCACCCCTTGAAATGGCAGGTACCAGTCCCTTCCACCAGGAAGACTGCACAAGCCCCTGGACCAACCTCACCCACCCAGGGGGCAGACACAAGAAGCAAGAGGAACTATGACCCTGCAGCCTGTGGAAAGGACACCACAAACACAGAAGGTTAGGACTTCCCTGGTGGTGCAGTGGTTAAGAATCACCTGCCAAGGCAAGGGACACAGGTTTGATCCCTGGTCTGGGAAGATCCCACATGCCATAGAACAGCTAAGCCTGTGTGCCACAAGTACTGAGCCTACACTCTAGAGCCCACGAGCCAAAACTACTGAGCCCAAGTGCCACAATCACTGAAGCTGTGTGCCTAGAGCCTGTGCTTCCGCAACAAGAGAAGCCATCGCAATGAGAAGCCTGCTCACAGTAGTGAAGAGTAGCCCCAGCTTGCCACAACTAGAGAAAACCTGCACACAGCAACGAAGACCCAGCACAGCCAAAAATAAAAATTTAAATAAATAAATTTATATAAAAACAAATGAAAAAAACCCCACAGAAGTTTGGACAAAATGAGACGGCAGAGAAATGTGGTCCAGATGAAGGAACAAGATAAAACCCCAGAAGAACAGCTAAGTGAAGTGGAGATAGGCAATCTACCTGAAAAATAATTCATAGTAATAATAGTAAAGATGATCCAGGATCTTGGGAAAAGAATGGAGGCACAGACCGAGAAGATGTAAGAAATGTTTAACAAAGAGAAGATTTTTGGTTTGTTTTCAAATTTGCTTTATTATTATTTTTTTACATCTTTGGAATATAATTGCTTTACAATATTATGTTAGTTTCTGCTATACAGCAAAGTGAAGCAGCTATATGTATACTTATATCACCATATCCCCTCCCTCTTGAACCTCCCTCCCACCCTCCCTATCCCACTCCTCTAGGTCATCACAAAGCATCAAGATGATCTCCCTTGAGGTAGAGATTTAAAGAACAAACTTTTAAACGGAGATGAACAATACAATAACTGAAATGAAAAACACACGAGAAGGAATTAATGGCAGAATAAATGAGGCAGAACAGATAAGTGAGCTGGAAGACAGTGGTGGGAATCAGTGCCACAGGACAGAATAAAGAGAGCAGCATGAAAAGAAATGAGGACAGTGTAAGAGACCTCTGGGACAACATTAAATGCACCAATATTCACATTATAGGGGTCCCAGAAGGAGAAGGGAGAGAGAAAGGGCATGAGAACATATTTGAAGAGAAAATTAATTAATGTAAACTCTTATATCAACAGGCTAAAAAAAGAAAAATCACATGATCATAGCAATAGATGCAGAAAAAGCATTTGACAAAATCCAACACCCATTTGTGATTAAAAAAAACAAAAACCTTGCAATAAACTAGGAATGCAGGGGGGACTACCTCAGCCTGATAAAGATGATCTATCTACATAAAACCTACAGCTTGATACCTAATGGTGAGAAACTAGCAGCTTTCACACCAAGATCAGATAAAAGGCAAAGATGTTCCCTGTCACCACTCCTTTTTAACATTGTACTGGATTCTAGCTAAAGCAAAGACAAGAAAAGGAAATTAAAGGAATACATTTTGGATAGGAAAAAATATAACTGACTTTGGTTGGAAATGACGTTTGTCTCTGTAGAAAATATGAATTGACAAAACAAAAACCAAAACTACCTTCCCAGAACTGAAACAATTATAGAAAGGTTTCAGGATACAAGGTTTTTCAGTCACTTCTGTAGACACCAGCAACAAACAAGTGGAATTTGAAGTTAAAAATACAGGTCTATTTATGTTCATACTCTCCATAATGAAATTGGTATAAATCTAACAAAATATGTACAAGATCTATATGAGGAAAACTATAAAATTCTGATAATAGAAATGAACTGATTTAATGGAGATAGTATCAATACATGTACATGGGTAAAGAAGACTCAACATTTTCAAGATGTATGATTTTCCCAATTTGATGAATAGCTTCAAGGTAGTCCTAATAAAAATTCCAGCAGGTTATTTTGTGGATATCAACAAACTGATTATAAAGTTTATATGGAGAGACAAAATACCCTGCATTACCAACATGTTATTTGAGAAGAGCAAAGTTGAAAGATTCACACTACGCTACTTCAAGACTTATTTTAAAGCTACAGACAGTAATCAAGATAGTGTTTGTATTATTGCCCCCAATAGACAAATAGATTAATGAAACAGAATAGGTAGCCCAGAAATAGACCCAAGTGAAAATTTATATATATGACAAAAGAGCATATATATGATATATATGCCAGTATGGTACTGGCACAAAAACAGAAATATAGATCAGTGGAACAGGATAGAAAGCCCAGAGATAAACCCACGCACATATGGTCACTTTTATCTTTGACAAAGGAGGCAAGAAGATACAATGGAGAAAAGACAGCCTCTTCAGTAAGTGTGCTGGGAAAAGTGGAGAGCTAAATGTAAAAGAATGAAATTAGCGCACTCTCTAACATCATACACAAAAATAAACTTAGTGTTGATTAAAGACCTAAATGTAAGGCTGAATACTATAAAACTCTTAGAGAAAGATATAGCAGAACACTCTTTGACATAAGTCACAGCAACATCTTTTTTGACCCACTGCCTAGAGTAATGAAAATAAAAACAAAAATAAATGGGACCTAATTAAACTTGAAAGCTTTTGCACAGCAAAGGAAACCATAAACAAAATGAGAAGACAACCCTCAGAATGGGAGAAAATATTTGCAAATGAAGCGACCCACAAGGGATTAATTTCCAAAATATACAAACAGCACATGCAGCTCAATATCAAAAAAAAAAACCCAAACAAACCAGTCATAAATGGGCAGAAGGTCTAAATAGACATTTCTCCAAAGAAGACATACAGGTGGCCACGAGACACATGAAAAGATGCTCAACATCACTAATTATTAGAGAAATTCTATCAAAATTACAATGATCACCTCACACCAGTCAGAATGGCCATCATCAAAAAATCTACAAACAATAAATGCTGGAGAGAGTGGAGAAAAGTGAACCCTCTTGCACTGTTGATGGGGATGTAAATTGGTACAGCCACTATGGAGAGCAGTGGAGGTTCCTTAAAAAACTAAAAATAGAGCTACCATTTGATCTAGCAATCCCACTCCTGGGCGTATATCTGGAGAAAACCATAATTTGAAAAGATACATGCACCCTGTGTTCATTGCAGCAGTATTTACAATAGCCAAGACATGGAAGCAACCTAGATGTCCGTTGATGGATGAATGGATAAAGATGTGGTACATATATACAATGGAATATTACTCAGCCATAAAAAAGTACAAAATAGTGCCATTTGCAGCAACATGGATGGGCCTAGAGATTGTCATACTGAGTGAAGTAAGTGAAACACAGACAGGTATCATATGATATTGCTTATATGTGGAATCTGTAAAAAAGGTTACAGATGAACTCATTTACAAAACAGAAGTAGAGTCACTGATGTAGAAAACAAACTTATGGTTACCAGGGGATAAAAGGGGGCAGGGATAAATTGGGAGATACACACTACTATATATAAAATAGATAACTAATTATAAGTGGGCCCAAACAAATATGGTCCATAGATATTTTACAAAGTTTTGAAGTTGATTTGATGGAAGTATGTTGTCATTTCAACAATTGATGCTGGTAATGATTTCCCATGTATATAATAAAAAATTGACCTCAATGTAGAAAAGATTAATGCACTTTATAAAAAATTAACTCAATGCTGGTCATATGCTAAATTTAAAAGAAAATACGTCTATTGTGCTTTTAAAATAAAACACAAATTTTCTTTCCATGGACTAGGCAATGAATTTGTGGATAGGACACCAAAAGCATTATCTATAAATGAAAAAATAGGTGAATTTGACTTCATCAAAATTATAATTTTTCTCTCAAAGGAAAGTGCTAGGAAAATGAAAAAAATAAGTCATAGAGTGGAAGAGTATATTTCAAGCACATTTATGTAACACATAACATCTATCTAGAATATATGAAATGCTCTTAAAAGTTGACAGCGTTAGAAGAAGTAACCCGGTTTTTTAAATGTGCATAAGCTCAATAGATCTATATAAAGCATTTGTCAATATCAAACTCCTGTTCATATTAAAAACATCTCACAAACTAAGAATAGAAGGTTTCTTTCTCAACCAGATAATGTGTATCTAGAAATAACCTACAGCTAACATACTCAGTGACTGAGTACTTTTCCTCTGAATTCAGGAATGAGACATGAATGTCTACTCTTATTTCTTCTATTTGACATTATAGTAGAAATTTTATCCAGATTAATTAGGTAAGAAAAATAAATTGCATTTAGATTGGAAATGAAGCACAAAAACTATATTCACAGATGAAATGATCTTGTGTGTGGAAAATCCTAGGTAACCCACATTACATAATTAGACCTAATACATGATTTCAGAAAGATTGCATGATATAAGATAATATAGGAAAATGAGCTATATTTCTGTATAGTCACAATGAATAATCTGAATACATAAATAAATAAGAAAACAATTCAATTTACAATAGTATCCAAAAGAATAAAATGCTTAGACATAAATTGAACAAAATAAGTGTAAGACTTTTACACTGAGAACCAGAAAAACCACATTGCAAGAAATTTAAGAAGAACTGAGCAATATGAAAGATACCTCATGTTCCTTAATTGGAAGAATTAGTAATGTTAAGATGGTGTCATCAATGGAATTATGTATCCCTAAAAGATAGGCTAATATTCTAATCTCTGCTTTCTATGAATTTGACCTTATTTGAAAATAGGGGCTTTGCAGATGTCATTAAGTTAATCTGCGGTCATACTAGGGAGATTGGGTTTTTAATCCAATATGACTGGTGTTATTAGAAGAGGAAAGGGCACACAGAGACAGAGATACACAGGGAAAATGTCATGTAATTACAAAGGCAGAGATTAACATGATGTGTCTACAAGAACAGGAGCACTAAGGATTGATGGCCACACCAGGAGCTTAGAGAAACATTGAATATGTTCTCTCCTAGAGCCTTCACAGGAAGCACGACTCTATGAATGCTTTGATTTCAGACTTCTATCTTATAGAACTGTGAGATAATTAATTTTACTTGTGTTAAGCTGACAACTTGATTTCAGACTTCTAGTCTCCAGAACTGTGGAAGAACTAATTTTTCTTTTGTTAAGCTTTCCAGTTGTTGGCTGTTAGGCAGCTATAGGCAATGAATACAATTGACAGTAGTCCCCAAATTGATCTAGAGATTTAAAGAAGTCTCTATCAATGTCCCAGCTGGCATTTTTGTAGAAATTGGCAGGCTGAGTCTAAAATTCATATGGAAATATGGATACAGAATAGACAAAGCAATTTTGAAAAAAAACACATTAGAGAACTCATATTTCCTAATTTTAAAGCTTAGTACAGAGAACTAGTAATTAAGACCTCATTGTAAAATTGTATGGATAGATATATAGGTTATATAGGCATATGGGAGGACAGAAATGGAAAGTCCACAAGTATACCCACAAATACATGATTAATTGATTTCTGTCAAGGGTGTCAAGGCACTGCAGTGGGGAACAACAAAATCTTTTCAACAGATAATGTTGGGACAAGTGGATATCCACATACAAATGAATAAATTTGGTCCAGCGACTTCACACTTTGCAAAAATGAATAAAATATGAATCAGAAACCTAAATTTAAATGCTAACATTGCAACTCTTAAGAGAAAACATAGTTGTACATCTTTGCGACCTTGGATTTGATATTAAGTCTAAAGTACAAGCAGCCAAATCAAAATATGGTAACTTTTGTCCTTGAAGAGATACTATCAAGAAAGTGAAATAAAGTACAATTAAAAGCATGAAGTACTGATACATTGTACAAAATGGAAGAATTTGAAAATACTATTCAAATGATGGAATCCAGACCCAAAATGCACCATATTGCATGATTAATTTATGTGAAATGTCTACGATATGAAAATTTATAAAGACAGAAAGTAGAGAGTTGTTTTCAGAGGCTAGAAGGAGTGGTAAGTGAGAAAGTAAAAAGTTGAATTTTATTGTATATGAATTATATCACAAAATAAATGTGCAAAAGATGGAAGTATACTTTTTCATTAAAGTGATATATAAGCAAATGGAAAAATACTTAGCATCACTTGTCAGTAAGGAAATGCCAATTAGAAATCACTGTGATATCAATAAATCTCTACTAGAATGGCTGAGTAAAAAACCCCAGCATTTCCAAGTGCTGCTAACGATATAGAATAAGTGGAAGTCTTAAGCTTTGTTTATGAAATGGAACAGGTACTTTGTAAAAGCAGTTTGTCAGTTTTTTATAAAATTAAACCTATATCTATGCTATAGCCAAGCAGTTGCTCTCATAGTTATTTATCCAAGTTGAAATAATAACCTTTCTTATCATATAGAACTATTCATTAATGTATACCTTCACAACATAGCAGCTTTTTTGTCAGCCCAAACTTGAAAGAAGTTGAATGGCCTCCAACAGGGTAGTGGATCAATAAAATGTGCTACATCCATTTAATGTAGTATTACTTCACAGTAAAGCATAATGAATTATTAATACATTTAACAATATAGATGAATCTCAAATGGATTTTGTTAATGTATTCAATAAAAGAATCCATATTGAAAATGCTGACATACAGATGATGTTTCAGCATACACAAAGTATAGTAACACAGAAGAAATTGATGTTTTCCTGAGGTTAAGTGTGAAATGATGGGGAACAAAGAAGTGGTTTTTTTTTCTTTTGGTTACAGAAATGTTTCCTGATGCTTGGTGCTATTTAGATGAGTCAATGCATTTTTAAAATAATAAACGTGGACACCAGAATATAAACATTTTACACAGATTTTAAAATACATTTTAAAAATTAAGGAAAGCCATTTTCTTCCTCCATACCATGCTGTCCTAATTTTTATTGTTTTGTAGTTTAAATCTTCTAACTTTATAATTCTTCTTTGGTAACATGTCAGTAGAGGAGCCAACAACTTATTCTTTTAATGTGCCAGATGGTAAATGTCTTAAACCTGTGGACCATATTGTCTCTCTCACAGTGCTGAACTCTACTGTCATGTACAAAGCATGTAAATTGATGAGTACAGATGTGTTCCAATAAAAATTTGTTTACAAAAACAGGCTGTAGTTTGATGTCAGTGTAGATGGGGGAATAGAGAACATCAAATATCTGTCCCATTTACAGAAATAAAAAGCTTCTAAATACTGTCAGAACAAATTTTGAACTACCATATGATCCAGCAAATCTACTCCTGGGTATATATCTGAAGAAATGAAAACAAGAATTAGAAAAGATACATGCATCCCAATGTTCATAGCAGCATTGTTTACAATAGCCAAGATAAGGAGGCAACCTCAGTGTCTATCAACAGATGAATGGATAGAGAAGATGTGGTATATATACAGTGGAATACTACTCAGCCATAAAAGAGAATGAAATTTTGCCATATGCAGCAACCTGAATGGGCCTAGAGAATATTATATTTTGTGAAGTAAGTCAGAGAAAGACAAATACTATATGAATCACTTTGCTGTATACCTGAAACTAACAGAATATTGTAAATCAACTGTACTTCAGTAAAAAAAATAGATTCAGATGGTATTTGAAAATTTGAAGAGATCTATATAAATAAAGGGACTGAACAAGTAACCAAAATATAAAACCAGTCAGTAAAGACCTCTGTCATATGCCTGCACTGGTACATTCTACCAAATATTGTGTTGATAATAATCACTCAAATTCTTAAAAAAAAATGGAGGGGCTTCCCTGGTGACGCAGTGGTTGAGAGTCCTCCTGCTGATGCAGGGGGCATGGGTTCGTGCCCTGGTCCGGGAAGATTCCACATGCCGTGGAGCAGCTGGGCCCGTGAGCCATGGCCGCTGAGCCTGCACGTCCGGAGCCTGTGCTCCACAATGGGAGAGGCCACAACAGTGAGAGGCCCATGTACTGCAAAAAAAAAAAAAAGGAAAGGAGGGAATACTTAGTTATTCTCTGTGTCCACCTTACTCTGACACCAAAGCCAAGTAAAACCATCAAAAGAAGAGAAAATTAATTACCAGTATGTCTTAGAATATAGATTCCAAATTTTTTTTTCCAAAAGAATCCAACATCATATTATCAGAATTATACACCATAAATAAGTAGAATTATTGCCAGTAATACAAGGATAATACATCACAGTAATGTAATGAGGGAAAGAAACCAAAGCATCATCTCAGTTGATACAGAGCAAGAATTTGATACAAACCAACAAACCTTTCATGTTTTCAGAAAAGAAAAAAAAAGTGAATTAGGAATAGGAAATTTCTGAACATGATAAATAGCATTTATGTAAAACACATGGCTAATATCAGTGTCAAATGACTGAATGCTTTTCTCCTAAGATCATCAGCAAGACAAATGTACCTGATTTCACCATTGCTGTTATATATTGTACTGGATATTGTAGCTACAGCAACTAGGCTGGAAGAAGGAATGGAAGGCATAGTAATTGGAAAGTAAGAATTAAAAACTCTTTTTATATTCCTATTATGTAGAAAATTCCAAGGAATTCACAGAAAGTTTCTAGAGATAATAAGATCAGCAAAATTAAACCATCAGCACTCAAAATTATTTGTATTTCTGTAGCTAATTACAATCTGAAAAGGAAATTTAAAAATTATTTTAAAAATCCATGTACCATAGTATTCAATAGAATAAAATGCCTAGGAATAAATTTAGCCTGGAGTTGAAGTATTTGTTCAGTGAAAACTGCAAAACTTTGCTGGAATAAATTAAGGAACATGTAAATAGATGGAAATACATCTTGTGTAAATGTATTATAATACAGTATTCTTTTGTGTGTGTGTGTGTGTGTGTGTGTGTGTGTGTGTGTGTGTGTGTGTGTGTGTGTGTGTGGTACACGGGCCTCTCACTGTTGTGGCCTCTCCCATTGCGGAGCACAGGCTCCGGACGCACAGGCTCAGCGGCCATGGCTCACGGGCCCAGCCGCTCCGCGTCATGTGGGATCCTCCCGGACCGGGGCATGAACCCATGTCCCCTGCATCGGCAGGTGGACTCTCAACCACTGCGCCACCAGGGAAGCCCTGTAATACAATATTCTTAAGATGTCGTATAACCCATAGTGATCAACACATTCAGTGCAATTCCTTTCAAAACATGCATAGCCTTTTATGCAGAAATGGAAAAGCTGGTCCTCAAATTCATATGTAATTGCTAAGGTTTGTGAGTAACCAAATCAGTCTTGAAAAAGAGCGAAGTCTGAAGACTTGAATTCTGATTTCAGAACTTACTGCATAGCTTCATTAATCAAAAATGATACAGTCCTGGCATAAGTATATACATATTGACCAACGAAATAGAATCGAGTTTCTAGAAATAAACCCATATACCTATACCCAGTTGCCTATTGATAGGTTTCCAAGATCATTTAGAGGAATGAGTAGTCCCTTCAACAAATGGTGCTTGACAGCTGGATTTCCACATGCAGAGGAATGAAGCTGAACCCCTACCAACAAATGGAGCTTGGACAAATGTACTCAGCAATGAAGATGTACCATATACAAAATTAACTCAATGTGCATCAACATCCCAAATGTAAGAACTGAATCTCTGTAACTTTTAGTAGAAAACATAGGAATAAATCTTCATGACCTTCATGACCTTTGGCAATGGGATATTAGATGTGATATCTAAAGTCTAAGTAAATAAATAAATAATAAATATATTAGATGCTATCAAAAATCAACACTTTTGTGCATGATAGGACATTACCAAGGAGGAAAAAGGCAACATGCAGAAGATGAGAAAATACAAAGCATATGCCCAATACGGGTCAAGTATCAAGGATGTGTTATGTATTAAAAACAAAAAAACAAAACTCTTACATCTCAACAAGTAGACAACCCAATTAAAGAATGGGCAAAAACTTGAAAAGACATTTCTTCAGAGAAAATGTATAAATGGACAAAAAGCACATGAAAGATGCTTCATATTATTTGATATAAGTGAGGTAAAAGCAGAGCCATGAGATAATTTCATATCCACTAATGTGTTTGTAATTTTAAAGCATGAAAAGGAAAAGTGTTGGCAAGAATATACATAAATTGAATCTTGTCCACATAGCTGGTATTTAAAATGGTTCAGCTGCTGTGGAATACAGTGCAAAATGTCTACAGAGACAATGAAATTTTGGTATATGCCTACATTGGAGTATTATTAAGCCACAGAAGTCATGAGGTACTTACAACATGATAAATTTGGATGAACCTACAAAACATTATGCTAAGTGAGTGAAACCAGACACAAAAAGTCACATGTTATATGATTTCATACATATAGACATTACTTTGAGAAAGAATTTTGATTATTTGCTGCCAGGAACTAGGAATAGAGGGAATGTGGAGAAACCGCTTAATGACTATAGGGCTTTACTTTGTAGTGATGAGAATGTTTCCTACTAAATCATGTGAATGTGCTAAATGCCACTTTAAATTGTTATTTTTAAGTTATGTGAACGTCACCTCAGGAAATTATATTTTTAAAAATCTGCCAGTGAAGAAGCCCAGTACTAAGTGGTTTCACTGGTGAATTCTTCCAGATGTTAAGGAAGAATTAATACCACTTTTCAGCCTCTCTCCAAAAATACAATTGAGGGAACATTTTAAAATTCATTTCATGAGATAACATTTCCATGATACCAGTGTCAGACAAACACAAAGACAAAACCTATGGGTCAGTATACCTTATGAATATAAATGCCAAAAACCTTAAAATACTAGTTAAAAATTGTGACAACATGCTAAAAGGGATTATACACCATGAGCAAAATGGGATTTTGTTTCCAGAATTGCAAAGATGATTTACCATACATAAATCAGTCATACCATATTAATAGTAGAAAGGAAAAAAAATAACGTGATAATTCATTTCAAAGAAAGCATTAGACAAAATATATACCCGTTCATGATATACAAAGCTCTACAAACTAGGAATAGAATGGAATTTCCTCAACACGATGAAAGGCATTTATGAATACCATGTAACATAGTTAAAGGGGAAAAGATGGCTGTCTCCTTATGACCAGAAATAAAACTAGGATGCCTCTTGTATTCAACTTTGTACTAAAAGTTTCAGCCAGAACAATTAGCCAAGAAAAAGAATAAAATATATCAAAATTGGAAATGAAGATGTAAAATTGTCTCTATTCTCATGATATTGTCATACATACAGAAAATCCTAAAGAATACATGCAAAAAACTATTAGATCTTAAAAGAAATTCAGCAGTGTTTCAGAGTATACAGAAAAATCAGTTATATTTTTGTGTACTAGCAATGGACAATACATAAAGGCAAATAAGCAATTCCATTTACAATATCATAAATAATAAAATATGTAGGGTACATTTATTCAAATAGATGTGAGACTTGTAAATTGAAATCTACACAACATTGCTGAAAGAAATTTAAAAAATGGAAAGACATCCTGCGTTCATTTATTGGAAAGCATATTTAACATGCCATCAGCCCATAAAGCAATATACAGATTTAATGTGATCCTTATCAAAATCTCAACTGCCTTTTTTACAGAAACTGAAAAGCTGAACCTAAAATAGGTATGAAATTGCAAATAACCTGAATAGCCTAAACAATCTTGAAAACTATAAATTTGGATGATTTACACTTTTTTCAAACCATAACAAAGCAACAGTAATCTTGAACAGTATGGTATTTGTGTAAGGATAGACATATAGGCCAATGTCATAGAAATGAGAGTTCAGAAATACAACTTATGGCTAATTGATTTTCCAGAAGATCGCCAAGACCATTCAATTATGAAAGAGTAGTTTTAGCAGATGGTCCTTTGACAACTGGAGATCAACATATAAAAGAATGTAATTGGACTTTTAACTCATAACCTTTACAGAAATTAACTCAAAATCTATCAAAAGCTAAATATACAAGCTAATACTGCAAAAATCCATAATTGAAAATATATAGTAAAATTTTCTTGATCTTTAATTTGGTGATCAATTCTTAGATATGACACTGAAAGTAAAATCATCAAAAGAAATAATAAATTACAGTATACCTCATTGCAGTTGGTTTTATTGCACTTTGGGTACATTGTGTTTCTTACAAATTTAAAGTTTGTAGCAACCCAGCATTGAGCAAGTGTATTGATACCATTTTTCCAACAGCATTTCCTCACTTTATATCTCTGTGTCATATTTTGGTAATTCTTGCAATATTTCAAAAATTTTCATCATTATATTTGTTATGGTGATCTGTGATCAATGATCTTTGATGTTACTATTGTAATTGTTTTAGAAAACCACATACCACATCCATATAAGACGGTGAGCTTAATCAATGTTGTATGTTTCTAAATGCTCCACTGACATGCCATTTTCCTGTTTCTTTCCCTCTCCTCAGGCCTGTCTATTCCCTGAGAAACAACAACAATGAAGTTAAGCCAGTGGATATCCCTACAGTGGCCTCTAAGTGTTCAAGTGAAAGGAAGACTTGCACATCTCTCACTTTAAATCAAAAGCTAGAAATGATTAAGCTTAGTGGGGAAGGCATGCTGAATGCCTACACAGGCCAAAAACTAGGCCTTTTGTGCCAGTTAGCCAAATTGTGAATACAAAGGAAAAATTCTTGAAGGAAATGAAAAGTGCTTCTCCAGTGAACACATAAATGATAAGAAAGCAAAACAGCCTTATTGCTGATACTGAGACAGTTTTAGCAGTCTGGATAGACAAACAGACCAGCCTCAACATTCCCTTAAGCCAAAACCTAATCCAGGGCAAGGCCCTAGCTCTCTTCAATTCTATGAAGGTTGACAGAGATGAGGAAGCTGCAGAAGAAAAGTTTGAAGCTAGCAGAGGTTCATTCATGAAGTTTAAGGAAAGAAGCCATCTCCATAACATGAAAATGCAAGGTGAAGCAATAAGTGCTGATGTAGAAGCTGCAGCAAATTATTCAGAAGATCTGACTAAGATAATTAATGAAGGTGGCCACGCTAAACAACAGATCTCCAGTGTAGACAAAACAGCCTCTACTGGAAGAAGTACATCTAGGACATTCATAGCTACAGAGGAGAAGTCAATTCCTGGCTTCAGAGGACAGGCTGACTCTCTTGTCAGGCTAATGCAACTGGTAACTTTGAGTTCAAGCCAGTTGTCATTTACCATTCTGAAAATCCTAGGGTTCTTAATAATTATGCTAAATCTACTCTGCCTGTGCTCCGCAAATGGAACAACAAAGCCTGGATGAAAGCACAGCTGTTTACAACATGGTTTACTGAATATTTTCAGCCTACTGTCGATACCCACTGCTCAGCAAAAAGAGATTCCTTTCAAAATATTGCTGCTCATTGACAATGCACCTGGTCACTCAAGAGCCCTGGTGGAGATGTACAATGAGATTAATGTTGTTTTTATGCCTGCTAACATCATCCATCCTGCATCCTGTTGGTTAAGGAACAATTTTGACTTTCAATTTTTATTATTTAACAAGTACATTTTGTAAGACAATACCTGCCATAGATAGTGTTTTCTTTGATGTTTTGGGCAAAGTAAATTGAAAACCTTCTGGAATGGATTCACCAATCCAGATGTCATTAAGAACATTTGTGATTCATGGGAAGAGGTCAGAGTATCAACATTAACAGGACTTTGGAGGACATTGATTCCAGCCCTCATGGATGACTTTGAGAGGTTCAAGATGTCAGTGGAGGAGGTAACTCCAAATGTGGTGGAAATTGGAAGAGAACCAAAAATTAGGAGTGGAGCCCAAAGATGTGACTGAATTGCTGCAATCTCGTAATAAAACTTTAATGGGTGAGGAGATGCTTCTTATGGATGAACTAAAAAAGTGATTTCTTGAGATGGAGTCTACACCCATTAAAGATGCTTTTGAATATTGTCCAAATGACAAGAAAGGATTTAGACTGTTACACAAACTTAGTTGATAAAAGTAGTGGAAAGGTTCGAGAGGACTGACTCCAATTTTAAAGTTCCACTGTGGGTAAAATGCTACCAAACAGCATTGCATGTTACAGCGAAGTTGTTCATGAAAGGAAGAGTCAGTTGATGTGGCAGACTTCACTGCTGTCTTATTTTAAGAAATTGCCATAGCCACCTCAGTCTTTAGCAACCACCACCCTCATCAGTCAGCAGCCATCAACATCAAGGCAATATCCTCCACAAGCAGAAAGATAACTACTCACTGAAGGCTCAGGTGACATTATTTTCTAGTTAAGGTATGTACATTGTTTTTTAGGCATAATGCCACTGCATACTTAATAGACTACAATGTAGTGTAAGTATAACTTATTTTCACTGGGGAGCCTAAAAATTCATTTGACTCAACTCAATTTACTGTGATATTTGCTGGAACAATACACTCACTATCTCAGAGGTATGCCCATAGTTGGACTTTATCCAACTTACCAAACATGTGCACCATAGCACACTCTGAGGGAAGTGAAAAGACAGCTCACAGAACGGGAGAAAATACTTGGAAATTATGTATTTGAGAACTTACTAGCATGGAGAATATGTAAAGACCACTTCCAACTAAAAAATGGAAGAAAAGTACAATTTAGAAATGCACCAAGGACATAAATATTTCTCAGAAGTTAATATACCAGGAGCCGTAAGTACATGAAAAGAATTTTAATATTTTTACTTGAGAAATTCAATTCAAAATAACCATGAGTATCACTTAACATTTTGGGTATAAAATGAAAAATGGAAAATAATAAATGTTGCTAAGGATGTGGAGAAGTTGGGATTTTTGTTCTTTGTTATGGGGGATGTCAAATAGTGAGGCTACTGTGCAAAACAATATGGTGGTCCCTCAAAAATTTATAGAATGTCTGTGACCCACAAATTCCACACAAAGGTATATTCCTCAGTTAAAGGAATATTAATGTTCAAGTAGAAATTTTGTATGGAAATATGTAAAGGAATATTAATGTTCAAGTAGAAATTTTGTATGGAAATATGTATAGCCACACTATTTGCCATAGTCAAAGGGTGTGTAAATGGAATAAGACCCTTATGTGTCTGGTTTCTTTTACTTAGCACAATGATTAAGAGGAACATACATGTCATACTGTGTATCCATAATTCATTCCTGTTTATAGATGAATAATATTGCAGTATATGGACATACTACTTTCTTTACCCATCCGTCACCTCATGGTGATTGGGACAGAAAACATTTGAAGAAATAATAATAATGTTTGGTGAAAGACATAAATGTGCAGATTCAATAAGCATTGTGACCTTGAAGAGAATAAACCCAAATGCATACTGATAACACAATGTAATCAAACTGATGAAAGCCAATGATGAAGAAAAAATTTTGAAAGTTCCTACCAAAAATCAGTTTATTATATATAGGGTAATGGTAATTTGAATAAATAACTGTATTTCTTACCAGATACTACAGAGTCCAGAAAATAGAACATCTTTAAAGTGCTGAAGGTAAAATTAACCCAGAAGTCTATAACTAGGAAAAATATCATTTTAAATGAATTTAAGATTATTCTCAAATGAAGGAAAACCTAGATAATTTTTTATCACAAAAATGCTCTAAAAGAAATGATAATGGTTTTCTTCAGGTAGTGACGCCAGAGAGAAACTTGGTACTTCAAAGGGATAAAGTTTGAGCAAGTAATGGTAAATATCTGGGGATATACGATAACTGTTTTTCTCCTAAACCCTTTAAAAAGTACATGACTCTTGGAAACAAGATTATAACATTGCCTGAGAGGAATTTCAATGTATTTAGATGTTAAATTATGGTAACAACATAAAGTAGGTGTTGGGAGGTAATTTTAGCACAGGGCAGGTTTTTGTTTTTTTTTTCTTTTTAGGTATTTTCAATTTATTTTATTTTTATTTATTTTTGGCTGTGTTGGGTCTTCGTTGCTGTGTGTGGGCTTTCTTTAGTTGCGGCAAGTGGGGGCTACTTTTCATTGTGGTGCGCGGGCTTCTCATTGCGGTGGCTTCTCTTGTTGCAGAGCACGGGCTCTAGGCACATGGGCTTCAGTAATTGCAGAGCGTGGGCTCAGTTGTGGCACACGGGCTCAGTATTGGTGGTTCGCAGGCTCTAGAGTGCAGGCTCAGTAGTTGTGGTGCACGGGCTTAGTTGCTCCGCGGCATGTGGGATCTTCCCAGACCAGGGCTCGAACCTGTGTCCCCTGCATTGGCAGGTGGATTCTTAATTGCTGTGCCACTAGGGAATCCCACAGGGCTGGTTTTTAAATTTATTGTTTTGCTCTATCCAAATAATAATGTTTCCTTCTGTGACAGAGGATGGCATGACACTTTGCAATCTCTTAAAACATTTAGAATATCCATTTTGAGAAAAAAGGTCCAACAAGCCTTGTTTGTCAGATGAAGTTAGTATTTTTTAATAATACAGAAACATTAGCCACAGGGTAATCTCATCTTCACTTTGAAATGTTGCAGCTTTCCCTCTCTGGGAAACTTTATCTCCTGCTCCACAAGCGGAAGCAAAGCTTCAGTGAAAGCACCATGGGGTGCTTAATTCATTAAGGTTCCTCTACCTATTCCTTGAATGCAGTCAAGTCAGCTTCAACTCATTGGCCAGGGTTTGTTTTAGATTATAGGATTGCCCTAGAGTTACAACTTGCAGACAAAGGCAGAGCCTCTGCAATCACTAATAGATCCTGTGGTACCTGGATTAATCCTTTGGGCCTATTGGAAAAGTTAATATACAGAGAATCGAAAATATTCAGGTTTCCTAAACTTGGGATTCCTCACTTCTGATGCAAACCCATTACATGTGCAGAATCAACCTAGACCATTTTTCATTGCCCCTTGGAATAAGGTGGAAGGCTTGAAGAACCAACGTGAACTCATGAAATCAATGTGAAGATGCTCATGCTGCTTACTATGTCATGAGTTATAAAATCTTCTGTCATTGAGGCATGATGTTCATGTCTTCTGCCAGAATTCATAAAACTAACAGGCTTACTTTTAGCTTGTACGTATGACAAAATCACAGGACTATAGTTCATTACAAAGCAGATGGTAATGGGACCTATATGGTCCTAAGATTTATAGATTTTATTTAAAGTAGTAATATTTTAGTGTTTAGTAGATGGGAAAATATCACCCATGTACATTTTTTTTACATCTTTATTGGAGTATAATTGCTTAACAATGGTGTGTTAGTTTCTGCTTTATAACATAATGAATCACTTATACATATACATATGTTTCCATATCCCCTCCCTCTTGCGTCTCCCTCCCACTCTCCGTATCCCACCCCTCCACGCGGTCACAAAGCACCGAGCTGATCTCCCTGTACTATGCGGCTGCTTCCCACTAGCTATCTACCTTATGTTTGGTAGTGTATATATGTCCATGCCTCTCTTTCACTTTGTCACAGCTTACCCTTCCCCCTCTGCATATCCTCAAGTCCATTCTCTAGTAGGTCTGTGTCTTTATTCCTGTCTTACCCCTAGGTTCTTCATGACATTTTTTTTCTTAAATTCCATATATATGTGTCAATATATAGTATTTGTCTTTCTCTTTCTGACTTACTTCACTCTGTATGACAGACCCTAGGTCCATCCACCTCACTACAAATAACTGAATTTCGTTTCTTTCTATGGCTGAGTAATATTCCATTGTATATATGTGCCACATCTTCTTTATCCATTCATACGATGATGGACACTTAGGTTGTTTCCATCTCCGGGCTATTGTAAATAGGGCTGCTATGAACATTTTGGTACATGACTCTTTTTGAATTATGGTTTTCTCAGTGTATATGCCCAGTAGTGGGATTGCTGGGTCATATGGTAGTTCTATTTGTAGTTTTTTAAGGAACCTCCATACTGTTCTCCATAGTGGCTGTACCAATTCACATTCCCACCAGCAGTGCAAGAGTGTTCCCTTTTTTCCACACCCTCTCCAGCATTTATTGTTCCTAGATATTTTGATGATGGCCATTCTGAGCGGTGTGAGATGATATATCATTGTAGTTTTGATTTGCATTTCTCTAATGATTAAAGATGTTGAGCATTCTTTCATGTGTTTGTTGGCAGTCTGTATATCTTCTGTGGAGAAACGTTTATTTAGGTCTTCTGGCCATTTTTGGATTGGGTTGTTTGTTTTTTTGTTACTGAGCTGCATGAGCTGTTTATAAATTTTGGAGATTAATCCTTCGTCCGTTGCTACATTTGCAAATATTTTCTCCCATTCTAAAGGTTGTCTTTTGGTCTTGTTTATGGTTTCCTTTGCTGTGCAAAAGCTTTTAAGTTTCATTAGGTCCCATGTGTTTATTTTTGTCTTTATTTCCATTTCTCTAGGAGGTGGGTCAAAAAGGATCTTGCTGTGATTTATGTCATAGAGTGTTCTGCCTATGTTTTCCTCTAAGAGTTTGATAGTGTCTGGCCTTACATTTAGGTCTTTAATCCATTTTGAGCTTATTTTTGTGTATGGTGTTAGGGAGTGATCTAATCTCATACTTTTACATGTCCCTGTCCAGTTTTCCCAGCACCACTTATTGAAGAGACTATCTTTTCTCCACTGGACATTCCTGCCTCCTTTATCAGAGATAAGTTGACCATATGTGCGTGGGTTTATCTCTGGGCTTTCTATCCTGTTCCATTGATGTATCTTTCTGTTTTTGTGCCAGTACCATACTGTCTTGATTACTGTAGCTTTGTAGTATAGTCTAAAGTCAGGGAGCCTGATTCCTCCAGCTCCATTTTTCGTTCTCAAGATTGCTTTGGCTATTCGGTATCTTTTGTGCTTCCATAGAAATTGTGAAATTTTTTGTTCTAGTTCTGTGAAAAATGCCAGTGGTAGTTTGATAGGGATTGCATTGAATCTGTAGATTGCTTTGGGTAGTAGAGCCATTTTCACAATGTTGATTCTTCCAATCCAAGAACATGGTATATCTCTCCATCTATTTGTATCATCTTTAATTTCTTTCATCAGTGTCTTATAATTTTCTGCATACAGGTCTTTTGTCTCCTTAGGTAGGTTTATTCCTAGATATTTTATTCTTTTTGTTGCAATGGTAAATGGGAGTGTTTCCCTGATTTCACTTTCAGATTTTTCATCATTAGTATATAGGAATGCCAGAGATTTCTCTGCGTTAATTTTGTATCCTGCTACTTTACCACATTCATTGATTAGGTCTAGTAGCTTTCTGGTAGCATCTTTAGGATTCTCTATGTATAGTATCATGTCATCTGCAAACAGTGACAGCTTTACTTCTTCTTTTCCAATTTGGATTCCTTTTATTTCCTTCTCTTCTCTGATTGCTGTGGCTAAAACTTGCAAAACTATGTTTAATAATAGTGGTGAGAGTGGGCAACCTTGTCTTGTTCCTGATCTTAGTGGAAATGGTTTCAGTTTTTCACCATTGAAGACGATACTGGCTGTGGGTTTGTCATATATGGCCTTTATTATGTTGAGGAACGTTCCCTCTATGCCTACCTTCTGCAGGGTTTTTATCATAAATGGGTGTTGAATTTTGTCGGAAGCTTTCTCTGCATCTATTGAGACGATCATATGGCTTTTCTCCTTCAATTTGTTAATATGGTGTATCACGTTGATTGATTTGCGTATATTGAAGAATCCTTGCATTCCTGGAATAAACCCCACTTGATCATGGTGTATGATCCTTTTAATGTGCTGTTGGATTCTGTTTGCTAGTATTTTACTGAGGATTTTTGCATCTATGTTCATCAGTGATATTGGCCTGTAGTTTTCTTTCTTGGTGACATCCTTGTCTGGTTTTGGTATCAAGGTGATGGTGGCCTCGTAGAATGAGTTTGGGAGTGTTCCTCCCTCTGCTATATTTTGGAAGAGTTTGAGAAGGATAGGTGTTAGCTCTTCTCTAAATGTTTGATAGAATTCGCCTGTGAAGCCATCTGGTCCTGGGCTTTTGTTTGTTGGAAGATTTTTTATCACAGTTTCAATTTCAGTGGTTGTGATTGGTCTGTTCATATTTTCTATTTCTTCCTGATTCAGTCTTGACAGGTTGTGCATTTCTAAGAATTTGTCCATTTCTTCCAGGTTGTCCATTTTATTGGCATAGAGTTGCTTGTAGTAATCTCTCATGATCTTTTGTATTTCTGCAGTGTCAGTTGTTACTTCTCCTTTTTCATTTCTAATTCTATTGATTTGAGTCTTCTCCCTTTTTTTCTTGATGAGTCTGTCTAATGGTTTATCAATTTTGTTTATCTTCTCAAAGAACCAGCTTTTAGTTTTATTGATCTTTGCTGTTGTTTCCTTCATTTCTTTTTCATTTATTTCTGATCTGATTTTTATGATTTCTTTCCTTCTGCTAACTTTCGGGTGTTTTTGTTCTTCTTTCTCTAATTGCTTTAGGTGCAAGGTTAGGTTGTTTATTCGAGATGTTTCTTATTTCTTAAGGTGGCATTGTATTGCTATAAACTTCCCTCTTAGAACTGCTTTTGCTGCATCCCATAGGTTTTGGGTCGTCGAGTCTCCATTGTCATTTGTTTCTAGGTATTTTTTAATTTCCTCTTTGATTTCTTTAGTGATCACTTCATTATTAAGTAGTGTATTCTTTAGCCTCCATGTGCTTGTATTTTTTACAGATATTTTCCTGTAATTGATATCTAGTCTCATAGCATTGTTGTCGGAAAAGATACTTGATACAATTTCAATTTTCTTAAATTTATCAAGGCTTGATTTGTGACCCAAGATATGATCTATCCTGGAGAATGTTCCATGAGCACTTGAGAAAAATGTGTATTCTGTTGTTTTGGGATGGAATGTTCTATAAATATCAATTAAGTCCATCTTGTTTAATGGGATTTGGAGAATATAGTAGTTGCAGTGGGGAGGGCTGCTGGCTTGCCCTTTTTACAATGTGTACAACTGCATTAAGATTTTATAACAAGAGTGGCATTTATGTTTCTTAAAACTACCTTCTATAGTAGAGTATAATACAGAAAAAAGGACACTTTAACAAGAGAAATATGGAATGAATCATAAATCCACCTGATGACAAAGGAAATCAAAATACTTAAGGAAAACACAACTACATCAAATACTACCATGCACTAAAATTAATCTGACAAACTATGTATACTTCTAGTAATTTTTTTCAAACAGTGGTAAAAGATATGAAACTCTAGTTCAGTAGGAACAGATCAATCTCCATTTTGCCTGAGTTTCAATCTTCTGACAGCATCAACTATTCCACTATATTAGAAACAGCAAGCAGTCTTACGTACTGCATCCATACATCATGGACTTTCTTGCAGTAAAATGCTTTTGTGTTTTTAACTTATCGTAAACAAACTCACAATTAGGAGGGGAAAAAAAACAACACTTTTCCCAAGTCCCATGTTCTGAATGGGGTTTTAGATAAAGAATCAATGTTTGCCAAAGAGAACAAGAATCTCTGAAGTATTATAGTTTCGATGATATAGAAGCCCTTTGTATACATACCAGTTTTTATCACCAGGTTATTTTATTTTAGATGACCTACACTATGGCTCAGAAATATGTTAACTTTTAACAGGACTCATGACCTAACTCACTAATTACTTCTATCTGTTTTGTCACTTGTACAATCCATGTTTTCATCTTGGCTTCAACCAAGTCTTATTATTTTGTTGTTTTATTTTTACAGGAGTATTGAATGTCCTATAAGTACCTCTCCCAGTTCTTTCTGGAAGCCTGTATTAGAGAACAAGCAACAACAAACTTACTGACTACATACCCCAGGCTTCTCCAATAATACTTAAACCCCTCAACCAAGAATGTCTTTTTATGGCAGGTCTGGCCTGGGGAGATGGTGATGGACCTGTTCTCTAACAGTCCTGACTATCAAAGCAAGGCCCTAAGGGACAACAGACATAAGGAAAGTCAATTTAATTATTCTTACATCTGTCCACTCCCTCTTGGGTCATCAACGCTCAGGTTCTACAGGCTCACTCAATAACTTAAGGTGTCAAAGGGAGTTCCCATGAGAACTAGCCCAACAGTTATCTGCCTTACTTGTCCATAACTGACTAGGCTCTCCAGGTAATTACAAATGCAGTAGAATTCTTAAGACACAAGAACTTCCTCTTTGACTCAGAAGAGTAAGGAAACATGTAAAATGTAATTGTGTAAAGCAATAAATTCTAATCAGTGTTGCAAAAAATGCTGTTATTGTAACACCAATCAGCTCAAACTAACTTTCTAAAAACATTTTTTTAGGATAGGCTGGCTAACGTTCAAAAATTGCCCATATAAGTTCTTAGCTTACATTCTATTTAAACATTTCTAAAGCAAGTAGTAACTAGAATAGACACAAAACAGACAATATATCTGGACCTAAACCTATATGTGAAATTGGGTCCACAGGTACACTCTTAACCATTTTTCCAAAGAAATATGTTTAAACGGCTTTACCATGCAGAGCTATGGCTTCCCAGAAGGGTTGCAAATCAGTCTCTACAGATGAGCTATTTTCCGTTGAAGTAGCTCGGTTAGGGGGCACTACAGTCAGTCTTGGGGGAGCTCTAGAGTGTCGCGGTGGAGGAACTTTTCCACACAGGAAGCTGATCAAATCTTCTCTACGAATAGTTCTTCTGCACTTTTTAACCCAAGCCAACACATCCTTATTGCGTCGCTGATAGCCAATTTGAATTCCAATATCAAAACTTTGCTGATGTGTATCCACGCTTTCTTTGTAAAGGTTGGTGACGGCAGTGGCTGCATTTTGGAAGGGAACCCCGAGAGAAAGTCCTGGCTGCTGACACACTCGGTCTTTGTAGAGCTGGGCCACGGCGGTGGCCGAGTTCTGGAAGAGGTGCCACAGCTTCTGCTGCTTGTGCTCGGGCTGCGCGGCCGCCACCGCCTCCTCCTGCAGCTCAGGGGGCAACTGCTCGTCCTGCTCGTCCTCGGCCAGGCACTTCTGCTCCCACTTCGAGAACCAGTGCTCAGGCCCGTGCTCCTGGATCTCGGCCTCGCCCTCCTCCTTCTGCTCCTCCATCCTCCGCGGCCTCCCGTGGCCTCGCAGCCGCCGCAGCTGCGTCCTGCTCAGGCGAGGCCCCTGCGGGAGCGTCATCATCAAGCGGCCCAGCGGCGGAGCCCAGCGGCCTGCAGCGGCTCCTCGCGGCGGCCCAGGCCTCCTGCACCCCGACAGCATGCGAGCTCCACCCCGTGGCCCCGCGTTGCCCGGGATGACCCCCGCCCTGGTACTCGCCACCCCCGGCCCCTGCCGAAGGGTGCTGCGGACCAGATGAACACTGCCGCCTCTCGCCTCGCCGGCCTGAGCATGTCTACCGCCCCGCCATGGTGCCGCGGCCTCCTTAGGGCCACCGCCGACCGCTCCGCGCAGCCCTGCCGGTGCCGCCGAGCCTACCCCGATGACTTCACCCATGTACATTTTAATCCTTAGGGAAACCTCTGAAATATAGGAAAACCTACTAAAAATTATTAAATTAAAATGGAATACTATAAAATATTCAAATCAAAAGGAATAGAGGAAAGAAGGAAAAGTAGAATTTTAAAAAGAGGAGAGACGTAATAAAAAGATAGACATAAATGCATACAAATTAATATCTTAATTTTATATGGCCTAGGACTTTGGGCTCAAGATCAGAGATGCACTTTCATATTTGCCAAAAACCCTGGATATTATATATAAAAGAAATAAAAGAAGAATGAAAAGGGATGGAGATCAGCAAGAGACATTGGCACCCAAGGAAAGACATTACATTGAGTTTTTTTCTTTTGCCTAATATATCTCAGGTTAAGTGCTGAAGTATCTGGCAAATAGAAAGACCTGTGAGCACAGACCAAAAATCAAAACAGAACAAATCCCTAGGAAAAGGATTCTCTAGCCAGTAGCAACCCATCAAATAAGACAACTTTTAGAAAGTATTGCCCTACTACTTCCAAACCTAAGGGTAAAAATCACTGCTCAATCCACACCTCCATCAGCAAAGCCTGAGTGGCATCCTAGCCTTCTCTGTTGCCAATCTACAATGAGACTCTCACCCACCCTCAACCAATGTCAGGATAGTATGAGAGAAGGCCTGTTGGACAGCAAAACCTTTACTGCACAGTGGCAACACTAATCCCCATGGCATAAATAGAGGCCTTGTGGGCATCTTGGATTCATATCCACATCCAGCAGTAACAAAGAGCACTTCCCTCTCTACATGGGGCTTGTCAGATGAGGCCATGTGGTAAGCTAGTACTTTAATCACTCTCCAGCCCTATTGAGTGCTGTCCCAACCACCCATTCTGATATCTGTGGAGGACATGGGTGAGGAGCATTGATGTAATATGCTGTTCCCTCACACCTACATATGATCAGCAGTAATGAGCTTCCTCACCCTTCTGGAGTTTAAAGAATGTCAAGGGGAGAACCTGTACATTCACTGTTACCTGGTACTTAGATGGCAGAATCTCCATCCCTCACCAGAGCTGACTCATAGGAGGTCTGTAAAAAGAAGATTCAAATGAATTCCAGAATCATATGCCCAAAATGTCTAGTGTAAAAAAAAATCATAATCATGGGCCAGGAAATTTTCAACTTTAATGAGAAAAGACAATGAATAGCTGCCAACATAGAGATGACACAGATGTTGGAATTACCTATTGAAGACTGTAAAGCAGCCCCCACAGGAATGTTTTAACAAGCAATTAAAAACACATTTGAAATAGAATATCAGAAAATCTCAGTAAGGAAAGAAGATAGGAAGGACCAAGTGTTTAATTTCAGAACTGAAAAACATAAATGAAGTAACTAAATGGATGGTTTTAACGGCACAATGGAGATGACAGAGAAAAGACCCAGTGAACTTAAAGATAGAACAATTAAAATTATTCACAGAGAGCAAATAGACTAAACATTTTTTTAAGCCTCAAGGGTCTTTGGGACAATAACAGAAGTTCCACGATTCCTGTTACTGGGGTCCCAGAAGAAGGTAAGAAAGAAGGTAAGACCAAAATGTGTTTGACAATGACTGAAGACTCCTCCAATTTTTTAAAACACATAGATTCACAAAGCTTAGTGAACCCCAAATAGTAGAAACCCAAAGAAATCCATTCTGAGGCACACAGTAGTCAAACCATTAAAAACAAAAGATACTCATGAAAGCAGCCAGAGGGGGCCAAAAACAAACAAAAACTATTATAGAAAAAAACCACAAATGATAGTAGACTTGTCCTCAGAAAATGTGGAGGCCAGAAAGAGGTGACTTTACATTTTTCAAGTCATAAAGGAACTGTCACCTATATTTTTATAGTGGGCAAAGTTATCCTTTAGGAATGAAGAAGAAATAAACACATTTTCAAAGAAATTAAACACAGGATAAATTGATGCTCCCAGACCTATAAGAATGGTTAAGGAACATTCTCCAAACAAGCGAAATGATAAATATTGAAACACCAGGAGGGACGAAAGAACAGTAGAAGGTGAAGACTGTTTAACACTGTGTGGCATGGTTCTCAAAGCATGTGGTGAAAATATTTAAAACTGTTATAAATAGAGGGAAAAGAGACAAAAGTTCTCTGCACTTATTACCAAGAGCAACTAAAGATCTCTAAGAATAGATATACTCATAAGCACTAGATAAATCAATATGATATCCTAAAACGCACTCAAGTAAAAAATAGTAAGGTAGGAAAAATAAACATAAATGAAAAACAGATGGAGCAAGCAAACAGCAATATAAATTGTGGAGTTAACCCTACCATGTCAAAAGTTATAATAAATGTAATTTTCTAATTATGGAACAATTATAATGTATATAATATACAATAATATATATAACATTAATTATAATATGCGTACAATTATAAGACAGAATGGCATAGAGGATAAATTTACGTGGCCAGTTATACATGCTGTATGTCAGTAAATCACTCAAAATATGGTGATATATATATCTTGGAAGTAGAAAGATGGAAAAAGCTAACCATGCAAATATGAACCTGAAGAAATTAGGAGTTCCTGTAAATTTCACCACAAAAAATCACAAGGGCCAGGAAGAGACAAAACATGATAAAAGAGTCAACTAAGAATGTATAACAATCTTAAATTTTATGCATCAAACAGCAGAGGTTGAAAATACAAAAAGTAGTAATCGATACAAAAATAATAGAGTTGGCAAACACTCCTCTCAATAGTGGATAGAATTAGACAGAAAATTAGTAAGGGTAGAGAACTGATCAAAACTATGAATTACCCAGACTTAATTGACAGAAGAAACAGGCCATCCATGTAATACCAAAGTAAATGTTCTCTTCAGATGAACATTTGAAATAAACAAATGTAGAAATGATACCATATTTTGTGCCACAAAGCAAATCTCAATATGTTTAAAAGCATTTCAACCATACAGAGTGTTTTCTGACCACAATAGTATTAAAGTAGAAATGCATAAGTGAAAGGTAACAGGAAATTTTATCAACACTTGGAAACTAAAAAACATACTTTTTTGTGTGTGTGTGGTATGCGGGCCTCTCACTGTTGTGGCCTCTCCTGTTGCGGAGTGCAGGCCCAGCAGCCATGGCTTACGGGCCTAGCCACTCCATGGCATGTGGGATCTTCCTGGACCGGGGCACGAACCCATGTCCCCTGCATTGGCAGGAGGACTGCCAACCACTGCGCCACCAGGGAAGCCCAAAACGTACTTTTAAATAACCCACTGATGAAAGAAAATGTCTTTCAAGAAATACAAATACCTAAAAATGAATGACAAAAAATATTAAATATGTAAGATACAGGTCAATCAGTGCTGCGAGAAACATACCATTGAATACACACATCAGAAAAAACAAAACCCTCAAAATCAGTAAACAAAACACCTTAAGAAACTAGGAAAAGAATGGCAAATTAAATACAAAACAAGAAGAAGAAAGAGAATGAAAAAAGATAAGACTAGAGACTGATGAAACTTAATGCACAAAACAATAGAGAAAATGAAACATAGCTGTTTCATTGAAAGGCTGGTTGAAATTAACAAACCTCTACCAAGACTGGGAAAAAAGTGAAGCCACAAATAGTTCAATAACAAGAGAAACAAGATATAACAATAAACTATGAAGACCTTAAAGAAATGAGAAAATATGAATAACTTGCCATGCTTGAGTTAGACACATTAAATGAAATGGACCAATACCTCAAAGAACACAAATTACTGTTACTCACTAAAAGAAGTAAAATGAATAGTCCAATAACAACTTATTTACATTTATAATTTTAAAACTCCTGGAAAAAAGATCTCCAGGCCCACTTAGTTTTACTGCAAAAATGAATTAAATATTTGCAGATGTATCACCAATTTGCATGTGATCTCTTTCAGAAAATGAAAAAGAAAAGCACTTCTTAACTCATTCTATAAGACTAGTGTTGCCTTTATATCAAAGGCAAAGGAACTTAAATAATAAATACATAAATAAAATACAGACTAATATCAATTTAATATAGATGTACAATTCCTTAACAAATAGACAATTTGAATAAGCCCTTACGTATTACAGAAATTAAATTGATAAATAACCTTCAATAAGGGAAAGCATAAGGCCTAGATGGATTCACTGGGGGATTCTATCAACAATTTATGGAAGAAACTATATCAATACTCTGCAAAGTCTTCCAGAAGATAGAAGCAGTAGGAATATTTCCTAACTCATAAAATGGGACCACAATTATCATATATCAAAATCAAAGACATTAAAAGAATACTACAAACCTGTATTTCATGAACACATATAAAAATCCTTAACAAAATATATCAAATCCAAATATGTATTAAAATTTTTTAAGCCATGAACTTATGGAATTTATCCCATGTATGCAACATGGTTTCAACATTCAAAAATCAGTTTCTGTAATCCATCACATCAACAGGCTAAAAAAAGAAAAATCATATGGTCATATAAATAGATGCAGTAAAAATCATTTGACAAAATCCAAAACCCATACATGATTTGTAAAAAAATAAAGAATAAAGAGTAACATCCTTAACCTGATAACAACTTATTCAAAAAACCTACAGGTAGTATCATTTTTTAAAATTGTATTTTTAAAATGTTTTATTGAAATATAGTTGATTTACAATGTGTTAGTTTCAGTTGTACAGCAAAATGATTCAGATATATATATGTGTGTATATATATATATTCTTTTTAAGATTATTTCCCATTATAGGTTATTACAAGATATTGACTATAGTTCCCTGTGCTATACAGTAGGTCCTTGTTGGTTATCTATTTTATATAGAGTAGTGTGTATATTTTAATCCCAAGTCCCTCCTTCCCTCTTTTCCCTTTGGTAGCAATAAGGTTCTGTTCTGTGAGTCTATTTCTGTTTTGCAAATAAGTTCATTTGCATCACTTTTTAGATTCCACAAATAAGTGATATATATCTGTCTTCCTCTGTCTGATTTACTTCACTTAGTATGATAATTTCTAGGTCCATCCATGTTGCTGCAAATTGCATTATTTCATTCTTTTTTCTATCTGAGTACTATTCCATGGTATATATGTACCACATTTTCTTTATCAATTCATCTGTCGATGGAATCTTAGGTTGCTTCCATGCCTTGGCTACCAGAAATAGTGCTGCAAGAACATTGGGGAACATTTATCTTTTCGAATTAAGAGTTTTCTCTGAATATATGCCAAGGAGTGGGATCACTGGATGATATGCTAACTCTGTTTTTAGTATTATAAGGAATCTCCATACTGTTCTCCATAGTGTCTGCACCAATTTACATTCCCACCAACAGTGTACTAGGGTTCCCTTTACTCCACATCCTCGCCAACATTTATTATTCATAGACTTTTTGATGATAGCCATTCTGAAAGGTGTGAGGTGATGTATAATTCTGGTCTTGATTTGCATTTCCCTGATGATTAGTGATGTTGAGCATCCTTTCACGTGCCTGTTGGTGACCTGCATTTCCTCTTTGGAAAAATGTCTATTTGGTTCTTCTGCACATTTTTAAATTAGGTTGTTTGTTGTTTTTCTGTTGAGTTGTATGAGCTATTTATATATGCTGGATATTCATCTCTTATCTGTCATATCATTTGCAAATATTTTCTCGCATTCTCTAGGCTGTCTGTTCATTTTGTTGATAGTTTCCTTTGCTGTGCAAAAGCTTTTTAGTTTAATTAGATCCCATTTGTTTATTTTTGCTTTTATTACCTTTGCTTTGGGAGAGAGACCCCAAAAGATATTTCTACTATTTATTTATCTCAAAAAGTGTTCTGCCTGTATTTTCCTTTAGGAGTTTTGTGGTTTCTGGTCTTATATTTAGGTCTTTTGTCCATTTTGATATTATTATTTTTTTTTTTAAAGGATACATGCACCCCAATATTCATAGCAGCACTGTTTATTTATTTATTTATTTTTGCGGTACGCGGGCCTCTCACTGTTGTGGCCTCTCCCGTTGCGGAGCACAGGCTCTGGATGCGCAGGCTCAGCGGCCATGGCTCACGGGCCCAGCCGCTCCACGGCATGTGGGATCTTCCCGGACCGGGGCACGAACCCGTGTCCCCTGCATTGGCAGGCGGACTCTCAACCACTGCGCCACCAGGGAAGCCCTGATATTATTTTTGTATGTGGTGTTCGAGGATGTTCTAATTTCATTCTTTTACATGTAGGTATCTAGTGTTCCCAGCACACTTATTGAAGACAGTGTCTTTTCCCCATTGTATATTCTTGCCTCCTTTGACATAGATAAATTGACCATAAGTGCATAGGTTTATTTTTTTTTATTGAAAAATACTTGATTTATAATGTCATGTTAGTTTCAGGTGTACAGCACAGTGATTCAGTTTTACATACATACATGTATGTTTGTATAACTGAATATATATATATACTTTCAGATTCTTTTTCCTTATAGGTTATTACAAAATATTGAGTATAGTTCCCTGTGCTATACAGTAGGTCCTTGTTGTTTATCTGTTTTATATATAGTAGTGTGTATATGTTAATCCCAATCTCCTAATTATCCATTCAGTCCCCTTCCCTTTGGTAACCATAAGTTTGTTTTCTACATCTGTGACTATTTCTGTTTTGTAAATAGGTTCATTTGTACCACTTTTTTAGATTCTGCATATAAGCGTATCACTTGATATTTGTCTTTCTCTGACTTACTTCACTCAGTATGTCAATCTCTAGGTTCATCTAAGTCACAGCAAATGGCATTATTTCATTTTTTTTATGGCTGAGTAATATTCCATTGTATATACGTTCCTCATCTTATATATCCATTCCTCTGTCAATGGACATTTACGTTGCTTCCATTTCTTGGCTATTGTAAATAGTGCTGATATGAACATTGGGGTGCATCTACCTTTTCAGATTATGGTTTTCTCTGAATATATGCCCAGGAGTGGGACTGGTGGATCATACAGTAGCTCTATTTTTAGTTTTTGGGTTTTTTTTGGGTTTTTTTGTCATGCACTTATTCATTTATTAAAGCAAGAGTTTAAGCAAGATACACCTTGGTTTGAGTTATGGCTCTCACAGAACTAGTTTTGTGAAGTTGGCTAATTTTTTTTTACATCTTTATTGGAGTATAATTGCTTTACAATGGTGTGTTAGTTTCTGCTTTATAACAAAGTGAATCAGTTATACATATACATATGTTCCCATGTCTCTTCCCTCTTGTGTCTCCCTCCCTCCCACCCTCCCTATCCCACCCCTCCAAGTGGTCACAAAGCACCGAGCTGATCTCTCTGGGCTATGCGGCTGCATAAGTGTGTGGGTGTATTTCTGGGTTCTCTGTTCTGTTCCATAGATCCATATGTCTGTTTTTGTGCCAATAACATGTTGTTTTGATTACTGTAGCTTTGTTGTATTCTCTGATGTCTAGGAAGGTTATGCCTCCTGCTTTGTTCTTTTTCTTCAGGATTGCTTTGGCAATTCTGGGTCTTTTATGATTCCATATAAATTTTTGGATTATTTATTCTAGCCCTGTGAAAAATCTCATGGGTAATTTGATAGGGATCACATTTAATCTGTAGATTGCTTTGGGTAGTATGGCCATTTTAGCAATATTAATTCTTTCAATCCAAGAGCATGGGATATCTTTCCATTTCTTTGAATCATCTTCAACTTCCTTTATTAATGTTTTATAGTTCTCAGCATATAAGTCTTTCACCTCCTTGGTCAGGTTTATTCCTAAGTATTTTGTTCTTGGTGGTGTGATTTTAAAAGATATTGTTTCTTTACATTCCCTTTCTGATATTTCATAGTTGATATAAAGAAATGCAACCTTTGTATGTTAATCTTGTAACCTGCTACTTTGCTGAATTTGTTTATGAGTTCTAGTAGTTTTTGTGTGGAGTCTTTAGGGTTTTCTATGTATAGTATCATATCTGTGTATAATGACAATTTTACCTCTTCCCTTCCAATTTGGATACCATTTTTTCTTCTTTTTCTCATCTGATTGCTGTGGCGAGGACTTCCAATACTATGTTGAATAGAAAAAGTGAGAGTGGACATCATTTTCTTCTTCCAGATTTTAGTGGGAAGCCTTTCAGCTTTTCACTACTGAGTATTATATTGACTATGGGTTTGCCATAAATAGCTTTTATTATCTTGAAATATGTTCCCTCTATACCCAGTTTGGTAACAGTTTTTATCATGAATGGATGTTGAATGTTGTCAAATGCTTTTTCTGCATCTATTGAGATGATCATGTATTTTTTGTCTTTTGTTTATGTGGTGTATCACATTGATTGATTTGCATATGTTGAACCATCATTGTGAACTTGGGATGAATTCCACTTGCTTGTGGTCTGTGATCTTTTTTATGTGTTGTTGGTTTCAGTTTGCTAGTATTTTGTTGACAATTTTTGCATATGTTTTCATCAAAGGTATTGGTCTGTAATTTTCTTTATTGGTGGGGTCTTTGGTATCAGGGTGATGGTGGCTTCATAGAATGTCTTTGGGAGTGTTCCTTCTTCTTCAGTTTTTTGGAAGAGTTTGTAAATAATTGGTATAAATTCTTCTTTGTATTTTGGTAGAATTCATCTGTGAAGACATCTGGTCCTGGGCTTTTGTTTGTAGGGAGTTTTTAAATTACAGATTCTGTTTCACTTCTAGTGACCATTTTGTTCAAATTATCTATTTACTCTTGATTCAGTTTTGGTGGACTGCCTGTTTCTAGAGCCTTGTCCATTTCTTCTAGGTCGTTGAATTTGTTGGCATAAAATTGTTCATAGTATTTCCTTATGTTTATTTTTTAAAGTATTTTAATAGTTTCTTTTCAAACTGAACACATGATAAGACTCAGCAATTGCAATCATGTGATTTTTTTATGTCAGAGAAATGAAGCTTACGTCTGCACACAAATCCCTGCATCTAAATATTCACATCACTTTTATTTGGAATAGCCACAAACTGAAATCAACCCATATGTGCTTCAGTAGGTGCATGGTTAAAAATTTTATGGTATATCCATACCATGAAATACTACCAAGCAATAAAAAGGAGTGAACTATTGTTATACACAAAATCTTGCATGGGTCTCACAGGTAGTATGGTGAAGGAAAAACTAATTTCAGATTGTCACATATGCATCATTCCTTAACAAAATTATTCAGATGGAAAAGATTATTGTTTGTCATCTTTTAGGCATGTCATAAGGTGGGAGTGATTATAAAGGAGTAGCACAATGGATATCTTTGTAATGTTGGATTAGTTCTGATGTAGATTGTTGTGTTACACTAAACTACATATGTGATAAAATAGCATGGAATTATACACACACTTTGTACCGATGTTGATTTTCTGGTTTTGATATGCTACTATAGTTACATTAAAATATTACCTTTGTAGAAAAATAGGTAAGAGGTCTGAGCAAACTTATTACTGTCTTTGCAATATCTTATGTCTCCATAATTAAATATAATTTTTAAAAAATACATCACCTAGAAAAATCCCAAAGAACACCCACTTTAAATAGAGTAACAAAGATATGTAATGAGTAACAGGAAGAAAATGATAAACTATGTGAAATGGGTAGAATGGTAAGACTACAGAATGGAGAAAGTTATCTAGATTATTCTTTTTTTTTCCTTTTTAATATCTTTACTGGAGTATAATTGCTTTACAATTATACAGTACTGTTTTTTTAGATTCCATATTTGTGCGTTAGCATATGGCATTTGTTTTTCTCTTTCTGACTTACTTCACTCTGTGTGACAGGCTCTAGGCTTATCCACCTCATTACAAATAACTCAATTTCATTCCTTTTTATGGCTAAGTAATATTCCATTGTATGTATCTGCCACATCTTCTTTATGCATTCATCTGTTGATGGACATTTACATTGATTCCATGTCCTGGCTATTGTAAATAGTGCTGCAAATTTGTGTTCAATGCTGAACATTTTGTTACATGTATCTTTTTGAGTTATGGTTTTCTCAGGGTATATGCCCAGTATTGGGATTGCTGGGTCATATGGTAGTTCTATTTTTATTTTTTAAGGAACCTCCATACTGTTCTCCATAGGGGCTGTATCAATTTACATTCCTACCAACAGTGCAGGAGGGTTCCCTTTTCTCCATACCCTCTCCAGCATTTGTTGTCTCTAGATTTTTTGATGATGGCCATTCTGACCAGTGCGAGAGGATACCTCACTGTGTTTTTGATTTGCATTTCTCTAATGATTAGTGATGTTGAGCATCTTTTCATGTGTTTGTTGGCAATCTGTATATCTACTTTGGAGAAATGTCTATTTAGGTCTTCTGCCCATTTTTTGATTGGGTTGTCTGTTTTTTTGATATTAAGCTGCATGAGCTGCTTGTATATTTTGGAGATTAATCCTTTGTCAGTCACTACATTTGTAAATACTTTCTCCCATTCCGAGGGTTGTCTTTTCGTCTTGTTTATGTTTTCCTTTGCTGTGTAAAAGCTTTTAAGTTTCATTAGGTCCCATTTGTTCATTTTTTAAACAAATTTTCATTACTGTAGGAGGTGGGTCAAAAAGGATCTTCCTGTGATTTATGTCATAAAGTGTTCTGCCTATGTTTTCCTCTAAGAGTTTTATAGTGTCTGGCCTTATATTTAGGTCTTTAATCCATTTTTAGTTTGTTTTTGTGTATGGTGTTAGGAAGTGTTCTACTTCCATTCTTTTACATGTCCCTGTCCAGTTTTCCCAGCACCACTTATTGAAGAGACTGTCTTTTGTCCGTTGTATATTCTTGCCTCCTTTGTCAAAGATAAGGTAACCATATGTGCATGGGTTTATCTCTGGGCTTTCTATCTTGTTCCATTGATCTATACTTATGTTTTTGTGCCAGTACCATACTGTCTTTATTATTGTACCTTTGTAGTATTGTCTGACGTCAGGGAGCCTGATTCCTCCAGCTCAGTTTTTCTTTCTCAATATTGCTTTTGCTGCTCAGGGTCTTCTGTGTTTCCATACAAATTGTGAAATTTTTTGTTCTAGTTCTGTGAAAAAATGCCATTGGTAGTTTGATAGGGATTTCATTGAATCTGTAGATTGCTTTGTATAGTATAGTCACTTTCACAATGTTGCTTCTTCCAATCCAAGAACATGGTATATCTCTCCATCTGTTTATATCATCTTTGATTTCTTTCATCAGTGTCTTTTAGTTTTCTGCCTACAGGTCTTTTGCCTCCTTAGGTAGGTTTACTCCTAGGTATTTTATTCTTTTCGTTGCAATGGTGAATGGAATTGTTTCCTTAATTTCTCTTTCTGATTTTTCGTTGTTAGTGTATAGGAATGCAAGAGATTTCTGTGCATTAATTTTGTGTCCTGCTAGTTTACCACATTAGTTGATTAGCTCTAGTTGTCTTCTGGTGACATATTTAGGATTTTCTATGTATAGTATCATGCCATCTGCAAACAGCGACAGTTTTAGTTTTTTTTTTCAATTTGGATTCCTTTTATTTCTTTTTCTTCTGTGATTGCCATGTCTAAAGCTTGCAAAACTATGTTGAATAATAATGGTCATAGTGGGCACCCTTGTCTTGTTCCTGATCTTCAGGAAATGCTTTCAGTTTTTCACCATTGAGAATGATGTTGGCTGTGGGTTTTTCATATATGGCTTCTATTACGTTGAGGTTGCTTCCGTCTATGCCCACTTCCTGGAGAGGTTTTATCATAACTGGGTGTTCAATGTTGTCAAAAGCTTTTTCTGCATCTATTAAGGTGATCATACGTTTTTTCTCCTTCAGGTCGTTAATGTGGTGCATCACATTGATTGATTTGGATATATTGTAGAATCCTTGCATTCCTGAGATAAACGCCGCTTGATCATTGTTTATTATCCTTTTAATCTGCTGTTGGATTCTGTTTGCTAGTTTTTTGTTAAGGAATTTTGCAGCTATGTGAATCAGTGGTATTGGCATGTAATTTTCTTTTTTTGTGACATCTTTGTCTTGTTTTGGTATCAGGGTGAGGGTGGCCTCATAGAATGTGTTTGTGAGTATTCCTCCCTCTGCTTTATTTTGGAAGAGTTTGAGAAGGATGGGAATTAGCTCCTCTCTAAATGTTTGATAGAATTTACCTTTGAAGCCATCTGGTCCTGGAGTTTTGTTTCTTGGAAGATTTTTAATCACAGTTTCAATTTCAGTGCTTGTGATTGGTCTGTTCTTATTTTCTATTTCTTCCTAGTTCAGTCTCAGCAGGTTTTGCATTTCTAAAATTTGTCCATTTCTTCCAAGTTTTCCATTTTATTGGCATAGAGTAGCTTATAATAGTCTCTTAGGATGCTTTGCATTTCTGCGGTGTCCATTGTAACCTCTCCTTTTTCATTTCTAATTTTATTGAGTTGAGTCCTATCCCTTCTTTTCTTTGTGAGTCTGGCTAAAAGTTCATCAATTTTGTTTATCTTCTCAAAGAATCAGCTCTTAGTTTTACTGATCTTTGCTATCATTTTAGTTCTTTCTATTTCATTTATTTCTGATCTGATCTTTATGATTTATTTCCTTCTACTAACTTTGGGCTTTGTTTGTTCTTCTTTCTCTCGTTGCATTAGGTGTAAGGTTAGATTGTTTGAGATTTTTCTTATTTCTTGAGGTAGGATAGTATTGCTATAAACTTCCTGCTTAGAACTGCCTTTTCTGCATCCCCTAGGTTTTGGGCCATCATGTTTTCATTGTCATTTGTTTCTAGGTATTTTTTTATTTCCTCTTTGATTTCTTCAGTGATTTCTTGGTTATTTAGTAATGTGTTGTTTAACCTCCATGTGTTTGTGTTTTTTATGTTTTTTTTCCCTGTAATTTATTTCTAATCTCATAGCATTGTGGTCAGTAATGATGCTTGATGTGATTTCAGTTTTTTTAAATTTACCGGGGTTTGATTTGTGCCCCAAGATGTGATCTATTCTGGAGAATGTTCCATGTGCACTTGAGAAGACAGTGTATTTCATTGTTTTTGGATGGAATGTCCTATAAATATCAATTAAGTCCATTTGGTCTAATGTGTCATTTAAGGCTTGTGTTTCCTTATTTTCTGCTTGGATGATTTGTCTGTTGTTGTAAGTGGAGTGTTAAAGTTGCCTACTATTATAGGGTTTTAAAGTCGCCTACTATTATTGTGATACTGTCTATTTCCCCTTTTATGGGTGTTAGCATTTGCCTTATATATTGAGGTGCTCCTATGGGGGTGCATAGATATTTACAATTGTTATATCTTCTTCTTGGATTGATCCCTTGATCATTTTGTAGTGTTCTTCCTTGTCTCTTGTAATAGACTTTAATGTCTATTTTGTCTGATATGCATATTGCTATTGCAGGTTTCTTTTGATTTCCATTTGCATGGAATATCTTTTTCCATCCCCTCACTTTCAGTCTGTATGTGTCCCTACTCCTGAAGTGGGTCTCTTGTAGACAGCATATATATACGGGTTTTGTTTTTGTATCCATTCAGCCAGTCTGTGTCTTTTGGTTGGGGCATTTAATCCATTTACATTTAATGTAATTATTAATATGTATGTTCCTATTACCATTTTCTTAATTGTTTTCGGTTTCATTTTGTAAGTCTTTTTCTTCTCTTGTGTTTTCTGTGTAGAGAAGTTCCGTTAGCAGTTGTTGTAAAGGTGGTTTGTTGGTACTGCATTCTCTAAACTTTTGCTTGTCTGTAAAGCTTTTGATTTCTCTGTCAAATCTGAATGAGATCCTTGCTGGGTAGAGGAATCTTGGTTGTATGTTCTTCTCTTTCATCACTTTAAACATATCTTGGCACTCCCTTCTTGCTTGTAGTGTTTCTGCTGAAAGATCAGCTGTTAACCCTATGGGGATTCCCTTGTATGTTATTTGTTGCTTTTCACTTGCTGCTTTTAATATTTTTTCTTTGAGTTTTAATTTTTTTAGTTTGGTTAACATGTGTCTCGGTGTGTTTCTCCTTGGGTTTATCCTCTGTGGGACTCTCTGCACTTCCTAGACTTGATTGACTATTTCTTTGCCCATGTTGGGGACGTTTACCACTATAATCTCTTCAAATACTTTCTCAGACCCTTTTTTTTGTGTGTGTGGTATACAGGCCTCTCACTGTTGTGTCCTCTCCCATTGTGGAGCACAGGCTCCGGATGGGCAGGCTCAGCAGCCATGCCTCACGGGCCCAGCCGCTCTGCAGCATGTGGGATCTTCCCCGACCAGGTCACGAACCCGTGTCCCCTGCATCGGCACGCGGACTCTCGACCATTGCGCCACCAGGGAAGCCCCTCAGAGCCTTTTTTTTTCTTCTTCTTCTTCTGGGATGCCTACACTTCAAATGGTGGTGCGCTTAGTTTTGTCCCAGAGGTCTCTGAGGTTGTTCTCCATTCTTTACATTCTTTTTTCTTTATTCTTCTCTGTGGCCGTTATTTCACCATTCTATCTTCCAGGTCACTTTTCCATTCTTCTGCCTCAGTTATTCTTCTATTGATTCCTTCTAGAGTATTTTTCGTTTCAGTTATTGTGTTGTTCGTTACTGTTAGTGTGTGCTTTAGCTCTCCTAGGTCCTTGTTAAACGTTTCTTGTATTTTCTCTGCTCTGTTTTCGAAATTTTGGATCATATTTACTGTCATTACTCTGAATTCTTTTTTGGGTAATTTTCCTATTCCCTCTTCATTTACTTGCTCTTGTTTTTTTTTTTATTGATTGATTTTTTAACATCTTTATTGGAGTATGATTGCTTTACAGTGGTGTGTTAGGTTCTGCTTTATATCTTGTGGGTTTTTATCTTGCTCCTTTTCCTATAAGATGTTTCTATGTCTTCTCATTTTGTCTAGTTTGCAGTATTTGAGGTCTCCTCTCTGCAGGCTGCAGGGTCATAGTTCATTTTGCTTCTGTTCTCTGCCCCTGGTGGTGATGTTGGTCCAGTGGCTTATGTAGGCTGCCTGATGGGAGAGACTGGTGCCTGCTTTCTAGTGGGTGGAGCTGTGTCTTTTCTCTTGGATTAGCAGGGCCATGTCAGGTGGTGTGTTTTGTGTTGTCTGTGAACTTAGTATGACTTTAGGTAGTTTGCGTGCTGGTGGGTGGGTTTGTATTGCTGTCTTGTTTGTTTGATGTGAGGCATCCAGCGCTGGGAGCTGCTGGAAGTTGGGTGGAGCCAGGTCTTGGCTTCAGATAGAGGCCTCTGTGAGAGCTCTCAGCGGTTAATCTTCCCTGGGGATGGGAATTCTCTAGTGGTGCAGCGTCCTGGACTTGATGCTCCCACCCCGGAGCCTCAGGCCCAACTTCTGGTCAAGGGACCAAGACCCTGCAAGTTTCTCATCCCATCAATAAAGGGGATTAAAAAAAAAAAGACTAACAAAACCCCAGAGAAATGGTAAAAAGTAAAATCAAGCAAAGAGAAACAGAAACAAGGAAACACGCACACACACAAAAGAAATGAAATCAGAACCAAAAAGAATCAAAAAGGAAGAGAATAACCAGACAAACAAAAGAACCCAAGAACAAACTCAAACAATTAAAAGGAAAACTGACAAAAACACAAAACCAGAAAACAAAACCAAAGCAGAGTGCCAACTGATGAATGAAGCAAGGAAATAAAACAAACTGACAAAAATGATTAAAAGAGAAAACGAGAAAGGGGAAAGAAGACAGAACAACAGAATAGCAACGTTGAAATAGAAATATAAAAAAGAAAAAATAAGTCAACCAATACCCAGAGAAATGGTAAAAACAAAATCAAACAGACAAAAACAGAAACAAGGAAACACACACACATAAAAGAAACAAAAACAGAGCTAAATAAAACAAACAGCAAGAGAACAACCAAATAGAAGAATTCAAAAGAAAATCAATTAGGATTAAATCTAACAAAAACACGTAACCTGAAAACAAAACCAAAGCAGTGTCCCAACTGAAGAAAAAAGCAAGGAAACAGAACAAACTGATAAAAATGATTAAAAATAATAAAATAAAAGTAAAATAAAAAGGGAAAAAGCACAGAACAATAGAAAAGCAAAGTAGGAATAGAAATATTAAAAAAAATTAAAAGCTATGTTATAAAACATGGAGATCCCAAAAGACTAAATAAAAAAAATACTAAAACAACAGCTAACAACAAAATAAAACAAAACAAAAAAGCCAGAACCAACAACACAATGAATCAAAACATAATGAAATTAACAGTAATAATTATTTTTCCCTGGGGTCTCTGCTGTAAGTGTCCTTGCACACACTGTGAGTCACAGCCAACCTCCGCCTCCCCAGGATCTCTCCTCTGCCTCTGGGCTGGTCTCTGGACCTCCTGTGGGCCCTGTGGGGACCACTCAGACTCTGATCTGTCCCAATTCCTGTGTCCACTTGCCCCCAATGTCCACAGCTGCCAGAGCTTGACCATTTTCATTTGTGGGAACACTCATTGTCTACTCAGATATTCCATAGATGCAGGGTCTAACTAGCTGATCACAGGGATTTAATCTTCAGCTTGTGCAAGTGATGCAAAGATACTCGATTCTGTTCCTTAGTCGCCCCATCCCTGGGGATCAGCTTTGCTTTTATTCCCATCTCTGTGTGTGGTCCACCCACAGGAGTCTGGTCCTGTGGATGACTTGGAGCTCTTGGGTCTGCCCCTGAGAGGACCATGCACAGAGGTGGTATGACTGCTTGCATTGCATGAGCCCCAGTGGCACCAAATGCGCAGGGAAGCAGGCAGCCATGGGCGCAAGAGATATGGCCATCTCTGGATTATTCTTAACTTAAGATGCAACTAACTATAGTTTTCAACATAAGTGAAACAAAAAGTGAAAAGAGATATAGAAACATCCACAATTATTCTTGGAGAATTTAACTTTCCTCTCTCATTATTCATCAATTATTATTAATTCATTATTTTGTTCATATATTAAGACACGTAGTTAGAAAATATCGTGGATGTAGAAGTCTGAACACTATAAATCAACTTGACTTAGATGACATTTATGGAACAATCCACCTAACAACTGTAGATTGCAAGTTCACTTGAAACATTCAACAGTATTCACCATATGCTCGGCCAAAAGGAAATTTGATCAAATGTACTATCATCATAATCATAGAAAGTGTTATTTGTGGCAATAATGGAATTAAACCAGAAATCAATAACAGAAACATCTGGTACGTCCTCTACTCTTTGGAAATTAAGTAACAACCTCTCCAAATCTAATTGGTATAAAAAATTAGATTAGAAATTAGATTTGTATAAGAATTAGATGAGAAAATATTTTGAACTGAATAAAACAGCATATCAAGACTGGGATGTTTCTACACAGAACTTGAAATTTTTAATGTTAATTTCTTACATTGGTATTCAAGAAAGGCTTTAAATCATTAGAAATTTCCCCTTGAAGCAGGTAGAAAAAGAACAAATTAAACTGAAAGCAAGCGGTAGTAATGGATAATAAATATGGCAGCTAAAGTCAGTGAAATTGAAAAAAGAAAATAAGTAAAATTAGCAAAAGGAAACCTTTTTAAAATCAATAAATTTGATAAGCTCCCTGCCATAACCTCCAAGAAAAAAAGAGACATAACAAAATTATCATTATCATGAATAAAAGATGACATTATTACAAACCCTAAAGGCATTAAAAGATATTAAAACACCAGCTACTATAATTTCCCCAAGAACAGATAATTTGAATAGGCCCATATTTATGAAAGAATTATATAATTTGTATTTAAATAACCTTTCAACTTCAAAATTTTGGTAGAAGAAATCAATGACCTAAATTAATTGAGAGACATACTGTGTTCATGGATTTGAAGACTCATCATAGTAAGGATGCCAATTCTCCTCACATTTATCTGTAGAATTAACAGTATTCCAAATATGATCATAGCAGTTAGTAGTATACTGTCTACCTACTAAATAAATATTTTCAATAAATATTTTTGTATGATTGAGTGATGAAATAAGTGACTAAAAAATACATCACAAATAAACTTTTTGTAGAACTTATTTTTCAGCTTGAGACTCTTCTGTGTATCAGTTTTCCATATGTCAAATTAGTGTAACAATTGTGAGATATTAGTTTTTTAAAATGATTCAGTGCAAGGTATCATATGGATATAAAATATATTTAATTGAACTCAGTATGATGACTTACATCATGATATTTCCTATATTTTAAAACATTTTATATATGATATTCTGTTATACATTTTCTTATTTGCTTCCCCAGAACTTTTGTATTTCTCCATATTCCTACTTTGGGCATATTTTTTAAATGGAAAATGGATGAGAAGTAGTATTATGTAGTTGACTACTGTGAGGATTAATTTTATGTGTTGTTGAGAATTTAAACTACTCCATAATATTGCTACCTTGGCATCCATTTTGTATGTTTAAGTACCCTTCGGGGGCCTTAAGTTGACACTAGCCCCTTCAAAGAATGCATGCCCTATATAACAGCAGGGGCACAAGTAAATGTAAGGTCCTGATATGACTCCCCCAACTGCCCTTGTAGTAAGCATTGTCATCCAAAGCCTCCCCCTTGTGCACCTTTTATATTAGACTCAAGAAGCTTTCCAAAGCCCGATTCTTTTGGGTTTGAATTGACCAATTCAGCCCTAGCCTGGGAACTCTTGTGGTCTTTTGTTGAACTGTGACTCACCATCTGACATCCTGAGGCTCTACTTGACAAATGATAATTTAACAAGTCACAACATGTGTCAGTTTGACTGCACTAAGTGATGCCCAGATAGCCGGTAAAGAATTATTTCTGGGTGTGTCTGTGAGAGTCTATCCAGAAGATTTGTATTTGAATCAGTAGACTGAGTAAAGGATATCCGCCCTCACCCATGTGCCAGAATAGAACAAAAAGGCAAAGGAAGAGTGAATTCTTTCCTGCTGTCAGACATTGGAGCTCCTGGTTCTCAGGCTTTCACACTCCAGGATTTACACCACCACCTCTCTTCTCCCCTAGAGTTTCAGTCTTGGAGTGGGAGTTACATCATTGGTTCCCCTGGTTCCCAGGACTTCAGACTTGGACTGAATTATACCACCAGCTTTCCTGAGCCTCCAGCTTGCTGACAGCAGATCGTGGGACTTCTCAGCCTGTGTTGCCACATGAGCCAATTCCTATAATAAATCTCTTCATATATTTGTTTTATATCCTTCTGGTTCTGTTTCTAAGGGGAACCCTGACTAATATAACTACTTTATATGAATGTGTAAAGTGAAGGAGTAGAAAAAACACCACTTTGAAATTGAAATCTCAGAATTAGGATGCTCAAATTAATTTTTAAAGACATACTTTCAAGTATTAGATTTAAAATTCTCATGTCTATTTCATAATATTTTCAAAAGTTAACCTTAGGGGCTTCCCTGGTGGCTCAGTGGTTGAGAGTCTGCCTGCCGATGCAGAGGACATGGGTTCGTGCCCCAGTCTGGGAAGATCCCACATGCCACGGAGCAGCTAGGCCTGTGAGCCATGGCCGCTGAGCCTGCGCGTCCGGAGCCTGTGCTCCACAATGGGAGAGGCCACAACAGTGAGAGGCCCGTGTACTGCAAAAAAAAAAAAAAAAGTTAACCTTAAAATGTTAGAGCAATTATAATTAGAAAAATATACCAGTAGAGCAATTATACCTCAGTATGGGAAATTTATTTGAGAACCATTATAACCACTTGGCAGTGTTTTTAAGCTGAGCCATATTCATGATAACTTATTCCAAAAATAATATATTTTCAAATGTATTTACAAGTGTCATCAAGATTTTTGTAGACTATTAGAACTAAAGTTAATAGTTTTTACTGTAACAATGTTAAACATGCCAATTATAGAAGAGTAAATTGCAGGCATTAATAAAATATTGAAAAGTAAGTAAAGATAAACTATTATACATATATATATAGTAGTTGGGTATCTTCTTAGGTCTGGGAAATACCAATTCTAAATAACAGCAACTCTTGGTCCTGTTTTTAAAATAGGTTTGTGGCAGACAAACCATAAGGTAACCCCCAATATTTTCTTGTCTACTAGTGTTTACACCTTTGTCTATTCCCCTCCCCTTGTGTGCACACAGTACCTGTGACTTCCAACCAATAGCAAACTGTAAACAATGGCAGAGGTGATGGAATGTCATTCACTTGATTAGGTTATGTTATGTGACCAGAAGTCACTTCTATGATTATATCATGTTATGTAAGACTATCTTATATCAGACTGGAGGAACAAAGTCATTGCTGGTTTGACAATGTAAGCAGTTATTTTGGGGGGACACATGGGAAACAGGAACTGTGTGCATTATTTAGGACCTAAGGGTAGTCTCCTGCTGGCAGCCAGCAAAATGTCAGGAAATTTGGTTATATAGCCACAAGAACATGAATTCTGCCAACAACCTGAATGAACTTGGAAGTATATTCTTTTCCTAACTATTCCTCCAGATGAGAACCCAGCCCAGCCAACACCTTGATTACAGTCTTGTGAGACCCTAAGCAGTAGAGGCAGCTAAGCTGTCCCAGATCCTTGGCCAACACATAACACGATATAAAAAATGGGTGTTATTTAAAGCTGTTAACTTCATGGTAATTTTTAGCCAGGAATAGAAAACGAATATAAAGTTTAATGTGAAGCTGTCTACGTCTACAATCTATTTGAAGTCTTTAACCTGTTCTTCTACAAATATCTTTTTTGATTAGCTTTGGAAAGGATTATCATCTAGTATATTTTTCAGGATCGCTCCTAAAATTTTAAAACTTTTGTTTTCTTTACAAGTAGGTTTATGAGATATCTACTGTTGTGTAAAAAATTGGCCCAAAATATGAAGGCTTAAAACTACAAACATTAATTACCTCACAGTTTGTAGGGGTTAGAAATTCAGGTATAGCTTAGCTAATAGTTCTGGCACAGCATTTCTCAGAATATTGGAGCCAGGGAGTCTGTTGAGACTGGAACCATCTGAAGGTTTGACTGGGTTGTGGGATTCACGTATAAGATTGCTCAGTCACATTGCTTTTGGTAGGAATATTTCATTCCTTCTATGTGGGCCTCAGCATATAGCAGTTGGCTTTTCCCAGAGTGAACAATCCAAGACAGCAAGGAAGAAGCCTCCAGTGTCTTTTGTGATATAGTCCTCCTGAGTCGTGTACCATCACTTGTATTTTGTAGCCACCTCCTATTGCTGTTGTGGTGAGAGCAAGTGTTGGGAGGATCTGCTTGAAACGCTGTGTGATGTTAATCCTCTTTGTGTGAGTGAGTTGTCCCCAGTAAATTGCATAACAGTAAAAAGTGATTTCTCCTTGTTTTTTTTTGTTTGTTTTTTTTTTTGTGGTATGCGGGCCTCTCAATGTTGTGGCCTCTCCTGCTGTGGAGCACAGGCTCCGGACGCACAGGCTCAGTGGCCATGGCTCATGGGCCCAGCTGCTCCGCGGCATGTGGGATCCTTCCGGACCGGGTTACAAACCCGTGTCCCCTGCATTGGCAGGCAGACTCGCAACCACAGCGCCACCAGGGAAGCCTTGTTTTTGTGTATTTTTCATGTTTAGTGCAATACAGTAAACCTTGTATAACATCATGGGACCCATTCGAAGTGCTACTAGTGATGCTGGAAGTGCTCCCAAGAAACAGAAAAAAGTCGTGACATTACAAGAAAAAGTTGAATTGCTTGACATGCACCTGCCATTTCAAGATAAATCCAGTATAAGGACCATTGTAAGAAAAGAAAAGAAAACTAATTCATAAAGTCCTTGCTGTGGCTAGCAACAGACCTAAAAACCTTGCACTTTTTGTGAAATAACTTTTTATCTCCTATTGAAAATGCAGCTTCTATGTGGGTGCAGGATTGGTATAAGAAAGTCATGCCTATAGACTCTAATATGATTCAAAATAGAGCAGTCACTATATGGCAAAGCAAAAGGAAGGTGAAGGATCTAAAGCTGGAGAATTTAATGCCAGCAAAGGATGGTTTGATCATTTTAGAAAGAGGTTTGGCTTTAAAAATGTCAGGATAACAAGAGAACCAACTTCTGCTAATGAAGAGGCAGCAGACAAGTTTCCAGATACCATTAAGAAAATCACTGAGGAGAAAGGATGTCTTTTTTAAAAATATGTATTTTATTTATTTTTAATTCTTATTGGAGTATAGTTGCTTTACAATGTTGTGTTCCTGCTGTACAGCAAAGTGAATCAGTTATACGTATACATATATCCCCTCTTTTTTAGATTTCATTCCCACTTAGGTCACCAAACAGCACTGAGTAGAGTTCCCTGTGCTATACAGTAGGTTCTCATTAGTTATCTATTTTATACATAATAATATATATATATGTCAGTCCCAATCTCCCAATTCATCCCACCCCCATTCCCCCCTTGGTATCCATAAGTTCTTTACATCTGTGTCTCTATTTCTGCTTTGCAAATAAGTTCATCTGTACCATTTTCTAGATTCCACATATAAGTGATATTATATGATATTTGTTTTTCTGACTTGATTCTGTATGACAGTCTCTAGGTCCATCCACGTCTCTGCAAATGACCCAATTTCGTTCCTTTTAATGGCTGAGTAATATTACATTGTATATATGTACCACATCTTCTTTATCCATTCCTCGGTTGATGGATGTTTAGGTTGCTTCCATGTCCTGGCTATTGTAAATAGTGCTGAAATGAACATCGGGGTGCATGCATCATTTCAAATTATGGTTTTCTCTGGGTATATGCCCGGTAGTGGGATTGCTGTGTCATATAGTAGTTCTATTTTTAGTTTTTTTAGGAACCTCCATACTGTTTTCCATAGTGGCTGTACCAATTTACATTCCCACCAACAGAGTAGGAGGGTTCCCTTTTCTCCACATCCTCTCCAGCATTTATTGTTTGTAGATTTTTTTGATGATGGCCGTTCTGACTGGTGTGAGGTGATACTTCATTGTAGTTTTGATTTACATCTCTCTAGTACTTAGTGATGTTGAGCTTCTTTTCATGTGTTTGTTGGCCATCTGTGCAACAGTCAGGCATGTGCCCGACTCTCCAGCGCCATCCATTTTCAGGGCTAGTTAATTTGGCAGGTGAGTTGTTACACACTCCTTAGCGGATTCCAACGTCCATGGCCACTGTCCTGCTGAAAGGATATCTTCTTGAACAGGTTTTTAACGCAGACAAAAGTGTCCTATTCTGGGGGGAAAATGCCACAAAGGACTTTTATTAGTAAGGAAGAGAAGCAACTATCAGAATTTAAGGCAGGAACGGGTAGGATAACTCTACTGTTTTGTGCAAATGGAGTTGGGTTTATGAACAGGACTGCCTTTACCCTATAGAGCAGCTAACCCCCGAGCCTTGAAGGGAAAAGATAAACACCAGCTGCCAGTCTTTTGGTTGTACAACAAGAAGGACTGGACGACAACCTTTTTTTTCTGGATTGGTTCCATTAATGCTTTGTCCCTGAAGTCAGGAAATACTTTGCCAGTAAGGGATGGCCTTCTGAGTTTCTTTTGATATTGGACAATGCCCCTGGCCATCCAGAACTCCATGAGTTCAATACTGAGGGCGTCAAAGTGGTTTATGCCCCCAAATACATGTCTCTAATTCAGCCTCTAGGTCTGAGGGTCATAAGGACCTTTAAGGCTCATTACACACAGTACTGTATGGGAAAGATTGTCAATGCTATAGAAGAGAACCACGATAGAGAGAACATCATGAAAGTCTGGAAGGAGTACACCATTGAAGATGCCATTGTTGTTATAGAAAAAGCCATGAAAGGCATCAAGCCCAAAACAATAAATTCCTGCTGGAAATAAAACTGTCCAGATATTGTGCATGACTTCACAGGATTTATGACAGAGCCATCAAAGAAATCATGAAATAGATTGTGGATATGGCCAAAAAGATGGGGGGAGTGAGTGATTCAAGATATGGATCTATGGAGAAATTCAAGAGCTAACAGACACCACACCAGAGGAATTAACATATGACAACTTGATGGAGATGAGTGCTTCTGGACCAGTGCCAGACGACAAGTAAGAAGACTTAGAAGCAGTGCCAGAAAACAAATTGACGTTAGACAATCTAGCAGTGTTCCAGTTATTCAAGACTGCTTTTGACTTCTTTTATGACAGGGACCCTTATATGATACAGGTGCTGAAACTAAAGCAAATCTTGGAAGAAGGATTAGTACCATATAGAAACAGTTTTAGAGAAATGAAAAGGCAAAAAAGTCAGACAAATTATCATGTATTTCTGTAATGTTGCACCGAGTGTGCCTGCCTCTCCTGCCTCCCCTTCTGCCTCTGCCATCCCTGAGACTGCAAGGCCAAACCCTCCTCATCCTCCTCAGTCCAGTCAATGTGAAGATGATGAAGATGAAGAATTTACGATGATCCACTTTCACTTAATGATAGCAAATAATCATCATTCTCTACAGTTTAGAAACGTATCTATTGTGTATGTCTGTGAGTGTCTTCATATGAAAATCTAATAAACTTCCAGCAAAAACTCTATGAGACCTTTTTAGTCACCATCGTCATCATCATCCCCTAAGAATTTATTGTATATAACATCCCGTACAAGACTTGTATTGAGCTGGGTAACCTATCCTTACATAGGCATAATGTGAATGACATTTAATATAAAATTAATAGTGGGTTAGTATTCTTACTATTTTATAACTTTACTTTCAAAGAATGACATTACAGTATGCCTCTTGTTATTGGAGAAACTGTGCATCAGCCTTATCACAGATAATTGGTTTTTTAAAAGTGTAATAACCTTTCCAATACTGTATTATGAATGTGACTGTAATATTTTATACCATAAAATTTTTATAACATTTCATTCATTAGTGTATAGGCTATCATATTGATTACACTAGGCTACCATAAAGCAATCTTTGTTATCAATGTGTGAATCATTATACCTGTAAATAAATATTAATATCTTTTTTCACATTGTTTCATTTTTGATGTCTAGTGTTAATAATATGTATAACATTCTAAAGTGTTTTGTATCATATAAGAGTGTTGTGGGTACTCACAGACGATTCATCTTGTAAACAAATGATGTAAACTTATGGTATCAATTAATATATTACAGTACTGTAAATGTATTTTCTCTTATGATTTTCTTAATAACATTCTCTTTTCGCTAGCTTACTTTATGGTAAGAATGTAGTATAAAATACATATAGCATACAAATACGTGTTAATTGACTCTGTGTTATCAGTAAGACTTCTGGTCAACAGTTGGCTATTAGTAAAGTTTTTAGGGAGTCAAAAGTTATATGCAGGTATTTGACTGAATGAGGGTTTGGTGCCCCTAGCCCCCACATTATTCAAGAGTCAACTGTATTTATGTAATAATGAGACCTCTATAAAAAGAAATGTGTAAAATGAAAGGAATATTGAAATAATTATGCAGCTATGCAAATAACTACTCTGTCTCTTTTCCCTTTCTCACACACACACACACACACACACACACACACATTCATGCCCTTATTCAGTTTTGCTAGTATATTTTTAGTGGTTATTTATATTATTATTTTAAACTCAACAAACTGTGGGATAATAGTTTTAATTGATGGGAAAGAATAGAATGCTTGGTGTAAATTTAAGAAGCATCTCATTATTTATTTAAGTGGTATGCAGGTTTTAGCTTAGGTGATTGAGTAACTTGGTCATTCTAATGTTTTTTTCCATTCCAACTTCAGTTAAAAAGTTTGGAGATTAATAGCAGACTGGTTATAAGTAACAGCTTACCACATACATTAGTAATGTGGTTTGTAAACTCATTGAAAGATTGTGGTAGCTGAAGTAAAACAGTCATGTTGCTCTACAGAGTGGTGTTTTATCTTCCCCTTTCTCTAAGTATCTCAGCTTTGAGTCATTCCTGAAGAAGGGCTTAATCACGTTCCAGCAAGTCTCTTCATCTTTGACATCCATCTGCACTGCTGAGCTCTGTGGACCTGGTCTTATACTGGTTCGGTTTCTGTAGCATCTTTATTAAGCTATAAAAAAGGAGAATGAATATTAACAAATCCATTAAAATATTATAGAGGGTTGATAAAAATACAAGTAGACTAAAATGCAAGGACAGAATCCTTCAGTAAAGAACCATGCATGTTAATATCTATGAAGTAAAAGACCACAAGTAGATAGATTCAAATGACTGTTGAGAGGAACTGGGGAAAATACAACAATAATGCAGAAAACGGCTCAAGGACAGTGATCTAAAAACATATTCACTTGCATGGGATTTAGTAAGAAGAAACAACATTTTTAAGAAAGCTTAAATTAACTAAGTGAAGTAATTTAGGAAGAGAAAGACAAATACCATATGATATCACTTATATGTGGAATCTAAAATATGACACAAATGAACATATCTATGAAACAGACTCACAGACATAGAGAACAGACTTGTGGTTGCCAGTGAGGAGGGGAGTAGGGGAGGGAAGTATTGGGAGTTTGGGATTAGCAGATGTAAACTATTATGTATAGGATGGATAAACAACAAGGTCCTACTGTATAGCACAGGGAACTATATTCAATATATTGTGATAAACCATAATGGAAAAGAATGTGAAAAAGAACATATATATATATATATATATATATATATATATATATATATATATATATATATATATATATATATATGTATAACTGAGTCACTTTGCTGTACAGCAGAAATTAACACAACATTGTAAATTAACTATACTTCAATAAAATTTAAGAAAAGAATGTATTAAAAGGCTACCATTTAAAATGAATTTGAGGATTTTTTTTTCAAAAAAGTCACTAAAAGATCAATAGGCAGCATTAATAAAAACTCCTGAGGAGAGGTGAGAATCTAATTTCTATAGCTGCCATATTATGATATTCAAAATGTCCACTTTTCAAGAAAAATCTAAAAGACATTTTAATAAAAGAAAATGTGGGACTTCCCTGGTGGCACAGTGGTTAAGAATCTGCCTGCCAATGCAGGGGACATGGGTTTGAGCCCTAGTCCAGGAAGATCCCACATGCCATGCAGCAACTAAGCCCATGTGCCACAACTACTGAGCCTGTGCTTTAGAGCCTGCAAGCCACAACTACTGAGCCTGCGTACCACAAATACTGAAGCCTGCACACCTACAGCCCATGCTCCACAACAAAGAGAAGCCACCTCAATGAGAAGCCCACACACCGCAATAAAGAGTAGCCCCTGCTTGCCACAACTAGAGAAAGCCCACATGCAGCAATGAAGACCCAATGCAGCCAAAGATAAATAAATTATATAAAAAATGAAAATATGGCACATTAACAGGAGAAAAATCAATACAAACATGCTTGAGGAAGCACAAATGATGTATTTCTAGACAAAGACTTTAAGTTGGTTGTTTTAAATGAGTTTAATAGAATGAGTTTTGAAGTGTTCAAAGAGCTAAAGGAAACTATTATCTAACAAACTAAAGAAAAGTGTGAGAAAATGTCTCACCAAAGTGAGAATATCAATAAAAAGATAGAAATTATATAAAGAGTAACTAAATAGAATATTTAAACTTGAAAAGTATAGTAACTTGAATTCCTTTTATTTCTTTTTCTTCTCTGATTGCTGTGACTAGGACTTCTGATACTATGGTGAATAAAAGTGGTGAGAGTGGGCATCCTTGCCTTGTTCCCAATCTTAGAGAAAATGCTTTCAACTTTTCACTGTTGAGTATGATGTCTGCTGTGGGTTTCTCATATATGGCCTTTATTATGTTGAGGTATGTTCCTTGTATGCCCACAGTCTGGATAGTTTTTATCCTAAATGGATGTTGAATTTTGTCAAAAGCTTTTTTTGCATCAGTTGATATAATCATATGTTTTGTTTTGTTTTGTTTTTTGTTTTTTTGTTTTTGCGGTACACGGGCCTCTCACTGCTGTGGCCTCTCCCGTTGCAGAGCACAGGCTCCAGCCGCACAGGCTCAGCAGCCATGGCTCACAGGCCCAGCTGCTCCTCAGCATATGGGATCCTCCCGGATTGGGGCACGAACCCATGTCCCCTGCATAGGCAGGTGGGCTCTCAACCACTGCGCCACCATGGAAGCCCAATCATATGGTTTTTATTCAATTTGTTAATGTGGTGTATCACATTGATTGATTTGTGGATGTTGAAAAATCCTTGCATCCCTGGGATATATCCCACTTGGTCATGGTGTGTGATCCTTGTAATGTATTGTTGTATTCGGTTTGCTAATATTTTGTTGAGGATTTTTACATCTATGTCTGTTAGTTATATTTGTAATTTTCTTTTTCTTGTGATACCTTTGTCTCGTTTTGGTATCAGGGTGATGCTGGCTTCATAGAATGAGTTTTGAAGTGTCCCTTCATCTGCAGTTTTTTGGAATACGTTAAGAAGTGTGGGTGTTAACTCTTCTTTAACTGTTTCATAGAATTCACCTGTGCAGCCATCTGGTCCTGGACTTTTGTTTGTTGTGAGTTTTTAAATTACTGATTCAGTTTCATTACTGGTAAGTGGTCTGTTCATATTTTGTATTTCTTACTGGTTCAGTTTTGGAAGATTGTACATTTGTAAGAATTTGTCCATTTCTTCTTGGTTGTTCATTTTATTGGCATATAGTTGTTTGTAGTAGTCTCTTATGATCCTTGGTGTTTCTGTGGTGTCAGTTGTAACTTCTCCTTTTTCATTTCTTATTTTATTGATTTGGGCCCTCTCCCTTTTTTTCTTGATGAGTCTGGCTAAAGGTTTATCAATTTTGTTTATCTTAAAAAAAACAGCTTTTAGTTTCATTGATCTTTTCTATTTTAGTCTCTATTTCATTTATTTCTGCTCTGATCTTTATGATTTCTTTAATTCTTTTTTTTAAAACATCTTTACTGGAGTATAATTGCTTTACAATGGTATGTTAGTTTCTGCTTTATAACAAAGTGAATCAGCTATACATATACATATGTCCCCATATCTCCTCCCTCTTGCATCTCCCTCCCAACCCCGCATCCCACCCCTCTAGGTGGTCACAAAGCACCGAGCTGATCTCCCTGTGCTATGCAGCTGCTTCCCACTAGCTATCTGTTTTATATTTGGTAGTATATATTAGTCCATGCCACTCTCTCACTTCGTCCCAGCTTACCCTCTCCCCTCCCAGTGTTCTCAAATCTATTGTCTTCATCTGCATCTTTATTCCTGTCCTGTTCCTAGGTTCTTCATAACCTTTTTTTTTTTGGTTTGTTTTTAAACTCCATATATATGTGTTAGCATATGATATTTGTTTTTCTCTTTCTGGCTTCACTCTGTATGACAGACTGTAGGTCCATCCACTTCACTACAAATAACTCAATTTCGTTTCTTTGTATGGCTGAGTAATAGTCCATTGTATCTATGTGCCACATCTTCTTTATCCTTTCATCTGTCAGTGGACACTTAGGTTGCTTCCATGTCCTGGCTATTGTAAATAGAGCTGCAATGAACATTGTGATACATGGCTCTTTTTGAATTATGGTTTTCTCAGGGTATATGCCCAGTAGTGGGATTGCTGGGTCATATGGTCATATCTATTTTTATTTTTTTAAGGAACCTCCATACTGTTCTCCATAGTGACTGTATCAATTTACATTCCTACCAACAGTGAAAGAGGGTTCACTTTTCTCCACACCCTCTCCAGCATTTATTGTTTGTAGATTTATTAATGATGGCCACTCTGACTGGTGTGAGGTGATACTTCATACTTCTTTTCTTAATTAATTAATTTTTGGCTTCATTGGCTCTTTGTTGCTGCATGTGGGCTTTCTCTAGGTGCAGTGAGTGTGGGCTACTCTTCATTGTGGTGTGCAGGCTTCTCATTGCAGTGGCTTCTCGTTGTGGAGCTTGGGCTCTAGGCATGTGGGCTACAGTAGTTGTGGCATGCGAGCTCAGTAGTTGTGGCTCACGGGCTCTAGAGTGCAGGCTCAGTAGTTGTGGCACATGGGCTTAGTTGCTGCATGGCATGTGGGATCTTCCCTTACCAGGGATTGAGCCCATGTCCCCTGCATTGGCAGGTAGATTCCCAACCACTGCTCCACCAGGGAAGTCCCGATTTCTTTACTTCTAATTTTGGGTTTTATTTGTTTTTCTTTCTCTAGTTCCTTTAGGTATAAGGTTATGTTGTTTGATATTTTTCTTGTTTCCTGAGGTAAGCTTGTGTCAGTGTAAACTTCTCTCTTATAACTGCTTTTGCTGCATCTCGTAGGTTTTGGACTGTTGTGTTTTCATTTTCATTTGTCTGTAGGTAGTTTTTTAAATTTCCATTTTGATTTCTTCAGTGATCCATTGGTTGTTTAGTCCATATAGTTTTGCCTTCACATGTTTGTGGTTTTTGCAGTTTTTTTCTTGTAGTTGATGTCTAGTCTCATAGCACTGTGGTCGGAAAAGACGCTTGATATGATTCCAATTTTCTTAAATTTACTGAGGCTTGTTTTGTGGCCTAGCATGTGATCTATCCTGGAGAATATTCCATGCACACTTGAAAAGAATGTCTATGCTGCTGCTTTTGGTTGGAATGCTTTATATTAATATCGATTAAGTACAACTGGTCTAATGTGTCATTTAAGGCCAGTATTTTATTGTTTATTTTTTGTCTGGATTATCTATCCATTTATGTAAGGAGGGTGTTAAAGTCCCCTACTTTTATTGTGTTACTGTCAATGAGAAAAATGAACACAAGGATACTGATAAAGGAAATCATCAAACTAAATGGGGAGAACCTAAAAGAAGAGGAAAAGAACAGGGAAAACTGACAAAAATAATCAGAAAACAGGTATAAGTACGTACCTATCAATAATTACTTTAAATGTCAGTGGACTAAATGCTCCAATCAAAAGACATAGGGTGGGCTTCCCTGGTGGCACAGTGGTTGAGAGTCCGCCTGCCAATGCAGGGGACACGGGTTCGTGCCATGGTCTGGGAAGATCCCACATGCCACGGAGCGGCTGGGCCCATGAGCCATGGCCACTAAGCCTGCGTGTCCGGAGCCTGTGCTCCGCAATGGGAGAGGCCACAACAGTGAAAGGCCCGCATACCGCAAAAAAAAAAAAAAAGACATAGGGTGGCTGGATAAAAAAAACAAGACCCATCTATATGATGCTTACAAGAGACTCACTTCAGAACTAAAGACACATGCATACTGAAAATGAAGCGATGGAAAAAGATATTTTATGCAGATGGAAATGATAGGAAAGGGGTGGTAGCAATAATATCAGAAAAAATCTTTAAAGCAAAGTCTAACAAAAGACAAAGGCATTATACTATGATAGAGGGATGAATACAAGAAGTGTATATTTTACTTTTTAACATTTATGAATCCAAGGAGCACCTAAGTATATAATGAAAATACAGATATAAAGGGAAAATTTGACAATACAGTAATGGCAGGGAACTTTAGCATCCCAATTTCATCAAAAGACAGATCATCAAGTTCTAAAGACTTCACCAAAAAACTATTATAAATAAGAGATGGATTCAGTAAGTTGCAGAATAGAAAATTAATACACAGAAATCTGTTGAATTTCTATACAGTAATAATGAGCTATCAGAAAGAGAAGTGAAGAAGACTATCTCATTTACAGTTGTATCAAAAAGAATAATACACCCAGGAACAAATTTAACAAGGTGAAACAAGGTGAAATACCTGTACTCTGAAGAGTAGAAGATATTGTTGAAGAAGACACAAGTAAATGGAAAGATATTTCCTGCTCATTGATTGGAATAATTCACATTGTTTAAATGTCCATATTATTTAAAAGAATCTGTACATTCAGTGCAATTCCTGTCTGAATCTTAAGGACATTTTTCACAGAAATAGAACAAAAAGATTCTAAAATTTATGTGGAACCACAAAATACCCCAAATAGTCAAAGCAACCTTGAGAAAAAAGATCAAATCTGGAGGTGTGACACTCTCTACTTTCAAAGTGTATTACAAAGGTATAGTAATCAAAACAGCATGGTATTAGCAGAAACCCAGACATATGTGGACAATTAATTTATGATAAAGTAGCAAAGAACATACAATGGAGAAACAATACTCTTTTCAGTAAATGATGTTGGGGAAACTTGACAGTCACATGCAAAGCAAAAAGAAAAATGAAACTTGATCACCTTGTTTCACCATAAACAAAAATCACCTGAAAATGGATTGTTTGTAAGCTTTGAATGTAAGAACTGGAACCATAAAACTAGAATAAAACATAGGCAGTATGCTCTTTGAAATCAGTCTCAGCATTATCTTTCTGGATATGTCTCCTCAGGCATGGGGACCAAAACAAAAATAAACAAATGAGACTACATTAAACTAAATAGTTTCTGCCTATCAAAGGAAATCATGAACAAAACAAAAAGAGAGCCTACTGAATGGGAGAAGATATTTGCAAATCATATATCCAATAAGGGGTTAGTATCCAAAATATATAAAGAATTCATAGAACTCAAAAACAAAAGCAAGCAACCTGATTAAAACGGGGGGCAGAGGAAATGAATAGACATTTTCCAAAGAAGACATACAGATGGCCAACAGGCACATGAAAAAATGTTCAACATCAGTAAATATTAGTGAAATAAATATCTGGTAAAGATAAATAAATGGGAAAATGTGTAATGCCAATTTTTATTTTCTACATGATTGAAAAGATAAATGCATTAAAATTATCATTCTATTTATTGGGCACACAATTTATAAATATGTAGTCTATGTCATCAATGATAGAAGGAGGGAAGGACAGAGCTCTACTGAAGCAGAGGTTTTGTATGATATTGAAGTTAAGGTGGTATACATTCTTTTTTGTTTTTTAATTGAAGTGTAGTTGATTTACAATGTTGTGCCAATCTCTGCTGTACAGCAAAGTGCCTCAATTATACACATATAGACATTCTTATTTATTTATTTATTTATTTATTTATATTTATTTTGGCAGTATGCGGGCCTCTCACTGTTGTGGCCTCTCCCGTTGCAGAGCATAGGCTCTGGATGCACAGGCTCAGCAGCCATGGCTTATGGGCCCAGCCGCTCCGTAGCATGTGGGATCTTCCTGGACTGGGGCATGAACCCATGTCCCCTGCATTGGCAGGTGGTCTCTCAACCACTGCACCACCAGGGAAGCCCCCTAGACATTCTTTTTTAAATTTTTTTTTCCATTTTGTTTTATCCAGGACATTGGATATTGTACCCCTTGCTATACAGTAGGACCTTTTTGTTAATCCATTCTAAGTGTAATAGTTTGCATCTACCAACCCCAAATTTCCAGTCCATCCCTCTCCCTCCCCCATCCCTCTCCCTCCCCCATCCCCCTTGGCAACCACAAGTCTGATCTCTATGTCTGTGAGTGTGTTTCTGTTTTGTACATAGGTTCATTTGTGCCATATTTTAGATTCCACATATATGTAATATCATATGGTATTTTTCTATTTCTGACTTGCTTCACTTAGTATGATAATCTCTGTTTGCATCCAGGTTGCTGCAAATGGCCTTATTTTGTTCTTCTTTATGGCTGAGTAGTATTCCATTGTTTATATGTACCACATCTTTATCCATTTTCTGTCAGTAGACATTTAGGTTTTTCCATATTTTGGCTATTGTTAATAGTGCTGCTGTGAACATTGGGGTGCATATATCTTTTTGAATTATAGTTTTGTCTGGTTATATGCCCAGGACTGGGATTGCTGCATCATATGATAATTCTATTTCTACTTTTCTGAGGAACCACCGTACTGTTTTCCATAGTGGCTGCACCAACTTACATTCAAGGTTGGTATACATTCTAATTAGACTCTTATAACCTTAAGGTGCTAAATGTAATGATCAGTGTAACCACAAAGTACCTATGTATAGAATATACACTAAAAGTAATGAGAAGGGAATCAAAATGTTTCACTAGAAAAAAAATCATCCAAACACAAAAGATGTCAGTAATGATAGGAAATGAGTTACAAAAATTCCATAAGGCATATAGTAAGCAAATAGCAAAATAGCAGAAGTACCTCCTGATTAATAACTACTTGGAATTTTAAAGGAATAAAATCTTTAATCAAAGGACATAGCTTGGGGCTTCCTGGGGGTGCAGTCGTTGAGAGTCCACCTGCTGATGCAGGGGAGGTGGGTTTATGCCCCGGTCCAGGAAGATCTCACATGTCGCGGAGTGGCTGGGCCCGTGAGCCATGGCCGCTGAGCCTGTGCGTCTGGAGCCTGTGCTCCCCAACGGGAGAGGCTACAGCAGTGAGAGGCCCGCATACGGCAAAAAAAAAAAAAAAAAAGACATAGCTTGACAGAATAGATAAAACATCGTCAAACTATATTGTATCTAAAAGAGACTCATGGGGACTTCCCTGGTGGCACAGTGGTTAAGAATCAGCCTGCCAATGCAGGGGACACGGGTTCAATCCCTGGTCTGGGAAGATCCCACATGCTGCAGAGCAACTGGACCTGTGCGCCACAACTACTGACCCTGTGCTCTAAAGCCCGCGAGCCACAGCTACTGAAGCCCGCATGCCTAGAGCCTGTGCTCCACAGCAAGAGAAGCCACCGCAATAAGAAGCACACACAATGCAGGGAAGAGTAGCCCCCGCTCGCCGCAACTAGAGAAAGCCCACATGCAGCAACAAAGTCCCAATGCAGCCAAAAATAAATAAAATAATTTGTTAAAAAAAAAAGAAAAGGGACTCATTTTAGATCTAACACACAAATATACTGACATTGAAGAAGACTCCATGCAAATAGTAACTGAAAGAGATCAGGGGTGTCTATACTAATATGAAATAAAGTAGATTTTAAATCAAGAAGTTTATAGTAGATGAAGGAGTTATATATTAATAAAATATTCAATTCAACAAGAAGACATAACAATTGTAAACATTTACAAACCTAATAACAGATCCTCAAAATGTATGAAGGAAACTGGATAGAATTGAAGGAAGAAATAGATAGTTCTTCGTAAGCATGAGAGGCTTCAATACTTCTCTTTCTATAATGGAAATAGCAACCAAACAGAAAATAAGTAAGGAGTTAGAGGACTTGAACAACTCTGAACCAAATACACCTAACAGACATATATAAAGTACATTCTACACAACAATAGCAGATTACACATTCTCTCACATGCACATGGAACTTTCTCCAGGACAGAGTATATTTTAAGCTACAAAACAAGTCTCAATAGATGTAAAAAGATTGTTATCATACAAAATATCTTCACTGACCACAACAGGATGAAGTTAGATATCAACAACAGAAGGAACTAATAAAATCACAAATATTTTAAAATTAACACACTCAAACAGCCAATTGGTCAAAGAAGAAATTGTAATGTAAATTAGAAAATACTTAGAGACAAGTGCAAATAAAAACACATTAAAATTATGCTATGCAGTGAAAACAGTTGTTAGAGGAAAATGTATATCTGTAATTATGTAAATCAAAAAAGAATAAAGGTCTCAGATCAGTAACCTAATTTCACACCTGAAGGAGCCAGAAAAAAAAGAAGAAACTATCCCAAAGGTAACAGAAAGAAGGAAATAATGAAGATCAAAGTAGTGATAAAATAGAGACTAAGCAAACAATAGAGAAAATTAATTAGAAGACGGTTCCTTGGAAAGATAAACAAAATCACCAAATGTTTAGTAAGACTAAGAAAAAACAGGGAGTGAGAGTACATACAAATAACTAAGATGAGAAATGTAAGTGGTGACACAACAACTGACCTTAACAAAATAAACTGAATTGTAAGAAAATAGTATGAAAAATTGTACAGCAAATTAGATAACGTAGAAGAAATGGATAAATTCCTTGAAATACACAATTCACCTAAACTGACTCAAGAAGAAATAGAAAATCTCAACAGACCTAACAAGTAAAGAGAATGAATAACTAACATAACACCTGACAAAAAAATTAAGTCCTGAATTAATTTTGGTGATTTCCACCAAACATTTAAAGAAGAAATAAAAACAATACTTTTAGTACTCTTTCAAAAAATTAAAGTACTTCCTAACTCATTCTATGAGAACAGCATTACTCTGATGCAAAGCCAAATAAAGACATAACAAGGAAGAAAATTATAGATCAATATCCCTTATTAATATAGATGCAAAAGTCCTCAACAAAATCTTAGAAAACCAAATCCAGTTGCATATTAAATGGATTGATTACTCACCATGACCAAGTCAAATTTATTCCAGGAATGCAAGGGTGGTTCAACATAAGAAAATCAATCAATGTAATACATGATGTGAATAGAGCAAAGGGAAAAAAAACCTCATGATCATCTCAATTTATGCAGGAAAGGCATTTGACAAAATCCAGCATCCTTTTTTGATAAAGACTCTGAAAACTGGGAATATAGGGAAAATTCTGCAACATGATACAGGACATTTATGAAAAACCCACAGTTAACATCATACTCATTGATGAAAGACTGCAAATTTTACCCCTAAGATCACTGACAAGACAAGGATACCCACTTTCATCATTTGCCATTCATGTCTTACTGGAATTACTAGCAATGGCTATTATACAAGAAAAAAGGGGGCATCAGCATTGGAAATGAAGGGGTAAAGCTACCTCTATTCACAGATTATGTGATCTAATCTTTCGAAAATTCAAAAGAATCCACAAGAAAGCTAGTAGAACTAAAAAGCAAGTTCTTCATAATTGCAGGGTACAAATGAAAACAAAAATCAGATGTGTATCTGTACATCAGCAACAATCCAAAATGAAATTAAGAATGGAATTCCATTTATAATAATATCTAAAAGCCTAAATCCAAGGAGAGAACGGAAATCTTGGGGAGCTGCCGTCTGCACCTCCATGACCAGCACAGCCATGCCAGAGCCAACAGGAGACCCAGGCCATCACCCCATCACTGCTGCTTCTATCCACCTGCTTCCATGTCCTTGGACTCCTTCCAACAGCTTGCTAAAACATGATGGATTACTATGAAGTTCTATGCATGCAGAGACATGCTTCATCCAAGGATATTAAAAAGGCTTCTTGGAAACAGGCATCAGCATAGCAACCAGATAAAAATCTTGAGAAGAAAAAGAGGAGAGAAAATTCAAATAGCCAAGGTATATGAGGTGTTTGAGATGTTATCACATATTAAAAAATGGGACATCTATGACAGATATGCTAAAAACAAGTGATGGAGGTGGAAGTCATTTTGACAGGCCATTTGAGTTTGGCTTCAGATTCCTTAATCCAGATGTCTTCAGGGAATATTTTGGTGGAAGATACTTTTTTTTATTTGACCTCTTTGAAGACCCACTTGAGAACATATTTGCAGAGGCCCCATGGAAACAAAAGCTGGGGCACAGGGTCATTTTTCTCTGCCTTAAGTGGATTTCCATCTTTTGGAGGTATATGTTCTTTTGACCCAAAATTTACATTGTTCAGTTCACTACGTCATGGGGGACTCACTTCATTCTCTTCCATGTCATTTGGTGATAGTGGGATGGGCAACTTCAAATCTATGTCAACTTCTACTAAATTAATTAATGGCAGAAAAATCACTGCAAAGAGAATTGTCAAGAATGGTGAAGAAAGATTAGAAGTTGAAAAAGATGGCCAGTTAAAGTCCTTAACAATAAAATGCAAGGAGCAGCAGCTATGCTTGGATAAGGAGTAATTGCATGCATTTAACTGAAATGTTAAACTATAAATATAGGAACATTTCCTGAAGATTTAAAATGAATTCAACTTTTAGTATAACTGCACCTAATGTAAAGTATTTATAAACAGTTCACTGGAACCCCTATTTGTCATATGCTTTCAAGTTTATTGTTGGGACCACATAACAGTTCCATATTTTTTGGTCTTTAAAATTGTTGTAAATCTGTATATGCACATTGCTTTTTTTATTAAATGTAATCTAAGGTGGCTTTGATTCTTTTGTACACTAACACCAGCACAGACCTTCTTTTGCATTGTGTTTGAAACATGAGCCAAGTAGTGTCAGTCTGCTGTGAAGTCAGTATTGCCAGGATGAATCTTACACACACACACACACACAAACACACACACACATACATACACAAATTCTATTTTTTTCAGTATTTAGTAGTGAAAGACTTTAATGCATTAATGGTAACACACTTTTGATTTAATATAAATTGAGGATGTTTTCTACTTGTGCATGAATGCTGGCCACTTAGTACATTTTGACAATTGTTTAAACATGTAATGATAAGCTTAGGTTTAAAAAAGTAAAGCTGGTAAGCTGGGTCTTTGTCATCTGCTTAAAAAAAATAATGGAAATGTGAATGTGTTTGATGCATTCCTTCCTGAGTGGGACCTGTAAAAACTTAATTAATTTAATTAATTTATGAATTAAATTCTCAGTAATAAATTTAGACAAAATGCTAGTACACCAAAAATTATAAAACATTTTGCTGAGAGAAATTAAAGAAGACCTAAATAAATGCAAAGACATCCTGTGTTTATGGATTGGAAAACTTAATACTGTTAAGATGAGAATGCTACTCAAAATGATCTACAGATTCAATGCAATCATCAGAATTTTAATGACATTTTTGGTAGAAATCAAAAAGACCCATCCTAAAATTCATATGGAATCTCGAGTCCATGTTAGCCAAAACAATCTTGAAAGAGATGAATAAATTTGGAGGACTTGCAATTCCAAACTTCAAAACTTACTACAAAGCTACAGTAGGTAAAACAGGATGGTACTGGTGTTAAGGACAGACATAGAGATAGGTGGAATAGTATATAAAGGCCAGAAATAAACCCTCACATATATAATCGATTCGTTTTTGACAAATGTGCCAAGACCATTTAGTAGGGAAAGGACAATTTTTTCATAATTGGTGCATGGAAAACTGCATGGATATTCACATGTAAAAGAATGAAACTCGACCCTCATACCATATACATAAATTAACTCAAAATGGATCAAATATCTACATTTATATTGCAAAGCTTTAAAACTCTTAGAAGAAAACACTGCAGAAAATCCTAATGACATTGGCTGTGGCAATGATTTCATGCATATGACACCAAATGCACAAGAGATAAATGAAAAAATAATGGGACGTCATGAAAATTAAGAAATTTTATGCATTAAATGATCCTATGAAGAAAGCAGAAAGACAATCTGAAGAATGCTATAGAATATTTTCAAACCATAAATCTGATAAGAGATTAATACCCAGGATACATAAAAACATTTAAAACTCAACAATAGAAAGACAAACAAACCCACCCCAAATTGGTAAAGGTCTTAAGTACACATTTCTCCAAAGAAGATATACAACCTGCTGGTAAGTTCATGAAAAGATGTTGAACGTGATTAGTCATCAGGGAAATATAAATAAAAACCACAGTAAGATACCATTTCACACCTACAAAGGATGTCTATAATTAAAAAAAAAAGAAAACAAGTGTTGTCAAGAATATGGAGAATTTGGAATCTTTGTGCATTTCTGGTGGGAATGTAAAAAGGTGAAATTGCTATGAAAAAGTTTGGCAATTTTTCAAAAGGTTCAATATAGAACTACCAAATGATACAGCAATTTCACTCCTAGATTTATATCCAAAAGAACTCAAAACAGTGACTCAGATATTTGTAACAAGTTTCATAGCAGCATTATTCACAATAACCAAAAGGTGGAAACAACTGAAGTGTCAATCAACAGGTGAATGGATAAACTATATGTGGTATATTCATACAATGGAATATCATTGTGTCACAAAAAGGAATTACATTTTGATATAGGATATACCATGGGTAAACCTTGAAAACATTATGCTTAGTGAAATAAGCCAGATACAGATGAAAATATAATATTGTATCCTTTCACTTTTATGACACACCTAGAATAGGCAAATTCATAGAGACAGAAAGTAGAACAGAGATTACCAGAGGCTGGGGGCAAAGGATGGGGTTAGAAGCTAAAGTTTTTGTTTAATGTGTATGGGGGCTTTGTTGGGATGATGAAAATGTTTTGGGTATTGATTTAGTAGTGACGTTTACAAAACATTGTGAGTATATTTAATGCCACTTACAAATGATTAAAATGATAAAAAATTATGTATATTTTACCACAATAAAAATGAAAAAGAAATTAAGGCATTTCCAGATCTACAAAAACTGAAGGGTTTTTTTTTACTAGCAGACCTGCCCTTTAATGAATGCTAAAGAGAGTCCTTTAGTTTGAAATATATGGATACTAGACAGTAACTCAATTCGACATGAAGAAATAAAGAACAGCAGGAAAGGTAACTAAATAGGTAAATGTAAATGCCAGTATTATTGTATTTTTGGCTTATAACTTCTTTTTCGCTATATGATTTAAAAGACAGTTGCAAAAAGCAGTAATTATAAATCTGCATTAATGGGAACACAACATGTAAAGATGTATTCTGTGGCAATAGAAGCATACAGATTGGGAGAGGAATGGAGATATGTAGAAGCAAAATGTATACTATTGAAATTATGTCAGTGTTAATCTGAACTAGATTGTTATAAGTTAAGATGTTAATTGTAATCCTAAAGCAACCAGTAAGATAATGGCTAAAAGATATAGTAAAATAAATGACAAGGGAATGAAAATAATACACTAGAAAATATCTATTTAATACTAAAAAAGGAAATAAAATAAGTATGGAGAAACCAAAAAGACATAAGATATGGAACATTAATATCCAAATGCTACAAATAAGTCCTTCCTTATCCATAATTACTTTAGATGTAAGTGGACTAACCTCTCCAATTAAAAGGCAGAGATTAGCAGAATGGATTTTTTTAAAAAAATGATCCAACTAAATGCTGTCTACAGATACTTTAGTTTTAATGACACAAATTGTTTGAAAGTAAAAATATAGTGTACGGAAACTACTCACAAGAGAGCTGAAGTTCATATGCTAATATCAGACAAAATAGACTTTGAAATAAAATTGTCACTAGAGAGAAAGGACATTTTTTTTTTGGCTGCATTGGGTCTTCATTGCTACACGTGGGCTTCCTCTAGTTGCGGTGAGCAGGGGCTACTCTCCATTGTGGTGCATGGGCTTCTCATTGCGGTGGCTTCTCTTGTTGCAGAGAACAGGCTCTAGGTGCATGGGCTTCAGTAGTTGCAGCACGTGGGCTCAGTAGTTGTGGTGCATGGGCTCTAGGGCACACAGGCTTCAGTAGTTCTGGTGCGTGGGCTCCATAGTTGTGGCTCACAGGCTCTAGAGTGCAGGCTTAGTAGTTGTGGCACACAGGCTAGTTGCTCCATGGTGTGTGGAATCTTCCAGGACCAGGGATCGATCCCGTGTCCCCTGCATTGGTAGGCGGATTCTTAAACACCACACCACCAGGGAAGTCCTGAGAAAGGACATTATATAATGATGAAATCATCAATCCCTGGAAAAAATATAATAAATTAAACACCTCACAACAGAGCACCTCACAACAGAGCTCCAAAATGTATAAAGTAAAAATGGAGAGAATGGAAGGGAGAAATAGGTAATTTAATCATAAGAGTTGGATATTTCAATACCCTACTTTCAATAATGGACAGAAACAGTAGATAGAAGATCAGCAAGGAAATGGAAGACTTGAACATCCCTAATTACCAAGCAGATCTAATAGTTACCTATAGAACACTTCACCCAATTTCATCAGAATATTATTCTCAAGTGAACCTGGAACACTGTGAGTGATAGATTGTATCTTAAGCCATTAACGTGTTAATACATTTTAAAAGGATTTAAATCATACAAAGTAAGTGTTGTAACTAAAGTGAAATGAAATATGAAATTAGTAACAGAAGGAAATTTAGAAAAACCACAAAATGTGGAAATCAAACAACACACTACCAAATAAGGAATGGGTTAAAAAAGAAATCATAAGGGAATGTAAAATGGTGCATTTGCTGTGGAAAATAAGTTTGGCAGTTGCTCAAAAAGGTAAAATAAAGTTGCTTTATGACACAGGAATTCCTCTCCTAGGTATATACCCAAGAGAAATGAAAACGTATGTCCATACAATACTTGTACATGACTGGTTATAAGAACATTATTCATAATAGCCAAAAAATGAAAATAACCAAATGTATTCAATACATTAAATGCTGGATGGACAAATAAAATGGATGTGGACAGATAAAATGTGACATAACCATCCAAAGGAATATTATACAGAAATAAAATGAAATGAAGAACTGATATATGCTTCAAGATGGATAAACCTTGAAAACATGCTAAGTGAAAGAAGCCATATGCAAGAGGCTACGTATTCTGTGATTCCACTTATATGAAATAATCAGAATAGACAAATCTGTAGAGACAAATCTATAGAGATAGAAATCTGTAGAGTAGTTATTGCTATCATATGGGAGGAGAGACAAACTAGGACTAACTACTAATAGGTATGGCTTGGTTTGGTGGGTGGGGGTATCAATAGAAATGTTCTGGAATTAGATACTGGAGATGGTTGCAGAACCTAGTGAATGTCCCCAAAACCACGGAAGTGTACCCTTTAAAGTGGTGAATTTTACCTCATGTAAAGTACATGTGAATTTTAAAACCCTATAGGTCCCCCATATGGCCACAAATTATTTACAATCCTCCCACATGCAAAATATACTTACCCACTACAAAGGCCCACAAAAGTCTCATCTCACTATACCGTCGGCTCAAAGTCTGTGAAATCATCATCTAAATCAGATCCATGCACAGATGAAGTTTTCTCAGGTATACTTTCTTAAGTAAATCACCTCAAGTATAGTTCTCGATCTGAATTATGTGCACTCCATTTGCCCAACATACAGGGTCGAGAGTGATAAAGAAAACCCCTATGGGTATTCCTATTCAAATAGGGAGAAAATGTGAAGCACAAAGAAGTACATAGAAATTCTGAAATCCAGACAGGAAAGTTTTGTAAATTTCTTCATTAAGGACTCAGCCCCATTCCTGCCCAGGAATGGCTCAGTCCTTACTCATTGTTCTTGGTTCCACCCTTTGAGTCATCCTTCCTTTTATTTGCTAGGTAAGCTATATTTTCAACTATGTAGTTTTTGTGGTTTGCTCCCTGCTAGTAGGTTTCGGAGGTTCAAAGTCCTTTTTTCCTTTTTGTAGTGTTTTTGTCCCTGTCAGTGAAAGTTGGTGGTATGTCTGGAAATGTAATTCTTTTAAAATCATTTTGGTCTCTTATGAATAAACACCACACGCTGAATTTCTTCCAATTAAACCCTTCTTCACCCTGGTCTTATGTCAGGAGGGTTGTATAATAAAGTTTTTTATGTTTCTTAGATACTCTTCTTTGATGAAGATACTCTTAGGCACAACCTTAAACTCTAAAGTGCTTTTTTTGTCCAACTTAATAGTCTAAAGCAGAACATTGTATCTTTTTGATGCCTTAACAAAGGATTTTAGAGCTATACCCTCAGCTTCACCTTGAGAGCATACAGTATTTTTCTGGCAGGACCCTGGGTTTGATCGTTACTTGGAAGCCATTTCTTAACTTCAACATAGCTTGCCTTTAGGAGAGACTGAGAATTTTCCAAACCATTAGGTCTAAACTTGTTCATGTTTAATACTCCTTCTTTTTTTTAGTTTTTTAAGGAACCTCCATACTGTTCTCCATAGTGACTGTATCAATTTACATTCCCACCAACATTGCAAGAGGGTTCCCTTTTCTCCACACCCTCTCCAGCATTTATTGTTTGTAGATGTTTTGATGATGGCCATTCTGATCAGTGTGAGATGATATCTCATTGTAGTTTTGATTTGTATTTCTCTAATGATTAATGATGTTGAGCATTCTTTCATGTGTTTGTTGGCAATCTGAATATCTTCTTTGGAGAAATGTCTATTTAGGTCTTCTGCCCATTTTTGGATTGGGTTGTTTGTTTTTTTGATATTGAGCTGCATGAGATGCTTGTAAATTTTGGAGATTAATGCTTTGTCAGTTACTTCACTTGTAAATATTTTCTCCCATTCTGAGGGTTGTCTTTTGATCTCCTTTATGGTTTCCTTTGCTGTGCAAAAGCTTTGAAGTTTCATTAGGTCCCATTTGTTTATTTTTGTTTTTATTTCCATTTCTCTAGGAGGTGGGTCAAAAAGGATCTTGCTGTGATTTATGTCATAGAGTGTTCTGCCTATGTTTTCCCCGAAGGGTTTGATAGTGTCTGGCCTTACATTTAGGTCTTTAATCCATTTTGAGTTTATTTTTGTGTATGGTGTTAGGGAGTGTTCTAATTTCATACTTTTACATGTACCTGTCCAGTTTTCCCAACACCACTTACTGAAGAGGCTGTCTTTTCTCCACTGTATATTCTTGCCCCCTTTATCAAAGATAAGGTGACCATATGTGCATGGGTTTATCTCTGGGCTTTCTATCCTGTTCCATTGATCTATCTTTCTGTTTTTGTGCCAGTACCATACTGTCTTGATTACTGTAGCTTTGTAGTATAGTCTGAAGTCAGGGAGCCTGATTCCTCCAGCTCTGCTTTTCATTCTCAAGATTGCTTTGGCTATTCGGAGTCTTTTGTGTTTCCATACAAATTGTGAAATTTTTTGTTCTAGTATGACCCAGCAATCCCATTACTGGGCATATACCCTGAGAAAACCATAATTCAAAAAGAGTCATGTACCAAAATGTTCATTGCAGCTCTATTTACAATAGACAGGACATGGAAGCAACCTAAGTGTCCATCAACAGGTGAATTCATAAAGATGTGGCACATATATACAATGGAATATTACTCAGCCATAAAAAGAAACAAAATTGAGTTATTCGTAGTTTGGTGGATGGACCTAGAGTCTGTCATACAGAGTGAAGTAAGTCAAAAAGAGAAAAACAAATACCATATGCTAACACATATATATGGCATCTAAGAAAAGAAAGAAAAAGGTCATGAAGAACCTAAGGGTAAGACGGGAATAAAAACACAGACCTACTAGAGAATGGACTTGAGGATATTGGGAGGGGGAGGGTAGACTGTGACGAGGTGAGAGAGTGGTATGGACATATATACACTACCAAGCATAAAGTGGATAGCTAGTGGGAAGCAGCCACGTAGCACAGGGAGATCAGCTCGGTGGTTTGTGACCGCCTAGAGGGGTGGGATAGGGAGGGTGGAAGACGCCGGAGAGAGGAGATATGGGATCATGTGTATATGTATAACTGATTCACTTTGTTATCAAGCAGAAACTAACACACCATTGTAAAGCAATTATACTCCAATAAAGATGTTAATAAATAAATAAATTTTTAAAAATGCTAAATAGGACCCCAAAGCACAGTTTAGACAGAGCAACTTAGATTAACCTTTGCCTGCAATTCTTGAGGTACCTCTTTCACTATAAATTCTGTAACAGCTATTGTTAAAATTGTTTAAAATTTAAACTAAGCTAAATACAGGTACATGATTTATCTAGCTTACCCTATTATTCCACAAGAGTCTAGAAAACTTCTTTAGATCTATTGTTTTAAATAATTTATTCCTATTGAATTATAATTTGTTTTAAATAATTGTATGAATTTCTTGTGGGGCTGGAGCTGTGGGGAATGGAAATTGGGTAAAACTTGGAATTATTTATAGGACTTATAAAATTTTATTTTGTAATACAATCTGACACGATACTTTCTTAGATGAAAGTACTGAGGTTTGGGCTACATTCAAAGGGAAATAAAGATTTGAAACAGTCAAAAAAAAAAAGATGTGGCACATATATACAATGGAATATTACTCAGCCATAAAAAGAAACGAAATTGAGTTTTTTGTAGTTAGGTGGATGGACCTAGAGTCTGTCATACAGAGTGAAGTAAGTCAGAAAGAGAAAAACAAATACCGTATGTTATCACATATATATGGAATCTAAGGGAAAAAATGGTCATGAAGAACCTAGGGGCAAGATGGGAATGAAGACACAGACCTACTAGAGAATGGACTTGAGGATATAGGGAGGGGGAAGGGTAAGCTGTGACAAAATGAGAGAGTGGCATCGACATATATACACTACCAAACGTAAAATAGATAGCTAGTGGGAAGCAGCCGCATAGCACAGGGAGATCAGCTAGGTGGTTTGTTACCACCTAGAGCGGTGGGATAGGGAGGGTGGGAGGGAGGAAGACGCAAGAGTGAAGTGATATGGGAACATATGCATATGTATAACTGATTCACTTTGTTATAAAGCAGAAACGAACACACCATTGTAAAGCAATTATACTCCAATAAAGATGTTAAAAATATTTAAAAAAATGATTTTGGCTGTAGTGGATTTTTTAATGTTTTTTTTAATCAAATTGAGGAAGTCCTCTATTCCTAGCTTTCTGAGAGTTTCTATCATGAATGGCTGGTGGATTTTGTCAAGTGTTTTCTTCTGCATCTATTGATATAATCATATGATTTTTCTTCTCTGTTAATGTGAGAGTTTACATCATTTGACTTGCAAATGTTGAACTAGCCTTACATAGATGGAAGAAATCTCACTTGGTCATGGTGTATATCCTTTTTATATATTTTTGAATTCTGTTTGCTAATATATTGTTGAATACTTTTGCATATACATTTATGAAGGATGTCATTCTCTGCTTTTTGTTTCTTATAAGAGTTTGGGCAATTTTTAATGCTGCATCTTCAGTTCATAAATTTTTTACCTGTTCTCTCCAATCTCTTGAGCCCACCTATTGAGCTTTTAAATTTTTACTTACTCTATGCTTTACTTCTAAAATTTCATTTGGTCTTTTTTATTTCTTCTATTTCCTTGCTGGTGCTTTCTAAATCCTTAATGAGACTTCCTATTTTTGTTTCAGCTGTGTTTCTAACTCCTCACTGATGCTTATTTATAAGAGTTGATTGAAAATCATTTTCAAATAATTTTATCATCTGTATCATCTCAGTGTTGACACACTTTGATTTTCTTTTTTCATTCAGTTTAAGATCCTCCTTGTTCTTGGTATAAGTGATTTTCAGTTGAAACCTGAACATTTTAATATTATGTTATTAGACTCTGGGTGTTATTTAAATCTTCTGCTTCACCTCGTCTTCTCTCACAGTGTTTTGGCAGTGTAAGGAGTATCACCACCTTGTTACTTCCAGGTGTAAGTAGAATTCCAGATTCCCCACTTGACCTCATTACCACCTAAGGATGGGAGCTTATTTGCTTATTTTTACTGCTGGGCCAGAATCAGAATTCTGACTTCCCTCACAGTCTCCAGTGATACTGTAATGTGGGTGCTTTGGTACCATTAGGTGATAGTGAAGTTCCTTACTCTCCACTTCTCCTTTGATATTTCCCCAGTAGGTAAAAAAATGTTGTGCTGCATGGGGCTGAAGTCCAGAGTTTCTACGTGGTCTCCACTGGTATCATGGGGATGAATGGTTTCATTGCTGACGAAGGGGGATGAGAATCCCAGTTATCTACTTAGACCTCTTGAACATCACCCACGCATGAATGTTATGGTGCTCTGCTACAACCTCATGAGAATTCTGTGGTACCCACCTGGATTTTTCTGGTATGGGTAGGGGTGAGGAGCCACAGTTCTTTTCTGTAATGTTTGACTGGAGTAGAGCAATTATTATATAAAAGTTTTCTGCCTTGTTAAGATGCTCCTTTCCTGATCTGTTGCTAGGGAGACTGGGATTTATTTGGACTTTTACAGCAGTAATTGGCAGTTTGAGGTTTCTAGCTTCTTCAGTTCCAAGTCTGGGATATATGAGGCAAAGAGAAACCCCACAGAACTCATAAACATCTCTTCCTTTTGGTCCCAAGGACCCTAGCTGTCTGCCTTCTCTCCACCTTTCATATTCTTATTTTACATATAGTGTCCAGGGTTCTTATTTGTAAGAATGAATAGTGAGAAGAATAGGGAAAAGTATGTCTACTTCATCTTACCAGAAGCTTCTTTTTGGGGAAGGAATCTCCTCTCTACATCAAGTTCTTAAGTATATATTTGGTTTGTTTTATGTGTTTATGTGTGCATGTTAAACCAACATGGAGCAAGCCATTTAACATACCGAGATTTAGTCTCTTTGAGTAAGTACATAAAACTTTGTTCAACTGCTTTGCTAATAGAGAAGAAAGAGAACACTATTAAATAAATTGATGAGTATAAGCATTATGGTATTTCTTCCCCTCAACTCCATTTTCAAACTTTCTCAAGGGCAGCTAATAAAGAACAGAATTTGCTTATTTGAATTATACCTTGTTCCTTTAGTTGCCTAACTTTTGTTATTAATACAATGAAATTTCTAAATGATAAGTTGGGAGTGGAATAAAGGCTCAAATTATACTCCAGGCAGATAATCAGCCCCTTTATACTTGAGACTTAGTTATACTTATAAGCATTATTCATTCTAAAATAAAGGAATAATATTAAAAATGCTCATATTAATAAGATACAGATACAGATTCATAATTTGCGGGAAAAGTATTTTTCCCCTTAATCTTAATATAGTACCAAGTAACTCATATTTTAAAAAGGTTTTCTCCCTTTCAAACCCCTTTTTTATATTAATTAGTTTGGCAACATCAACTATTGAAATGTCATTTTAAAGAGAATTTTTTTTCTTTATTTTCCCTTCATTATTTATTTTAATTTTTTACTTGTTTTTATTTTTTTTGGTTGTGCCACATGGCGTTTGGGATCTTAGTTCCCCAACCAGGGATCAAACCTGCGCCCCCTGCATTGGAAGCGCAGGGTCTTAACCACTGGACCACCAGGAAAGACCCAAAGATACTTTATTTTTGTTGTACATAGTGAAAAAATGTCTTAGTATACATGATCCAACTGTAGAACAAGAGACAAATTTTTATTTGAGTTTGGATATTTTCTTGACAAATCACTTAAAATTTTATTACAAAGTAAAATAAAACCCTCTTCGGAAATGGTTATATTACACTCAAACTTGCTGTGAGCTCACCTCCAGACTCTTACAAAGTAACCGGCTACAGGCTTAAAAAAAAATGTGTTGATGAAAAGTTAATCAATAGTCAATCTATGAAAGAGATGGAAAATTGTATTAGAGCCAACCTGAGGATTATAACCCAGGAGATAGATTATAACCCAGAGAGCTCTGAGAACTGTTCTGCCCATTAGAGGTCAAAGCACAGTTATATACATTTTTGAGACAGAAGGTTATAAATCACAGGATGTATTGAGAGTGTACACAATCTAGAATTGCACTTACAAAGTAATGGGTCATCCTGACCCCTTGCAGGATTAAGAAGGAATGTTATCTCCTAAGGAATGATCTTGCTAGCACTGGGAGTATATTGCTCTATATGGTGGACCAGGTATTTCTGCCATGGGGGAGGTCTGGTCAATGCATAATGCAGATACACAATGCACAGTAGAAGGGAGAGAGGAGGCCAAAGGGCAGAAAAAAATTTTATGTTTAAATTTTTAGAGAGTTACCTTAAATTACGAATTTTTATTTCATCAATCTCCCCCTTTTTATCATAAATCTTTTGATAAAAAGCATAAGGTGATCAATTATTTTGTCCCTTGGTGCAGGTTGCTTACCTGCCCTGGGCTCATCATGTCCCTTGATGGCTGGGACCTAGTAGCCTGGTTCTCTATTCTTGGGGAGGGGGGTGGTTATACTAATAGGATGTTCAGCAAGGATTGAAGGTCAATTCCAGGTTGTCCAATAAGATTTATGCCAGTTTTGCCTTGCATGTGCATTGTGCATGTCCATTATTTTATAAAGAACTATAGATGTAATCAATAATTTCAAGTTGTTTAGACATCATTATCTTCGTAGGAGTAGGTAATATATAGCATGAAAGGCAAGAAACTATCACCTTACAAGTTAGACAAACTGTAATTAAAATTGCCAGGTGGAGTAAACAACATTATTAGTAAAGTTTTAAGCCAAGATCCTCCTAAACCAAACCATTTTCCTAGTATTTCCCCTAAACTTGGAAGAGGATTATTCAGACCAGAAATTTGAGTCTTCATATGTATTAAGAATGAGTTACATTAGAAGACTTGTCAGGTATAAAGACACAGCATTCAGTATGTATTATAGCACAATTCCCCCTTGAGAAGCAGTTAGAATATCAAGGGTTATGCAATTCTGTAGGACCACTTTTCTCATCATGGAGACTTCTGAATTGAACAAGCTAATGGCTTAATTACTATCATTCAAAGCTTGCTGAGTAAATTTTAGTAAAGCTTCTATGTGAGTAATGATATCTTCTATTCCATGTGCAGGAACAAATATCATGACCAAATGATCATATCATTGAAAAACTAATCAAACCCAGTGTGCCCACTTTAAAGGCAGATTGGCAGGGGCTGTTTCCAAGGTTACTGGTAAGTGACCTTGAACCCAAGGGAAAACAATTGTGCATCTCCCTAACCAACCTGAGGAAAGCCAAGGCCATAAATTTGTTCCACAGATCCATTGGATCCCATTAGAAGCTACCCAGTATATCCCTGGTCCTCTTAACCAATTGGTTCCAAACCAATCACTGATCCTCAAAGTTATAGTATATTGACAACTTTCAGGTGGCATCCACCATAACTTATAAGTATTGCTAGTTTGATTATCTTTGGTATGATTGGTTTGTCCCCAACAGAGAGGGTCCCTCATATTCAGGTTGCCATAGGCTGGCATCAGATAAATTCATCCCATAACTGGGAAATAATGCCACCAAAAAGACGGGTTGTTACATTTTGAGGTTTAGCCTTAGCATGCTGCTCTGGTTGGGATTGGGTAACATCTAGTGAAAAGGAGTATTTATGGCCAGGTTCAGAACAGGTGTCATTAATTAACCAGGTAAGAGGGTCCCACTTAGTGATATCATTGGTGGCTTGCATGGTACTAGAATTTCTTTCTTCTAAGATAAAATGCCTTAGGTCTAGCCAGTCTGAACCCTGAAGAGGTTAAACCCACCAGTGTAATCCAGAAGTGCTGGACATGGGTAACTGGTCACAAACCCAGCAATTGGATTGATTTTTGAAATTTTCATATGATTGAGCCCAAGAAATAAATACATTTGGTTCATAAGCAAAAGTGAGCGATTATCAAAGTAATTAGCATACAGACCTGGTCCAGCATCTTGGGTCATCTGTTTACTTCGGATTTCATTGTCTCATCCTGGTCTGGTAGTGCTGGTTTTAGTTAGTCAAAGCTGGGTGTCAGAAACAGGAGTTGCAGTCCATTTAGGAGAGGAGGCTTTTTAAGGTGAGCAATGTGAATCCAAAAGCTTACTCCTTTAAGTTTTGCAGCACAGATATATTAGTAATATCTGATATGGCCTCTTCCAATGTGGTTGTTAAGAGGCCTTTATTTGATATTTTGTCCAATAGACAAAATCTCCAGGCTGTAACCCGTGGTCCTTAGAGTCTTTGTCTCCCAGGAGCTCGCTGTGAAAGGAATTAGTTGGTAACTTTTCATTTTCTTTAAGTGCTTTAATAAGTCCTTGGCAATAATATGATATGGCACCCTTAAGTAATGCTGGTTCTTACATGCCTTCATCTAAGCACATAGGTCACCCAGTGATTATTTCAAAAGGAAACAGTTGATGTTTCCCAAAAGGGATAGACCTGAGGTTGAGAAGCACCAATGGGAAAGCTTTTCACCATGGAAGACTAAAAGCCTCTGAGAATTTTGCCAATTGAGTTTTGTTGTTGTTGTTATCTTCATGATCTTATGTATGATTTTTTTTCTTTTTTTTGAATTTATGAATTTTATTTTATTTTTTATACAGTAAGCTCTTATTAGTTATACATTTTATATGTCAATCTCAATCTCCCAATTCATCACACCACCACCACCACCACCTCCACTGCTTTCCCCCCTTGGTGTCCATATGTTTGTTCTCTACATCTGTGTCTCAGTTTCTGCCCTGCAAGCCGGTTCATCTGTACCATTTTTCAAGGTCCCACATATATGCATTAATATATGGTAATGTTACTCTCTATCTGACTTACTTCACTCTGTATGACAGTATCTAGATTCATCCACATCTCTACAAATGACCCAAATTCGTTCCTTTTTATGGCTGAGTAATATTCCATTGTATATATGTACCACATCTTCTTTATCCATTCATCTGTCAATAGGCATTTAGGTTGCTTCCATGACCTGGCTATTGTAAATAGTGCTGCAATGAACATTGGGATGCATGTGTCTTTTTTAATTATGGTTTTCTCTGGGTATATGCCCAGTAGTGATGCTGGGTCATATGGTAATTCTATTTTTAGTTTTTTAAGGAACCTCCATATTGTTCTCCATAGTGGCTGTATCAATTTATGTTCCCACCAACAGAGCAAGAGTGTTCCCTTTTCCCCACACCCTCTCCAGCATTTGTTGTTTGTAGATTTTCTGATGATGCCCATTGTAACTGGTGTGAGGTGATACCTCATTGTAGTTTTGATTTCCATTTCTCTAATAATTAGTGATGTTCAGCAGCTTTTCATGTGCTTCCTGGCCATCTGTATTTCTTCTTTGGAGCAATGTCTATTTAGGTCTTCTGCCCATTTTTTCATTGGGTTGTTTGTTTTTTAAATACTGAGCTGCATGAGCTGTTTATATATTTTGGAGATTAATCCTTTGTCCATTGCTTCGTTTGCAAATATTTTCTCCCATTCTGAGGATTGTCTTCTCATCTTGTTTGTAGTTTCCTTTGCTTTGCAAAAGCTTTTAAGTTTCATTAGGTCCCATTTGTTTATTTTTGTTTTTATTTCCATTACTCTGGGAGGCGGATAAAAAGATCTTACTGTGATTTATGTCAAAGAGTGTTCTTCCTATGTTTTCCTCTAAGAGTTTTATAGTGTCTGGTCTTACATTTAGGTCTCTAATCCATTTTGAGTTTATTTTTGTGTATGGTGTTAGAGAGTGTTCTAATTTCATTCTTTTACATGTAGCTGTCCAGTTTTCCCAGCACCACTTATTGAAGAGACTGTCTTTTCTACATTGTATATTCTGGCCTCCTTTGTCATAGAATAGTTGACCATAGGTGCATGGGTTTATCTCTGGGCTTTCTGTCCTTTTCCATTGATCTATATTTCTGTTTTTGTGCCAGTACCATATTGTCTTGATTACTGTAGCTTTGTAGTATAGGCTTAAGTCAGGGAGTCTAATTTCTCCAACTCCATTTTTTTTTTCCCTCAAGACTGATTTGGCTATTTGGGGTCTTTTGTGTCTCCATACAAATTTTAAGATTTTTTGTTCTACTTCTGTGAAAAATGCCAGTGGTAATTTAATAGGGATTGCATTGAATCTGTACATTGCTTTGGGTAGTATAGTCATTTTCACAATATTGATTCTTCCAATCCAAAAACATGGTATATCTCTCCATCTCTCTGTATCATATTTAATTTCTTTCATCAGTGTCTTATAGTTTTCTGCATACAGGTCTTTTGTCTCCCTAGGTAGGTTTATTCCTAGGTATTTTATTCTTTTTGTTGCAATGGTAAATGAGAGTGTTTCCTTAATTTCTCTTTCGGATTTTTCATCATTAGTGTATAGGAATGCAAGAGATTTCTGTGCATTAATTTTGTATCCTGCAACTTTACCAAGTTCGTTGATTAGCTCTAGTAGTTTTCTGGTGGCATCTTTAGGATTCTCTATGTATAGTATCATGTCATCTGCAAACAGTGGCCATTTTACTTCTCCTTTTCCAATTTGTATTCCTTTTATTTCTTTGTCTTTTCTGATTGCTGTGGCTAGGATTTCCAAAACTATGTTGAATAATAGTGGTGATAGTGGACATCCTTGTCTTGTTCCTGGTCTTAGAGGAAATGCTTTCAGTTTTTCACCATTGAGAATGATGTTTGCTGTGGATTTGTCATATATGGCCTTTATTATATTGAGTTAGGTTCCCTCTATGCCCACTTTCTGGAGAGTTTTTTTCATATTGAGAGTTTTTTCAAATTGGTGTTGAATTTTGTCAAAAGCTTTTTCTGCATCTATTGAGATGATCGTATGGTTTTTATTCTTCAGTTTGTTAATATGGTGTATCACATTGATTGACTTGCAAATATTGAAGAATCCTTGCACATCTGGGATAAATCCCACTTGATCATGGTGTATGATCCTTTTAATGTGTTGTTGAATTCTGTTTGCTAGTGTTTTGTTGAGGATTTTTGCATCTTTATTCAACAGTGATATTGGTCTGTAATTTTCTTTTATTGTAGAATCTTTGTCTGGTTTTGGTGTCAGGGTGATGGTGGCCTCACAGAATGAGTTTGAGAGTGTTCCTTCCTCTGCAGGTTTTTGGAAGAGTTTGAGAAGGATGGGTGTTAGCTCTTCTCTAAATGTTTGATAGAATTCGCCAGTGAAGCCATCTGGTCCTGGACTTTTGTTTGTTGGAAGACCTTTAATCACAGTTTCTATTTCATTACTCGTGATTGGTCTGTTCATATTTTCTGTTTCTTCCTGGTTCAGTCTTGGAAGGTTATACCTTTCTAAGAATTTGTTCATTTCTTCCAGGTTGTCCACTTTATTGGCATAGAGTTGCTTGTACTAGTCTCTTAGGATGCTTTGTATTTCTGTGGTGTCTGTTGTAACTTCGCCTTTTTCACTTCTAATTTTATTGTTTGAGTCCTATCCCTCTTTTCCTTGATGAGTCTGGCTAATGGTTTATCAATATTATTTATCTTCTCAAAGAACCAGCTTTTAGTTTTATTGATCTTTGCTGTTGTTTTCTTTGTTTCTATTTCATTTATTTCTGCTCTGATCTTTATGATTTCTTTCCTTCTGCTAACGTTGGGTTGTTTGTTCTTCTTTTTCTAGTTCCTTTAGGTGTAAGTTAGATAGTTTATTTGAGATTTTTCTCGTTTCTTGAGGTAGGCATGTACTGCTATAAACTTCCCTCTTAGAACTGCTTTTGCTGCATCCCACAGGTTTTGGATGGTCGTGTTTTCATTGTAATTTTTCTCTAGGTATTTCTTGATTTCCTCTTTGATATCTTCAGTGATCTCTTGGTTATTTAGTATCATATTGTTTAGCCTCCATGTGTTTGTGTTTTTTACGGTTTTTTCCCCCTGTAATTGATTTCTAATCTCATAGCATTGTGGACAGAAAAGATGCTTGATATGATTTCTATTTTCTTAAATTTACTGAGGCTTGATTTGTGACCCAAGATGTGATCTATGCTGGAGAATGTTCCATGCGCACTTGAGAAGAAAGTGTAATCTGCTGTTTTTGGATGGAATGTCCTATAAATATCAATTAAATCTATCTGGTCTATTGTGTCATTTAATGCTTGTGCTGCCTTATTAATTTTCTGTTTGGATGATCTGTCCATTGGTGTAAGTGAGGTGTTAACGTCCCCCGCTATTATTGTGTTACTGTTGATTTCCTCTTTTATAGCTGTTAGCAGTTGACTTATGTAGTGAGGTACTCCTATGTTGGGTGCATATATATTTATAATTGTTATATCTTCTTGTTGGATTGATCCCTTGATCATTATTTAGTGTCCTTCTTTGTTTCTTGTAACATTCTTTATTTTAATGTCTATTTTAACTGATATGAGTATTGCTACTCCAGCTTTTGATTCCCCTTTGCATGGAATATCTTTTTCCATCCCCTCACTTTCAGTCTGTATGTGTCCCTAGGTCTGAATTGGGTCTCTTGTAGTCAGCATATATATGGGTCTTGTTTTTTTTCCATTCTGCGAACATGTGTCTTTTGTTTGGAGCATTTAATCCATTTACGTTTAAGGTAATTATCAATTTGTATGTCCCTATTACCATTTTCTTAATTGTTTTGCGTTTGTTTTAGTAGGCCCTTTTCTTCTCGTGTGTTTCCTGCCTAGAGAAGTTCCTTTAGCATTTGTTGTAGAGCTGGTTTGGTGGGGCTGAATTCTCTTTGCTTTTGCTTGTCTGTAAAGCTTTTGATTTTTGCATTGAATCTGAATGAGATCCTTGCCAGGTAGAGTAATCTTCATTTTAGGTTCTTCCCTTTCATCACTTTAAATATGTCATGCCACTCCCTTCTGGCTTGTAGAGTTTCTGCTGGGAAATCAGCTCTTAACATGATGGGAGTTCCCTTGTATATTATTTGTCATTTTTCCATTTCTGCTTTCAGTAATTTTTCTTTGTCTTTAATTTTTGCCAATTTGATTACTGTGTGTCTTGGCGTGTTTCTCCTTGGGTTTATCCTGTATGGGACTCTCTGCACTTCCTGGACTTGGGTCACTATTTCCTTTCCCATGTTAGGGACGTTTTCAACTATAATCTTTTCCAATATTTTCTTGGGTCCTGTCTTTCTCTGTTCTCCTTCTGGGACCCCTGTAATGTGAATGTCTTTGTGTTTCATGTTGTTCCACTGGTCTCTTAGGCTGTCTTCATTTCTTTTCATTCTTTTTTCATTCTGTTCCACAGCAGTGAATTCCACCATTCTGTCTTCCAGGTCACTTATCCGTTCTTCTGCCTCAGTTATTCTTCTATTGATTCCTTCTAGTGTAGTTTTCATTTCAGTTATTGTATTGTTCATCTCTGTTTGTTCTTTAATTCTTCTAGATCTTTGTTAAGCATTCTTGCATCTTCTCGATCTTTGCCTCCATTCTTTTTCCTCAGTCCTGGATCATCTTCACTGTCATTATTCTGAGTTATTTTTCTGGAAGGTTGCCTATCTCCACTTCATTTAGGTGTTTTTCTGTTGTTTTATCTTGTTCCTTCATCTGGTACATAGCCCTCTGCATTTTCATCTTGTCTATCTTTCTGTAAATGTGGTTTTTGTTCCACAGGCTGCAGGATTGTAGTTCTTCTTGCTTCTGCTGTCTGCCCTCTGGTAGATGAGGCTATCTGTCAATTGAGTTTTGATAATACTCTTTATTCTTTCTACCAATACTGAAGATTGGGGGTGGTAAGCGCACTATTGGCCAAATATGAATTTTATTATTTGCCCAGTAAAATGAGTCCCTTGGTCACTGTGCAACTTGAAATGGATCCTCCAAACAGGAATTATTCTTTCCAATAGTAATTTACCTACTGTTAAAGCTGTTGCTGTCCTGCACGGAAAAGCTTCAACCCAGTGTGAAATCATACAGATCATTACCAAAATATATTCATATCCTTGAGATTGTGGCATTTGGATGAAGCCCAATTGCCATACCTCAAAGGGTCCCCTAGGAATGAGAAAGTGACCTTGTGACCAATGGAGTGGTTTTCTAGGATTATATTTAAGGCAAATAATACATCAAGGATATGCCTTTTTGGCTACCATTGGGGAGGGCTTCGAAATTTACTCTTTTCTCCATAGAGTTATTTTTTCAGGAGCCTATTGGGTCAGGGAATGCATGTGCTGGAGTAAGGGTAACTGAACCCCCATGGGCCCTGTAATTCTCTTATTATTTTCCAAATCATATTCGTTAGGTGGGATCAAAGCATCTTGTTTTCTTCTTCCATATTTCTTTTTCATCTTTTGGGGCTAATTCTTGAACCTGTAGGGGAAATTTCTTAACAGTTAAACCGGGGTCAAGTTTAAGTAGTGGACATTCTCAGAGCTGGACAGAAATAGAACTTAAAGCAGCTTGTTTAGCTGCCAAGTCCATGAATTGATTCTGTTTAGCCTCTATTGAATCAGATTTGGAATGTCCAGGTATTTTGATAACGGCCAATTGTTTGAGTAATTCTGGAGTCTAGTAATTCTGAGACTAGTTTCCCATTTTTTTAATGAGTTTCCCTGAGGAAGTAAGAAATCCTCTTTCAGGGCTTCCCTGGTGGCGCAGTTGTTGAGAGTCTGCCTGCCGATGCAGGGGACGCGGGTTCCTGCTCCAGTTCGGGAGGGTCCCACATGCCACGGAGCAGCTGTGCCCGTGAGCCATGGCCACTGAGCCTGTGCGTCCGGATCCTGTGCTCCACAGCGGGAGAGGCCACAACAGTGAGGGGCCTGCGTACTGCAAAAAAAAAAAAAAAGAAGAAGAAGGAAATCCTCTTTCCTTCCAGAGCATTCCAAAATCATGGGCCACTCCAAAATCATAGCGACTATCAGTATAAATGTTTGCTATTTGATCCTTGGCTAGCTGGCAAGCTCCGATTAGAGCAATTAATTCAGCTTGTTGTGCCAACTTTGGTTCTGGTAAGTAAGAACTTTCAGTTATGTCCACAGTGGATGTTATTGCATATTCAGCTCAGTAATGTCCGTGTTCATCTTTTAAGTAAGATCCATCTGTAAACCAATTTAAGTCAGCATTATCAATAGGATTTCTTGTAAATCATTCCGAGGAGTAAGAAGATAATCCGTTAGTAAAATACGGATGTGGCTGTTTTCTTCCTGTGGTACTGGAAGCAAAATTTTGGGGTTAAGATTATCACATTGAGCCAAAGTATAATAATATTAGACAAAGAAAGCAACAATGCCTTGTAAGAAGTGAGTCTACTCACAGAATAGTGCTGAGTATAATGAGAATTTAAAAGAGATTCCACTGAATATGGAACATAGACAGTCAAAGGAGACCCCATTATGAGCCCTTCAGTAACTTTGAACGAGAGAGCTGTTGTTGAAACAACCTTCATATAGGGTGGGATTCCTTTTGCCACTGAATCTAGGTGGTGGCTATACTATCCTATGGGTTGATGCTGTTCACCACGCTTCTGAGTTAACACCCCTAGGGCATTTCCTTTATCTTCATGCACAAAGAGAAAAAATGGTAATTTATAATTAGGATGGCCTAATGCCAGAGCCTGAGTCAATGAATATTTTTAAGGCATCTGTAGCCTTTTCTCCTTTTATTGTCCATTGAAATGGGCCTGATCAGTCGTACTTAAGTAACACATAGAGGAGTTGGGAAATGAGAGGAAAAGTAGGTACTTAATTCCTACAATATTCAGTCAAACCTGGAAATCCTCTTAGCTATTTCTTTGTTTTGGTGAGCAAGAAAGCCAGGATTCCCTTAATTCTTTCAGAATCGATTAACAATCCTTCCTTGGATATCAAATGACCCAAATATTTCACAATTGGTAAACAGAATTGCAGTCTGTTTTTAGACACTGTATGTCCCCTAGAGGCTAATTGTTGTTACAGACATATAGTGTCTGTTTGAAAGTCCTGTTTGGGGACTTCCCTGGTGGTCCAGTGGTTAACACTCCATGCTCCCAATGCAGGGGGCCTGGGTTCGATCCCTGGCCAGGGAACTAGATTCCACATGCATGCCACAACTAAGAGCCCACATGCTGCAACTAAAAGATCCTGCATGCCAAAACAAAGGTACCATGTGCCTCAACTAAGACCCAGCACAGCCAAATAAATAAATAAATAAATATAAAATAAAGAAAGTCTTGTCCAGTTCTAGAACACAAAATCAAATCAGCTACATATTGAATCAAAACAGAGCCATTAAGGAAGTGAACAGCCAAATCAGCTTTAAGTATTTGAGAAAAATAAGTGGGTCCTTCAGTATAGTCTTGCAGCATAACTCTCCAAGTATACTGATGATCTTCCCACATAAAGGCGAAGAGGTATTTGCTTTCGTTCCACTGAAATACTAAAAAATGCACTACATAGGTCTATTACTGAGAAATAACAGGTGTCTGCTGGAACAGCTGAGAGCAGGGTGTGAGGATTAGGAACCACAGGGTAGCATGGGATCACAATGGTATTTATAGCTCTCAGGTCCTGAACAAACCTTCAGCCTTCCTCATTTAACTTTCTTACTGGTAAAATAGGGCTATTACAAGGACTGGTACAAGGAATTATAAGTCCTTTATTGAGGAATTCCTGAATAATAGGAATTCCATTTACTGCCTCTGATCTAAGTGGATATTGTCAAATATTGGGTAGAGGCTTGGAATTATCAATAGTTACTTTAATGGGAGTAGCTGACTTGATTTTCCCAGTGTCTGAGGAGGAGAATGACCATAGTTCCTCAGGTACTTGTAACAGTAGTTAATTTCCTCTCCATCTGTCCAAACTCTTGTTTTCATTACCATCAATTTCTTGGTAATTATATTCTGGTCTGCATCTAAGTTTTATAAATCTAAAATCATTTCACCCTTTGGTGGAAAGATAATATGGGTGTTGTATGCCTCTGAAAGTCTCATCCTATTAAATGAATTGGAGCACATTTTACCAAAAGGAAAAGATGTCTTCCAATGATAGTTCCTAGCTGAAAAGTTATTGGTGCTGGTTTAAAAACTTGTATAGGTAAATTAGAAACCCCTATCATTTGAATCGACTGTTTACTCTGAGGGAGAGGGCAATGAATAAGGGTAGGGTTAAGAACAGATAATGTAGCCCCTGTGTCTACAAGGGCCTTAGAAGTTTTCCCTCTGATTTTTATTTCAATTTCCCCTAAGGTAGTTAGTGAGAAGGAGGGGGAATGCCTTCTCATAATCCTCAGAGCACTCGTATTCCTTGTTAATCCTACCTTGTTCTAAATCTCATTTAAATTTGTGGCAGTCTTTTAAAATGCCCAGGTTTTCTGCAATAAAGGTGTTACTGAACTCAGGTCTGGCCACTTGCCACTCAAAAATCAATATCAAGAGGCAATTGTTGGTAGAAAGGAAAGTTGCTTTTAATCAGAATGCTGGCAATCTGGGGAGAAGGTGGACTCATGTCCCTCAAAAACTAACTCCCAAGATTCTGCTTTGCTATGAAAGGTTTTAAAGGGAAAAGGACAAGTAATTTCAGTTAATCATTGAGATAGGGGGTCTGAGTCATCGCCATCTCCCACTGCATGCAGGCTTGTTGACTCCTCGTGATCTTTCTTTAGATGCTATTTTGTTCACACAGTTTGTTCACAAAGTTTATTTGAAAGATTACTGAAGGGGAAGCTAGGGAAACAATCTGGTCATCTGTTAAGTACTTTTTCTTCATTTCTACTTCTTTGATCTATGGAAAGAACCAGCAGGTTAGGCAAAATACTGTGTGATCAAAAGATATGAAATGTGTGCTAGGGCCAGAGGTGAACAGAGCATGGGGGGTGCCTGGTTATATTAGTTACAATATAGCTTTGCTAAAGTGACAAAACAAAGGGGACTCCTGCAGAGTGATCTTTTCTGCAAAGAGCTCTTTCCTGCCAAAAGCTGCTTAGAAATCCCCACTTGTCAGAACATCATTCCATTTTTGTGGGATTATGGGTGAAGGTCCGTCTTCTGTAACTTCTTCCTGCTGACATAGGGTGCCATATTCTTAGAGTGGAAGATGTCAACATAGTTCTGTAGCATCTCTTTGCTGACAGTTTTAGTTGACTATTTACATACATGGGCAGAACAAGCTACAATTATTTTGATGCCCACAAATATATAGATTATTATGAGCAATGGTGTTTTTTCTTTTGTTTTTCCTTTCCTATTTTTAATTGAAGTATAGTTAATTTACTATATATATATATATATATTCTTTTTCAGATTGTTTTCCATTATAGATTATTACAAGATATTGAGTATAGTTCCCTGTGCTATATACTAGGTCCTTGCTGTCTACCTATTTTATACATAGTAGTGTGCATATGTTAATCCCAAACTCCTAATTTGTCTTCCCCCAACCTTTCCCCTTTGGTAACCATAAGTTTATTTTCTATGTCTGTGAGTCTGTTTCTGTTTTGTAAATAAGTTCATTTATATCATTTTTTTAGATTCCACATATAATGATATCATATGATATTTGTCTTTGTCTGACATACTTCACTTAGAATGATCATCTCTAGGTCCATTCATGTTGCTGCAAATGGCATTATTTCATTCTGTTTTTATGGCTGAGTAATATGCCATTGTATATATATATATATATATATATATATATATATATATATATATATCACATCTTCTTTATCTATTCATCTGTTGAGGGACATTTAGGTGGCTTCCATGTCTTGGCTATTATGAATAGTGCTGCTATGAACATTGAGGTTCATGTATCTTTTCGAATTAGAGTTTTCTCTTGATATATGCCCAGCAGTGGGATTGCAGGATCATATGGTAGTTCTATTTTTAATTTTTTAAGGAACCTCCATACTGTTCTCCATAATGGGTGCACTAGTTTACATTCCTACCAACAGTGTAGGAGGGTTCTTTTTTCTCCACACCCTCTTCAGCATTTATTTGTAGACCTTTTATTGATGGCCATTCTGACTGGTGTGAGGTGATACCTATGAGAAATAGTGTTAATCCCATTCTCTTAAGGACGGTTCTTGGAATTGTGCTAGTCATAGATTCAGCACTGCTCAAGATGGAGCAGCTTATGTCATGGCTGCAATCTGGCCATCATGCAGTTAGCTTTTTCCCTCTGGTGGCAGTTATAGTATCTGTAAAACAACTCAGAAATGTGCATCAGATACTGAATCTGTGACTTTATTGTCCTAATCATTAACTGCTTGAGTCTGCTCTTTTGTGACTCACGGAGGGCTGGGAGATTTCAGCTTTTCTACAAACAAGAGGCAGGGAACATGGAAGGGGCCTTTGTACTTGGAAGGGGGGCCCACAGGGTTCCAAAGGCAGGTGTGGTTGCTTCAAGACTGATTGAAATTTGGGCCAGGTAGTCTCAATGGACCGCTGAGCTGTTGTAACTGCATATTCATAACCTTGTCAGCTTTTTCCTTTTCTCTTTTCTGTAAGGTTTTGGAGAGTTTGTCAGCAATAGTGACAAGTGTATTAGTATACATAGTAGCCCAATCAAGTTCATATCTTTTTATCAGTCATGCCAATTCACCTATTCCTTCTAGGAAAATATAATTTAATATTGGATCATTCTGATGGTTCAAGAAACTCTTTGGGTCAGTGCCAGAGTTGTATTTGACTATATTTTCAAATCTTTTGAAATAATCAAAAAAAAAGTCTCTTCTGGCTTTTGTTTGCATTGATGGATTTTTGCCCAATCTATTTCCTTTGGAAAGATCTTTGGAATAGCTTAATAAAAGTTGTGGGCAATTTCTCTACATTTCTGGCAATCTGCAGCCTTGTTTAAGAAAATCTTCCATAGGTGTCTTCTAATCTATCTCCTGGAGCCATTCTTTTGCTTTATTTTCAGAGACTAGTAATTGTACAAGCTGGTACAAGGTTGAATATCCAGGCTCGTAAGTTGTTACTGTAAGGTCAAATTATTTAGCAAAACCCAAATGATCCTGTAAAGGATCTGGAAAATCCTTAGTTAAGTTCTTAAGTTCTGTCTTAGTCCAAGGGGTATAGGTAAGATCAAGCTCCCCTCTACTTGTGGGTTTCTCCTTAAAGGGAGCAGCTGTTATTTTAGAGCTGTCTTTATCCTTTCCCTTAGACTCAATAAGTTCTTTCTTTGAAATTGAAGGTAGAAGAGCAGGAAGGTCAGGATAGGGAAGCACAAAAAGAAGAGGATATGAAGAAGCTGAAGGAGGAGGAAAGAGGGGGAGAATGAGCAATGGTTTCTGAGGTCTTTTCTAATTAAGCCACTGCTTCTAATAATTTTCAATTTGTCTCTTGCAATGAAGCCACTTTATCATTCCCTTGCTTTGAGGCTTCCAGGTACCAATTAAAATATGCCTTCCATTCTGGCTGTTTGATCTTATAGCTGGATATTTTTCTAATTGAGCCTGCAAGTAAACCAACTTAGTTTAAAATCAAAAGTGCCCCATTTTGGCCATCTCAGGCACAAATTATATTTGGTCAGACCTTACCATTTAGTTAAATACTTGCAAGTGTCAGTTCCATAGATGTTATACATAAACCCAGCTGGGTTTCCCATAAGTGGCTGTTTGTCTGGGAGCTTTTTGGCCTTTGAGGCACAATTTCCCTTTATTAATTTGGTAGCCTAATTCAGATATGAGATATGATCTGAACAACTTTCTGAGGATGGTGTGTTCGATTGGATGGGTGCTGCTTCTGAGTCTAGCTTCCCAAGGAATTACCCTTGGGTCAGTTCAACTCTTTCATGTGTCTTGGTTTCTCCCTCTTACAGTCTAAAACTGCCACAGGTGTTCTGATCACTAGGTGATCAGCCTCTGTCACATTTCCCAGAAGAGCAGTATTTACTTAATGGTTGTAGTGGGGCTCCCTTTGGGACCACTACACATCACAAGGATTAATCCTCAGACACTTCTGCTAGGTTCTTAGCCACCTGAGGATGCCTTGTGGCTGGAAGGAGCAAAAGTCCTTTGTGCCTTGGAGCTGAATAATTCAGTCTCTCATTTCACTAGCAAACGGTTTATTCAGGCCATATATCAACTTGTTTTTTCTAAAGTTAAGCCAAATTTAACAAAAAACCAGCCACCTATGGTTCCCTGGACCTCCTACCCAAATCCGCCTACGTCCCTGCCTAGGAAAATGCACCAATGCCCCTTAAGACTCCAAGTCTTAAGTAAAAACAGCTCAAATAAAATTTATAGCATCGTCACTCAAACAATGAGATCCAACTATCAGGAGAACTCGAGGAGTCAAGATGGCAGAATAGGAGGATGTGGAATTCACCTTTCCTCACAAGTACATCAAGAATACAAACAATCTACGAATGGAACAGTTCTCACAGAGCACTTGCTGAACACTAGTAGAAGACCTTGGACACATAAAAGGACAAGAAAAATCCCCACACAACTGGGTAAGATGAAAGAAAGAAAAAAGAAAAAAGAAATGAGAAGGGACCAGCACTGCTGGCAGGGAGCTAAAGGTGAGGAGAGGTTCCCACATGCAGAAAGCCCCGTCAAGGTGGGAAGATCAATTGGGGCAGAAAGGGACCTTTGGGGGATCAGAGTGGAATGCAACAACCAGTCTGTGGAAGGCAGGACAAAGTAAGAACTGCATGCATGATCCATGCCGCAGCCCTGCACACCTGAGTTGTGTGTCTCCTGGTGTGGAGAGGGGCTGGGTGCTGGAAAGTGGGATTTGGAGAGTGGATCCAGGGAGGGAACAGCTGTTGGCTGTGAAGAGACAGCCTGAAGGGACAGGATTAAAGAGCACCACAACCGGGAAAGTTTGTGGAAGAAACCCAGGACACTATAGAAGCAAGGTGTCATTGTTGAGTGGTGTGCAAGGGGTGGGGCCGCCATTGCAACCCCCTTCCCCACACATTGGCTCCTGCCTCCACAGGCACTGGGAGGGGCACCCATCCGAGCAGGCTCACCCACCCTTCAAGCCAAAGCTTCCTCCACCCACGCAGGCTCTGGGGTCCTGAGCACCACCACTGCCAAAGCCTCCTTTGGCTGCACAGGCCCCAGTGGGCCCACACGTGCCACCCATGCCAAAGCCTCCTTGAGAATCAGTCCTGGGCGCCCCAGCCTGAGACAGGAATCCACCAATGCTGGTGGGTGCTGAGTGCTAAAGCATGGGGTTAGGAGAGCGGATTTGAGGAGAGGACTGCTCTTAGCTGTGTGGAGACAACCTAACGGGATGGGAGTGAGGGGCTCCAGCAGCTGGGAATGCTCCTAGAGGAAGGGTGGTCTGCCTTGGAAAGGAGGCACCATTTTTCTGTGGTGTGCAAGGGGCGGAGCCACAGTCACAGACTCTCTTCCAACATGCCAGCCCCTGCCTCCACGGGCACTGGGAGGGACTGCTGCCAAAGCAAGCACACTCCAGTCTATTGCAACTTCCTGCTGGTCTCTGCCGCTGCAGGCACTTCGCACACGCCCCAGTTGTGACTGCCTTATCCCTCCCCAGCCTGAGTAAGTGTGCCCCAATCAGCCGCTGCTTTTGTCCCCTCTTGCCTGGGTGGGAGTCAGAGGCCTGAGGGTGCCCTACACACAGAGGTGGGGCCAAAACCAAAGCTGAGCCCCAGGGGATGTGCAACAAAGGAAGAGGAATGGAAATCTCTCCATGCAGCTGCACAAGCCATGGATTAAATCTCTGCAATCAGCTTGGTAAACCCTGCATGTGTGGACTATCTGAATGAACAAGGAGTGCTCCCACAACTGAGACCAGTCTAGCTTTAGCAGCTGTGGACTTTGGGGGCAAGTACATGTGGGAGTTGGCCCCGGGAAAACATTGTTGTTACTATTAAATTTTTTGTTACATTTTGTTCTGTTGCTGTTTTTTTTTAATTTATTTTTTCTTTTCAAAAAAAATTTAATGTATTTTTTATTTTTCCATTTTTACTTTACTGTTGTTTTTTATTGTTTTTCTTTTTGTTCTTTTGTTTGGAACTTTCTTTGATCGTTTTTGTGTGTTTTATGTTTTCTTTGCTTTTTTTTCAGTTTGCTTCCTGTATTTTTGTTTTTAGTAGTCTTGTTTTTACTGTTTGTTTTCATTTTGGGGTTCTTTTGTTTGTTTCATTGTTCTCTTGTTTTTTGTTTTCTTTGTATTTTTATTTTTTTCTCTGTTTGTTTTTGGTTTTGTTTTTTTGGTTTTGCTTTTATTGTTTGTCCTGGGTTTTGTTTGTTTTCTTTTATTTTTTTATGTTGTTGTTGATGTTTCTGTTTCTGCTATTTGTCTTGGGTATTGTTTGTCTCTATTCTTTTTTTAAATTTTTTAAAAATTTTATTTATTTATTTATTTATTTTGGTTTCACCGGGACTTAGTTGCAGCAGGCGGGCTCCTTAGTTGTGGCTCATGGGCTCCTTAGTTGCAGCTCACCTGCTCCTTAGCTGCGGCAGGTAGGCTCCTTAGTTGCAGCTAACGGACTCCTTTAGTTGCAGCTTGCCAGCTCCTTTGTTGTGGCATGTGAACTCTTAGTTGCAGCATGCATGTGGGGTCTAGTGCACTGACCAGGGATCGAACTGGGGCCCCCCATGTTGGGAGCTTGGAGTCTTAACCACTGTGCCACCAGGGAAGTCCCCTGTCTATTTGCTTTTCCTTCTTTTACCTTCTTTTTTGGCCATGCCTCACAGCTTTCAGGGTCTTGGATCCCAGGCCAGGGGTCAGGTCCGAGCATCTGGGTTGGGCGTGCTGAGCCCAGGATGCTGGAACAGCAGAGAATTCCCAGCCCCAGGGAATATTAATCAGCGTGATCTCTCCTGGAGGTCTCCATCTCAACACCAAGACCCTGCCCAACCCAACTGCCTACAGGCTCCAGGCTCCAGTGCTGGACGTCTCACGCCAAACAACCAGCAAGACAGTAACACAGCCCCACCCATCAGCACACAGGCTGCCTAAAGTCATACTAAGCTCACAGACAACCCAAAACACACCTCTTGACATGGCACTGCCCATCAGGGGGGCAAGACTCAGCTCCACCCACCAGAGGACAGGCACCAGTCCCTCCCACCAGGAAGCTTACACAAGACCGTGGACTAACTTCACTCACCACAGGGCAGACACTAGAAGCAAGAGGAGCTACGACCCTGCAGCCTGCAGAAAGGAGACCACCAACACAGTAAGTTAGACAAAATGAGATGACAAATATGTTGCAGATGGAGTAAGTTAAAAGCCCACAAGACCAAATAAATGAAGAGGAAATAGGAAATCTACCTGAAAAAGAATTCAGAGTAATGATAGAATAGATGATCAAAGATCTCGGAAATAGAATGGAAGCACAGAATGAGAAGATACAAGAAATGTTTAATGAGGAGCTAGAAGAACTAAAGAACAAACAGTGATGAACAACACAATACCAGAAATGAAAATACACTAGAAGGAATCAATAGCAGAATAACTGAGACAGAAACACAGATAAGTGAGCTGGAAGATAGAATGGTGGAAATAACTGCCAAGGAGCAGAGTAAAGAAAAAAGAATGAAAAGAAATTAGGACAGTCTCACAGAACTCTGGGACAATATTAAATGCAACAACATTCGAATTATATGGGTCCCAGAAAAAGAACAGAAAGAGAAAGTGTCTGAGAAAATATTTGAAGAGATTATGGTTGAAAACTTCCCTAACATAGGAAAGGAAATAATCACCCAAGTACAGAAAGTGCAAAGAGTCCCATACAGGATAAACCCAAGGAGAAACATGCCACAACACATATTAATCAAAATAACAAAAATTAAATACAAAGAAAAAATATTAAAAGCAGCAAGGGAAACAGCAACAAATAACATACAAGGGAATCCCCACAAGGTTATCATGTGATTTTTCAGCAGAAACTCTGCAGGGCAAAAGGGAGTGGCATGATATATTTAAAGTGATGAAAGGGAAAAACCTACAACCAAGATTACTCTACCCAGCAAGGATCCCATTCAGATTTGACAGAGAAATCAGAAGCTTCACAGACAAGCAAAACTAAGGGAATTCAGCAGCACCAAACCAGCTTTACAACAAATGCTAAAGGAACCTCTCTAGGCAGAAAACACAAAACAAGAAAAAGACCTGCAAAAACAAATCCAAAACAATTAACAAAATGGCAATAGCAACATACATATTGGTAATTACCTTAAATGTAAATGGATTAAATGCTCCAACCAAAAGATACAGACTGGCTGAATGGATACAAAAACAAGACCCCTATATATACTGTATACAAGAGACCCAATTCAGACCTAGGGACACATACAGACTGAAAGTGAGAGGATGGAAAAGATATTCCATGTGAATGGAAATCAAAAGAAAGCTGGAGTAGCAATTCTCACATCAGACAAAATAGACTTTAAAATAAAGACTACTAGAAGAGACAAAGAAGGACACTACATAATGATCAGGGATCAATCCAAAAAGAAGTTATAACAATTGTAAATATTTATGCACCCAACATAGGAGCACCTCAATACATAAGGCAAATGCTAACAGCCATAAAATGGGAAATTGACAGTAACACAAAAATAGTGGGGGACTTTAACACTCCACTTACACCAATGGATAGATCACCCAGACAGAAAATTAATAAGGAAACACAAGCCTTAAATGACATATTAGACCAGATAGACTTAATTGATATTTATAGGACATTCCATCCAAAAGTAGCAGAATGCACTTTCTTCTCAGGTGCACACGGAACATTCTCCAGGATAGACCACACCTTCAATCACAAATCAAGCCTTGGTAAATTTAAGAAAATTCAAATTGTATCAAGCTTCTTTTCCAACCACAAAGCTATGAGATTAGAAATCAATTACAGGAAAAAAACTGTAAAATAACACAAACACATGGAGGCTAAACAATATGCTATTAAATAACCAATGGATTACTGAAGAAATCAAACAGGAAATCAAAAAATACCTGTAAGGGCCTCCCTGGTGGCGCAGTGGTTGAGAGTCCGCCTGCCGATGAAGGGGATACGGGTTCGTGCCCCGGTCCGGGAGGATCCCATATGCCGCGGAGCGGCTGGGCCCGTGAGCCATGGCCGCTGGGCCTGCGCGTCCGGAGCCTGTGCTCCGCAGCGGGAGAGGCCACGGCAGTGAGAGGCCCGCATACCGCAAAAAAAAAAAAAAAAAAAAAAAAAAAAAAAAAAAAAAAAAAAAATACCTGTAAAAAATGACAACAAAAACACGATGACCCAAAGCCTATGGGATTCAGCAAAAGTAGTTCTAAGAGGGAAGTTTATAGCAATACAATCTTACGTCAAGAAAGAAGAAAAATCTCAAATAAACAGCCTAACTTTACACCTAAAGCACCTAGAGAAAGAAGAACAAATAAAGCCCAAAGTTAGTAGAAGGAAAGAAATCATAAAGATCAAAGCAGAAATAAATGAAATAGAGATGAAGAAAACAATTCAAAAGATCAATGACACTATAAGTTGGTTCTCTGAGAAGATAAATAAAATTGATAAACCTTTAGCCAGACTCAACAAGAAAAAAAGGGAGAGGACTCAAATCAATAAAATTAGAACAGAAAAAGAAGTTACAACTGACACCACAGAAATACAAAGGATCATAAGAGACTCTTACAGGCAACTATATGCCAATAAAATAGACAACCTGGAAGAAATGGACAAATTCTTAGAAAAATACAACCTTCCAATACTGAACCATGAAGAAATAGAAAATATGAATAGACCAATCACATGTAATGAAATTGAAATTGAAACTGTGATTTAAAATATTCCAACAAGGGGCTTCCCTGGTGGCGCAGTGGTTGAGAGTCCACCTGCCGATGCAGGGGACACAGGTTCGTGACCCAGTCCAGGAAGATCCCACATGCTGCGGAGCAGCTGGGCCTGTGAGCCATGGCTGCTGAGCCTGTGTGTCTGGAGCCTGTGCTCCACAACGGGAGAGGCCACAACAATGAGACGCCCGTGTACAGCAAAAAAAAAAAAAAAAAAATTCCAACAAAGAAAAGTCCAGGACCAGATGGCTTCACAGGCCAATTCTAGCAAGGAAAAGCTAACAGCCATCCTCCTCAAACTCTTCCTGAAAATTGCAGAAAAGGAAGACCCCAAGCTCATTCTACGAGGCCCCATTTACCCTGATACCAAACCAGACAAAAATATCACAGAAAAAGAAAATTACAGACCAATATCACTGATGAGCATAGACACAAAAATACTCAACAAAATACTAACAAGTCGAATCCAACAACACATTAAAAGCATCATACACCATGATCAAGTGGGATTTATTCCAGGGATCCAAAGATTCTTCAATATACACTAATCAATCAGTGTGATACACCACATCAACAAATTGAAGAATAAAAACCTTATGATCATTGAAATAGATGCAGAAAAAGCTTTTGACAAAATTCAGCACCCATTTATGATAAAATCTCTCCAGAAAGTGGGCAGAGGGAACCTACCTCAATAAAATAAAGCCATATACAACAAACCCTCAGCAAGTATCATTTTCAATGGTGAAAAACTGAAAGCATTTCCTCTAAGATCAGGAACTAAACAAGGATGTCCACTCTCGCCACTGTTATTTAGCATAGTTTTGGAAGTCCTAGCTACGGCAATCAGAGAAGAAAAAGAAATAAAAGGAATCCAAATAGGAAAAGAAGAAGGAAAACTGTCTCTGTTAACAGATGACATTATACTATTCATAGAAAGTCCTAAAGATGCCACCAGAAAACTACTAGAGCTAATCAATGAACTTGGTAAAGTTGCAGGATACAAAATGAATACACAGAATTCTCTTGCATTCCTATACACTAACAACGAAAGATCAGAAAGAGAAATTAAGGAAACAATCCCATTTACCATCACATCAAAAAGAGTAAAATACCTAGTAATAAACCTTCTTAAGGAGGCAAAAGACCTGTACAGAGAAAACTATAAGATACTGATAAAAAAGTCAAAGATGACACAAACAGATGCAGAGATAGCCCATGTTCTTGGATTGGAAGAATCAATATTGTGAAAATGACTATACTACCCAAAGCAATCTACAGATTCAATGCAATCCCCATCAAATTACCAGTGGCATTTTTCACAGAATTAAAACAAAAAAATTTACAATTTGTATGGAAACACAAAAGACCCTGAATAGCCAAAGTAATCGGGAAAGCAAAATGGAGCTGGAGGAATCAGGCTCCCTAACTTCAGATTATGCTACAAAGCCACAGTAATCAAGACAGTATGGTACTGGCACAAAAACAGAAATACATATCAATGGAACAAGATAGAAAGCCCAGAGATAAACTCATGCACCTCTGGTCACCTAATCTATGACAAAGGAGGCCAGAATATACAATGGAGAAAAGACTGTCTCTTCAATAAGTGGTGCTGGGAAAATTGGACAGCTACATGTTGAAGAATAAAATTAGAACACTCCCTAACACCATAACCAGAAATAAACTCAAAATTGACTAAAGACCTAAATGTAAGGCTGGACACTATCTTAGAGGAAAACATAGGCAGAACACTCTTTACTATAAATCACAGCCAGATCTTTTTTCACCCACCTCCTACAGTAATGAAAATAAAAACAAAAATAAACAAGTGAGACCTAACTAAACTTAAAAGCTTTTACACAGCAAAGGAAACCATAAACAAGATGAAAAGATAACCCTCAGAATGAGAGAAAATATTTGCAAACAAAGAAACTGACAGGGGATTAATCTCCAAAATATATGAACAGCTCATGCTGCTCAATATCAAGAAAACAAACAACCCAATCAAAAATTGGGCAGAAGATCTAAATAGACATTTCTCCAAAGAAGACATACAGGTCGCCAAAAGACACATGAGAAGATACTCAACATCACTAATTATTAGAGAAATGCAAATCAAAACTACAATGAGTTATCACCTCACACCTGTCCGAATGGCCATCATCAAAAGATCTACAAACAATAAATGCTGGAGAAGGTGTGGAGAAAATGGAACCCTCTTATACTGTTAGTGGGAATATAAGTTGGTATAGCCACTATGGAGAACCATATGGAGATTCCTAAAAACTAAAAATAGAAATACCATATGACCCAGCAATCCCACTCCTCAGCATATACCCAGAGAAAACCATAATTCCAAAAGATACATGTACCCAGTGTTCATTGCAGCACTGTTTAACAATAGCCAGGGCATAAAAGCAACCTAAATGTCCAACAGAGGAATGGATTAAGAAGATGTGGTACATATATACAAGGGAATATTACTCAACCATAAAAAGATATGAAATCGTGCCATTTGCAGAGACGTGGATGGACTTAGAGACTGTCACACAGAGTGAAGTAAGTGAGAAAGAGAAAAACAAATATCGTATAATATCCCTTATATGTGGAATCTAGAAAAATGATACAGATGAACTTACTTGCAAAGCAGAAATAGAGACACAGACATAGAGAACAAATGTATGGATACCAACAGGGAACAGGGATGGGATTAATTGGGAGATTGAGATTGACATATATGCACTACTATGTATAAAATAGATAATTAATGAGAAAGTACTGTATAGCACAGGGAACTCTACTCGGTGCTCTGTGGTGATCTAAATGGGGAGGAAATCCAAAAAAAGAGGAGATATATGTATACTTATAGCTGATTCACTTTGCTGTACAGCAGAAAGTAACACAACATTGTAAAGCAACTATACTCCAAAAAAGAAAAAAGAAAACAAATATCAGGAGAACTTACCAGAGCACCTGAGAGATACTGAGAAGCCAGTGAATCTCAAAGGGCCCATGTTGGTACCAAGGGCCCGTTCGGGATGTCCTGCAGGTGTCCTCTACTGGGTGTTTCTGATATCCTGCCAGCTATGCCATGCAAATGTCAATGAAAAATTAATTACTAGTCAGTCAATCTATGAAAGAAATGAAAAATTTTATTGAAGCCACCCTGAGGAGTGTAACATAGGAGATAAGTCTTTCAGAGAGCTCTGAGAACTGTTCCGCCTGTTAAAAGTTAAAAGCCCAGTTATATACGTTTTTGAGACAGAGGGTTATACATCATACGATGTACTGACAGTTTACACAATCCAGATCTGCATGTACAAAATAGTGGGTCATCAAGACCCCTTATAGGGTTAGGAAGAAATATTATCCCCTAAAGAGTCATCTTGCTGACATTAGGAGAGTATTGCTCTATGTGGTTGAGCAGGTATTTCTGTCTTTGGGGAGGTCTGGTCAATGCATAATGCAGATACACGATGTACACCAGAGGGAAGGGAAGAGGTCAAAGGGCAGAGAAAAATTTCATGTTTAAATTTTCCTTGATTTGCTTTAAAATATGAATTTTAATTTCATCAAAACTAACTAAACTAAACAGGCAAACAACACCAGGTCAGCAATTATCTAGGGCATTCCCTCCACAGGCTTTTCACCCTTCTCCTCTGGGTCCAAAGCACAAGACACTGCACTGCCTTAGTCTGCTGCTGTGAATCTGAGGTTTAAAATGGCCATTCTGTGTTCATCTGAACAGAACCTATGGTGAGGCATTTGCTGTCCCACCCAATTTTTCACCACCACCCCCCACCACATTCTGTCACTTGGAGGCAGAGGGATTTAGAAGTCCCTTTGTTCCATAGAGGCCTCCTGAGACTCAGCCATTTCCAGCCCAAGGGCTTCTTCCTCTCCCTCAAGCAAAAGTAAATCAAGAGACCCTGGGGTAGTTATGAATTCTGATACAAATTCAGGATAGCTGGGGGGAAGAAGGGATGGAACCAAGGAAACTTCAAAAACTTCAGCAGTGTTGTCCAGGGGTGAAATGTAACCCTGCTACTACTAATTAAACATTAATTGAGCTTATTAAGTGCTTTGTTTTAATCCTCACAAAAACGAGATGTCATAGATAGGTACTCATATTATTACTCCTGTTTTTCACACGAGGAGAGAGAGGTTCAAGGCAATTACTTGCTCATGAGCACACAGCTGGAGCACAGATATGCCTTATTACACTTGTTAGGGGCAGGGGATATGGGTGCCAATGCTTTTCAAAAACTTGTGCCTCCTGGCTAACTGATGCCTCCAGAGCTCCATCCTATCTGCTCAAATCGTTCCTTGGCCTGGGAAAATATGGTTTCTGTCTCCAAGAGATCAGATGCATTAGAAAAAGCACTGGACTGGAAGTCCAGAAAATGAGTTGCCAGGTAGAAAGTGTCTCTTGTTAGAGCAATGACCCTAATCACCCATGTCACTTCCCCTAGAACCCTAATGAACCCAACCCCATATAGAGCAAGAGTCAAAGCTCACAGAGTGATTGACTATCCACTTGAGAAAATACATTTCAGAAAATTTTTACCAAACATTCAGAAGTCTTGCACCAGAGACCCCCTTTTTGCCACAATATTTAGGTCAAGGAGAGTGTGATGCGTTAGATAGGCCTTGCTGGTGAGAGGTGCTGCTCTCCTGGAACTTCCTGAAAAACAAAGGTATTGAGGGTCCTTGGCTTTCAAATACTCTTTCCTGGGAAAACTGGGAATAATGTCATTGCCTACTCTCAACTTTTTGATTATTAACCCTCCCCTCCTAGAAAAAAGCAATTCCTCTCCACTTTTATCAAACTCTAGCACACCTGATATTTATCATCTGTGAATATGCATATCAGCTTGGGGTCCAGCTTCCTGCCCAGTATTCCTGCTCATTTGTCAGGATTACAAACCTTCAGACTCTGAACCTTTAACTTATGAATGTCAAAGCTCCAAGGCTCCTTATGCACTGCTCAGTCCAACCTCATTATTGCCAAGAGGAAGACCCCATCTCTAGGAGATATGACACAGTTTGTCCATAGTATGCAGAGCTGTGGTGTACTGGAATGACTCTTAAGGACTCAGGAAATCAGATTGTGTGCATTTATTCCCAACTCCACCTTTAGTGGCGTAAGTCTGTATCTTGAAGTTGGTCATGGTTAGGGTATACACACCGTGGAAATCAGCAATATACATGCCAGAAATTTTTCAGAGTGCTGGTTGTTAAGTCAGCACACCACTGGGGCTGGCTGATATGTTGCCTGGGTGCTCTCTTTTTCTTTGTAGATCCTTCTCAAATGGATAGCTTAAGCCCACATCTCCTCTCCAAAACCCCACCCTCAAGTTCTTAAAAATCACCAGGCCTGCGGCTTGCCACACACAACAGGAGGGGGGTGAGGAACAGTTGAATCTCCAGGATCAAGTAAAGTGAACTTTCCCAAAGGCGATTTTATTAGACATTACAAGCTGCACTCTGTGTGAGGCCCTGGCATAGTCCTGGCAAACTCCAGGATCATCACAGGCCTCTAGCAAAGTGAAATAAAGAGGTGGGAAACAAAAATCAAACCAGTCATTCATTAGAAAAATAAAAGTGCCAAAGTGATAAGACAAAAAGCAGAATGGCAAATAGAAAAGTGGATGAGGTTTGATAAAGATTAAAACTGTGAATTCTTATTTATTTATTTATTAGTGATTCACAAATTTTAAAGGCTATATTCCATTTATAGTTATTATTAAATATTTGCTATATTCCCCATGTTGTACAATATATCCATGTAGCTTATTTTATATCTAATTTAAAACTTTATGAATTTTTCAATAGTACATGCACCATAGAGTTTCAGAGCTTTTAAATGAGCCAGCTGCGGGGAGGGGATGGGGCTACGTCACCTTCTTTGAAAATACATATTATAATGTCTGCATTCAAACGCTATGAAACCTTACCAACACACACACATAGAAAGAAAATGACAGCTATACAGACTCTAGAATCTCATTAAGTAGGCCAATTTTCCAGACAAAGTGCTCACTGCCACTCTGTGGGCTGGCCTTCGATGGCCTGCAAAGTGGTAAGTGAAAACAGCCTTCCTTGGGAAAGAGAAAGTTGCAGGCACACTCTTGGGGTCCCTTAAAATGACCTCTGTGTTCTCAAGGTCATGAAATTGATGCTTTTAGCTATAACTTAGTAGTAGAGGTGTGGGCAGTGTGGCACAGTCCCTTCTCACCCTCACCAGGCCCCCCACCCTTCTCAACCTCGAGGTTTAATACCATTGCATTCAGTGAGGTTACAGAGTGGCCAGAATAGAAATGAAACCTAGAAATGTAAAGGGTACTTCATTTCTATGGCAAAAAGTGTGAGATGAGAGACAAAAGGGGAAGGGGGAGACTGTGAGGAGAGGAGGTTGCCTGATAAGGCTGAGACTTGAAGAGGTTGGTAGAAAGTTATATATTCAATAGATGTCTGTGTATAGTTACGGGTAGGGCTGGTGGGAAGGGAAGGGTAGTCAAACTGAGAATGTTTTTTCTTCCCTGCTTTCTCATTTACTTTCTGCCTTTTCAGCTTGCTTCTCTCCCCTCCCACACTCCCCGCTTACTCCTTGAGCCCTGGGCCAGTAGGGGATCTCCATTAAGGATTCCTGATACATTCATGGAGCAGGGGAGGAAAAGCTGAAAGACTCATTCAGGAGGTTTTTTCCACTGTTTTATTTGCTCCGAAAAAGAACACCCTCTGGAAGAGGATGGAAGGCAGTCCTGGGAATCTGATCTTGCCCCTTCTTAGGGACTCCAAGAAGGAGCAAATCTTTCAAAGTACTTGGGAAGAAATTTGGATGTAGAGGAAGACAAGTCAGTTCTGCGGTGGCTATTCAGCCTGAAGCCTTTCTTGGCACAGACTGGGATATCTGGGAATGGCTCCCGCCTGTGTCCTCACCCACACCAACATGCTTCAGTCCATCTCTTCCCAGCTGTGAGCTTTTCATTCTGGTTGATGCTGAAAGAGGACACTAGATAAAACTGAAAGTGAGAGCATAAGACCAATAAATACAGTTCTTCTTAAACATTGGAAAGAGAAGGGGGGAAAGGGATAAAACAATACCACTCTTTGCCCGTACCCCCTCACCCCAGGAATCCCCCAATCATGGAGGCATTCATGTATACACATACACACCCAAACAGCATTTACAATAGGCACAAATACACAGAGACAGAAGTAAATAGATAGAGGATAGAAGCCAACTGGGGCCTTCTCCAAAGCTGTTTTTCTGGACCCAGAGAACAAGAAAGTGAAGGAGCAACATGCTTGAAGAGGAGAGATTCTATCATCTGGAATGTCTCCTTTGCCTCTGCCCAAGAAGATGACTTCTTCCCCACTACTTCCTTTCCATTACCCTTCCCCCTTCCACCTCCTACTCTATTACTCTCTCCTCCTCCTTCTACCCCAGCACTGGTCTCCAGGGACTTTGCCACAGCCTCCTCTCTCACACAGGAGGTGACTCTGCAGCATGACCCAAGTAGCCTGTGTCCCAACCCTCTTTGGATTCCAGAACTTATACCAGGCAACCCCTCAACACATTCTGATTTGGTGGAGCCACCAGAAAAATGATTTCTTTTCTTTTTTTTTTTTTTAGTTTCTGCTTTATAACAAAGTGAATCAGTCATACATATACATCTGTTCCCACATCCCTTCCCTCCTGCGTCTCCCTCCCTCCCACCCTCCCCATTCCACCCCTCCAGGCGGTCACAAAGCACCGAGCCGATCTCCCTGTGCTATGCGGCTGCTTCCCACTATCTATCTACCTTACGTTTGGTACTGTATATATATGATTTCTTGATACCACAAGCTCACCCAGGAACTCTGCATAAAAGGCTGTACAGGTGGATGTAGAAGTAGCTATTGAAGAAATGGATGACTGTCCTCTGGATTTCTGCATTTTGAAATCTGTAGGTGATGGGAATGATGACTGAATGGAAGGTAGTTTTCAGGGCCATAGAAGTGTTGGGAAGCCAGGGATATGAGGCATCTCTGATGAGCAGGACATGTCCATCCAGTAAACAGGCCCAGTACCAGGGAGACAGTGGTGATGCACTTGAAGTTTCAGATGAAGCCACTCTGGCTTGGGCTGTCCTGAACCTGACCTAGATCCTGACACTGACACAGGACCTCCTAGGCTTGGTGATGGAAAGAGTAGGAGATCTAAATATAGATTTGAAGCATGAGAGTGAAGACAGTCAAGAAGTACACAACCAAGTATTGTCTTTTCTCAAACAAATGGACACACTGCAGGAATCAGGGTGGTCTAGACAATTCCATCCCACTACTGGAAACAAACCAAGAGCCACTCAGATAACTGTACCCTGCTTAATATTCCTAAGGTATGGGACATGGTGCAAATCACTTGGTAGGTAAAAGCATTGTGCAGAGCTATGTAGAGGTCAACAGTGATGGCCAAGATCCCACTAAACAAGGAGGAGAAAGTTATCTGTTAGAAACATACTTGACATAGCCAGCACTGATAGCTGGTTTTTCAATGTGGATGTAATCACTTGAGCACTTAATGATCATCAGCCCAATGCATCCCAGGAGGTCAGCAATGACAAGATTCCCTCTAAGGAAAAAAGTGGGAGAGTATAGGGTAGGGAAAAGGCACACTGCATTCAGTACCAGGGCATTTTCAACCTTGTACCAAAGTGCAGAGTTCCACATATCACCTGGTCATTTTCACAAATTAGCTCTAGACCACTGCAGGGTAAGAAAGGACCTATGAGAGAATCATGGTGTGGTTGTATAACTGCTGTGTGTTGTTCAAGAACAGTGAAAGAGGCAATAGCCGGCCTTTCCCAGGGGAAGGTGATAAGTTTTTTACATTAGTGGGGAGAAGGGATAAAAGAGAAGGGGGGAGATTGAGAAAGAAGGAAATGGAAAGATTGATACAAGTCATAGAGCATGACCTGGTTATTCCAGATGTGCTTAGAATAGAGAGGCCAAGTTATCACTTTCTTGCTGTGCCCCAGAGGTTCAGCCTCTGCTATCTCTGTTTGTGTCAGGCTTTCCAAAAACTGGGACTTCATATTCCCTAGTCCCTGCTAGATATATGTCTCTCAGAGTATAGACATCTCTTCACGCTCTTGGGAGCAATTGGGAGTGCCAGTCCTCGACACTATTTGGTTTTATGTCTTTCCTTGTTGATGCATTAGAATAATGGATGCCATGACTGCAACAAAACCCCCTAAGTCCAGTTTTCTAAGGGACTTTGAGAGCAAAGCCCAGGTCAGTGCAGCTTGTCCTGCCTTGCTTGGGCTCCCACTTGTGATACCTCTCCCAACTACCCCTCAGGTCCTCTCTCCACCACCCTCTCCCATCCGCAGTTGCCAGCTCGCACTGTTTCTCTGACCTTCTCTTTCCATTCTCCCTCCTCCCCCAGCCTCCACCTCAACTTGATCCCAATCATTCTACATCTCCACTCATACCCGCTTCATAACCGATCGTGCTACCTCTCAGACTCCAAACCAGCCCCAACATCTATTCAAGATACTTCTCTGGGGCTTCCCTGGTGGCGCAGTGGTTGAGAGTCCACCTGCCAATGCAGGGGATACGGGTTCATGCCCCAGTCTGGGAAGATCCCACATGCCGCGGAGCGGCTGGGCCCGTGAGCCATGGCCGCTGAGCCTGCGCGTCCGGAGCCTGTGCTCCACAATGGGAGAGGCCACAACAGTGAGAGGCCCGCATAACACACGCACAAAAAAAAGATACTTCTCTGTTCCTCACTCGTGCTTCCTCTCCAAAACGGCCTCCAATTCCAATTTACCCTCCTCAGCCCCAGCATTACTTCTCTCACCCACCAGGAACCCACTCCTCTCTGGTCAGCGCTACCTCCAGGCTACACACCCCATCCATCCACCGTTCTGTAGCTACTCCTGGGGCTACATCTCTGTTAAGCTCCTGCCGAGATCCCAGCTTGCACTTTCTCTCCAGCCCCGGCTGGCACTACTTCTCTGTTCTGGTTCCCTATACCTGCTTCTGCTAGCTCTCAACTACTATTAGCCTCATCCTGGTTTGCACCACCTCTTAGCTCCCCAACCCACTTCGAACTCCACTTGCACTGCTTCTCTGCTCTGGCCCTCCCTCCAGTTCTTGCTAGTGCTGTCTCTTTCTTCTCCCTTCAGACTTCCATTCCTGCAGCCTCTACAGATCTCTGCTCAGATCAAGGTTACACTACCTTTCTATACTCACTTTCCACCTGCTCTAAATCCCCTGTCCCTGCTCACACTACCTTTCCAGCTCCTCACTTACTCCAACCCCTTCTTGTGCTACCTCTCTGTATGATGCTTTGGAACCCAGAACTCCAATTGCTCAACTCGGGCCAAGAGAACAATTCCCATAGGCCATGATGATCAACCTTAGAGATCCAAGTAGCTTTTTCCTTAAGGCAAAGTGTAGCCTGTACTGCCTTGTCTGTCTCATTGATCCAAATACAGCAAGTATTAGTGATGACACATGACTAGCCCAAAAGAAATCTAGAGTAATGAGATTGTCACTACTCATGCCAAAATGAGACTAACCTGTATTCTACCTGGGGCAGAGGTGGTATTAATAACTTCTGCCAAAGTTAGTGGTAAGTGTCTCACAGTTTTTTCTTTTTTTTTTTAATTAGTTTCTGCTTTATAACAAATTGAATCAGTCATACATATACATCTGTTCCCACATCCCTTCCCTCATGAATCTCCCTCCCTCCCACCCTCCCCATCCCACCCCTCCAGGCAGTCACAAAGCACGGAGCTGATCTCCCTGTGCTCTGCGGCTGCTTCCCACACAGTTTTTTCTATTTGTATGATTTCCATTACTGGGTATACTGCTCTGATTATTCACATAAACAATGATTCAGTAATTCCCTCAGGTAGAATGCTTGAATAATCAAGGGTGACCTCATTTTGAAGTTCACATCTGAGTCAGAATTTCAGCCTTGCAGATGTATAGAATTAGGGTCTTTTTGTACAGACAAGTCTCAGAATACTCTTCCTAAGGTGCATGAGATGTTAGTCTGAGACAAACAGGACCAAGTGTCCTAGCCACAAAGAAGTAATGTCTGTTAGAAGCACATGGAAATCAAGGAAAAAGGAATTGTTCATGATATAAGGTCTGGAAAAGGCCTTACATTAGCTAGGTTACATATATAAATTTCTTTCTTTTTTTACATTTAAACAATTTGTTTAAAAAGAAAAATTGAATTTCTATTAATTAATTCCAGGTAGTAAGCATTTGGCACATTGTCCTACGATTGTTAAATTCAAATTCATAATTCCCAGGATTTGATCAATAGTTCTAATAATAGTTCTAATAAGTGGTTCTTTTTCTGGGACACAAGCAAAGTCACAGGTCATTTGTTTAAGGTCACTTAACCAACAAACACGGGTTTGACCCCTGCGCGTCTGGAGCCTGTGCTCCACAACAGGAGAGGCCACAGCAGTGAGAGGCCCGCATACTGCAAAAAAAAAAAAAATTATATGCCCAAAATTGGATAACCTAGAAGAAATGGATGAATTCCTAGAAACATACAACCTACCAAGATTGAAATGAAGAAATAGAACATCTGAACTGACAAATAATGAGTAAGGAGACTGCATCAGTAAACAAAAATGTCCCAATAAAGAAATACCCAGGACCAGATGGTTTCAGACCAGATGGTTTCACTGATGAATTCTACCAAACATTTAAAGACTTAATGCCAATCCTTCTCAAACTCTTCCAAAGAGTTGAAGAAGAGGAAACTCCTAATTTTATGAGGCCAGCATTATCTTGATAACAAAGCCGGATAAAGACACTACAACAAAAGAAAAGTATAGGCTAATATCCCCAATGATAGATGCAAAAACTCTCAATAAAATACTAGCAAGATGAATTCAACAACACATTAAAAGGATCATACACCATGATCAACTGGGATTTATCTCTGGGATTCAAGGTTAGTTCAACATACATAAATCAATACATGTGATTCCCCACATTAATAGAATGAAAAAAACATGTGATCATCTCAATAGATACAGTGGGAAAATGACAAAATTCAACATTCCTTCATGATAAAAACCCTCAACAAATTGGGTATAGAAGGAACAGACTTCAACATAATAAAAGACATAAATGACAAGCCTACAACTAACATCATACTCAATGGTGAACATTTGAATGCTTTTCCTCTAAGATCAGGAGCAAGACATGTGTGCCCACTCTCACCACTCCTATCCAACATAGTATTGGATTTCCTTGCCAAAGCAATCAGGCAATAAAACAAAATAAGAGGGCTTCCCTGGTGGTGCAGTGGTTGAGAGTCTGCCTGCCAATGCAGGGGACACGGGTTTGTGCCCCAGTCCGGGAAGATCCCACATGCCACAGAGCAGCTGGGCCCGTGAGCCATGGCCACTGAGCCTGTGCATCCGGAGCCTGTGCTCCACAACGGGAGAGGCCACAACAGTGAGAGGCCCGCATACTGCAAAAAAATAAAAATTAAAAACAAAAATAAGAGGCATCCAAATCATAAAGAAAAAAGCAAAATTGTCTAGGTTTGCAGATGGTATGATTTTGTATATAGAAAATCCTAAAGACTCCACCACAAAACTGTTGGAACTTATAAACAAATTCAGTAAATTTACAGGATACAAAATTGACGTACAAAATCCATTGTATTTCTATACATTAATAACAAACTATCTGAAAAAGAAATAAAGAAGACAATCCCATTTATGATAGCATCAAAAACAGTAAAATACTTAGGAATAAATTTAACCAAGAAGGTGAAAAATCTGTACACTGAAAACTATAAAACAATGATGAAAGAAATTGAAGATGTAAATAAATGGAAAGATATTCTGTGTTCTTGGATTGGAATAATTAATATTATTAAATTGTCCACAGAACCCAAGTGGTCTATAGATACAATGCAATCCTATTAAAATTTCAATGGCATTTTTCACAGAAATAGAAATAACCTAAAATTTGTATGGAACCACAAAAAAACCTTGAATAGCTAAAGCAATCCTGAGAAAGAACAAAGCTGGAGGTGTCACACTTCCTGATTTCAAACTATATTACAAAGCTCTAGTAATCAACACAGTATGGTACTGGCATAAAAACAGACACTTAAACCAATGGAACAGAATCAAGAGACCAGGAATAAACTCATGCATATATGGTCAACTAATACTTGACGTGATAGCCAAGAATACTCAATGGGGAAAGAATAATCTCCTTAATAAATGGTGTTGGGAAAACTAGATATTCACATGTGAAAGAGTGCACTTGGTCCCTTATATTACACTACTCAAAAAGAATAACTCAAAATGGATTAAAGACTTAAATTTAAGGCCTGACACTATAAAAACTCCTGGCAGAAAACATAGGGGAAAATCCTCTTGAAATTAATGTTAGCAATGATTTTTTGGATATGAATCCAAAGTATAGGCAACAAAAGCTAAAATAAACAGGTAGGACTACATCAAACTAAAAAGCTTCTGCACAACAAAGAAAACCATCAACAAAATGAAAAGGCAACCTAGAGAATGGGAGTAAATATTTGCAAATCTTATGTCTTAAGATATTAATATAAAAATATGTAAGGAATTCTTACAACTCAGTAACAACAACAAAAATTTAAACAACCCAAATAATCCAGTTAACAATGGACAAAGGACCTGAACACATATTTTCTGAAAGGAGACATACATATGGCCAACAAGTACATAAAAACCTGTTCAACATTACTAATGATCAGAGAAATGCATATCAAAACTACAATGAGATATCACCAAGCTCCTGTTGGAATGATCATTATCAAAAAGACAAGAGGTAGGGCCTCCCTGGTGGCGCAGTGGTTGAGAGTCCGCCTGCCGATGCAGGGGATACGGGTTCGTGCCCCGGTCTGGGAGGATCCCATATGCCGCGGAGCGGCTGGGCCCGTGAGCCATGGCCGCTGGGCCTGCGCATCCGGAGCCTGTGCTCCGCAACGGGAGAGGCCACAACAGTGAGAGGCCCACATACCGCAAAAAGAAAAAAAAAAAAAATAAAAAAAAATAAAAAAGACAAGAGGTAAATGTTGGTGAGGATGTGAAGAAAAGGGAATCCTTGTGCACAGTTGTTGGGAATTTAAATTTGTAGAACCACTATGAAAAACAGTGTGGAGGTTCCTCAAAAAATTGATAATAGAACTACCATATGATTCAGAAATCCCACTTCTGGGTATATACTCAATGTAAGTAAAATCACTACCTCAAAGAAATACCTGCACTTTCATGTTCATTCCAGCATTATTCATAATAACCAAGACATGAAAACAACTTATGTGTCTATCAATTGAATAATGAATAAAGAACATTCCACACATAATGGAATATTAGTCAGCCATGAAAAATAAGAAAATCCTGCCACTTGCAACCATATGGATGAATATTGAGGGCATTATGCTAAGTGAAATAAGCCAGACATAGAAAGACAAATACCATGGTCTCACTTATATGTGGAATCTGAAAAAAGCAAAGTTATAGAAATATTGGTAGAAGTCTGGGGTATGTGGGAAATGGGGCGATGTTGGTCAAAGGGTACAAACTTCCAGGTATAGGATGAATACATTTGGGTGATCTAATGTATAGCATAATGGCTATAGTTAACAATACTATCTTATGTACTTGAAAATTACTATAGGAGTAGATCTTAAATGTTCTTGCCACAAAAAAAGTAATTATGTGAGGTGATTGTGATGTATTACTAACATTATTGTGGTCATCCTGTCACAATATATATGTGTATTAAATCATCACACTGTATGCCTTAAACTTACATGGTGTTATATGTAAATTATGTCTCATTAAAGTTGGATTACAAAAGAACAGTTCTTCTCTGGTATCTCTTCCAGTAGGTAAACCTCTTGGTTGAAGATCATGAAGAGACTTTTAGGACTGTTTAGGAAGATGTGTGACCTGTTGGTTATAGCACTGAGTACAGTATATGAGTCCCATAGAATATTTTGCCATATATTTATGCAGCAGGAAAGAGTAGTAGTATCAGAAATGAAATTCCTAAATACGTATACCTTCCATTTCATAAGGGGATAATCAATGTGTCCCTGAAGGAGTGGTCCATATGGTTATGTGAGTACATTTGGCTAAGGAAGTTCAACGGTTTCTGAATTTTTTGCAAATTTTAAGGATTCTTCTGGTTATTTCAACCTTACCAGGGGATTTTGTGTGGAAAGAGAATAGTTTTTTAAGAAAGAGTATCAATTTACAGAGCTCTTTTATAATGGTTTCTGTAAAATGTGTGTCCTGGTCACTTGGTATAAAAGTTTACATACCCTAAGTTGAAAACACAAAATTAAGAGGTTTCCCAGCAACCGTAAAGGCTGTAACTTTCCAGTAAGGAAATGATTCAACCCATATAGAAAGGACACACATGATAACTAAAACATATTCAAATCCCATGGAGCGTGTAAGCTAGATCAAATCCTTCTAATGTCTTCAAAGAGCCCTTGAGGCTTGGTTCTTGGCCATGTCCCACTTTTACCATTTTTCCAGGATTATGGGTTTTCTTTTTTCTATGTCTTTTTTTTTTTAAGTTGAAGTATAGTTAATTTACAGTGTTGTGTTAGTTTCAAGTGTACAGCAAAGTGATTCAGTTTTACATATACTTTTTTTTCAGATTCTTTTCAATTATAGAATATTACAAGATATCAAGTATAGCTCCTGTGCTATACAGTAGGTTCTTGTTGTTTATCTATTTTATATATAGTAGTGTGTATATGTTAATCCTAAACTCCTAATTTATCCACCACTACCACCCCCGCTGCTATCCCCTTTGGTATCTGTAAGTTTTCTTCCTATGTCTGTGAGTCTATTTCTGCTTTGTAAATAAGTTCATTTATATCATGTTTTTAGATTCCACATATAAGTGATATCATATGATATTTGTCTTCCTCTGTCTGACTTACTTCACTTAATATGATAATCTCTAGGTCCATCCATATTGCTGCAAATGGCAGGATTATGTTTTTGACAGGGTACAAATGACCCTGAATAAACTCAGCTGTCTTTTTAAAGTTTCCCCACCAACATTGATTTTAAAATAGTAGCCAATTTGTACCATAATGAGTAGTTTCATGGAGAAATTTTATTAATATCCATTTGAATTCATTTCATGCCACCATGTGATTTTCTTGGAAACACCACATTATCTCATTCAAGGGTACAAAGAGATTTTTTAAAAGATTTCTTTTCCAAATCAGGGACTAAATAAATATTGATATTTTATATTATTTATTTGAATCACTCCAGAAATTTATCCTTTGAGGGTTTAGTTGAAATAATAAATTTGGCTAAGGCTACTTGTTTGGCATAATGATCAGATAGTGCATTTCTTTTAGTTCCATATTACCTCATTTTGTATGGGACTCAATCTTTATAATAGCCACCTCTCTAGGAAGTAAGAGTACATATAAGAGTTCTTCAACTTGTTTTTAGTTTTTGATGGGGGCTCTATCAGAGGTGAGAAACTCCTTTGCTTTCGAAGAATTCCAAAGGTATTCACTGCTCCAAAAGCAACCTTCATTGTGTATATCTTTTTACACTCTGGTCTTCGGTTAGTTGACAAGCTCTAGTAAATACACATTCTGCTATCTGTGTTGTTTTTGCTTCCATTAGAAGACTGTATTTCAAAGGAAAGCTTAAATTAATGACAACATATGCTGCTTGATAACCGCCAGCTTTCATTTTCAAGTATGATACATCAACACATACTATTAGGTCAGGTTCTCATGAGATTTTCTTTCTTTTATTGAAATATAGATGATTTAACAGACTGTGTTAGTTCCAGGTGTACAGCAAAGTGATTCCGTTATATATACATGTTTTTTTCAGATTATTTTTCATTATAGGTTATGATAAGAAACTGAATATCTTTCCCTGTGCTATACAGTAAATCCTTGTTGCTTATCTATTTTTGTATCTTTTAATCTCATACTCCTAATTTATCCCTTGCCCCCTCCCTTTCCCCTTTGGTAACTATAAGTTTGTCTTCTATGTCTGTGAGCCTGTTTCTGTTTTGCATACAGATCCATTTGTATTATTTTTTAGATTCTACATATAAGTGATATCATATAATGTTTGTCTTTCTCTGACTTACTTCACTATGTATAATATTCTCTATGTCCATCCATGTTGTTGCAAATGGAAATTTCATCCTTTTTATGGCTGAGTAGTATTCCATTGTATGTATATATCACATCTTTTTTTATATATATCACATCTTCTTAAGCGAATCATTTATTTTTGGGCACTTGGGTCATTGCCATGTCTTGGCTATTGTAAATACTGCTGCGATAAACATTGGGGTGCATGTATCTTTTTGAATTATAGTTTTTGTCTTTTCCAGATATCTGCCTAGGAGGGGGATTGCTGGGTCATATGGTACTTCTATTTTTGGTTTTTAAAGGAACCTCCATACTGTTTTCCATAGTGGCTGCAACAATGTACATTCCCTCCAACAGTGTACAAGTATCCCCTTTTCTCCACACCCTCTCCAGCGTTTATTATTTGTAGACTTTTTGATGATAGCCTTTCTGACCCTTGTGAGGTGATACTTCACTGTGGTTTTAATTTGTATTTCTTCAGTAATTAGTGACGTTGAGCATATTTTCATGTGCTTATTGACCATCTGTCTATTTTGGTCTTCTGCCCATTGTTTGACTAGGTTGGTTGTTTCTTTGATATTGAGTTGTATGAGCTGTTTATATAGTTCAGATATTAACCCCTTATTGGTCACATCATTTGCAAATATGTTCTGCATTTCCATAGGCTGTCCTTTCATTTTGTTGAAGGTTGTCTTTGTTGTACAAAAGCTTGTAAGTTGAATTAGGTCCCATTTATTTATTTATTTATTTATTTATTTATTTATTTATTTGGCCATGCTGCGTGGCTTGTGGGATCTCAGTTCCCCAACCAGGGATTAAACCTGGGCCATGGCAGTGAAAGTACAGAATCCTAACCATTAGGCCACCAGGGAACTACCCCATTTGTTTGTTTTTGCTTTTATTTCTTTTGCCTTGGAAGACTGATATAAGAAAATATGGCTATGATTTATGTCAGAGAATGTTTTGCATATGATGTCTTACAGGAGTTTTATGGTGTCACGTCTTAGGTTTAAGTCTTTAAGCCATTTCAAGTTTATATTTTTAATTTATTTATTATTTATTTATTTATTTATTTATTTATTTATTTTTGGCTGTGGTTGGGTCTTCATTGCTGCGTGTGGGCTTTCTCTAGCTGTGGCGAGTGGGGGCTACTCTTCATTGCTGCGCATGGGCTTCTCATTGCTGTGGCTTCTCTTGTTGTGGAGCACAGGCTCTAGGCATGCAGGCTTCAGTAGTTGTGGTTGTGGCTCGCGGGCTCTAGAGCAGAGGCTCACTAGTTGTGGTGCACAGGCTTAGTTGCTCCATGGCATGTGGCATCTTCCCAGAGCAGGGATCAAACCCATGTCCCCTGCATTGGCAGGTGGATACTTTACCATCGCACCACTAGGGAAGTCCCTCAAGTTTATTTTTGTGTATGGTGTGAGGATTGTTCTAATTTCATTGATTTACATGCAACTGTCCAACTTTCCCAGCACCACTTGTTAAAGAGACTGTCTTTCTCCTTTGTATATTCTTACCTCCTTTGTCATCAATTAAATGACTGTACGTGTGTGGATTTATTTCTGTGCTCTCTGTTCTGATCCGTTGAAATGTATGTCTGTTTTTGTGCCAGTACTGTGCTGTTTGATTACTGTAGCTTTTTTCTATAGTCTGAAGTCTGGAAGGGTTATGCCTTCAACTTTGTTCTTTTTCCTCAGGATTGCTTCAGCAATTCTGAGTCTTTTGTGGTTCCATATAAACTTTAGGATTATTTGTTCTAGTTCTGTGAAAAATGTCATGGATATTTTGATAGGGGTTGTATTAAATCTGTAAGTTGCTTTGGGTAGTATATCCATTTTAACGATATTAATTCTTTCAGTTGAAGAGCATGGGCTGTCTTTCCATTTCTTTAAATCATCTTCAATTTCCTTTACCAATGTTTTATAGGTTTTATCATATAGGTCTTTTACCCCTTGGTTAAGTTTCTTCCTAGGTATTTTATTCTTTTTGATGCAATTTTAAATGGGATTTAAAAAAACTTTCTCTTTCTGATATCTCATTGTTAGTGCAAAGAATTGCAACAGGGCCGCTGGGCAGTTGGGGACGGGGAGGAGGTGGGGAGCATGGAAGGGGAAGGAGGCAGTGGCAGTGGCTGCACAGTGGCAGTGGCTGCACCAGGCTGTGTGCTTCTCACCACTGGAGGAAGATGAGACTGAAGATCCAGCTCCTCTTATGCAGTTTGCTGGTGGTAGGTAGCTTCCTGGGACTGGAGGTCCTATGGTACTTCCTGTCCCTGTGGCTGGACAAGCCAAGCCCACTGAGCAGGAAGAGGAAATTTCTTCAGTTTAAGGTTATGTTTTCTGGGGGCTTCCCTGGTGGCGCAGTGGTTGAGAGTCCACCTGCCGATGCAGGGGACATGGGTTTGTGCCCTGGTCTGGGAAGATTCCACATGCCGCGGAGTGGCTAGGCCCATGAGCCATGGCCGCTGGGCCTGCGCGTCCGGAGCTTGTGCTCTGCAATGGGAGAGGCCACAACAGTGAGAGGCCAGCGTACCGCAAAAAAAAAAAAAAAAGATTATGTTTCATGTAGCTGGAGTCAAGATGGTGGAGGAATAGGAGGATGTGCAGTTCATCTTTCCCCACAAACGCATCAAGGATGCATCTAAAAATGAAACAATTCTCACAGAGCACATGCTGAACATTAACAGAGGACCTCAGACACCTAAAAAGGACAAGAAGGATTCCTGCATCACTGGGTAGGACGAAAGAAACAAGGAAAATTAAGAGGAGAGGAAGCGGGTCAGGACCTGCACTCCTGGTGGAGACCTGAAGGAAAGGAGTGATTCCTGCATCCAGGGAAGCCCCCTCACTGGTGGTGAGATCAGCTGGGACAGAAGGGGAGCTTCGGGGGCACAGAGGAGAGCACAGCAACCCGTCTGTGGCAGGCAGGACAGAGTGAGACCTACACAGATGGTCTGTGCCACAGCCCTGCATGCCCCAGCCTGAGAAAGGTGTCCACCGTTGTGCACAGTGGTTGGGTGCTGGAACATGGGGTGTGGAGAGCAGATGCAGGGAAGGGACTGCTGTTTGCTGTGAAGAGACAGCCTGAGGGGACAGGAGTGAGGAGCTCTGCAACTGGGAATGCTCATGGAGGAAGCCCAGACTGCCATAGAAGCAAAGCGCCATTGTTCAGTGACATGCAAAGGGTGGAGCCACCATTGCAGCCTCTCTGCCCATGTGCTGGCCCCTGCCTTCATGGGCACTAAGGAGGGCTCCCGCTGGAGTGGGTTTGTGTGACACTGGCCATTATCTCCTCCGCCCCTTCCCCACCTGGGCAGCCTGCTCGCCCCAATCACTGCCTCTCCCATCCCCCGCTCCCTGCCTGACAGGCTTGTGTGCTCCAGCATCCTTGGAAGCATTTGCCAGTTGGTGGCCTGCACACAGAGGTGGGGCTGAAATCAGAGCTGAGCCCCAGGGGCCATATGGCTAAGTATGAAGAGCTGAAATCTCTCCTCACAGATGCGTGAACTGCAGAGTTACACTTTCGCTGATGGCTTCATAAATTCAGCACCTGTGGAACATTTGAATGGACAACCAAGTGCTTCCACAGCTGAGATGGCTCTGGCTTTAGCAGCTATGGGCTTTGTGGGCATGTACATGTGGGGGTTGGGCAAGGCCAGAGTCTGAGCTGCCTCCATATCTCCTATAATGGGTCCAGGTGCATGACTACTGCAGTCCTGGGACCTGAATTCAGTGGATCTGAACCAGTGGCCTGGTGAAAACAATGCCTGAGAGTCACTAGGGCCAAGTGCCAACATACCCATGGTTAAGGTGGGACCAAGAGCAGTGCCAACAACAGTGTACTTTGTGAGCCCACACAATGGACAAAATGTGACACAGCAGAGCACACTCACAGGTGAACAGCTCCAGAGGAGGAATACTCAGTGACTTCCCTCCCAGTGGGAGTGCTCCAGTTCTGCCTACCTCGCACTGCAGATCAGAAACACAGCTAAGAAATATATCTGGGAGCCTCTACTCCAACAACTAGAGAGCAGACCCTTCCCTGACAGGGCAGTGACAACCACAGAGCCAAGGGGAGGCTCCACTCAATATCCAGGGCAGGCTCTGGTCACCACAACACCAGTCAAACCCTCTATCAAGGGGATAATGGCCAGCATATACTGAGGAAAGGGGTGGCAGACATCCATACAGAAAACAGCCCTCACACCAAAAAAATAAAATAAAAAGCATATTTAACCCACACAGGCTACACAGGGACCTTCCCACATAAAAACAGCACTCCAAGACAGTCTTAGGGCCTGGCAATGAGAGGAAAAACCCCCAGAAGAGTTAGCCTTGAAGGCCAGCGGGGCTTGAGAGCAGAAGCACCACAGGCCTGGGGGAAACAGAAATTCCACTCTTGGAGGGTGCACACAAGGTCTCAGGTGCACTGGAACCCAGCACAAAGTAGTACCTCCATAGGAACCTGGGCTAGAACTACCAAGCGGTCTTGGAAGGTCTCCTGGGGAGGCAGGGATTTGCTGTAGCTCACTGTGGGTGCAAGGACACTGATAGTAGAGGCACCAGGGAATATTAATCAGTGTGAACTCTCCCAGAGGTCCCCATATCGGCAACAAGGCCCAGCCCACCCAACAGCCTGCAGACTCCAGTACTGGAATGCCTCAGGCCAAACAACCAGCAAAACAGGCACAGAGACCAACCCATTAGAAGATAGGCTGTCTAAAGTCATACTAAATTCACAGCCACCCCAAAACACACCATGTGACACGGCCCTGTCCACCAGAGGGAAAAGGCCCAGCTCCACCCACCAATGGACAGGCATCAGTCCCTCCCACCAGGAAACCTGCACAAGCCCCAGAACCAAACTTACCCACCAGGGGACAGACATCAGAAGCAAGAGGAAGTACAGTCCTGCAGCCTGCAGAAAGGAGATCACAAACACAGTAAGTTAGACAAAATGAGATGACAGAGAAATATGTTGCAGATGAAGGAGCAAGATAAAAACCTACAAGAGTAACTAAATGAAGAGGAGATAGACAATCTACCTGAAAAAGAATTAAGGGTAATGATAGCAAAGATGATCCAAAATCTCGGAAAAAGTGGAGGCACAGAACAAGAAGATACAAGGAATGTTTAAAAAAAAAGATAGAAGATTTAAAGAACAAACAGAGATGAGCAACACAATAACTGAAATGAAAAATACACTAAGAAAGAATCAATAGCAGAATGACTGAGGCAGAAGAACTAATAAGTGAGCTGGAAGACAGAGTGGTGGAACTCACTGCCATAGAACAGAAAATACAAAAAAGAGTGAAAAGAAATGAGAAGAGTATCAGAAACCTCTGGGACAGCATGAAACACTCCACCATTCGCATTATATGGGTCCCAGAAGAAGAGAAAGAGAAAGGGCCTAAGAAAATATTTGAAGAGATTATAGTTGAAAACTTCCCTAACATGGGAAAGGAAATAGTCAACTAAGTCCAAGAAGCACAGAGAGTCCCGTACAGGATAAACCCAAGGAGGAACATGCCAAGACACATATTAATCAAATTAACAAACATTAAGTACAAAGAAAAACATTAAACGCAACAAGGGAAAAGAAACAAATAACAGACAAGGGAATCCCCGTAAGGTTATCAGCTGATTTTTCAGCAGAAACTCTGCAGGCCAGAAGGAAGTGGCATGATATATTTAAAGTGATGAAAGGGAAAAGCCTACAACCAAGAAACGTACAACCAAGCAAGGCTCTCATTCATGTTTGATGGAGAAATCAAAAGATTTACAGACAAGCAAAAGCCAACAAAATTCAGCATCACCAAACCAGCTTTGAATCAAATGTTGAAGGAACTTCTCTAGGCCAGGGGTTGGGGGTGGGGTGGGGAGAGAGGCCAAAACTAGAAACAAGAAAATCACAAATGGGAAAGCTCACTGGTAAAGGCAAACATACAGTAAAAGTAGGAAATCATCCACACACAAATATGATATCAATACCAGCAACCTTGAGGAGAGTACAAATGCAGGAAATGGGAACTGCATTTGAAATTAAGAGACCCAGCAACTTAAAAGAACCTTGTATATATAGAGACTGCTATATCAAAACCTCATGGGTAATACAAACTACAAAAATACAATAAATACATACATAAAAAAGAGAAAGCAACCCAACACAACACTAAACATGGTCATGAAATCACAAGAGAAGACAACAGAAGACGAAAGGAGGAAAAAAGACATATAAATACAAACTCAAAACAATTAAGAAAACGGGAATAGGAACATACATGTTGATAAATACCTTAAATAAATGGATTAAATGCTCCAACAGAAAGACATAGACTGACTGAATGGATAAAAAAACAAGACCTATAAACATGCTGTTGAAAAGAGACCCACTTCAGACCTAGGGTCACATGCAGATTGAAAGTGAGGGGATGGAACTCCCTCTTGTGAGAACACCAGAATCACAACTAACTGCTGAACAATCATCAACAGTAAGACACTGGAACTCACCCAAAAAGATACCCCATATCCAAAGACAAAGGAGAAGCTGCAATGAGATGGTAGGAGGGGCACAATCATAATAAAATCAAATCCCATAAATGCTGGGTGGGTGACTCACAAACTGGAAAATAGTTATACCAGAGAAGTCCACCCACTGGATTGAAGGTTCTGAGCCCCACGTCAGACTTCCCAACCTGGGGGTCTGGCAATGGGAGGAGGAATTCCCAGAGAATCAGACTTTGAAGGCTAGCAGGATTATATTGCAGGACTTCAACAGGACTGGGGGAAACAGAGACTCCACTCTTGGAAGGCACACACAAAGTGGTGTGCACATCGGGACCCAGGAGAAGGAGTAGTGACCCCAGGGGAGACTGAACCAGACCTACCTCCTAGTGTTGGAGGGTCTTCTGCAGAGGGGGTGGTGGCTGTGGCTCACTAGGGGACAAAGACAGTGGCAGCAGACGTTCTGGGAAGTATTCCTTGCCATGAGCCCTCCCAGAGTCCACCCTTAGCCCCACCAAAAGCCTGTAGCCTCCAGTGCTGGGTAACCTCAGGCCAAACAACCAACTGGGAGGGAACTCAGCCCACCCATCAGCAGACAAATGGATTAAAGTTTTACTGAGCTCTCCCCACCAGAGCAAAACCCAGCTCTACCCACAACCAGTCCCTCCCATCATGAAGCTTGCACAAGCCTCTTAGATAGCCTCATCCACCAGAGGGAAGACAGCAGAAGCAAGAAGAACTACAGTCCTGCAGCCTCTGGAATGAAAACCACATTCACAGAAAGATAGACAAAATGAAAAGGCAGAGGACTATGTACCAGAGGAAGGAACAAGATAAATCCCAAGGAAAAAATTTAAATGAAGTGGAGATAGGAAACCCTCCAGAAAAAGAACTCAGAATAATGAGAGCAAGATGATCCAGGACCTTGGAAAAAGAATGGACACAAAGATCAAGAAGATGCAAGAAATGTTTAATAAAGACCTAGAAGAATTAAAGAACAAACACCTAAAAGAATTAAAGAAAAAACAGAGATGAACAATACAATAACTGAAATAAAAAATACACTAGAAGGAATCAGTAGCAGAATAACTGAGGCAGAAAAACAGATAAGTGACCTGGAAGACAGAATGGCGGAATTCACTGCTGAGGAACAGAATACAGAAAAAAGAATGAAAAGAAATGAAGACAGCCTATGAGACCTGTGGGACAACATTAAATGCACTAACATTTGCATTATATGGGTCCCAGAAGGAGAAGAGAGAGACAAAGGACCCGAAAAAATGTTTGAAGAGATTATAGAAGAAAACTTCCCTAACATGGGAAAGGAAATAACCACCCAACTCCAAGAAGCACAGAGAGTTCCAGGCAGGATAAATCCAAGGAGAAACATGCCAAGACACAGTAATCAAATTGACAAAAATTAAAGACAAAGAAAAATTATTAACTGCAACAAGGGAAAAATGACAAATAACATACAAGGGAACTCCCATAAGTTTAACAGCTGATTTCTCAGAAGAAACTCTACAAGCCAGAAAGGAGTGGAATGATATATTTAAAGTGATGAAAGGGAAGAACCTACAACCAAGATTACTCTACTCAGCAAGGATCTCATTCAGATTCAATGGAGAAATCAAAAGCTTTACAGACAGGCAAAAGCTAAGAGAATTCAGCACCACCAAACCAGCTCTACAGCAAATGCTAAAGGGACTTCACTAAGTGGGAAACACAAAAGAAAAGGGCCTACAAAAACAAACCCAAAACTATTAAGAAAGTGGTAATAGGAACATACATATCGATAATCACCTTAAAATGTGAATGGATTAAGTGCTCCAACCAAAAGACACAGATGTGCAGAAAGGATACAAAAACAAGACCCATATATATGCTGTCTATAAGAGACCCACTTCCGACCTAGGGACACATACAGACTGAAAGTGAGAGGATGGAAAAAGATATTCCATGCAGATGGAAATCAAAAGAAAGCTGGAGTAACAATACTCATATCAGATAAAATAGACTTTAAAATAAAGAAGGTCACAACAGACAAGGAAAGACACTACATAATGATCAAGGGATCAATCCAAGAAGAAGATATAACAATTATATATATATATATATATATATATATATATATATATATATATATATATATATATATATATACCCAACATACAAGCACCTCAATACATAAGGCAAATGCTAACAGCTATAAAAGAGGAAATTGACAGTAACACAATAATAGTGGGGGACATTAACACCTCACTTACACCAATGGACAGATAATCTGGACAGAAAATTAATAAAGAAACACAAGCTTTAAATGATACAATAGACTAGATAGATTTAATTGGTATTTACAGGACATTCCATCCCAAAAGAGCAGATTATACTTTCTTCTCAAGTGCACATGGAACATTCTCCAGGATAGATCACATCTTTGGTCACAAATTAAGCTTGGTAAATTTAAGAAAATTGAAATCATATCAAGCATCATTTCCAACAAGAGCGCTATGAGATTAGAAATAAATTACAGGGAAAAAAACGTAAAAAACACAAACACATGGAGGCTAAACAGTACGTTACTAAATAACCAAAAGATAACAGAAGAAATCAAAGAGGAAATCAAAAAATACCTAGAAACAAATGACAATGAAAACACGACGAACCAAAAACTATGGGATGCAGCAAAAGCAGTTCTGGGAAGTTTATAGCAACACAATCCTACCTCAAGAGATAAGAAAAACCTCAAATAAACAATCTAACCTTACACCTAAAGGAACAAGAGGAAGAAGAACAAACAAAACTCAGAGTTACTAGAAGGAAAGAAATCCTAAAGATCAGAGCAGGAAAAAATGGAATAGAAAGAAAGAAAACAATAGCAAAAGTCAATAAAACTAAAAGCTGATTCTTTGAGAACATAAACAAAATTGATAAACCTTTATGCAGACTCATCAAGAAAAAGAGGGAGAGGATTCAAGTCAATAAAATTAGAAATGAAAAATGAGAAGTTACTACAGACGCCTCAGGAATACAAAACATCAGAAGAGACTACTACAAGCAACTGTGTGCCAATAAAATGGACAACCTGGAAGAAACTGACAAATTCTTAGAAAGATATAACCTTCAAATATTCAAATATTGAGCCAGGAAGAAATAGAGAATATGAACAGACCAATCACAAGTAATGAAATTGAAACTGTGATTAAAGGTCTTCCAACAAACAACGGTCAAGGAGCAGATGGCTTCACTGGTGAATTCTATCAAACATTTAGAGAAGAGCTAACACCCATCCATCTCAAACTCTTCCAAAAAATTGCAGAGGAAGGAACACTCCCAAACTCATTCTACAAGACCACCATCACCCTGATACCAAAACCATACAAAAATACTACAAAAAAAGAAAATAACAGACCAATATCACTGATGAATATAGGTGCAAAGTCCTCAACAAATACTAGCAAACAGAATCCAACAACACATTAAAAGGATTATAAACCATGATCAAGTGGAATTTATCCCAGGGATGCAAGGATTCTTCAATATATGTAAATCAATCAATGTGATACACCATATTAACAAATTGAAGAATAAAAACCATATGATCATCTCAATAGATGCAGAAAAAGGTTTTGCCAAAATTCAACACCAATTTTTGATAAAAACTCTCCAGAAAGTGGGCATAGAGGGAACCTACCTCAATATAATAAGGGCCATATATGACAAACCCATAGCAAACATCATCCTCAATGGTGGAAAACTAAAAGCATTTCCTCTAGGAACAAGACAAGTGTGCTACTCTCCCACTATTATTCAACATAGATTCGGAAGTTTTCGCCCTGGCAATCAGAGAAGAAAAAGAAATAAAAGGAATCCAAATTGGAAAAGAAGAAGTAAAACTGTCACTTTTTGCAGATGACATGGTACTATACATAGAGAATCCTAAAGATGCCACCAAAAAACTACTAGAGTTACTCAATGAATCTTTTAAAGTTGCAGGTTACAAAATGAATACACAGAAGTCTCTTGCCTTCCTATACACTAACAATGAAAGATTAGAATGAGAAATTAAGGAAACAATCCCATTCACTATTGCAACTACAAGAATAAAATACCTAGGAATAAACCTATCTAAGGAGGCAAAAGACCTGCAAGCAGAAAACTCTTAAGATATTAGCAAAAGAAATCAAAGATGAGACAAACAGATGGGGAGATATACCATGTTCTTGGATTGGAAGAATCAGTATTTTCAAAATGAGTATACTACCCAAAGCAATCTACAGATTCAATGCAAACCTATCAAATTACCAATGGCATTTTTCACAGAATTAGAACAGAAAAATTTACAATTTGGATGGAAACACAAAAGACCCTGAATAGCCAAAGCAATCTTGAGGAAGAAAAATGGAGCAAGAGAAATCAGGTGCCCTGACTTCAGACTATACTACAAAGTTACAGTCATCAAAACAGTATGGTACTCGCACAAAAATAGAAATATAGATCAATGGAACAGGATAGAAAGTCCAGAGATAAACCCATGTACCTATGGTCACCTAATCTATGACAAAGGAGGCCAGAATATACAATGGAGAAAACACAGTCTCTTCAATAAATGGTGCTGGGAAAACTGGACAGCTACATGGAAAAGAATGAAACTATGACACTCTCTAACACAATCCACAAAAAATAAAATAAAACATCAAATGGATTAAAGACGTAAATGTAAGGCTGGATACTATAAAGTTCTTAGAGGAAAACATAGAACACTCTCTGACGTAAATCGCAGCAAGATCTTTTTAGGTCCACCTCCTAGAGTAATGAAGATAAAAACAAAAAGAAACATATTTGATCTAATTAAATTTAGAAGCTCTGCACAACAAAGGAAACCATAAAGAAAATGAAAAGACAACCCTCAGAATGGGAGAAAATATTTGCAAATGAAGCAACTGACAAGGGTTAATCTCCAAGATATACAAACAGCTCATGCAGCTCAATATCAAAAAAACAAAAAGCCCAATCCAAAAATGGGCAGAAGACCTAAATAGACATTTCTCCAAAAAGACATACAGATGGCCAAGAGACACATGAAAAGATACTCAACATCATTAATTAATAGAGAAATGCAAATCAAAACTACAGTGAGGTATCACCTCACACCAGTCAGAATGGCCATTATCAAAAATTCAGCAAACAATAAATACTGGAGAGGGTGTGGAGAAAAGTGAATCCTCCTACACTGTTTGTGGGAACATAAATTGCTATCACCACTATGGAGAACAGTACGGAGGTTCCTTAAAACACTGAAAATAGAGCTGCCATATGATCCAGCAATCCCACTCCTGGGCATATATCTGGACAAAAATATAATTCAAAAAGATACATGCACCCCTATGTTCATAGCAGCACTATTCACAATAGCCAAAACATGTCCCTCAACAGATGAATAAAAAGATGTGATGCATATATAATGGAATATTACTCAGCCATAAAAAAGGATGAAATAATGCCATTTGCAGCAACACGGATGGAACTATATAGACTATCATACTAAGTGAAGTAAGCCAGAAAGAGAAAGACAAATACCATATGATATCACTTACATGTGGAATCTAAAATATGACATAAGTGAACTCTTGTGTAACAGAAACAGACTCACAGACATAGAGAATAGACTTGTGGTGGCAAAGGGGGAAGGGGAGTGGGAAAAGGATGGAGTGGGAATTTGGGGATAGCAGATGCAGACTATTATATGTAGAATGTATAAACAACAAGGTCCTACTTGTTGTTCCCTTGCACAGGGAACTATATTCAATACCCTATGAGAAACCATAATGGAAAAAATATTTTAAAATAATGTACATAATATATATGTGTATATATATCTATATCTATATATCTGAATCACTTTGCTGTACAGCAGAAATTAACAGAACATCACAAATAAACTACATTTCAATTAAAAACTACAATATATATTCAATAAAAACTATAATGAACAGCAAAAGGATAAGCATGAAAATGTAAACTAGGACATCAAAATCACAAAATTTTGGGTGAGGTGCATATAAAAGTGTAGATCATTTTGAATATGTCTGAACTTATATGACTATGAGGTTAAAGCAAGTAGATATAGTTTTGGGTCACATACTTGAAACCCAGGGTTACCACAAATCAAAAGCATTCAATAGATTCACTTAAACCAAAAAGAAAGGAACTCAGGCATACTACAAAAGAAAACCATCAAACCACAGCAGGAAAAACAAAAAGAAGTAGAAATTAACAAAGAAGAACTACAAAACAACCAGAAAACAAGGTTTAAAATGGCAACAATTACATACCTATCAATGATAACTTTAAATATCAATTGACTAAATGCTCTGATCAAAAGACATAGGGTGGCAGATTGGATTAAAAACAAGAACGTGCAATATGCTGCCCAAGAGACTCACCTCAGGGAAAAAGACACACACATATTGAAAGTGAGAGGATGGAAAGATAACTCATGCAAATAGATATGACAAAAACGCAGGGGTACCAATACAAATATCAGAAAAAATAGACTTTAAAACAAAGGCCATAAAGAAAGACAAAAAGGACATAATCACGATAAAGGGATCAATACAAGAAGAGGATATCACACACATTAACCTATATTCACCCAATACAGACAGGAGACATAAATATATAAAACAAATATTAACAGATATAAAGGGAGACGTTAACAGGAATAAAATAACAGTAGGAGTGGCTTCCCTGGTGGTGCAGTGGTTAAAAATCCGCCTGCCAGTGCAGGAGAAATGGGTTAGAGCCCTGGTCTGGGAAGATCCCACATGCCGCAGAGCACCTAAGCCTGTGTACCACAACTACTGAGCCTGCACTCTAGAGCCTGCAAGCCACAACTGCTGAAGCCACGTGCCTAGAGCCTGTGGTCTGCAACAAGACAAGCCACCATGATGAGAAGCCCGTGCACCAAAACGAAGAGTAGCCCCCGCTCACTGCAACTAGAGAAAGCCCATGTGCAGCAACGAAGACCCAATGCAGCCAAAAATAAAATAAATAAACAAATTAAAAAAAAAAAAACATTAGGAGGGCTTCCCTGGTGGCGCAGTGGTTGAGAGTCTGCCCGCCGATGCAGGGGACACAGGTTCGTGCCCCGGTCTGGGAAGATCCCACATGCCGCGGAGCGGCTGGGCCCGTGAGCCATGGCCACTGAGCCTGCGTGTACAGAGCCTGTGCTCTGCAACGGGAGAGGCCACAACAGTGAGAGGCCTGCATACCACACACACAAAAAAAAACATTAGGAAACTTTAATACTCCAATGACATCAATGGACAGTTCACCCAGCCAGAAAATCAGTAAGGCAACACAATAGACCAGTTGGACTTCATTGATATCTACATGACACTACATCCAAAAAGTCCCCCTAATACACATTCTTTTCAAGCACGCATGGAACATTCTCTAGGATACACCACTTACTGGGTCACAAAACAAGCCTTGACAAAATTAAAAGGATAGAAAGTATTTCAAGGATCCTTTGTGATCACAGTGGTGTGAAACTAGAAATCAACCACAGAAAGAAAACCGGGAAAAGACTAAACAAGATGGTACTAAAAAACCAACAGGTCAATGATGAAATTAAATCAGGAAAGAAAAAGAAGTAAAAGGTATCCAAATTGGAAGGGAAGAGGTAAAACTGTCATTACTTGCAGATGACGTGATACTCTATATTGAGAATCCTAAGGACTCCACACAAAAAATACTAGACCAAGTAAATAAATTAAGCAAGGTAACAGGATACAAGATTAATATACAGAAATCTGTTTCATTTCTTTTGCTTTATTGCAGTATAGCTGGTTTACAATGTTGTGTTAGTTTCAGGTGTGCAATGAAGTGAATAGGTTATACATATAAATATATTCACTCTTTTAAAATTATTTTTCCATATAGGCAAATAAAGAGTATTGACTAGAGTTCCCTGTGCTATGCAGTATGTCCTTATTAGTTATCTATTTTGTATATAGCAGTGTGTATATGTCAATCCCAATCTCCCAATTTATGACTCCCCCCGTTTCTCCCCTGGTAACCATAAGTTTTTTTTCTACATCGGTGACTCTATTTCTGTTTTGTAAATAAGTTCATTTGTACCATTTTTTAGATTCCACATATAAGCGATATCATATATTTGTATTTCTCTATCAGACTTCACACTGTATAACAATCTCTATGTGGCTGAGTAATATTCCATTGTATATATGTCCCACATCTTCTTTATCCATTCATCTGTCGATGGACACTTAAGTTGCTTCCATGCCCTGGCTATTGTAAATAGTGCTGCAATGAACACTGGGGTGCATGTATCTTTTTGCATTATAGTTTTCTTCTGAAAATCGGAACATACGTACTTTTCTGTTGGTAATGTAAAATGGTGCTGCCACTGAAAAATAGTTTGGTTGTTCTTTAACAAGATAATATCAGAATTATCATGTGACCTAGCCATTCCATTCCTAGACTGATTCCCAAAAGAATGGGCAACTGGTGTTCAGACAAAAACTTGTACACAAATGTTCATAGCAGCACTCTTGAGAATAGCCAAACGTTGAAAACATCTGATGAATGAGTAAATAAAATGTGGTATTTCCAGGGAGTTCCCTGGTGGTCCAGTGGTTAGAACTCAGCGCTTTCAGTGCCATGGTCCAGATTCAATCCCTGGTCAGGGAACTAAGATCCTGCAAGCCTTGCAGTGCAGCCAGAAAAAAAAGTGGTATGTCCACACAATGAAATATTATTCAGCAATAAAAGGTAAAGAAGTACTGATACATGCTATGATATGCGTGAACCTCGAAAGCATGCTAAGTAAAAGAAGCCAGACACAAAAAGCCCCATATTTTATGATTCCATATATCTGAAATACACAGAATAGACAAATCCATGGAGACAAAGGGTGGATTAGTGATTTCCATGGACTTGGGGAGGGGATAATATGGCGTGCCTGCTTAGTGGGTATGGGGTTTCCATTGAGATGATGAAAAAAATTTTTGAACTAGATAGTGCTGATGATTTCACCAAAGTGTGAACGTAGTTAATGTCACCAAATTGTACACTTTAAAATGATTAATATCATACTATGTGTATTTTGCCACAATGAAAAAATAAAAATAAAGTTTAAAAAAAGGAGATTCCCAAAATCTCCAAAAACAAAAACTAAGAGAATTCACTGCATGCTGACCTGAATTAGACATAGAGAATGGACTTGAGGACATGGGGAGGGGGAAGGGTAAGATGGGACGAAATGAGAGAGTAGCATTGACATATGTACACTAACAAATGTAAAATAGATAGCTAGTGGGAAGCAGCTGCACCACATGGGGAGATCAGCTCGGTGCTTTGTGACCACTTAGAGGGGTGAGATAGGGAGGGTGGGAGGGAGACGCAAGAGGGAGGGGATATGGGGATATATGTATACATATAGTTGATTCACTTTGTTATACAGCAGAAACTAACATGACATTGTAAAGCAATTATACTCTAATAAAGATGTTTTTAAAAATGACCTGAATTATGTACTGATGTGTGCTGCAATATGTATGAACCTTGATACCATTTTGCTTAGTGAAAGAAACCAGACCAAAAAATGCACATTTTGTACAATTCCATTTACATGAAATGTGCCAAGTAGGCAAATCCATAGAGACCAAAAGCAGATTTGTGGTTGCCAAGGGCTGGGGGGAGGGGAAGAATGATGAGTGACTTTTAATAGGTACAGGGTTTTTTTTTGGAGTGAGTAAAATATCCTTGAATTAGATAGTTGTGATAGTTGCATAACTGTGTGTATGCTAAGAACCAATGGATTTCACATTTTAAAAGAGTAAATTTTTTCATGCTTTATATCTTAAAAAAAGAGAGAAATGACCCAGCTTTGGTAAGACAATTGTGGGGTCCCCCTTCTTCTGTTAGTGGAAGGAGAGTGGCAAGATTCAGGGTTTTGCAGTGGTAAATAGTAACGTGACAGAGAGAGAGAGAGTAATGGAGATTAATTCATAGGTGAAATGTGTTGTTTGTTCTCAGTCAGTAGTAATGTCTTTGCTGCATGAGAAACCAAGAGCTGAACTGTGGATCCTAGAACTAATTCAGCAGAAGCATCAGCAAGTTTTACAGTGGCAGCTATTGCCCTATGGCAAAAGTGGATAAACCTTTGCATCTAGGTCCTAGTATACAATGTCTTTTGGTGGGTCCCATGAAGCCTAAGCATTTGTCTGATGAACAAGTAGACAAAAAGCCTTTTTTGTAGTTAGAGATGCCTAGGAAAGGAGGCTACTGAAGAACTTCTTAAGGTTACAGAAGACCTGTTCATGTTTGGATTCCCAGAGGAGAGAATCTTTTACTATGGATTTAGTCAATTCATAAAGAGGTGTCAAAATATCAGAAAAAACTTGACAACCATAACCTAAATATCCATTGAAATCTAGAAATCCCCACAACTGTCTTACAATATGTTTTTTGAGGAGTCTGGCTACTTTCATTTAGTATAATGGTATCAAGTTTCATCCTTGTACAATATATCAGTACCTCATTCTTTTTGATAGTTAAATAACATTTCATTGCATGTATGTACCACATATTTATCCACCTGCCATTGATGGACATTTGTGTTGCAAAGAGAAAGAGATGATATAGGAAGACAACTAGAAGGCAAGGAGTGGGAGCACTAACTAGGGAAATGAATCTAGTTTGTTGTTGCTTAACTTTGTCAAATATCTCCCTAGCTTTGGCTAAAGAATCTTTTAGTGATACAATTTCCAAATCAGAATTTTGTTTGAAGGCCTTTGCTTACCAATAAAAAACTGCTTCCCATTGGGCCTGAGAAATATTATTCCTTTTCTCTTCTGAGGAGCCTCACAAATGAATGATTTTGTTCAATTCAAATGTTCTCCCATTGAAATCCCAAACCATCCTTTATGAAGTTATGCCATTTAGAGAAATAAGCACAGTTAAAATTATAATGAGAGGATATATATATCAGGAGTTTTTCCTAGAGGAGGTGAGAATTTAAAAGTATACAGCCCCATGAAAAGTAGCTACTTTTAGTTGAAATTACAATTTGTGTCTCAGCCCCCACCCCCAACCTAATGGTTAGCCACCTCTGAACACAGAACCAAGAATTTGTGCCACCAGGCAGATGGAAAGCCAAAGAGGATGCTCTCTCTGAATGAAAGCCAAGCTCTCAGGACAAAAATATCAGAATTGAAGGAGAATTTTATCTTGTTTTACTGGTGACTCACAGCAGATTTCATCTGGTTGGAACCAGTACATTGAGAATCAAAAACTCACTGGCTTGTGAGGCTTATAGGACCTGCTTCAGTGTTCTACCCGTGATTCTCGTTATGATAAATGACACTATTAAAAAACACAACACAAAGTAGAGGCACAAAAGAGAGAAAAGCTGTATGAAAGGAAAGTCATATTTATACCGAGAATGCCAAATAAATGTCAGCTGATATCAAAACCCAGGTAGCAAACTGAGAATAGACAAGGAACTTAAGATACAGACAATGGAGTTCGTATCTGGTACTTACTTACAAAATCTGTGTGGACTTGACATGTAGTGAGCAGAAAAGCACAGGGCCCTACATGGGTGCTGCACATCTAAGGCTAGGGTACTGCGGGATGGGCAGTGTAAATCATGTCCGGGTGAAGCCTCTAGGAAAACCATAGGAATAAACTAAGATCACCCATATGAAAATATGGGTTCAGACCTTGCTATAGCAAGGGAGTCAGCCATTATCACTTACGTTTGGCAGAGCTCAGAGGCTATCAGTGGAGTGGGAAAGCTTTCTCACAGGGGAGTCAAAAAAGAGGAGGCTTCAGGTATGCTCTTTTTAGAAGTTGTTGGCATGGAGAAGCTGGAAGCAGGCTAACAAGAAGCAGGAAATCTTATGTGATTGGTTTGGGGAGCACATTTGATTTTTCCTGGTTGGTCCTGAGTTGGAAGTGGAACAAAATTAAGGAAACTGGCAGTCAATGACCAAGTTATGACCATTCTGTGCCAGTTGCTACAGAGATTATAGTTTGGCTTCCTGGGCTGGTTGCTGCAGTTTATGGTTTGGTTTCCTGGGCTTCTTACCTGTGTCAGAGTTCTATTGACATATATGATCTGGCCATTGTCTGTTTGTATATTCAGTCTCTCAGTGACAAGTACAAAAAGCATCAGAGCCCAGATAAATCAGAATCTGGCCATCTAGCTGTGGCCATAGGTACCCAAGGCAGACATTAAATTCTTTGCTCTCAGGGCAAAGTGCAGCCAGAGAGCAAAGCCAACAGGCAGAAGACCAGCAGGGCCCTGTAACACTAAGGTACTTCAGAAGATTGGATGCCCTCTCCTGCTGTGCCTGCCCTGTGAGAGAAAGGAACAGGGAGAGAAGCGGACTTCTCCAGGGTCTTTGTGGGGAGACCACTTGAGGCACCTAACTTAGAGACATCAGAACTGTGGTAGTATCATTGCTGCCAGTTATGGGTTGCTATCAGCCCACCGCCTCTCTGGGACTGAGGTATTAACTCAGAGGGCAAGGGGATGACTTCACAGGCTTTGGAAATCCTGCTCAGTTTCCAAGGGCCACTGCTGAGGAGAGGCAGGACAGGGGGCCCAACACTGTGTTCTCTTTAGTCTTGCTCCCCAAATGTTGCCCCTATGTTAATTCCTGGACTATCTCTGGGACTGGTGGGGCTACAACTGTGGGCATGTGGGATCTACACAGGACCCGAGAGAAAGCTCCACTCTGAATGGTACCTTGGCCATTCCAGCCTCCAGGTCTGTCCCTTCATGTCTGCCTGGGACCCCTGCAAGGCATGTCCCCTAGATTCCATGATCCACAAAGGCCCAGAGGTTGCAGGATATCTGTGTCCTCCCCTACTTATGCACTCTCTCCTCCCAGCACATACACTCCTGAATTTGGCGAGCCCCACCCAAAGTTTCAAGGGTGGGATCCAGGCTAGGTCCTTTGGACTGAAGTCGTGAAAATTAATGCTGCAGCTCCCATAGCAGCCTTGGTAAGGAGGCCTACTCTTTGGCTGCTCACATTTTTTGCTTCACGTCTGATAGAAAACAGAGCCACCTGTCCAACTCCATCCCACTCCCCCCCCCAAGCACAAAAGCTCAGTGTTTCAGACCGGAGGCAGAAGGCAAGAGAGAGAGGAGGGGAGGGGCTACCCACATGCTCCAGAAAATCACAGAGTTTGTCCTCAATGAAAAGCCCTTAGTTGTTCACAGAGAAATGCACAGCAGTACAGTGGTGCTGTATCCTTGGAAATCACAAGTTGCTTAGGGGAATGCAGCCAACTCATTGCCTCCTCTCTACCCGCACTAGACAGTAACCCAAATTCCAATTAGAGAGAAGTAGATTAGACATCCCCAAGAAAGATTTCCATAGAACCTTTGAAAAGATGCAGGATTCAGAAAGACTACAGGAGTTGTAGATGTACCTCAATAGATGTTTCTCCAGGCCTCTGTTCTTCTCCCCGGGTCTGTTCAGGATCATTTCTCTTGTTCAGGTTTCCTTCTTGTTTTAAGTGTTACAGTCCCAGGAACTGTTACACTTATTCTTCAAAAGCACAATAGCTACATCTGGTAGCTAGGATTGGTTGGGCTATGATTATTTTCTGCCCCAATAATTCTTCAGGAGGCTGTTATGTAGGTTACAGCATGCCTGGGCATTCAAACACTTGCTGGGAGTGTAAATTGAAGAACTCTTTCTGGAGGGAATCTTGGCAATGTGAAAATATCAAATGCACATACCTTTCACTCAGCATTTCTTATTGCTAAAAATCTCTATGGATGTTCATTCAACAAATATCTGAATGCCTACAATGTGACAGGCAATCTTCTAGGTTCTGGCTGTACTTGCAAAAGTGCCCCAAGGTATATGGACAAAGATGTTCATTGAATCAGTTTGTAATAGCAAAGAAATAGAAACACGGCATCCATCAGTAAAGGCACAGTTAAATGACACAATATGTCTACATGATTAAACACAAAACTGCCAATTAAAAACAGAGTTTTGGGGCTTCCCTGGTGGTGCCGTGGTTGCGGGTCCGCCTGCCGATGCAGGGGACGCGGGTTTGTGCCCTGGTCCAGGAGGATCCCACATGCCGCGGAGCGGCTGGGCCCAAGAGCCATGGCCGCTGAGCCTGCGCATCCAGAGCTTGTGCTCCGCAATGGGAGAGGCCACAACAGTGAGAAGCCTGCGTACCGCAAAAAAAAAAAAAAAACAAAAAAGAGTTTTTGACATATACCAGTATATCATGGTATAGAAGGGTCTCCAAGATAAATGAAGTGATTCAGTAAGACACATAGCTGTATGCATAGTATTTTCCTTTATATAAATAAAAATGTATAAGACAATATGCAGGAACAAAAATCCACGTATATGCGTATTTTTTTTCCAAGGAATCAAAAGAAACTGTTAACAGTGGTCATTTCTGAAGAGAGGAACTTTAGGGGAAGGTGGCTTTTACTTTTCTTTTTATAATATTTCTGTATTTTAACCATGTTCATACATTATTTTTACTTAGTAAAAAATGACAATGGGGGAAAAATCAACTGGACAGTGAAATTATGGACGATTTTTTTCTTTATATTTCTCAATATTAGAGAAGAAAACATAAACATTACTTTTAAAGGGGCAGTGTTACTTTATGCCTTTGCACAGAGCATTACTATGCCCACTCAGTGACTATGATGGGTGATCAGCTTCCTCTTAGAACTGTATATGCTCTCTCTGGGATTTGCTTTCCCTATCTGCAAAACAGACTGAAGGTGGGGAAATAAGATGATTTCCAAAGACTTATACAACACTTGAATTTTATCAAAACCTTGTTCTGCCCACAACTAGGCACTGTCCTAGTTGAGACCAAGAGCCCTTTCAGTAACCCCAGAAGGGACTGCAGAAGCCAATGGCTTAGTTCCTAAGGTCTTCCTTGCTCTTCCTGCTGTAGCCCATAAAAAAGTCGAGGTTTAACTCAAGTCATCTTGGATTCAGGGAGAAGCAAGGGCTTCTTTGGTTTCCAAGTCAGAATAGGCACAAAGACAGCTGTACATTCTCCCAAATCATGCTTCAGTATTTCCAATATTAATGTTGAAAAGTTGGGATGATAGTACTAACCTGTTTGTAGGTTAGACTCGAGACAGGGAGGAGCAGTCCTTTGATTTAAAATCTGAGAGCAAATTAAGTGTTAATATAAAGGCCTGGAGGCAATGAACCAGAACTCAAACTAATTGTCTGTTATGAGTCCACTTTCAAGAAACCCTTATCATTGATGTGTGAGCTTTGTTAAATGAGCTAAAAAAAAAAAAAAGCCTAGGAGAATCACTTGTACACAGTGAATAGTCAATCAATGTTAGGTGAATTTTAATCTGGCTTTCCTCCTGACATAAGTTGAAGACCACTGATAAGGGTTCATGGTTATAGTTCTTAATTTTGTCTTTGTATAATGAAGCAGTGTAGAGGAAAGTTTGCTTATAAAGGGTTAACAGTTAACCTTTGAACAACATGGGTTTGAACTGCACAGGTCCACTTTCAGGAAGATACTTTTCAATAAATATATACTACAGTACCACACAATCTTCAGTTGGTTGAATCCTTGGATGCAGAATCTCAGATACTGAGGGCTGACTATAAAGTTATACACTAACTTTTGACTGCACAGAGGGTCAGTGACCCTAACCCCTGTATTGTTCAAGGATCAATGGTATTCCTCTTTCTTCTTCTCCCTGGGACATGTGGCCCTTCAGAAGCAACTTTGGATTAATAGATGGTGACAGAATTTTACTATTCTGAGTTTTACAGCTCAGCTTTCTCTTATAGTGAGGTCTTGAGTGTGTAGAATGTCTTTTTCATGACAGTCTCTAAGGCAATTCACTTATATGTCCATAATCTTCTCACTACTCATAGAACATGAGAAGGAATGAGGAGGGAGAAATGGAGGACCAGAAGCTCATACAGCTAATGACTAATCTGGAATAAGCACTTCCCACAGCTATCCCCCTGGACTCAGTGCCGAACAAGAGGCAAAAATGCCCAGCTTCCAGTTTCTCCCTGGAAGAGATTTGACTGCCTAATGTCCCTGTATTTTCAGCTGCTGGCTGAAGGTCAGGCTTCTTATTAGCCTGCATCTAGGAGCTGATAGAATAGGCAATTAATAGTCTTCCAGGAGCCCAAACAGACATGTGGGCACTTTGTGTGCCTTCTCCCACCAACTACCTCCAGTGATAAAACCAAGCCTCCAGTTTCTCCCTAGAAGGAGTTGGACCACATATCTAGTGCCCCAACTTTTATATCTGTACCATAGGGACTGGCTTCTAACTAGCCTCTCTCTGGGAGCTGACAGGACCCAGCATTTGCTAGCCTCCTGGGACCACGAAGAACTAAAAGGTGGCTTTAATCAATAATCATTTGTCTTCTGGGAATTTAAACAGCTGGGTGGGCAGTTCCTATACCTCCTCAGCCTAGCTTGTTCAAGAGAGAGAACCAGCCCTCCAGCTAACCCACCTGTCTCTGAGAGCTGACACAACCTAGCATTCGCTAGGCCCCTGGGCATGATCAAAAGCAAAACGACAAGTTAAAATAGTGTGTGGTCTGAATGAGAGTGTAAGTATTTGTAATAGATCCTTTCTCTGGCAGAGTGCAGAGTGAGTGGGTGATAAACTCCAGCTCCCAGCTTCTCCGTGAGAAGAGAAGGAATTGGTCCACACATCTAGCACCCTGACATTTCTAGCTGCTACTCAAGGGACTGGCTTCTGTCTTACCTGTCTTGGGACACTGATGGGACTTGGCACATCCTAATTTCCTGGGGCCACTAAGAACAAAGGTGGTGGTTTGAACAAGCACAAAGGTTTGTGAGGCACCCAGAACCTCTGGCTGTTCTGATTGGCAAGATTCATATCTTACATGAGGCCAGTGGTGAGTAAATAACATTTTTTAAAATTTTATAAAATTTTAAAAGGTTACTTTATAGTTATTACAAAATATTGGCTATATTCCCCCATGTTGTACAATAACATCCTTGAGCCTATCTTTTCACCCAATAGTTTGTACCTTCCACTCCCCCAATAATAATGTAACAGGGAAGAGCCTTTGTATTCTATTACAAGTTAATCACTAAGGGGATGTTGCCTGTAAGCTTAAATTATACATTATAGCCCATCTCTGGGAACCCCACCTTCCAGTTAATGAGCTTTAACTAAAATACCTTTGTGTAGCTCACAGGAAACATCCTGACCAGGCCCACCTGTGAACCACTGCAGGAAGGGAAGAAATTAACACATCCCCTCTGGAGGCTGACCGGAATCAGGAAATGTTTGACTTTACTCCCTCCCCTTTTAGCATAAAAGAAGCCTGAATTCTAACTCAGGAAAGATGGTTTTTGGGGACATGAGTCACCATCTTCTCAGTCTGCTGGCTTTTTGAATAAAGTCATTATTCTTTGCCTCAACAGTTCATCTGTTTATTGGCCTGTTGTGCAGTGAGCAGTAGGAGCATAGACTTGGTAACAAATTTTGGTACCGCCAGCCAGGAGCCTTGCTGCTCAGGGCCAGCTGGCCCTAGTTGGGGAATTTTGGGATAAGGCCCTAGCAGCTGCCAGGACCACTTGTCCTGAAGATCATCCCTTCAAAATTCCCCAAAGCAGCACCGGCTGCCCCAGCACTAGGCAGTTGGAGCAAGGAATTGACATTTGGGACCCACCAGGCTCCACGGAGTAGGGTAAGTCACTCCAGTGTCCAGTGTGTACAGCCAGAAACTTTATTTCCTTCCATTTGGGGTTTTTTCTCCAGAATAAGCCGACTTGTTTTGTATTGGAGTGGGGTGTCCTGTTGGAAAGAGTTGTTGGACTTCTACCTGATTTGTGAACTGGTTCGTTTGTTTCTTTGGATGCTAGCATTTGTGTGTGCAGCTTGTGTTCTGTTTGTCTTGAATTTCTGTCTCTAAAAATAGGGAATGTTTCAACTATCACTAAAGAAAGTCCTCTGAGGTGCATTTTGGATAAGTACTCTGATCACAGCTATAAACCCATGGATGAGAGGAAGATGATATTTTATTGTAACAATATGCGGCCACAGTACCTGTTAGGATCTCCACAAGGGGCTTAGGCAGATTTATCCTGGGACCCTGTGCACCATGTACTGCTATCCTTACTGTGTTAGCTATGTCATTTATGGTCTCTTGTGTCGTTGGTATATGTAAAAACCCAAGACCAGGGCTTCCCTGGTGGCACAGTGGTTGAGAGCCCGCCTGCTGTTGCAGGGGACATGGGTTCATGCCCCGGTCTGGGAAGATCCCACATGCTGCGGAGCGGCTGGGCCCGTGAGCCATGGCTGCTGAGCCTGCGCGTCTGGAGCCTGTGCTCTGCAATGGGAGAGGCCACAGCAGTGAGAGGCCCACAAACTGCAAAAAAAAAACAAAAAAAAACAAGACCAGACTTGAGGGTTTATTTAGGGTTTTCTGTTTGTCCTTTGGGTTTTTTGTTTCATTTTGTTTGGTGCTGTTTCTCCATTTACAGCCAAATCAGTTTTGTGATATTTAAAACTTTTACTGATGTGAAATGGAGGAAAGGAACAGAAAAAAAAAACTGTTCTTGTCCAAGAGTGGGACATTCCCGGGAAGAAAAGGAAGGTTCCAGTTGTTTCCTAAAATCACCAAAAGCTACAAATAGAAATAGAAGTGTATTTTCCATAAATATTAGTGAAAAGGGCTTAGCCATCTAGACAGGTGACCTTGATTTGTCCCATCTGCCAGAAACCCAATTTGAATCCAACCTCTTTTGTAACTGATGGGTTTTACAATGTTGTACCTGACTCATGGCTGAAATTTTGGAATGGGAACTATGAGGTCCCTGTGTTTGTACATGTTATAGATGTGTGGCATTGCCAAAATTAATTTTTAAAAGAGCTCTGTTTAACTGGCTTAAAGGAAATTAAGCACTTACATAAATACTCATATATAAAAGAAACTGGCCAGGATTAGTCTTGGGTTCATGTGATCTAGGAAATATTCAGTATTGAATTAATATTTTGTATTAAATTTAGCTTAAGCCTGTTGGTTTGATTAATATAATCATGTCTTTAGAGTTATCAACATTAAGTGTAATACTTTTATTGTACCTAGGTTTACTAGAAATCAAATAAGACTTATTGCTGTTACAAAGTTTGTCAGCAAGAAAAGTAACAATATGACAAAGGTTTTAAGTAAATAAAATAGAGGTAAATGAGGTAAGAGTTTTAGGTAAACTCTATAGGAATAATTATGTTTTGGGAATGTCTATCTAAAATAGTCTCTCTTCTTTTATTTATATATATATATATATTTTTTTTAAACAATAAAAATTTATTGACTATCTACTAGCCTTACATCACAAGGTATTATGTCATAAGTAGCGTTTGTATATGGAGAAAAATACAATCATTAAAATAAATGCACTGTATTTCTTTTTTTTGAATTTTTATTTCTCCTTTTTTTTATTTATTTATTAACATTGGAGTATAATTGTTTTACATTGTTGTGTTAGTTTCTGCTGTATAACAAAGTGAATCAGCTATATGTATACATATATCTCCATATCCCCTCCCTCTTGCGTCTCCCTCCCACCCTCCCTATCCCACCCCTCTAGGTGGTCACAAAGCACTGAGCTGGTCTCCCTGTGCTAAAAATAGTCTATCTAGATTTTCATAACTTTAAACTAAGTTAAATGAAGAGAATTTATTGACTCTCTGGGTCATTGCAAATAGGATAAAATATTAGAACATTCATTGCTGGGCAGGTCTAAGTTTACCTACCTTTGCCTTCTTGAGGGAGGATGACTAAAGCATAAGTTGTCAATCAGGAAATGCTGGTATGACAGACAGTTTATAATTACTTGCTTCTTGGTTTTCACTAGAGATTAAAGTTTTAAGGTTAAGAATTATAAGGGAAACATTTCAGCATGCAAAGATGTAGGATGTGTGTTTTCAGCAAAGAAGGTATGAGGAATGAAATGCATTTTTGTTAAAGGGGAAAAGGTGTTTCTGTCCTAGAGCTGGTTGTTTCTGAATGGAAAAGAAAGTGAGGAACAGATTAATATGGATATAATATGGATACAGAAAATTGTGGAAGGTTTGTGGAGGAGGAAAACTGAAAGATTTGTGTGCGTGGTCAGGATTGGCTAAAATAAGATTGAACTTAATTTAGAAAATGAATTTTAAATTAGAAAATGAATTTTAAAGGTAAAGTGGTACAAAACCTGAATTTGGTTCTCTAAGAGGACAAAGTTTTCTTAAAATATTGAACTGCTTTTGGTAATTGTGAATTTCTTTAAGTGATCTGTATTTGCCATTGATCTTTTATTATCACTGGTTAAAACTTTTTGATATTTTTGACAAACTTCCCAAAGATCAAATTCTAAATGAAGTTAATTCGACCTCTAGCTAAATTTGAGGTTTTCCAAAGGGTCCCTGGAACACCTCAGATTGTTTTCTTTCTATTGCTGAGAGGAATATTAAACTAATTAGGCTTATTTGGTATATTAAATTATGTGGGAAGCATTATCAAATAAGTGGTGATAAATTTTCTTAGATTGTATCATATGGGTAAACATTAATATACACATTCTAGAAACTATATGGAACTTCTGGGCTTCCCTGGCAGCACAGTGGTTAAGAATCCACCTGCCAAGGCAGGGGACACGAGTTCGAGCCCTGGTCCGGGAAGATCCCACATGCCACGGAGCAACTAAGCCCGTGGGCCACAACTACTGAGCCTGCACTCTATAGCCTGAGAGCCACAGCTACTGAGCCCGCGTTCCACAACTACTGAAGCCTGCACGCCTAGAGCCTGTGCTCTGCAACAAGAAAAGCCACGGCAATGAGAAGCCCATACACTGCAACGAAGAGTACCCCCCGCTTGCTGCGACTAAAGAAAGCCTGCATGCAACAAAGACCCAACACAGCCAAAAATAAAATTAATTAATTAAAATTTATTTTTAAAAACTATATGGAACTCCTAAAATGCTGATGTATCCTAGTAAATGATCAGTCATAATTTTAGTAATTATCTTAAAATGTTTTATGTCACAGCAGTAACCAAGTTTCTTTTCAATTGCATTGAAATCCTGGTTGGTTGATGCCAAAGCAAAAAGGCATCGTTTTAATGGTTAGAGATGATCAATTGGTATTCATGGTTTTACAGTGGCTTTTGAATAACTCTATAACTATTTGTGAAGAAGCGGGGAAGAACGATGAAATCCTTTGTGTGCCAGCATGTGTGCTATTACATCAGGGAAAATAAGAAAATGGAATGAGACTGAGGGTATGTTGCTTCAAATCTTAACTCCTCCGGCTGAGCTCAGGACTTCCCCTCCTTCTAGGGATCAATTAGAAAATCCTGTGTTAGTTTCTGGAGCACAGGGACTTGGTCTGGTATCACAATTTGAGACCCGACAGGGCACCCACTTTGGGCCAGGAGCCACTCCCAGGGCAAGGTAATTTCCATTGCCGTTATCTCATATAGGGGGGCTAAATGCAAATAATCAGCCAGATGGGTTTCTCAGACGTTTTAATTGGAAAGATTGCAACCCTCCTTTATAAGGAGGATCCTCTACACCTGAAGCCCACTTGGCAGTACCCAGCTGAACCAAATTAGGACCCCAATGAGGGAAGAATGCCCTTATTAGAGCACTACTTATTAGTGCATCTTGGCAGGGCTTTGAAAAGGGGAACCAAAGCAAAAGAGTTTGAACAAAATTCAAGAGACTCAAAATAAAAATCCTTTCCAAAAATTCAGAGAGGTCTTATCAGGCCTACAGACATCATCTTAATGCAGATCCTGAAGCCCCCTAAAATATTAGAATGGTAAATTTGACCTTTTTGGGGGGGGCAAAGTGCCTCAGATATCAGGTGAAAGTTGCAAAAATTAGACGGTGCACTTGGAATAAATCCTTATCGATTGGTAGATGTTGCTTTTAAAGTGTTCAACAGGGAGCAACAACAGAAGAAAGAAGACGCAAAATGAAACACCACTTTTTGGCAGTGGTATTGGATTCCTGGAAGCTGAGTAACCGAAGAGAGGTAAGCCACTGTTGGGGAAGGAACAATGTGCTTACTGTAAGGAGGAAGAACATTGGAAAACAGATTGCCCTAGGCTGAAACATAAGAAGAAAATAAAAGACAAGAACCTCTCATATGGTAGAAAGAGGAAGATTCTGAAGAATTAAGAGGCCCACGGGCTCCCTTGGACTTGAGGCAACTAATTCCCCACAGGAGCCCCCAGTAAAATTGACAGTGGAGAATGAGCTGATTAACTTTTTGACAGACTTCACCCTGAAGTTTTTCACCAGAACAGCTTGACAGAGTCCCACCAGAACACACTTTAAGCCTACAGATGGTGTTCATGAAAACTCCAGCAAAGGAAACAGAGCTCTCCCCCACCCCCAAGGTTTACAAAAGGGTAAGACCAGAAGTGTGTGTTAACAGCAGCCCAGGGAAGGCCAAAAACACATGGCCAATAGTAATCCCATTAAAAAGGGATGCTGGGACACCTAATCTAAAACATCCTCTGAGGCAAGAGGAGCACTTCTCCCACAGATTGACTTGTCAGTACCAGCCAGTGTATTCCTAGCCAGTGTATTCCTTGTGTCTGCCCCTCCAGGACGTCTACAAAATTGGTGGTATTTGTACTGTTCCTGTGGGTTGAGTGGAGACTGGTATTCTCAAACCTGGCATGGTGGTCACTTTTGCTCCAGTCAATACTACAACTGAACTAAAGTCTGTTGAAATGTACCATGAAGCTTTGAGTAAAGCCCTTCCTGGGGACAATGTGAGTTTCAATGTCAAGGACATATCTGTCAAAGATATTCGTTGTGGCAATGTGGCTGGTGACAGCAAAAATGACCACTGATGGAAGCAGCTGGCTGCACAGCTCAAGAGATTACTTGAACCATCCAGGCCAAATCAGTGCTGGATATGCACCTGTGCTGGATTATCACACAGCTCACATTGCTTGCAAGTTTGCTGAGCTGAAGAAGATTGATTGTTATGGGGAAAAGCTGGAAGATGGCCCCAAATTCTCGACAACTGGTGATGCTGCCATTGTTGATATGGTTTCTGGCAAGCCCATGTGTGTTGAGAGCTTCTCTGACTATCCTCCTCTGGGCCATTTTTGCAGTTCGTGACATGAGCCAGACAGTTGCTGTGGGTGTGAAAGCAGTGGACAAGAAGGCAGCTGAAGCTGGCAAGGTCACCAAGTCTTCCCAGAAATCTCAGAAATCTAAATGAATATTATCCCCAATACTTGCCACCCTAGTCTTAATCAGTGGTGGAAGAATGGTCTCAGAACTGTTTGTTTTAATTGGTCATTTAAGTTTAATAGTAAAAGACTGGTTAATGATAACAATGCATCATAAAATCTTCAGAAGGAAAGGAGAATGTTTTGGGGACCATTTGTTTTGTGTGTGGCAAAGTTATTAGTTTTTAAAATCAGTACTTAATTGGTTAAAGCCCTCCTTAAGGAAATTATCCCCTGATTTAGATTAAGACATTGGAACTACATTCATCCTGGAGCCCACAGTCAACAGGAAAAACCAAGAAAATGAATAGTAAATTAACTTGGGATAAGGCCTTGCCAGTTGCTCTGATATTGATCAGTGGCTCCTTCTAAGAAGCAAGCTTAAATTAAGCCCTTTTGAAATATTGCATGGTAGGCCATTCCAGGTGTCTGCCCAGGTGAGAGAATCTATAAGTGCTCTAAAAGAACTAGCAGTTGCCAAATACATTAAAACTTTAGGCACTATACTATCCTCTGTTCATGAGTTTGCCTCCAACAAGTCTGCATATCCAACTGAAGTAGATGGTAATTTCATTGCAGCTGGAGAAGGGTTAATCAATTTGTTTAACTTTGTCCAGATAATTACAACAGGAATTTAGTGTACGTATTGGGAACTGGAACCAACACCCCAAGTTCAATTACAAATTAGACAGAGTGCTAAGGGGTTTCATCAGGTTCAAAAGGTTGTAGCTAAAAAAGGACTGACTAAAGATTATAAGGAATATTTGTCACCTCCATTCAGCAGGAAGTAGCCAGAGTGGTCTTTGTAACTTTTCCCACAAGATTGTGGAATGGACATTGACAGTGCGGAATTGTAACAGGGAAGAATCTTTGTATTCTATTACAAGTTAATCACTAAAGGGATGTTGCATGTAAGCTTAAATATACATAATGGCCCATCTCTGGAACCCTGCCTCCCAGGTAATGAGCATTAAGCTAAGCTACTTTTGTTTAGCTCACAGGAAATATACTGACCAGGCCCACCTGTGAATGACTGCAGGAACACATCCCCTCCAGAGGCTGACCAGAATCAGGAAATGTTTTACTTGATTCCATCCCCTTTCAGAAGAAGCCTGAATTCCTGAATTCTAACTCAGGCAAGATGTTTTTTCGGGACGTGAGTCCACTATCTTCTTGGTCTGCTGGCTTTCTAAATAAAGTCATTATTCCTTGCCCCAACAACACATCTCTTGATTTATTGGCCTGTTGTGAAGCAAGCAGTATGAGCTTCCACTCAGTAACAATAACTTTTAATTCTACTATAAAAAGATAAAAGTATTAAAAACAATTATAAATTATGTTAATCATACATATCAATAGTATATAATGAGTGAGGAGGAGAGATAAACCTGAGACTTTCTGTATGCAAGTGAAGTTGTTATCAACTTACTTTAAGTTGTTATCAGCTTACTTTAAGTTGTTATCAGCTTGAAGTAGACTATTATAGCTCTAAGATATTTTAGGTAAGCCCCTATGTGACCACAAAGAGAATAGCTATAGAAGTTACACAAAATAAAAAAATTAAAAATCAAAATCTATCAATACCAAAAAAAAAATTCCAATGGGAAGACAAAGGAAGATAGGAAGAGAGAAAAAGAGGGACAAAAGAATCACAAGACAAACAGAAAACAGCTAACAAAATGGCAATAGTAAATCCTTTCCTATTAATAATTACATTATATGTAAATGGACTAAATTCCCCAATAAGGAGAGTTACTGAACGGATTAAATAAGAAAGATCCAACTTTATGCCATCTGTAAGAAACTCACTTTAGATTTAAGGATACACATAGGCTGAAAATGAAGGAATGGGAAAAGATATTAGCCACTCCTGCTTTGTTTTCTTTTTATTATGAGACACAGACTTTAAGTCAAAAACTGTTTCTAGAGGTAAAGACATTATATAATAAAAGGGTCAATTCAACTGAAAGATATAACAATTCTAAATACATACGTGCTCTGATGTTGAGTGCATAAGTACACTGACAAACTGAAAGGAGGAATTGACAATACAATAATAGGAGATGTCAATAAACCCACTTTCAATAATAAATAGAACATCCAGACAGAAAGTCAATAAAGAGCAGAATTGAGCAATGCTGTAGACCAAATGGACCTAACGGATATATACAGAACTTATCATACAACAGCAGAAGAGTACATTTAAAGTGCACGTGGAACATACACTAGGATAGGTCACAAGTTAGATCACAAAATAAATCTTGACAAATTTAAGAAGATTAAAATCATACAATGAATCATTTCCTACCACAATGGAATAAAACTAGAAATCAATAGTGGCAAGAAAATGGGAAAATTCACAAATATGTGGAAACTAAATAGCACACTATTTAACAACCACTGGGTAAAAGAGGAAATCAAAAGGGAATTTAAAAAATATCTGCAGACAAAAGAAAATGAAAGCACAACTTACTAAAACCTACAGGATGCAGCAGAAGAAGTACCAAAAGGGACTTCTATAGTAATAAAGGCCTACATTAAAAAAGATCTCAAATAATCTAACTTTATACCTTAAGGAATTATAAAAAGAACAAAATAAACCCAAAGTTAAAATAAGGAAGGAAATAATAAAGATTTAGCAGATTTTTTAAAACTAGAAAAACAATAGAAAAAGTCAACAAAACTTTGATTCTCTGAGTATTGATATTCATTGGACAGTTAGATGAAAATGAATTGTAAATTATTAATGAGTCACAAATAAGACCTATTTCTTGAAAATGGAATAAACATCAACTGTTACTCCTATAATAACTATTACACTATTAAAAGAGGTAAGGCCCCTGGGAAAAAAAGTTTTGGAAGAGATGGATTTTAGAAAAAAATGAACAATAATGACAAACCCTTAGCTAGATTAAATTAGAAAAAGAGAGAAGACTCAAAATCAGTTGGAAATGACAAAAGAGACATTACAATGGATGCCTCCAAATTTAAAAAGATCATAAGGAACTATTATGAACAATTATATGCCAACAAATTGGATAAGCTACAATAAATTGATAAATTCCTAAAAATGTACAACCTAACAAGAATGAGTCAAGAAGAAATAGAAAGCCTGAACAGACCAATAAAAATATAAGGAGATTGAAGTAGTAATCAAAAGCTTCCCAAAAAAGAAAAGCCCAGGCTCAGTTGGCTTCACTGCTGAATTCTATCAAATATTCAAAGAAGACTTAATGCTAATTTTTCTTAAATTCTTCCAAAAAATAAAAGTAAAAGGAATACTTCCAAATTTATTTTATGAGGTCAGCATTGTCCTGACACTAAAGCGAAAGATATGACAAGAAGAGAAAACTATAAGACAACATCTCTGATGAATATAGATGCAAAAATCCTCAATAAAATACTACCAAACTGAATTCAACTCATCAAGTAGATTACACACCATGACCAGGTGTGGTTTATTCCTGAGATGAAATGTTGGTTTAACGTATGAAAATCAATCAATATGATATACCATATTATCTGAATAAAGGATAAAAATCACACAATTATCTCAATAGAAGCAGAAAATAGTTTGTTCAACATACATTCACAATAAAAATTCTAAACAAAATAAGAATAGAAGGAACTTTCCTTAACAAAATGAAAGCCATTTAGAAAAGCCCACTGATAGCATCCTAATCAATGGAGAAAAACTGAAAAGCTTTTCCTCTAAGATTGAGTAGAGGGCAAGAATCTCCACTTTGCCATTTCTATTTAATATAGTACTGAAGTACTAGTAAGAGCTAGACAAGAAAAAGAAATAAAAGGCCTTCAAATCAGAAAGGAAGAAATAAAATTATCTTTGTTTGTAGATGACATGATCCTATATGTGGAAAACCCTAAAGAGTCCATAAACAAAAACTGTTACAACAAATAAATGAATTCAGTAAAATTGCAGGATACAAAAATCAACATATAAAATCAGTTGTATTTCTTCATGACAACAATGACTAATCTGAAAAGGAAATAAAGAAAGCAATCCCATATACAATAACATCAAAAAGAATAAAACACCTAGGAATAAAATTATCTAAGGAAGTGAAAGATCTGTACACTGAAAACTATAAAACATTAATGAAAGAAAATGAACCAGACACAAATAAATGGAAAAATATCCTGTGTTCATGAATTGAAAGAGTTAATATTGTTAAAATGTCCATACTACCCACAAAGACCTAGAGACTCATTGTAATCCCTATCAAAATTCCAAAGGTGTTTTCACAGAAATAGAAAAAAAAACAATTTAAAAATTGGTAGAGAACCACAAAAGGCCCTGAATAACAAAAGCAATCTTGAGAAAGAAAAACGAAGTTGAAGACATCACACTTTCTGATCTCAAATTATATTACAAAGCTATAGTAATCAAAACAGTGTGGTACTGGCATAAAAAGAGGCATGTAGACCAATGGAACAGAATAGAGTCCAGAAATAAACCCAAGTACATACGCTCAATTAATTTTTGACAAAGTTGCCCAGAACACACAATGGAGAAAGGATAATCTCTTCAATGAATGGTATTGGGAAAACTGTATATCCACATGCAAAAGACTGAAACTGGGCCCTTTCTTATACCATACACAAAAAACCAACTCAAAGTGGATTAAAGACTTAAATGTGTGACTTGAAAGTAATAAAACCACTAAGAGGGAAGTTTATAGAGATAACCACCTACGTTTACAAAGAAGAAGATTTCAAATAAACAACATAAGTTTACCCTCAAGGAACTAGAAAAAAAGAACAAAGCCCAAAGTTAGCAGAAGGAAGAAAATAATAAAGATTAAAAATAAGAAATAGAGAATATTAAAAATTGACAATCTAAAATATGATACAAATGAACTTATTTACAAAATAGAAACAGACTCACAGACATAGAAAACAAAATTATGGTTACCAAAGGGGAAAGGGTGGGGAGTTTGTGATTAGCAGATACAAACTACCATATATAAAACAGATAAAAAACAAATCCTAGTGTATAACACAGGGAAGTATGTTCAATATCTTGCAATAACTATAGTGGAAAATAAAATGAAAAAGAATATATATATAAATCATTTTTGCTGTACACCAGAAACACAACATTGTAAATCAACTATACTTCAATTTAGAAAAATAAAATGTAGTATAATATATACATAAATAGAATATTATTCAGCCTTAAGAAAAGCAGGAAAGCCTGCCATTTGCCACAACATGGACGAACCTGGAGGACATTATCCTAAGTGAAATAAGCCAGACACAGAAGTACAAATACTACATAATACCACTTATGTGAAGGATATAAACTAGTCAAACTTACGGAAGCAGAGAGTAGAATGCTAGTTTCCAGGGTCTGGGGGGAAGATGGAAATGGGGAGATGTTAGTCAAAGTGTATAAAGTTTCAGTTATGCAAAATGAATGATTCTTAGAGATCTACTGTACAACATGGTGCCTAGAGTTAATACTGTATTGTATACTTAAAAATTGTCTAAGTGGTAGAGTTTATTTTAGGTGTTTAAGAATAATAACAACAATAATGGTGGTGGTGGTGGTGGTGGTAGTAATAGTAGGTAAAGAAGGCAAGATGAAATTTTTGTAGGTATGTTTATTGACATAGATTGTGATGATGGTTTCACAGATGTATCTCCAAACTCATGAAATTGTGTACATTAAGTACAGCTATTTGTATGTCAATCATACCTTAATAAAGTGGTTAGAAAGGAATAAAAGAAAAGGGAAAAAGGAAACCTATGAGAATTTGTTACTAGCAGACCTGCACTTAAAGAAATGCTAAAATATCTTCTTCAGACTGAAGGAAAATGACACCAGGTTGAAACAGAGACACTCAGAATAGAATGAAGATTATTGAAAATTATGTCTCTGGATAAATAGAAAAGATAATTTTTTTCTTTGCTATTTACCTTTTTTATGAGTCACACACTAATTATAGCAAAAAGTATAATGTTCACTTGTGGGATTTATTATCTATTTATAAGTAATAAATATAACAATTGTAATAGCAATGAGGGGAGATGTCAAGCATATGAACTTATACAGTTGCAGAGTTTCCATTTTTTACATTAAATGGTATAACACTAGCCATAAGTGTATTGTAAAATGTTTAGAATGTATATTATAACGCATAGAGAAACCTTTGGATATTTAAAATAAAAAACCCAAAGGTAAATTAAGTGATGCTAGAAAATATTCAAATAATCTAAATAAAGGAAGGGAAGGAGGAACAGAGGGAAAAAACAGAGGAGACATGTAGAAAATAAATAATAAGATTGTAAGAAGATGTCCAACCATATAATAACACCATTAAATATTAATGGATAATGAATTTGTATACTTTTAAGACACTAGTTTTGTGGTAATTTGTTAGAGTAGCAATAGGAAAGAAATACAACTTATATCAATGAACAAATTTAAATTGGTAAAAATATTCTTCCCACAAAGGAAAGTCCAGGCCAAGATGACTTCACTGGTGGATTATATCAAATATTTAAATAAGAAATATTAACAATCCTACACAAATATTAGAAAATAGAGGAGGTGGTAACACTTACCAACCCATTTCATGAGGTATTACTCTGATACCACATCACAAGATTATAGAACTACAGAACAATATCCATGATGACCAGAGATGCAAAATTCCAATAACAATTTAGTAAATTGTATCCAATAATATATGAAAAGCATAATTCATTATGGCCAAATGGAATTTATGGCAAGAATTTAAGTTTAGCTAGTTCAAGATGGCACCATAGAAAGATCCTGAAACTCCCTTCTCACTCACACACTGAGTCTACAGCTACATATGGAACAATTTCTTCCTAAAAAGACAAAGTCTGGCTGGGTGATGACTACACATTGGGCAAAGGAAAAGAAAACCACATCGAAACAGGTAGGAGAAGCTGGGACACAATCTTGCCATAAATCCCTCCCCTGGCATAGCAATCCACAACTGGAAGGGAACCGAAATCCCAGAGCTTGTCTCTGAAAAGCAGAGGGTTGAGACCCCATATTAGGCACCCCAAATTTTAAGATGTGCACCTAAGAGACAAGCCCCCCAAACATCTAAATTTGAAAACCAACAGGGCTCACATACTGAGACCCACAAGACAGTAGCAATCTGAGAAACACATCTTAAAGGACACATGCACTCAGACTTATCTGTCCCACGGCCCAACTCAGAGACAGCTAATAGTGCCTAGACTTAAAGTGAAAGAGGCTCACCTACTCATATTGAAACCTCGGCCTGAGGGGCAGGCATTTAATTTAACACACACATCTAGGAGCCTGCTGGAAAACTCTCCTGGGATGGAGATTGGTGGGTGCCATCTTTGTGCTCTCCCTTTACCATGTTCCAGACTTCACATGCATCTCATGTCCCAATTTTTGGCAACTGACACCCAGGGAATGTCTCTTCATTGCCTGGCTCTGGAGGCCAGGGGAGTTACCTTTTCTGATACCATGAGACTGTAATAATTTGTGTCACCCACAAAGAAGCTCATACTCTTATTTAGCACCCCAGGTTTTGTGATTATTGCCTGGCTCTGGTGGCCAGTGGGGCTTATGCTCCTGGGTTCCACTGGACTGTAACCAGTGGAAAAAGAGTTCATAAACAGCTACCACCTCCAGGGCACAGCAAGAGACAATAAACCCAAGAGCTTGGTCTTTCTGTGAAAGAGGCCTATTAGCTAATCATCATGACTGTGACCTGAGGGACAGGGTTCTAATTAAACATGCATGTAGAGGCTGACTGTAATCCTCTCCAGAGACCTTGGAGGGCAGGCACTATCTTCACACTCACCTTCTGCCATGCTCCAGAGCACCAGTGTCTCTTGGAGGGGAGCTTTACATGTGTCTGGTTCCTGGATCTTATGGTTGATGCCCAGAGGATAACCCTTGATTGCTTGGCACTGGTGGCCAAAATGGTTTGCATCCCTGTGTCCCACAGGACTGTAGCAATCAGAGGGACAGTTCTCAGCAGGCTACCACCCCAGGGCATTGCACAGACAGCAGAATTAGACACACATACTCCCCCTGTCTTTCTGTGAAGGAGGCCACTTTGCTTGTCCTAGAGCTCCAGACTGAGGATCAGCCTTCAGGTTTGGCCACACTTAGTGGCCTACAGAGCTGCTCTCAAGGAACATAGATTGTGGATGCCATCTTGGCACTCTCCCTTTGCCTTATTTCAGTTCACTGATATCTCCCAGAAAGGAGCTTATCCACTCATCTGGAGCCACAGTTTTTGTGACTGCTGCCTAGGAGACACCTCTAGATCGCCTGGTTTTGATGGCCAGTGAGGCTAATGCTTGTAGCCCCTCGTGACTGTGGATATAGATAAAGATATAGATATAGATATAGATACACTTTTAAAAGCTACTGCCTGAGGGTCTGTCTTCCAGTCACCCTGAATCCAGATGCTGAGATTCTCCCCTTTGTGACACTAACAAATATTGCCACATCCTCAACTACTGGGAGCTATTACAAATATAATAGACTGATTGGATAAGTACAGATGGTGGAGAGATGAAAAAAGGCTGGGGCAGGAATGAATGAAAAGTTTCATTTCCTACATGAAGCCACTCCTTTAAGACTGGGAGAGGTGGTTGTTTCATCTGCTGTAGAGCAACCAACACAGAGTCAAGCAAAATGAAGAAACAGAAAAATATATTCCAAATGCATGCACAAAAGGAAACCTCAGAAAAAAATAACTTAATGAAACAGATATAAAATTTACCTGATAAAGAGGTCAAAGTAATGGTCATAAAATATACTGGACTGGGTAGAAGAATGGATGAACACAGTGAGAACTTCAACAAAGAGGTGCAAAATATAAGAAAGTACCAAATAAAAGTCACAGAGCTGAAGAATACAACTGAAATGAAAAATACACTAGAGGGGTCCAAGAGAAGACTAGATGAAGCAGAAGCATCAGTCTACTCAAAGACAAGGTAGGGGAACTCATCCAATCAGAGTAGCAAGAAAATTTTTAAAAAAACAATGTGAAGACAGCTTAAGGGACTTAAAGAACAACATAAAGCAGACTATCATTCACATTATAGGGCCCCCAGAAGGAGAAGCAAAAGAGAGGGAAAGAGGCAGAAATCTTATTTGAAGAAATAACGGCTAAAAACTTTCCTAAATTGGGGAAAGAAACAGAAATCCATATCCAGGAAGCCCAGAAAATTACAAATAAGATGAACGCAAAGAGACCCACATGAAGACACATTATATTTAAAATGATGAAAGTTAAAGACAAGGAGAGAATATTTAAGGCAGCAAGAAAAAGACAACCTGTTACATACAAGGGAACCTCCATAAGGCTATCAGCAGGTTTTACAGTACAAACTTTGCAGGGAAGAAGGGAATGACACAATATATTCAAAGTGCTGAAAGAAAAAATTTCCAACCAGGAATCTTCTATCCAACAAAGTTATCATTCAGAATTGAAGAAGAGATAGAGTTTTCCAGACAAGCAACAATTAAGGGGTTCATTACCACTAAACCAGACTTACAAGAAATATTAAATGGACTTCTTTAAGTCAAAAAGAAAGAGTGCTAACTAATAACAAGAAAACATATGAAAGTATAAATCTCACTGGTAAAGGTAAAGATATAGTAAGTGTAGTGTATTAATCACTTATAAAGCTAGGATTAAAGCTAAAAGACAAAAGTAGTAAAAATAACTATACTATAGTTAGTTAAGGGATACATAAGATAAAAAGATGTAAAATGTGACATCAACAACATAAAATGTGGGGAAGAGAGTAAAAATGTTGAGCTTTAGAATGGAATTAAACTTAAGTTGTTATCAACTTAGAACAGACTCTTATAGATAGGAAACAATGAACAAAATGGCAATAAACACATACTCATGAATAATTACTTTAAATGCAAATGGACTAAATTCTCCAATCAAAAGACATAGAGTCGGGCTTCCCTGGTGGCGCAGTGGTTGAGAGTCCGCCTGCCGATGCAGGGGACGCGGGTTCGTGCCCCGGTTTGGGAAGATCCCACATGCTGTGGAGCGGCTGGGCCCGTGAGCCATGGCCGCTGAGCCTGGCGTCCGGAGCCTGTGCTCCACAGGGGGAGAGGCCACAACAGTGAGAGGCCCACATACAGCCAAAAAAAAAAAAAAAAAAAAAAAAAAAAGACATAGAGTGACTGGATAGATCAAGAAAAAGACCCATCTATATGCTTCCTACAAGCGACACACTTTAGATAAAAGGACACAAAAAGACTGAAAGTAAAGGGATGGAAAAAGTTATTCCATGTAAATGGGAAAGAAAAGAAAGCTGGGGTAACAATACTCTATATCAGACAAAATAGACTTTAAAACAAAGACTGTAATAAGAGACTAAGAAGGACACTACATAATGATAAATGGGTCAATCCAACAAGAGGACACAACATTTGTAAACATTTATGCACCTAACGTAGGAGCACCTAAATATATAAAGCAAATATTAACAGACCTAAAGAGAGAAATAGACTTCAATACGATTATAGTAGGAGACATTAATGCCCTACTTTCATCAATATGTAGATCATCCAGAGATTCCTGAGAATCAATCAGGAAACACTGGCCTTAAATGATATTTCAGACATGATGGACTTAAAAGATATTTACAAAATATTCCATCTAAAAGCAACAGACTGCACGTTCTTCTCAAGTGCACATGGAACATTTCCCAAGATAGATCATATGTTAGGGCATAAAACAAGTCTTTATACATTTAAGAATATTGAAATAATGTCAAAAATCTTTTCTGACCACAGTTGTATGAAACTAGAAATTAATTACATGAAGAAAACCGGAAAATTCACAAATGTGTGGGTATGAAACAACATGCTACTGAATAACCAATGGGTCAAAGAAGAAGTTAAAAGAGAAATAAAAATTACCCAAGATAAATGAAAATGGAAGTGTAACATACCAAAATTTATGGGATGTGGCAAAACTAGATGTAAGAGGGAAGTTCATAGCAAAAAATGCCTGCTTCAAAAAACGAGAAAAGACTCAAACAACAAAACCTTTCACCTCAGGAAACTAGGAAAAGAATGTCCAATGAAGTCCAAAGTTAGTAGAAGGAAGGAAATAAAGATTAGAGAAGAAATAAATGAAATAGAGACTAAAAAGATAATAGAAAGGATCAATGAAAGTAAGAGCTGGTTACATGAAAAGATAAACAAAATTGACAAAACTTAGGTAGACTCACCAAGAAGAAAAGAGAGAGGAATCAAATAAAATCAGAAATGAAAGAGGAGGAGGACCAAGATGGCAGAGGAATAGGAGGACATGGAATTCATCCCTCTCCACAAATGCATCAAGAATACATCTATGGATGGAACAGTTCTCACAGAACACTGGCTGAAAGCAGAAGACCTTGGACACTGGACACCCGCATAACCAGGTAGGATGAAAGAAAGAAGGGAAAAAGAAGAGGAGAGGAAGTGGGATGGGATCTGCACTGCTTTGGGGGGAGCTGAAGCAGAGGAGAGGCTTCTACATCCAGGGAATCCCCCTCACTGATGGGGAAATCAGTTGGGACAGAAGGGAAGCTTCTGAGGCTGTGGGAGCAGCGTGAAATGGCCAGTCTGTGGCAGACAGGACAGAGTGAGACCTACACAGATGGTCCATGCCACAACCCTGCGTGCCCCGGACTGGGAAGTGTGTCTGCCGGTGCACACGGGGACTGAGAGATGGAAGGTGGGGATTGGAGAGCAAACCAGGGTGGAAGACTGCTTTTGGCTGTGAGGAGACAGCCTGAGGGGATGGTAGGGAGGAAATTCATAACCAGGAATGCTTGTGGAGGAAATCCAGACTGCCATAGAAGCAAGGCACCACTGTTGAGTGATGCACAGGGGTGGAGCCACCATTGCAGCCTCTCTATCCATACGCTGAACCCCTGCCCTGCCAGGTGCTAAGAAAAGCCCCCAGCAGGGTTGACCTCATGCTGGCTGCCAGGCACTAGGGCTGGATCTATCGTGCCCATGGCCTCTGGCTTTCCCACACACCTGTTGCCAACAGGGCAACCCAGGCAGTTGTGCCATCTCTGTTCCCTGTCCTCACTGGGGAAGAACCGAGTACTCCAGGGCAGCCTGGCCCACACGCAGAGGTGAGTCTAAAACCACAGCTGAGACCAGGGGCAGGACAACTAAGGAACAGGAACAAAAGTCTTCCCATGCAGCTGCACAAGCCACAGATTGAATCCCAATGACCAGCTTGGTAAACACTGCATCTACGGAATATCTGAATGGACAATGAGTTTTCCCACAAATGAAACTGGTCTAGCTCTAGAAGCTGTGGACTTTGGGGACTAGTACACATGGAAGGTGGGCCAGGACAGAGTCTGAGTTGCCCACACAGTGCCACAGGGGGACCAGAAACCTACCTAGAGGTTTTGGAGGGCCTACCGGAGAGGCAGAGTTTGGCTGTGACGCACAGTGGGGGCAAGAACACTGAGAGCTGAGACCCCAGGAAAATATGATTATTACTATTGTTTTGGACTATTGCTTTGATTTTTTTTTATTTTAAGTTTCCATTATTCCCAAGTGATCCATGATATAGTTTTTTTCCTGCTTTATAACACATTTAATCAGTTATACATATACATATGTTCCCATATCCCCTCCCTTTTGCGTCTCCCTCCCACCCTCCCTATCCCACCCCTCCAGGCGGTAACAAAGCACCGAGCTGATCTCCCTGTGCTATGCGGCTGCTTCCCACTAGCTATCTACCTTACATTTGGTAGTGTATATATGTCCATGCCACTCTTTCGCTTTGTCACGGCTTACCCTTCCCCCTCCCCATATCCCCAAGTCCATTCTCTAGTAGGTCTGTGTCTTTATTCCTGTCTTACCCCTATGTTCTTCATGACATTTTTTTTCTTAAATTCCATATATATGTGTCAACATACAGTATTTGTCTTTCTCTTTCTGACTTACTTCACTCTGTATGACAGACTCTAGGTCCATCCACCTCATTACAAATAGCTCAATTTCGTTTCTTTTTATGGCTGAGTAATATTCCATTGTATATATGTGCCACATCTTCTTTACCCATTCATCCGATGATGGACACTTAGGTTGTTTCCATCTCTGGGCTATTGTAAATAGGGCTTCTATGAAAATTTTGGTACATGACTCTTTTTGAATTATGGTTTTCTCAGGGTATATGCCCAGTAGTGGGATTGCTGGGTCATATGGTAGTTCTATTTGTAGTTTTTTAAGGAACCTCCATACTGTTCTCCATAGTGGCTGTACCAATTCACATTCCCACCAGCAGTGCAAGAGTGTTCCCTTTTTTCCACACCCTCTCCAGCATTTATTGTTTCTAGATTTTTTGATGATGACCATTCTGACTGGTGTGAGATGATATCTCATTGTAGTTTTGATTTGCATTTCTCTAATGAGTAAAGATGTTGAGCATCCTTTCATGTGTTTGTTGGCAGTCTGTATATCTTCTTAGGAGAAATGTCTGTTTAGGTCTTCTGCCCATTTTTGGATTGGGTTGTTTATTTTTTGTTATTGAGCTGCATGAGCTGCTTATAAATTTTGGAGATTAATCCTCTGTCAGTTGCTTCATTTGCAAATATTTTCCCCCATTCTGAGGGTTGTCTTTTGGTCTTGTTCATGGTTTCCTTTGCTGTGCAAAAGCTTTTAAGTTTCATTAGGTCCCATGTGTTTATTTTTGTCTTTATTTCCATTTCTCTAGGAGGTGGGTCAAAAAGGATCTTGCTGTGATTTATGTCATAGAGTGTTCTGCCTATGTTTTCCTCTAAGAGTTTGATAGTGTCTGGCCTTACATTTAGGTCTTTAATCCATTTTGAGTTTATTTTTGTGTACGGTGTTAGGGAGTGATCTAATCTCATACTTTTACATGTCCCTGTCCAGTTTTCCCAGCACCACTTATTGAAGAGACTGTCCTTTCTCCACTGGACATTCCTGCCTCCTTTATCAAAGATAAGGTGACCATATGTGGGTGGGTTTATCTCTGAGCTTTCTATCCTCTTCCATTGGTTTATCTTTCTGTTTTTGTGCCAGTACCATACTGTCTTGATTACTGTAGCTTTGTAGTATAGTCTGAAGTCAGGGAGCCTGATTCCTCCAGCTCCATTTTTCGTTCTCAAGATTGCTTTGAAAAAAAAAAAAAAAAGATTGCTTTGACTATTCAGCATCTTTTGTATTTCCATACAAATGGTGAAATTTTTTGTTCTAGTTCTGTGAAAAATGCCAGTGGTAGTTTGATAGGGATTGCATTGAATCTGTAGATTGCTTTGGGTAGTAGAGTCATTTTCACAATGTTGATTCTTCCAATCCAAGAACATGGTACATCTCTCCATCTCTCTGTATCATCTTTAATTTCTTTCATCAGTGTCTTATAATTTTCTGCATACAGGTCTTTGGTCTCCTTAGGTAGGTTTATTCCTAGATATTTTCTTCTTTTTGTTGCAATGGCAAATGGGAGTGTTTCCCTGATTTCACTTTCAGATTTTTCATCATTAGTATATAGGAATGCCAGAGATTTCTGTGCATTAATTTTGTATCCTGCTACTTTACCAAATTCATTGATTAGCTCTAGTAGTTTTCTGGTAGCATCTTTAGGATTCTCTATGTATAGTATCATGTCATCTGCAAACAGTGACAGCTTTTCTTCTTCTTTTCCAATTTGGATTCCTTTTATTTCCTTTTCTTCTCTGATTGCTGTGGCTAAAACTTCCAAAACTAGGTTGAATAAGAGTGGTGAGAGTGGGCAACCTTGTCCTGTTCCTGATCTTAGTGGAAATGCTTTCAGTTTTCCACCATTGAGGACGATGCTGGCTGTGGGTTTGTCATATATGGCCTTTATTATGTTGAGGAAAGTTCCCTCTATGCCTACTTTCTGCAGGGTTTTTATCATAAATGGAATTTGAATTTTGTCGAAAGCTTTCTCTGCATCTATTGAGATTATCATATGGTTTTTCTCCTTCAGTTTGTTAATATGGTGTATCACGTTGATTGATTTGTGTATACTGAAGAATCCTTGCATTCCTGGAATAAACCCCACTTGATCATGGTGTATGATCCTTTTAATGTGCTGCTGGATTCTGTTTGCTAGTATTTTGTTGAGGATTTTTGCATCTATGTTCATCAGTGATATTGGCCTGTAGTTTTCTTTCTTGGTGACATCCTTGTCTGGTTTTGGTATCAAGGTGATGGTGGCCTCGTAGAATGAGTTTGGGAGTGTTCCTCCCTCTGCTATATTTTGGAAGAGTTTGAGAAGGATAGGTGTTAGCTCTTCTCTAAATGCTTGATAGAATTCGCCTGTGAAGCCATCTGGTCCTGGGCTTTTGTTTGTTGGAAGATTTTTAATCACAGTTTCAATTTCAGTGCTTGTGATTGGTCTGTTCATATTTTCTATTTCTTCCTGATTCAGTCTTGGCAGGTTGTGCGTTTCTAAGAATTTGTCCATTTCTTCCAGGTTGTCCATTTCATTGGCATAGAGTTGCTTGTAGTAATCTCTCATGATCTTTTGTATTTCTGCAGTGTCAGTTGTTACTTCTCCTTTTTCATTTCTAATTCTATTGATTTGAGTCTTCTCCCTTTTTTTCTTGATGAGTCTGGCTAATGGTTTATCAATTTTGTTTATCTCAAAGAACCAGCTTTTAGATTTATTGATCTTTGCTATCGTTTTCTTCATTTGTTTTTCCTTTATTTCTGATCTGATCTTTATGATTTCTTTCCTTCTGCTAAATTTGGCATGTTTTTCTTCTTTCTCTAATTGCTTTAAGTGCAAGGTTAGGTTGTTTATACGAAATGTTTCCTGTTTCTTAAGGTAGGATTGTATTGCTATAAACTTCCCCCTTAGAACTGCTTTTGCTGCATCCCATAGGTTTTGGGTCATCGTGTCTCCATTGTCATTTGTTTCTAGGTATTTTTTAATTTCCTTTTTGATTTCTTCACTGATCACTTCATTATTAAGTAGTGTATTGTTTAGCCTCCATGTGTTTGTATTTTTTACAGTTCTTTTCCTGTAATTGATATCTAGTCTCATAGCATTGTGGTCAGAAAAGATACTTGATACAATTTCAATTTTCTTAAATTTACCAAGGCTTGATTTGTGACCCAAGATATGATCTATCCTGGAGAATGTTCCATGAGCACTTGAGAAAAATGTGTATTCTGTTGTTTTTGGATGGAATGTCCTATAAATATCAATTAAGTCCATCTTGTTTAATGTACCATTAAAAGCTTGTGTTTCCTTATTTATTTTCATTTTGGATGATCTGTCCATTGGTGAAAGTGGGGTGTTAAAGTCCCCTACTATGAGTGTGTTACTGTTGATTTCTCCTTTTATGGCTGTTAGTATTTGCTTTATATATTGAGGTGCTCCTATGTTGGGTGCATAAATATTTACAATTGTTATATCTTCTTCTTGGATCGATCCCTTTATCATTATGTAGTGTCCTTCTTGGTCTCTTCTAGTAGTCTTTATTTTAAAGTCTATTTTGTCTGATATGAGAATTGCTATTCCAGCTTTCTTTTGGTTTCCATTTGCATGGAATATCTTTTTCCATCCCCTTACTTTCAGTCTGTATGTGTCTCTAGGTCTGAAGTGGGTCTCTTGTAGACAGCATATATATGGGTCTTGTTTTTGTGTCCATTCAGCCAATCTGTGTCTTTTGGTGGGAGCATTTAGTCCATTTACATTTAAGGTAATTATCGAGATGTATGTCCCTATTCCCATTTTCTTAATTGTTTTGGGTTCGTTATTGTAGGTCTTTTCCTTCTGTTGTGTTTCTTGCCTAGAGAAGTTCCTTTAGCATTTGTTGTAAAGCTGGTTTGGTGGTGCTGAATTCTCTTAGCTTTTGCTTGTCTGTAAAGGTTTTAATTTCTCCATCAAATCTGAATGAGATCCTTGCTGGGTAGAGTAATCTTGGTTGCAGGTTTTTCTCCTTCATCACTTTAATTATGTCCTGCCACTCCCTTCTGGCTTGTAGAGTTTCTGCTGAGAGATCAGCTGTTATCCTGATGGGGATTCCCTTGTGTGTTATTTGTTGTTTTTCCCTTGCTGCTTTTAATATGATTGCTTTGTGTTTAATTTTTGACAGTTTGATTAATATGTGTCTTGGCGTATTTCTCCTTGGATTTATTCTGTATGGGACTCTCTGTGCCTCCTGGACTTGATTAACTATTTCCTGTCCCATATTAGGGAAGTTTTCAACTCTAATCTCTTCAAATATTTTCTCAGTCCCTTTCTTTTTCTCTTCTTCTTCTGGAACCCCTATAATTCGAATGTTGGTGCGTTTAATGTTGTCTCAGAGGTCTCTGAGACTGTCCTCTGTTCTTTTCATTCTTTTTTCTTTATCTTGCTCTGCATCAGTTATTTCCACTATTTTATCTTCCACCTCACTTATCCGTTCTTCTGCCTCAGTTATTCTGCTATTGATCCCATCTAGAGTATTTTTCATTTCATTTATTGTGCTTTTAATCGATGCTTGATTCATCTTTAGTTCTTCTAGGTCCTTGTTAACTGTTTCTTGCATTTTGTCTATTCTATTTCCAAGATTTTGGATCTTGGAAATAGAATCTTGGATCCTCTTTACTATCATTATTCTGAATTCTTTTTTTTTTTTTTTTTTTTTTTTTTTGCGTTACGCGGGCCTCTCACTGTTGTGGCCTCTCCCCCTGCGGAGCGCAGGCTCCGGACGCACAGGCTCAGCGGCCATGGCTCACGGGCCCAGCCGCTCCGCGGCATGTGGGATCCTCCTGGACCGGGGCACGAACCCGTGTCCCCTGCATCTGCAGGCGGACTCTCAACGACTGCGCCACCAGGGAAGCCCCTGAATTCTTTTTCAGGTAGACTGCCTATTACCTCTTCATTTGTTAGGTCTGGTGGGTTTTTATCTTGCTCCTTCACCTACTGTGTTTTTCTGTCTTCTCATTTTGCTTATGTTACTGTTCTTGGGGTCTCCTTTTTGCAGGCTGCAGGTTCGTAGTTCCCATTGTTTTTGGTGTCTGTCCCCACTAGCTAAGGTTGGTTTAGTTGGTTGTGTGGGCTTCCTGGTTGAGGGGACTAGTGCCTGTGTTCTGGTGGATGAGGCTGGATCTTGTCTTTCTGGTGGGCAGGTCCACGTCTGGTGGTGAGTTTTGGGGTGTCTGCAGAGTTTTTATGATTTTAGGCAGCCTCTCTGCTAATGGGTGGCGTTGTGTTCCTGTCTTGCTCGTTGTTTGGCATAGGGTGTCCAGCACTGTAGCTTGCTGGTCGTTGAGTGAAGCTGGGTGTTGGTGTTGAGATGGAGATCTCTGGAAGATTTTCGCCGTTTGATATTATGTGGAGCTGGGAGGTATCTTGTGGACCAGTGTCCTGAAGTTGGCTCTCCCACCTCAGAGGCACAGCACTGACTCCTGGCTCCTCAATTTGGGATGATTTGTTGTCTATTCATGTATTCCACAGATGCAGGGTACATCAAGTTGATTGTGGAGCTTTAATCCGCTGCTTCTGAGGCTGCTGGGAGAGACTTCCCTTTCCTCTTCTTTGTTCTCACAGCTCCCGGGTCTCAGCTTTGGATTTGGCCCCGCTTCTGTGTGTAGGTCGCCGGAGGTCGTCTGTTCTTCGCTCAGACAGGACAGGGTTAAAGGAGCAGCTGCTTCGGGGACTCTGACTCACTCAGGCTGGGGGGGAGGGAGGGGCACAGAGTGTGGGGCGAGTCTGCAGCAGCAGAGGCCAGCGTGACATTGCACCAGCCCTAGGCGCGCCATGCATTCTCCCAGGGAAGCCTTCCCTGGATCCCGGGACCCCGGCAGTGACTGGCTGCACAGGCTCCTGGAAGGGCAGCATGGACAGTGACCTGCACTCACACACAGGCCTCTTGGCGGCGGCTGCAGCAGCCCCAGTGTCCCACGCCCGACTCTGGGCTCCGTGCTTTCAGCTGCGCCTCACGCCCGTCTGTGGATCTCCTTTAAGCAGCGCTCTTAATCCCCTCTCCTCACGCACCAGGAAACCAAGAGGGAAGAAAAAGTCTCTTGCCTCTTCGGCAGCTCCAGAGTTTTCCCGGACTCCCTCCTGGCTAGCTGTGGTGCATTAGCCCCCTTCAGGCTGAGTTCTTGCCGCCAGCCCCAGTCCTCTCCCTGTGCTCTGACTGAAGCCCGAGCCTCAGCTTCCAGCACCGCCCGCCCTGGCGGGCTAGCAGACAAGCCTCTCGGGCTAGTGAGTCTATTGCTTTGATTTTTAATATAAAGTGTTCTATCCTGGAGAGGGAGATATAGTTCAGTACTGCTCACAACGACACATCTTGCTCTTCTTACTACCTTCATTCATTATATTTCATAGCATTTTGTTGGTGTTGTTCCCTTCTCTGTCTTTATTCTCCCTTTGCATTGCACTTTCAAAACACACAGGTTGGACACAATACTGCTAGTGGTATTCTTTTAGGCATCTCAATGGAGAAAGCCTCTCTAGAAATCGAGATATAACCCAATTCTGAAGACAGACATCCAATGACTGGGGCTCTTCTCTGGAGAACTTTTCCAATCATTAGATATGTGAAACTCTAAGGGGAATATCCACCCAGTATTCTTCATCCATGCCAGTTTGAAAATTCCAAGCCATCCTTTGTTTCTGGGCTTCACCTGAGCTGTTCTATTACTATTTTTTAATGTTGGATTTTGTTCTGTTGTTTTTTATTATTTGTTTTTATTTTCATTTAGTTTTTTAATTTTTAAAATATATTTAAAATGTTTTTGGATTTCTATTTCTACATTACTTTTTTGTTGTTCTGTGTTTTTTCCTTGTTTTTTTCTTACATTTGTTCTATTTTGTCTTTATCGTTTTTTCCTTTGTGCTATTTGTTCTTATCTTTCTTACATTTTTAAAATCATTTTCATGGGTTTGTTTTGTTATTCTTGCTTTTTCTTTCAGTGTGCATTATGCTTTTGTTTTGTTTTGTTTTTTTGGCAGTAATGTTTTTAATTGTTTGATTTCATTTTAGGATTCTTTTGTTTGTCTGGTTGTTCTCTTGTGTTTTGTTTTCACTGTTTTTGTTTTTGTTTCTTGTTTTGTATGTGTGTGTGTGTGTTTTTTGTTTTTGTTTGATTCTGCTCTTACATCTGTCTGGATTTTTTCTGTCTATTCATTTGTTTGTTTGTTCTTAATTGTTGTTGTAGCTATTTGCTTGATTTTGTCTTTGCTATTTGTCTCTGGTTTTTTGTCTGTTTGTTTTCATTTGTTTTCTTCCCACCCTTTTTTTCCCCCTTTTATTGCCAAGACATATGGCCTGTGGGTCTTGGTTCCCAGGCCTGGGATCGTGCCTTAGCCTCTGGGGTGGGAGCGCCAAGTCCAAGACACTGGAACGCCAGAGAATTCCATGTCCCAGGGAATATTAAATAAAGAGAGCTCTCCCGGAGGTCTCTATCTCAACTCAAAGACCCAGCTTCACCCAGCTGCCTACAGGCTCCAGTGCTGAACTCCTTACATCAAACAACAAGCCAGACAGTAACACAAACCCACCACCCATCAGAAGACAGACTGCCTAAAGTTGTACTAAGCCCCCCCAAAACACACGACTTGATGTGGCCCTGCGCATCAGAGGGACAAGATCCAGGTCCACCCACCAGAACTCAGGCAACCGTCCCTCCCACCAGGAAGCCTACACAAGCCACTGGACCAACCTCACCCACTGGGGAAAGACACCAGAAGCAAGAAGAACTACAACCCAGCAGCCTGCAGAAAGGAGACCACAAACACAGTAAGTCAGACAAATTGAGAAGACAGAGAAATATGTTGCAGATGAAGGAGCAAGATAAAAACCCATAAGACCAAATAAATGAAGAGGAAATAGGCAGCTTACCTAAAAAAGAATTCAGAGTAATGATAGTAAAGATGATCCAAAATCTCAGAAATAGAATGGAGAAAGTACAACAAAGGTTTAACAAGGACCTAGAGAACAAATGAACAGTGATGAACACTGCAATAACTGAAATTAAAAATACACTAGAAGGAGTCAATAGCAGAATAACTGAGGAAGAAGATAGGATAAGTGAGTGGGAAGGTAGAAGGGTGGAAATAACTACAATAGAGTAAAATAAAGAAAAAAGAATATAAAGATTTCAGGACGGGGGATTCCCTGGTGGCACAGTGGGTGAGAGTCCACCTGCCGATGCAGGGGACACAGGTTTGTGCCCCGGTCTGGGAAGATCCGACATGCCGCGGAGTGGCTGGACCCATGAGCCATGGCCACTGAGCCTGTGCATCCGGAGCCTGTGCTCCACAACGGGAGAGGCCACAACAGTGGGAGGCCCACGTACAGCAAAAAAAAAAAAAAAAAAAAAAAAAAAGAATTCAGGACAGTCTCAGAGACCTCTGGGACAACATTAACTGCACCAACATTCAAATTATAGGGGTCCCAGAAAAAAAAAGAGAAAGAGAAAGGGTCTGAGAAAATATTTGAAGAGATTATAGTCAAAAACTTTCCTAACGTGGGATAGGAAATAGTCAATGAAGTCCAGGAAGTGCAGAGAGTCCCATACAGGATAAACCCATGGAGAAACACACCGAAACACATATTAATCAAACTAACAAAAATTAAGTACAAAGAAAAATATTAAAAGCAGCAAGAGAAAAGCAACAAATAACATACAAGGGAATCCCCACAAGGTTATCAACTGATCTTTCAGCAGAAACTCTGCAGACCAGAAGGCAGTGGCAGGATAAATTTAAAGTGAGGAAAGGGAAAAACCTACAACCAAGATTACTTGGGTAAATCTTACTGGGTACAGCAAGGCTCTCATTCAGATTTGACAGAGAAATCAAAAGCTTTACAGACAAGCAAAAACTAAGAGAATTCAGAACCATCAGACCAGATATACAACAAATGCTGAAAGAGCTTCTCTAGGCAGAAAAGAAAAGAGAAGAAAAAGACATATAAAAACAGACCCAAAATAATTAAGAAAATGGTAATAGGAACATATATATCAATAATTAACATAAATGTAAATGGAATAAATGCTCCAACCAAAAGATACAGACTGGCTGAATGGATACAAAAGCAAGACCCATATATGTGTTGTCTACAAGAGACCCACTTCAGACCCAGGGACACATACAGACTGAAAGTAAGGGGATGGGAAAAGATATACCATACAAATGGAAATCAAAACAAAGATGGAGTAGCAACACACATATCAGATAAAACGGACTTTAAAATAAAGTCTGTCACAAGAGACAAGGAAAGACACTACATAATGGTCAAGGGATCAATCCAAGAAGAAGATATAACAATTGTAAATATTTATGCACCCAACAAAGGAGCACCACAATATATAAGGCAAATGCTAGCAGCCATAAAAGCGGAAATTGACAGTAGCACAATAATAGTGGGGACTTAAACACTCCACTTACATCAATGGATAAATCATCAAGACAGAAAATTAATAAGGACACACAAGCCTTAAATGACACATTAGACAAGATAGAGTTAATTGATATTTCTAGGACAGTCCATCCAAAATAAGAGAATACACTTTCTTCCCAACTGACATGGAAAATTCTCCAGGATAGATCACATCTTGGGTCAAAAATCAAGCCTTGGTAAATTCAAGAAAATTGAAATCGTATCAGGCATCTTTTCTGACAACAACATTATGAGACTAGAATTCAATTACAGGAAAAAAAACTTTAAATAACACAAACACATGGAGGCTAAACAATATACTACTAAATAACCAAGAGAACACTGAAGAAATCAAAAAGGAAATCACAGGCTCAGTAGTTGTGGTGCACGGGCTTAGTTGCTCCACAGCATGTGGGATCTTCCCAGACCAGGGCTTGAACCTGTGTCCCCTGCATTGGCAGGTGAATTCTTAACCACTGTGCCACCAGGGAAGTCCTGCATGTATCTTTTTGATTTATAGTTTTGTCTGGATATATGCCCAGGAGTGGGATTGCTGGATCAATATGGTAATTCTACTTTTAGTTTTCTGAGGAACCTCCATACTGTTTTCCATAGTGGCTGCACCAACTACAGTCCCATCAACACTGTAGGAGTGTTCCCTTTTCTCTACACCTTCTCCAGCACTTATTATTTGTCAACATTTTAATGATGGCCATTCTGACCGGCATGAGGTGGTAGCTCATTGTAGTTTTGACTTGCAATTCTCTAATAATTAACAATGTTGAGCATCTTTTCACGTGCCTATTGGCCATCTGTATTTCTTCTTTGGAGAAATGTCTCTTTAGGTCTTTTGCCCATTTTCCGATTGGGTTGTTTGTATTTTTGTGGTTGATTTGTATGAGCTGTTTGTATATTTTGGAAATTAAGCCCTTGTCAGTTTCATTATTTGCAAATATTTTCTACAGTTCTCTAGGTTGTCTTTTTGTTTTGTTTATGGTTTCCTTTGCTGTGCAAAAGCTTGTAAGTTTGATTAGGTCCCATTTGCTTATTTTTATTTTTATTTCTATTGCCTTGGAGACTGACCTAAGAAAACATTTGTACGATATATGTCAGAGAATGTTTTGCCTATGTTCTCTTCTAGTCGTTTTATGGTGTCATGTCTAGTGTTTAAGTCTATAAGCCCTTCTGAGTTTATTTTTGTGTATGGCTAGAGGGTAGGTTCTAATTTCATTGACTTACATGTGGCTGTCCAACTTTCCCACCAACACTTGAAGAGACTATCTTCTCCCACTGTATATTCTTGCCTCCTTTGTTGAAGGTTAATTGACCATAGGTGTGTAGGTTTATTTCTGAGCTCTCTATTCTCTTCCATTGATCCATATGTTTGTTTTTGTGCCATTACCATGTTGTTTGATTTCTGTAGCTTTGTAGTATTGCTTGAAGTCTGGGATGGTTATGCCTCCTGCTTTGTTCTTTTTCTTCAGGATTGCTTTAGCAATTCTGTGTCTTTTATGGTTCCATATGAATTTTAGGATTATTTATTCTATTTCTGTGAAAAATGTCATGGGTAATTTAATAGGGATCACATTAAATCTGTAGATTGCTTTGGGTAGTATGGTCATTTTAACAATATTAATTCTTCCAGTTGAAGAGCATGGGATATCTTCCTACTTCTTTGAATCATCCTCAGTTTCCTTTATTAATGTTTTATAGTTCTCATTGTATAAGTCTTTCACCTCCTTGGTCAAGTTTATTCCTCAGTATTTTATTTTTGGAGCTGCAATTTAAAAAGGTATTTGTTTTTACCTTTCCTTTCTGATATTTCATTGTTGGTGTAAAGAAATGCAATCTTTTCTTCTGTATGTTAATCTTGTATTCTGCTACCTTGCTGAATTCGCTGATCAATTCTAGTAGCTTTTGTGTGAAATCTTTAGGGTTTTTGATATATATTATCATATCATCTGCATATAATTAAAATTTCACCTGTTCCCTTCCAATTTGGATATTTTATTTCTTTTTCTTGTCTGATTTCTGTGGCTAGGATTTCCAACACTATGTTGAAGAGAAGTGGTGAGAATGAGCATCCTTGTCCTGTTCCATATTTTAGTGGGAAGGCTTTCAACATTTCAACATTGATTATTATATTGGCTGTGGGTTTGTCATAAATAGCTTTTATTATTTTGAGATATGTTCCCTCTATGCCCACTTTGGTAAGAGTTTTTATCATGAATGGATGTTGGATTTTGTCAAATGCTTTTTCTGCATCTATTAAGATGATCATGTATTTTTTGTCTTTTCTTTTGTTGATGTGATGTATCATGTTGATTGATTTGCGTGTGTTGAACCATCCTTGTGAACTTAGGATGAATCCCACTTGGTTGTGGTGTATGCTCTTTTTTATGTGCTGTTGGATTCAGTTTACTAATATATTGTTGAGAATTTTTGCATCTATATTCATCAAAGATACTGGCCCGTAATTTTCTTTTTTGGTGGTGTTTTTCTCTGGTTTTGGTATCAGGGTGATGGTGGCTTCATAGAATGTCCTTGGGAGTGTTCCCTCTTGTTCAGTTTTCTGGAAGAGTTTGAGAAGTCTTGGTATAAGTTCTCTGTATGTTTGGTAGATGCAGTGGCTCGTGCCCAGTCTTGGGGTTCTCAGCTCAGGCAGGCAGCTCAGGCGTGCACTTGGGACATGTGATGGGAGTGGAGGCAGCTTGCAACGACGACTGGAATTTGGTGGGTTCATGACCACTCCCAGGGTCTGGGAGTCAACAGGGGCCCACAACCACTCCTGGTGTCTGAGTGGGAGGTGGCAGGGTCCCACAACTGCTCCTAGCGTCTGGGGAGGCAGCAGTGAAGGCTTGCCACTGCCTCTGGAGCCCATTCAGGCAGTGTCCTGCCCTCTGAGAGTGTACACAGAGGAAAAAGTCTACAGTCTGGTCCCACCACTCCCCTCATGCACCTTGCAAACAATGGTGACTGGCCTCAAGGTGGCCCAGGCTTCCTCCGCTTACACACCCAACCACAGTCGCACTGGATTAGAGCCCCCCACCCCACCCCAGTCTGTCTACACACAGCCAACCCCAGTCCTCTCCCGGTTCTGATCTCTGAAGCCCGAGTTCCAGCAACCAGCCCCCACCAGCACTGGTGGACGTGCATGTCAGGCTGCGGAGTGCTGGGCAGCAGCACTGACCACCTGTGCAGTTCTCCCTCTGCTCTGGCTGCAGCAAACTGGCTGCTGCATTCTCCTGAGGCTCTGAAGCTCCACTTCTGTCTTGGCCAATCTCCCTGCTGGTGAGGGGGCGTCCCAGGGCGCAGGAAACTTTCCCCTTTTACAGCTCCCTCCCAGGGGCACAGGTCTCATCCTGATTCCTTGCTCGCCTTTTTTTTTTTTCCTACCCAGTTACATTGAGATTTTCTTGCCTTTTCAGAAGTCTGAGGTCTTCTGCCAGCGTTTAGTAGATATTCTGTGAGAATCACTCCATATGTAGATGTATTTTTGCTGTATTTGTGGGAGAGGGTGAGCTTCACGTCATGCTACTCTGCCATCTTGCTCTCTCTCCCTAGAATCAATTCTTGTAACTATTCCAAGTGTGCTTCAAATGAATTATGTTTTCTGTAACCCTTCAAGGCAGACGTGTTTGTATTTCCACTCCCATTTGGTAAGGCTTGTAATTTGTGTTGTTTAAATTTTCTGTATGCTGTTGATTTGTATATGGGATTTCTCAACAATTGAAAAAGAGCTGTTTAATTCTCTGTTGCTTGGTGGATTTTTCGATTTCTCTGTGGACTTCTATTGCTCTGTATATTTTGAGGCTATTTTTACGTGGAAATGTAATATTTTGTAACATTTTTATGAAAATGATGACCACCATATCCTGTTGGTTGGAAGCAAGAAACAGATCCTGCCCACATTGAAGGTGAGGAGATTACACAGTGTTAAGGACTAGGACAGATCTTTTAGATTTATCCTTACAGTCTCACTTCAACAATAAATATTTGTTGTATTAAACACCACCTGGATAATTTAAGTGGCTTTGAACATTTTAATTTCATTTATGCCCACCCTAAATTACATTGTCATGTATTTGACAAAGTGGACTTTGTCAAATTAAACACTTTTACTTTGAAAAAAGCACTGTTAATAGAAAGACAAGCCACAGACTTGGAAAATCCAATTCCAAATAATCTATCTGACAAAGGACTTGTATCAAGAATATATAAGGAAGTCTAAACACTCAACAGTAAGAAAAAGAACAACCTAATAAGAAGGGGGGGGGCGCAAAAGATTTGAAGAGAGACTGCACCAAAGAAGATATTCAAATGGCAAATAAGCATATGAAAAGATGTTCAAACTCATATGCCATTAGGGCACTGAAAATTAAAACCACAATGAGAAATCACCACACACCCAATGGTTAAAATTTTTAAAAACTTATGATAATGCCAAGTGCTGGTTAAGATGTGGAAGAAGTGGAGCAACTGGAACTCATATTTGTGGTAGGAATGTAAAGTGATACAGAAACTTCAGAAAAGTTTAACACGTACTCTCACTCCTAGGCATTTACCCTATAGAAGTGAACATTTATATTTACACAAAACTGGTACCTGAGAGTTTATAGCAACTTTATTCATAATGGCCTAAACTGGAAATATCTCTCATGTCCTTCAATTAGTGAATGGATTAAAAGCTGGTACATTCATACAGTGACGTACAACAAAAATAATGAATACTGATTTACATAACAATATAGATGATACTTAAATGAATTTTACTAAGTGAAAGAAGCCAGATCAAAAGGTCTACATATTGCATGACTCCATTCATATGACCTTCTGGAAAAGGCAAAGCCATAGGGATGGAGAACAAATAGGTGATTTCCAGGGATTGAGGGAAAGGGGTTTACAACAAAAAGAGCAATCAAGAGAAATTATTAATGCTAAAACCATTCTGTATGGTACTGGAGTGGAAGGATACATGACTCTATACTTGTCAAAACTATAGAACTATACATGATAAGAATGAATTTTAGTGTATGCAAATTAGAAATAAAAATCTCAAAAAAATGGATATTTTTGCCTTCAAATGATGAGAGATTTATAAAAGGAAAGGGCATATTTTGATGCACATTTATGCACCACTGATGGGAATGTTATTTGTACAATATCGAGGACAATTCAACAACACCTTTCAGGTGCCCTAATAATGCTCTCATCAAACTCAGTAATTCCAATTCTAGAAATTTATTCTAAAGAAATAGAGATGCACATAAAGGTTAATGTACAATTATGTTCATTATATTTTAATTTTATAGGCAAAATTGATAATATCCAAAATGTCTGCATCATGGGATCATCCACAGTAAGTCCCCTATATACAAACAAGCTCCATTCCAAGAGCGTGTTCATAAGTCCAATTTGCTCCTAAGTCCAACAAAGTTAGGCTAGGTACCCAACTAACACAATAGGCTATATAGTACTGTACTGTAATAGGTTTATAATACTTTTCACACAAATAATACATAAAAAACAAACACGAAAAATAAAGAAAACATCTTTAATCTTAAAGTACAGTACCTTGAAAAGTACAGTAGTACAGTATAACAGCTGGCATACAGGGGCTGGCATCAAGTGAACAGGCAAGAAGAGTTACTGACTGGAGGGAGAGGAGGTGGGAGACGGTAGAGCTGAAGGATCATCAGCAATAGGTAAGCTTCAATTTTCTTTTTACCTTAATTTAAAAATACTTTTTAAATTTAACATCTTTATTGGAGTATAATTGCTTTACAATGGTGTGTTAGTTTCTGCTTTATAACAAAGTGAATCAGCTATACATATACATATATCTCCATATCTCCTCCCTCTTGCGTCTCCCTCCCATCTTCCCTATCCCACCCCTCTAGGTGGTCACAAAGCACCAAGCTGATCTCCATGTGCTAGGCGGCTGGGTAAGCTTCAGTTTCACTCATTCTGGGCCTGAAATAAAGATACGGTACTACTATGCTCTATACAGTACAGTACAGTAAGGTACACAAAAGCACAACCACTTGTAGAGGATGCATGCACGTGACAATGTATGCCAGACACGTGAACTAACTTACATGACTGGACATGTGAACACACGTTTGCATCTTTGAAAGTTTGCAACTCGAAGGTTCATATGTAGGGGAACTTACTGTAAATGAAGTTTGTTAGAACCATGAAATATTATGTGACACTTAATACTGTATTTTTAAATAATGCTAATGATATAGGAGAATGCTTGTTTATTCTCAAATGAGAAAAGTTAGAGAATAACATATACAATGTCAATTTTATTTTTAAACTGTGTTATATACACTTTTTTTAAAGAGTAAAAGGAAATACATGCAAATGTTATGAATTATTTTCTGGGTTATAAGATTATAGGTATTATTTACTTTTTAATTTATACCTTTCCCTTTATTTTTTAACAATGACCACTTGTTACTTTTGTCATCAAAAAGAAAACATTTTTTATTTTCAAGAAAGAAACAAGCCCAGCCTAATGTAGCCAACCCCATGATCTTTTCAGTTGCTATCTTCACTCAGAAGGCCACACTGTTGTCCCCCTGGATGCTTGTTGTCTTGCTCCTTCAGGTACTGGACTCATTGCAGATGAATGAATACCTGCCAAAGTGAGAGACGGAGAGTGGCAGCATCTCTCTAGGAACATGAAACTGCTTAGTTAAACTGGCCTGATCAGCCACAGGCTGATACTGGTATCAATCTCTATGACCTATACAGGGAACAGATGTCTTTAAAAGCTATAATGCCCATCTTATATAATTGGAAGTTTCCCCTCTTCTAAATCTCTTTCTTCTAAGAAATAATCTTTTAAAACCCTTCTCCAAAGCAGCTCCTAATTTTATTTTAGATATTCCATCATTCTCTGGGGAATGACAAAGGTCCAAGTATTGACCTTTCATTGTACTGTTTCCTTATGTCCTATCTGGTGTTTGGGGTTGCGTGAAGCCATTCTGCCCACTGTCTCTGGCCCATTCATCCTATTAAAAAGAAAAACAAAAAACTGAGCTATTTGGTACTATTTGTGCTATTTCCTCTGTCCTCAACCCCTTTAACACCCTGTCATTGAACTGGAGAGTTCTTCTAAGTTGCAAACTTCTTTCTGGGTTGTTTTATTTTATACAGGTCAACAGAAATCTCCACAAGGGCAGACCTACCTAAGAAAAGTGGCTGACAGTGATTCTCACGAGTAACAAAAGTGCAGCACAACAACTTATCTTCACTCTACCTCTAAAAATAACAGGTTCATGAAGCGAGTCTCAGTGCCTTCTCCACTGAGGTAAAGGATTTTATGACCTTTACTTTTCTCTCCTCCTTTCATTCTTAATGGCAATAAGGAGTTAACTCCTATCTTCACTCACAAATATCAGAAATCTCAGGTTTGCTTCCTTCAATCATGTAGGCTTCTAGGTCTAATACCCACTAAAATGTCAATCATTTGTTACTCCATAATGGGATTTCATAGCTTCCCTCTCCTTCCCCTCTGCACTGCACTCCTTCTCTCCTTAAATCCAGAGAGAAACATGATGTCACTGCCAACACTCACTGAATCTTCATTCACTCATTCACAGTAAGGCTCTTCCCAGCTGGGGCCTGTTACAGACAGATGGCCTGGGGGAAGGAAGAGAAAATAAACACCTGCTGAAACCCATCAGGGTGGGGCAGGAGATGAAAGGTGGCTAGAGAGAGCAAGGAGTGCACTAGAAGGTTTATGAAGAAAGGAGAGGCAGGGCACAGGATAAGGCACCAGAAGATGTGACTAGGGGCGTCCTGAACAATCACTGGGAATATTTGAAAGGTTCAAGACTTTCCACTTCCCCCATACCCTATCTTGCCCATCCCCAAGAGACAAAAAGTAACCTGACACTGTTTACTATTGACCCATAAGATGTGTGTCCTTATATACCATATGTATGCAAATCCTAATCTCTGATGACCAAGTTAGAAAGGGATACAAGCCCTCCTACTGGTATTTCATAATCAGTTGAGACATCAGGAGTAAACCCTGGGGCTGGGGTCCAGTTGCTGGCCGTGCTACAGTGTCTCCTGTGGCTGCCCCAGGAGATAAAGTGGGAGTTGGTTTCAGGGTGTTTAACATGAGTATTCTCCAACTGCAGAGAAATTATGACAAATTCAACCCCAACCTTAGTATTCATACCTCCTTGGGTTTTAAGAGATGGAAAGAAGTGCTAATGAAAGACAGTGACTCACAGTGGCATATACGTGGGACAGAGAAGTGCCAGTGGAAGGAGAAAGTCATGGCTTTTGTTTGCTTTAATCAGTGATATCTTAGTCATGGGACTGAAGGAAAAAGAATATGAATGCAGGGATTGGGGTTATTTTCAAGTCAATTGACTACCTTCCTTCCATGAAGTTGGGGTCTTATGTTGCTGAAACTCAAACTCATCTCTGGTGGCCTATATTCCAGCATTGGGGTTCTGGCAATTTTTGACTACATGGTGTCCTCTTTATGGGAAGTGATAGTTCATATATACACATAGAGTACAACTTCTGAAAGGAGCCAAGAGGGCTAAGCATGCAATTGAAAAGAGCAACCTGTGGTCTGGAGAGTCTTCAAAAGAGTGATCTATCTATTGAGTCATGCTTTGCAAAGCCGGGATGAAGAGAGGCTGTAGTCATCCTCTGTTTTTTTCCTTTTCTTCTCCTTCATGAAATCTTCTACCAGCTCCTCCTGAGGAATAAATATAGAGCAACCCCCACGGGAGGGGATGGGCTGTCTGAGGGCCTGGTCACTCTTTAACACAGTGGCTCTAAACCTTTATTGGAATATTGGCTGATTTGAAGACTATAACAAAAGAAAAACGACTGCATGCAATTTCAGAGGGTTCACAGAGACTCTCTTCCTAAACTTTACCTTCCAAGTCCTAAGGGCCATCTCTTTGCATCAATTTCCAGCCATCCTTCCCAACAGCACAGGGAACATCTACAATATGGCCACCAGACTGGATGTATCCTGACCCTAAATGGCTTTTACAAAGTGGTTTTGTTATTCATCCACTGATGTGGGCTTTCTTTTGTCTACTGTTTATCTATCTTAAAAGCTCAATTAGATAATAGGACTGTGTCTTGTTCTAATCAACACGTGTGTTTTTAAAGTACTGTGCCTGTCTCTTTCAAAGGGCAGTTCTAGTTCACTCCTCAACTCAGAGGCTCAGAAGCCAAAGCACATTATGGGACACAGCCAACAAAAGCCTGTACCATGTAATGAAGTTACTTCAAGGTCAAGGGAAAATTTTAATCCTAAACAAATCTTTTTATCATACTTCCAGATGACCAGCCTTGCTGCTCTTTCAAAGAGTTAGGAGATGGCCACAGAATTCCACCAGTGCTAAGGGCCAGCAGCCTAGCTATCCTTGCCTGGGATTGCTGCTCATTTTCACACATGAAATGCTGACAGACCCAAAAGGGATAAACAGATGGCACACAGCAAAGTGTCGGATATAGAACAAGCACTTAATAAAGGAGGGGATCATTTTAGATGTTCATTCTGCCAGCCAAAACCTCAGTGCAATGGGCAAACCACAGTTTTTGCATCTTCTAGTAATCCCCACCACTCTTCTGAGGCTCATACTACCACCCCACTACATCCTCTCTTCTCTTGCAGCTGCACAACTGTCATGTGCCAACCTCCAGATCATTCCTCAGTCACTGAAGCCTATTTTATCTAGCCCACAGTGTTCATTCCTAGCCCAGCTTTTGCTATAATCCTGGGTCACTTCAGTATCCAGGTAAACAACCGCCTGACATCCTACCATCACAGGTATCTTGATCACTCCAATTTTAAAATTTTAACATTCCAAAGTTCAGCCTCTGATACAGGTCCTATCATTCTTGTTTTCCAACTACTCAGCACCCATCTTGATTGCACTAAGGCCTCTTTTTCTTTACAGACTCTGAGCTTCCTTCCATATACAGTCTGGATCCTCAAATCCATTTCTGTGTAACTCCTCTCTTGCTAGCTGTCCATCCCTCAATCAATCAGGATCAGTTCCAGGCAACCAAATGTTACTTGTAACAATGGCCCAAGACCACTTTATATTTTCCTGAGTCTATTATCAAGTTTCAAACTAGTTGTTCACTTTGATATGTCATAAGCTCTCCAATCCAGCCTTTTGGCCTGGATATTCCTTAGACTCTTATCTCCATAATCCTGTCCCTGGTCAGCTTCCTCTCTATCATCTACCTCTCCAATTACAAATCTTCAACACCCTTATCAGGTACTCTTCCTAACTCTTATTCTTATCACTATGCCCCAGTGAAGAGGTAACTCCTTTCATCTAAGGCTAACCCTCCACCTGTGTTCTAAGAGCCAAAGGTTATCATCTCTCTCCCACATGTACAATGCCTCCCTTTTCCCTGCCCTGTAGTCTGTGAGCACGCTCAATTTTCTCCTACATTAAAAGGGAGCTTTTAAGACTCACTGTAGGGCCCTGATGGAATTGGTTAACTTGTATTCTAGTTTTCACATCTTCTAACAGAAAGAAGGCTTCTCATGAAGCAATAATGATTAATCACACTAAATAAGAAAAAGGAAGTATAAGCCTGTTGAGTGGTGAACATAATCTGGAGGCCTACCTGTTAATGTAGGTAAGGGGATAGCTGAGGTATAGTTGAAAGGGGAAAACTGTGAATACCAGCCACAGGAGCAAACCCCAGACTGTGAGGATGAAGTTTCTGATCAATGATCACTCTGGTCCTACCCAAGGAGCAACTGGCAGCAAGTGTAGTAGTGGCAGCAGCAACAATGCAACATCTGCAAGTAGCCAAGACTAAAATACAGGCATAGAAACAGAGTATTTCATGGAAAACACAATATTAAGTATGACATATATGTGGCACTTGTGCTGCTACTCCCCTTCTCCCACCCCCAGCAAACAACACTAATTAGTTATAATCCTCTTTCATACTGAGCTGAGATCTGGCTTCAGAATCCTTTTTATAAAACATAATCAAGACAGGTACTATCAATCAATTGGAGATGGTACTTGAGATGAAGTATATTTGCTATTTTTGCACTACACAGAAAAGTCCTTGGCAAAAGAATTAGAAGATAGGAGTAAGCTTCAGGAGAAAGCATACTGAAGACAGCTTGGATGTTGTAGGCAACTGGCGGGGACAAGCTGAGCCCATGGAGATCACAGAGCAGGCGCCCAATTAATGTCTGTTGATGATTCATTTTTTCATTCAACAAACATTTAATGAGGCCTACAATGTGCACCGGATTAGGCACTGCGAATACAAAGATGAATAAGGCACTGTCCTTGCCCGTTAGGAATTTAGAGTCTGGTAGACGAGAGCCATAGACACGGACAATGATAATACAACCTGATAAGTGCTAGGACACTTAGCAGGTTGTATTATATCCATCCGAGTAGGATTTCTTCAGGTTGCTGTTGGATCCATGAAGTCCTCCCAGCCACCAGGGCCTGCTGTTGTTTCTGTCACGCGGTGAATGTCCCAAGAACTAACAATGATACCTGCAATTTATAGCGTGCTTATAACATACACTTTACAATATCCTCATGAAAACCCTGCAAATTAATTATTATAATAGATGAAGAAATTGAGGTTCAATGAGGTTTAGTAACATGCCTTAGATCACACAGTTACTAAGTAGTTGAGCCAGGTTTCAAATCCAGTTTCGACCAATTCCAAAGCATTTTACTACATTTTTTAGGATACTTTTATTCAGTTTGGGTACTGTACAAATTTTCAACAACTTTATATTTGGAAATAAGAGCAAATGCAATAGATTAGTGATCAGGGCATGGACAAAAGTCATCTGTAAAAGTCATCTGTTTTCCCAACCTATTTGGCAGAGGGAAAAAAAAAGGCAGAGAAGTGACTTCACACTAGCATGCCATTGAAAACCTTGAGGTCAGTTAGTTTTACTTTCTTTTGCAAACCCCAACATCCTTATTGACAATATAAAATATAAGTACCTCTAGTTAACTATCTTCTTTTAATCCTCGTCAAGGTCAACATCATTATCTGCAGCAACTACAGTTCATATAGCATTTAGCATATTCCACACCAGTTCCAAGCAATTTACAGAAATAATCCCATTAAATACTTACATTCCCACCCTCACTCATCATTGCAAAAAGATATTATTAATTCTGTTTTACATAAGAAGTACCAGAGAGGTGAAAAACCATGCTCAAAACCACATTGGTAAGTGTGAGACTCGATTTGAGTCCAAGGCCCAAACTGTCACTGTACTGCTTTGCTGTCCTGCTCAGGGCTTCCTGTCCCAAACCTTCTTCCCCCTACTGCCCTCCAGGATGGCTAGTGACATAAGGTCCACTGAAAATACATAAGGTCTACTTAAACATAATCTCCTATTAATCATTCCAGTCACAGAAAGCCATTCTCTGAATCCCCAGGGTCACCACTCTGAGCCTTAAGGGGAGAATTTCCCAAATATTCTGTTTATATTGCTTTGAGAAAAGAGAAAATAAACACTGGATATATTTAGATTTTTAATTATTGAATGTATTTTTTTACCAAGAGATATAACCATAAACATTTAAAAATCCCTAAGCAAAATAAAGCAATTGAGACAATAACTAAGGCCATTTCTTCCCTGAGTGGGTTTTAAATATACAAGCCTCCATTTTTGGTAAAAAATACTTTGAGACATATATGACAGTGAGATTAGCCCTGCTATTGATGAGAAGGACCAGGAACTTAGTAATACTATGAGAAGTCTGCAGCTGTTCAGATGTCTTCCCGAGAGTCAACATTTCATATATGGCTGCCCCCAAACCAAAGAAACTTGCAAAATCTGTGCAGCAAAGCCCTAGTTTGGAAGGAACATCTTTAGATGTTCACCCATCTAAAGAACACGTGAGGATCTTTCACGAAGGCCAGGGGTGGGGATGGGGGATACACACTTGCCGAAGTCTGAAAGCCTAAATTTTCCCATGTTCTTATTATATCTGTATTTTGTATAAACCCTTATTTGAGAGGTTATCCCCTCTTCTTCACTCCCACTCCTTCTAGCCTTAGATCACTTATCATCTTAACTACTACAGTATCCTTCTAACTGATCTCCCTGTCCAGATTTGAAAATCTTCCATACTACCAGAGTGACCACCAAAAGCATCTCCTTAAAACACTCAAAATGAAATCCAAATTTCATGGCACATTTCCAATCTAATTTCATGAACTACTTGTAGTTTCCCAATTCATCATTCTATTTCTAATTCCCATACCTTTGCTTAGAAGGTACTTCCCTCTGTTTTCTGCCTAGTCAACCTTTACTTTTTTAAACAGTCAACTGAAGCATCAGTTCCTCCAACCTCTGCATCTCCAGACTCAGTCAAATTATTTCTCTTCTGAACCCCATAGTATCTTGTACATACCTCCATTGTAGAGCATACCATACTGTTGTAAGTATCTGTGTATATGTCGAACTCTCTCACTAGACTGAGAACTCCTTGAGGGCAGGAATCATGTCTAATTCATCTCCATATCCCCATCACCAAGCACAATGCCTGGCAGCACAAAAGGCAGCAGAAAGAAGCTGAAGATGCAGGAGAGAGAACAATAAAGCAATATTCTTGAACTGAGGCATAATACAAATATGATGAATGAGTTGAAGCTATAGAAAAATATATTTCAGCTCAGTATTGCATAGAGCTCTTGAAAGAAGAGATAAGTTAACTCAGGGAGGAGTTCCCCATCACTAAGTACACTTACTTGGAGGCAAAAAGACCATTTGTTGGGTATATTATAAAAGGACTTGAATTAGGGTCAAATTAAAATAAGCTGTTTTAGATATGAGATTTTTTTTTTTTAAGGTCCTTCTATCCTTGAGGTTCTAAATCTACAACCTATGCTATAATCAAAAGAGCCATCACTCTGAGCCCATGTCACAGTGAATGGTGGCTCCCAGAGTTGTGGACAACTGTTGAGGCTTCATCTCATTCCTATCCATTAGCAGACTGACTGTACAACATAACTCATTTTCCGGTGGCCTGATTCCCTGGTGACCCTTGATCCTGGAGCAGGAAATACTTTAAGTGCTTTAAAGGCCACCAAGTAGAACCTCATGACCCCAAATATCTTCCACAACCTGCTACCTGAAGCCTTACATTTCTTCCATAAACCTTTAGTGCTTTTGATCAGTTTGTTAAAATGCCACTTAATCTAAAATGGCGAGCTCGCACCAATCAAGTGTATACTATAGGATGGATAAAAACAGTACAACCTTCTGTACCTCATGAAATCATCTAGCCTCACCTTCCCCTCTACCCAACACAAATCAAAGAATACCTACAAAATATCCTGATTTTTAATTCTGGTACTGTTTCTTCAACTGCAAAATATGGACATTGTATTGAATAGTCTCTCAGATCCCTTTTACCCCAGAGAAATATATGTTCCTCACCTATAAAATAGACAAGTGGAATCGGTTCTTCCAACTTCACCAGCGTTTTATAAGGGTCAAATAAAACTATGTTTCTGAAAGGCTTCTAAATGATAAACTGCGATACAAATGTAAGGAATTACTATTGCAAATTAAGATATATAGGAGGGGAGAGGTAAGAGAAATGTGCTCTGCCATTAATGAGATTAGTTACCTGAGCAAACTTATTCTACCTCTCTGGGATGCCTCAGAGGGTTGTGATGATTAAATGGGAACATGTGAAGTAGGCACACAACAAAAATCAGTTTCATCTGCCCTGAGACAGAATCTCAGTTATAAATGTGACCTTAAAGTGCATGTAATCCAACTTTCACTCCATGCAGGGAGAGTCTCAAATTCCACTAGGTTATTATTTCCAAGAGTATTTTCATCTTTGGACATTCTTGAATCTGTTACTCCATTAACTAGAACTGCCTTTACACAACAAAACCAACTATCCCTGACTTCAGATCAGCAAGCTCTCCATTTTGGAGCCGTCTCCCACAATCTAAACAGCTCTAATTCCTACAATGCTTCTCATAGGATCTAAGTTCAAATCTCTCTGTGTATCCTGGATGTTCTCCTTTAGCTCCCTCTCAGAGAGTTGCTCTTAAAATTGAAACAAAACCGTCAAGTGGAACAGGATTCTTACCTCTCTGAAACTCTAAACTTTTGTAGTGAAAACACAACCAGTTAGCTCTATATTGGAGGGTTTGAAGGTCTTCAATGGGTACATATGCTATAAACAATAAGCAGAGTCCCCAAAAGCTTGCAGGATGGAAGAAGCACTTCGAAATGGGAAAGGGGAGTGTCAAAGGGATGTTGACAGTATTAAAAACAAATCGCTTACTACATAATTTCCCCTAATATTAGCAACCACCTCTGTACTTATGCAGAACAGGGATATGGAACATTATAAATAATGCAGGCTCTTGGGCCTTGTGGAAGAAATGGTAACGTCATATTCAAAAATACATTTTATATGACCTTTTATACTAATAGAGTCTAGTCTATGCAGATGACACCTTCTGTACTTTTCCCACCAGAATCTCAGTTCCTAAGACATCTGCCTACTTCTTCCAGAAACTAGTAAAAAAAAATATTGAAAATAATAAGTGGAAAAGACAAGCACACAATAATGAAGACCTGAATAAAAGGAGAAACATACCACATTCATGTATGAGAAAATTATAAAGATGACAGCTCTCCAAAAATTATTCTATAATTCAATGCCATTCCAACTGTAACTCCAATGGTATTTGTGGTGAGAACTTGACATGTTCTTTCTAAAGGGCTCCTGGAAGAACAAGTATATGAAAATAAAGAAATTTTTAAAAAAACGAATGAGGGTCTTTCCCTACTAGATAAAGTTGTTATTTAAAACTAGACATGTAGGAACATACAGCAGTCACATTGTCTAATCACAATGCAATAAAATCATATATACATGTACACATTTCATTATATGTATATATTTCAACATATGTAATATACTTCATATATATATGAAATATGTGCTCAAACCAGAAAACCTCAACATGAAGCATCACAGTAAATAACAATTGGGTCAAAAAGGAAATGTAAATTACAATCAAGCCAATTTAGCAAGTAAAAAAGGAACACTATAACATAAAGCCAATACTATACATAGCCTTATGTTCCCTTACTATAAGGTAATGAAAAATAATTACTTTCAGTAAAGATAACAAACAAAATGAGAGTCAAACAAAGGAGAAGAAAAGGGGACAGAAAGAATATGTGAATAAGTAATAGCCCAAAACTTGCCAAATTTGATGAAAAAATATTAATCTATACATGCAAGATCAATGTATGCCCAAAAGGATAGACACTCAAATCTAGACTTATGACTGACTTCAGAATCTTGAATGCAGCAAAAGAAAAACAACTCATAATGTACAATGGATCCTCAGTAAGTTATAGCTGACTTCTCATCATAAACCATGGAGACCAAAAAACAGTGGGTGATATATTCAAACTGCGGAAGGAAAAAGAATGTAAACTGAGAATTCTATGTTCAGCAAAACTATCCTTGATAAATTAAGAATTATAACATTACCAGATAAACAAAAATTAAAATAATTCAGTGCGAGCACACATGCCATCTACAAGAGACAGAATCAAGTCTTTCAGGCAGAAATGAAAAGACAGACAGTAACTCACATGCACATGAAAAATAAAGAGCACCAATAAGATAACTCCATAAATAAATATAACAGACAAAAAAAATCTGTATTTATTTGTAACACTTTTCTTCTCATTTCTGACTTAAAGACAATAGCATAAAGGAATAACTAGAAAATTGTGTTGATATGCTTACATCATGTACAGATGTAATTTACATAATAATAACATCACAAAGGAAAAGAGAGGGAACAAAGACATAGTAGAACAAATTGTATACACAATTGAAATTAAGTTGGTATTAATCTGAAATCAATTCTTTTAAGGTAAGTTGTTAATTGAAAGATCAGAGCAACCATGAGAAAAACAACTCAAAAAATATAATAAAAGAAAAAAGGGAATTTAAATGGTACAAGAAAATGCTTAAAATATTTAACAAAAATAAAAGAAGGTAGTAATACAGGAACAGAGGAACTAAAAGACATAAGACTCATCGAAAACAAGTAGCAAAACAGACATCAATCCTACCTTGTCAGTAATTATATTAAAGATACAAAAATTTTTAAATAATGCAATCAAAAGACAGAGCTTGGAAAAACAGATTTAAAAAATATAATCTACCTATATCTTATCTACAAGACACAGTTTATATTCAAAGACACAAAAAGTTTACAAGTAAAAGAATAGAAAAAGACGTACCAGGCAAAAACACTAACCAAAAGAGAGCTGGAGTTAGCTATACTAATAAAACACACAATTAAGAAAAGATTATTACTAGACATGAATAAGGATATTTTATTACAATCAAAGGATCAATCCATCAGGAAAGTATAATTATAAACATATATGTACCTAACAACATAGCACCAAAAATAAGGAGAAAATGGTAGAAACAGAAAAAGAAATAGATAATTCAGCAATAAGTTTCAGTAATAGAACTAGGTAGAAGATCTACAAGAAAAGAGAAGACCTGAACAACTCTATAAATAACCACTTGATCTATTAAACACCTACAAAACATCCACACAACTGCAGAATACACATTATTCTCAAATGTGTTCCATGTTCTCACATGGAACATTCTCCAGAATAGACTAGATGCTAAGAAATGAAACAAGTCTCAACAAACTTAAGAGAATTGAAATAATACAAAGTATGTTCTCCCATGATGAAATTATAAATCAATAACAGAATGAAATTTGGGAAATTCACAAATATGTGCATATTAAACAACAAACTCCTAAATAACCAATGGGTCAAAGAAGAAATCACAAAAAGAATTAGAATTTATTTTGAATGAAAATCTAAACAACATATAAAAAGATATATAACTCAATTCCAGTGAACATAGGATTAGAATAGACATTTCTCCAAAGAAATACAAATGGCCAGTCAGCATATGAAAAGTTGCTCAACACAGATACACTAGGCAAAACCATGAGATACAAGAAACAAATGACCCTTGAACAACATGGGCTGGAACTGCGTGGGTCCACTCACAGTGGATTTATTTTTCAATACTAAAAACTGCAGTACTACACAATCTGTGCATATGCAGAACCTCGGATAGGAGGAACTGCATGTATGGAAGGCTGACTATAAGTTACACGTGGATTTTCCACTGTGAGGAGGATGAGCACCCCCAACCCCCTGTGTTGTTCAAGAGTCAACTGTACTTAACATCTACTAGGATGGCTATTATAAAAGATAGAAAATAAGTGAGAATGGAGTTAAATTAACATCCTCATAAATTTCTTGGTGAGAATGTAAAATGCTGCAGTTACTTTAGCATTTGTCAATTACTCAAAACATTAAATGCAGAGTTGCCATATTACAAAGCAACTAAAATGCTAAGTAGATACCCAAGGAAATGAAAATATGTCCATACAAAACCTGAAATGTCCTTCAACATTATGCCAGCATCAAACTGTCCAATCTGTGTAGGCATAACCCATAAACATTTAAGCAAAGATTAGAGATAAAATAAAATACCACATGGAGATTAGTCTTACCACTGAAATATTTTCATCCAATAGGACATGTAAGCTTTCCAGTGACACCATGAAGTCAAAAGATGATCCCGTAATACAGCTGGGCTAAATAATGATCTAGCAGAGACGTAGCAGAGGCAAGACTATAAAGAACAGTCACTAAAGAACCTCAAAAACAGAAAAGTACCACATTTGACCACAGGTGGTGAAAAATCTTAGCAGGACCACATCTATAATACAAAGGGATTGCTGAGCCAACAACTAGACATTTATTTTTAGTAACAGATAGGAAAATATGACAATTCAGTACCAATACAAGGCAGTAAAAAAGCCAAAATTTTCTTAATGGTGGAAAAAGCCTAAGACCTACCAAATATGTTTCAGTCACCTTGGTGACTATGGTTGAGATTAATGCTATTCAATGAATAACGACAACAGACAGAAACAATGACCACTCACCATGATAAAATTCTGGGACACATTTGTTGATCACATGATTAAATTAACATTGGCAGTATAACAAATCACGGATCTATGGTTTCATAATGCAGCAAGTAACAGGCCCTCCAGAACCACTCAGTCCATGGTTGGCAGATCCTAATACCTAACGTTTTGCTAATTAACAAAATTACAGGCAGTCAACTGGAGGAGCAAAGAAAGGCTAAATGGTTAACAATATTAGAATACCCCAATCTAAATAGCAACACTGAACTAAAAGTAAACAATGAAAAGTTCTCCATGTAAAGCAGTATAACGTACTGAGCAACCTAGGTGACAATACTAAAGCACACCACCAAAACAAATTTTGCCATGACAAAAAAGCAAAAATTTTTGAAACCAAGTGAGATGCAGCTCAAAGTACTGTTTAACAAACAATAGTGGTTGCTAGAGAACACCAGCAAAATTAAACCACCACTCATCACTGCATTATACATATGCATGCTAGATAATTTTTAAAATAATTTGGAAAACAGCACAATTATAACCAATAATACATTAACACATACTATGCTTTTTGGTATCCATATCAGATTATCACAGAGCATGTGCTTACTAGGGCAATGTTATGTTTGACAAAAGTCAGCTGAAGTTACTGCAACAATAGTACAATAAAAGTATATCAAACAACAACAGTTGGAAATTTCGGAATAGCACATAAGTCTTTAACAATACACTCCCTCAGGCATTTTTTCATATATGGTGTAATGTACTCCAGTGAGGTCAACTGGTTTTAGGAGAAACACGTTCCTTGTTATCTGATATAAAGACATCATCCATGTGTTTTTAATTTGCTAGTGAAAGTTTTAAATTGCTAGTGATAAACCAGAACAAAGCTAATAAGTAGGAATATCAAATTAAACCAATTATACATCAGCACTACACTATACTGCACACAAACACCAATGTCAAATTTTACAAGCCAGAACCTGTAACTGGGCAAAATCAAGAAATGAAACAAACACCCTTGAAAGTCCTCAAATATATTTTTGGCTCACTGCACAGTCATCAGGTTACTGTACTCTCAATCAGAACCGTACTTGTGTTGCAAGCAATGCAATATCACTCAAAAGGGTGACACGTTGTGGACTGATGCGGTACTAGAGTCTTGGGGGGAAAAAAACTTTGTGTCCACAAGGTGGCAACAAACCTTGAAATATTTCCTGACAAGGGGCACAAAACCCTCCATAAATTTGGAGGCAAGACACCTAAAATTAAAGAAAAACAGCCACTGTAATATACGTAATGATTACACTGACCTACTTTAAAAATGTCACACACCTCAGTGAATGTGGAGATAAAGTTAATGATATTACAAGCAAATAAACAGCTTTTATCAACACTAAAATATTTTTTGCTCTTTAGTACTATTAGACTGTGATGTTAATGGAAGTTTCCATTAACAAACTTCCATTTCTGGAAGAGACTGAAGAGACCAAATTTCTGTGAGAGTGATGAACCTAACATATCCAAAAGGCATCATATTATGGGTAAATTGAGTAACAGTTTCCGTTATGTTTCCTCTTTGTCCGCTAAACTATGCAAAATCTGGATGAACTTTTCTTGGAGTTTTTATGAGTTTTTACCTCACTCCTATCATGTTATGGAGGATCTACAGTAATTGGCAAGACTACTACTTTACATATCACATGATCAAAGTGATCTATAAACAAGAAAATCACACTAGATGATATACATGCCATATATAACCTACAATTGTTGACAATCTCAATGTCCTCAAAAACCTTACATTATTGTTGTCTTACCATCACTGGAGCATTTACATTTAGAGTAATAATCCCTGAAGGGAAATATGCAACCAATACCACTAATACAAGCTGTGGAAAATTTCCACAATCATTGCTAATTGTTCTCAGAAACGCACAAACTTTGGAGGTATAAATGGTTGAATAAGACACTAAATGTACCAGTAAATAGCCTTATTAATACCTTTAACCACCAAAAAACACAACTATTGGGCCTTAAAACCCTATTACTCTTTAAAAGTATTTAAATGTCTAACAATAAAAGACACTCAACAACAACCCTGAAATATATTAGTGACTCAAAATGGAGGAACCAGATTGTAATGTTACTGGAAAACTGGGGAGCCATTTCTGATCTGCAGTGATTTCGCAAAGGGTGCTGCCCTGTGGACAAATGAGGTACAACGTAAAAGCTAACATAGTGGTTATCTTGTATCCACAAGATGGCGCCAAATTCCTACCAATCTCAATATTTGATTATGTAGCAGAGGTATTAAACTGCACTGCTGATGACACTAATTTCCTACATTCACATGAACATCAAACCGTCTAAATTCCCAAAGGGTAATGATGCATGCACCAATTGGATACAAGTTCGGATTAGCTCCAACTTCTCTACAGTTCAGTTACAAATGTGAAAACACCCATTACAAGCTATGAAAACGCCACACTATTACCTCAGATTTAATAGGCAGTGGAATTAATAATGAAACAATGGCCATAAAATATTGGAGCCCAGAGAATGACGCATATATTTACAACTAAATTTACCTACGTATGCTTTGGCCTGTCAAAAACCAAACTTAGAATGCAAGCTCGTCACCTGTTAAATAGCAGTGTGGGTAAATTTAGTACAGGGCATCACCTAACTCTGAGACAGTGCCAAGTCTAACATTTAGAAATATGCCCGGATAAACACATGCTATCAGTGCGTTAGAGAGAGTGGTATTGTAAAATTATTTGCAAATGATAATGGTGATAAATCAAATACGTTCATGAAACGTTCAGCGTAAAGGACCAAGAGCAGACACACAGTTTAATTAAAAATGTTTCGCCACCAAATGCCTTTATTACTGACTTGCTGGCTTCCAACGCTGCAAGCAGTGCATTACTGAGTAATTTTCTTAAAATTCATCTAATAGCTTATAAGAGACAACACTGTAAAGACAAATGAAATATACATAAGATCCACGGTAATGGGTCTTTTGCCCAAAACACAGCACCAAATTCGTCAAGGCTCGTGAAAGATATGATTGGCAGTGGGATCCTACTTAACGTTGCCAAATATTCAGACAAAATTGACTCCCTAAAAAAGTAAATAGGGGGCTTCCCTGGTGGCGCAGTGGTCGAGAATCTGCCTGCCAATGCAGGGGACACGGGTTCGAGCCCTGGTCTGGGAAGATCCCACATGCCGCGGAGCAACTAAGCCCGCGAGCCACAACTACTGAGCCTGTGCGTCTGGAGCCTGTGCTCCACAACAAGAGAGGTCGCAACAGTGAGAGGCCCACGCACCGCGATGAAGAGTGGCCCCCGCTTGCCACAACTAGAGAAAGCCCTCGCACAGAAACGAAGACCCAACACAGCCAAAAATAAATAAATAAATAAATTTATTTAAAAAAAAAAAAAAAAAAAAAAAAAAAAAGTAAATAGGCACCTAAGGATACCTAGCAAAATTTCCGTTTTAAAAAAGCCTTACTGTATTGGTATAGAATCAAGGGATCCTAATGAAATGCAGAGACCCTGCAGACGTTGACTTGTAATGTCACCTCTGCAGAGGCAAAGCAGAGTGGACAATTGCGGAACTCCATTGCAAGCCTCTGGCAGCGTCAACGAATAAAAAGTAGGTGACTGACGTTGTAGGTAGATGACAGTAGTAACGCTACTTAATGTAAAGACACAAACGTGGAAGATTATAGCTATCCAGGTTTGCAGCATTATCTGCCACAAAGTGATGACAAGACCAAACTTCCCATAGAAAACTGACATCCAATAGCAAATGGCTACAGTATTGCACTACAAATTCCAATTAGTGGCTCAATATTTCAAAGGTGGATGCCAAACCTGTGACTTTATTGGACAACTTGATTGCATTGCCTGTTTGCACAAGATGGAAGCAGCCCAGGTAAATTAATATTGCACCTAAAAAACAGTGACTGGTTTATCATACACGTAAGCATGAATATACAGTTACTAGAAATAAAGGACCTTAAGATACAATGAGTTTTTCAATAAGCAGCAAAATTTTACTAAAATTTTTACTAGGTCTGAACTTTGGAACACAGTGCTCTGCACCAGAGATTTCCAAAGGATAAGTCATGCAATTACATTTGATTTTCTTGCTACTTTGTCCATAGAGAAACCAAAATTGGAAGTTCATTACAACCATATCATGGGAAGATTTGCTGAGCTTAAGCTGCCAATTGGGTGTTACATTCCATCTGAAGAATCAATTAAACTAGAAAAATAGAGTAGCACCGTGTCTAAGACGTTTATCCTGTCTCAGGACAGCCAATTCTCCAGCAGTGGCTGTCTGCAATACAACAAAGCATTTACAGGAGCATACTTAGAGACAGACAACTAGAAGAGGAGTTAGGCACTTATATTCTTTCAAAGAACCAACTATTTTAAGGGCATTTCTTAAAAACTAAGAAAGCTCACCTGCACTACCAGTGTAGGGAATTGTCCGAATAACCTTAATGAAAATTCAAGTAACATGTCCTAGGCAGAAGAATGCTTGAAAGGAATAGTAATGTCTACTAATAGTATTAACAGAAGTTATATGGGAAAATACAACCCAGCCCACCAGGGGATATTTGAGGACCACGAAGTCCCAGAACCCCAGGTGGCTAGGACAAAAAGTGCTAGCAGTACACAACAACTTCTTGTCCACTTACAGGAAAACTGCCCTTAAAGCCAATGAGTGGAGAATCTATTGCAAACATGATTCCCAAAGAGCAGGGGGGCACTACGGGTGACAAAATTATATTAGAATATTTTCAGATAGCAAGTTCATTGAAGATAGGCACTATTACTAACTAGGCATTAAAGAATTTCACCACCTAAAAGATTGTTGCATATTTGCTGACAGCGATGGCAAACTCCCATCTGAAGTTTTGCTTCCTAGTTCACTTTCAGGGACACTTTGACCAATGCTGTCATTAAGCAATTCTGATTTCTTAGTACTGGGGGTGCATGATGTGAGGCACTTCACAATATGCTGAGAGGTTCTAGAAAGGGGCCTTTGTATGGATGGGGTCTAGGACAAACTATAAGGAGACCTACACTTCTAGTTCACACACTCCAGTGCAACGTAGAGAGGGAGCAGCAAAGGTGAACTAACCTTAACTTCCAACGATGAGAGATCTTTGGTGCCGCTGCATGGGACTCCTTCGAATCAATAAAACAGCCAAGCAGGGAAGTATATTCATGAGTCCCACCCATACTCCAAGGACACATTAAAAAGTATTTATTCCCCCCCTCTTGTGGAAAGCATGCCCAGTTTGTAGTTCCCACATGTATAAAACCATATGCTTTTCACTGAAAAATGCCATTTTTTTGGTGCTGGAATCTGAAACTGATGATTCAGAAGCTGGTTTTATTCCCATCTCTGCCAGTATGTCACTTTTAAAGGTTGAAATAAACAAAATCTTTCCTTTCTTGACTGCTCTTAATATGCGTTTGAGATGTGAACCAGGAAGTGCAAAGGAAGCTCAGAAACTATAAGCACAGAAAGCAATTCATCCAAAGGATGGGTAACTCAATACAGGGTAATAAATGCAAAGTGCACTGGCCATTCTGGCAGTGATCAAAGATTGCCTATATCAATGTAGGCATCACAAAGCTCTATGGGCTAAGTATACCATAAACAAAAGGCATCAGGCTCATTCCTCCTCCCGATGAAAGCAGGGGTCATCTTTGTTCTCTTCATTGCAAACGTGTTCCAGATTATTCTTGAGGTCAATATCCACAACCATCCTTCTGGTTAAAAACCATCTCACTAAGAGTGGCATGGACATATATACACTACCAAACGTAAAATAGATAGCTAGTGGGAAGCAGCCACATAGCACAGGGAAATCAGCTTTGTGCCTGGTGACCACCTAGAGGGGTGAGATAGGGAGGGTGGGAGGGAGGCAGACACAAGAGGGAAGAGATATGGGAACATATGTATATGTATAACTGATTCACTTTGTTATAAAGCAGAAACTAACACACCATTGTAAAGCAATTATACTCCAATAAAGATGTTAAAAATAAATAAACAAACAAAAAACCATCTCACTACATCCTTGAACATGTGCTCTGGTCCTAACATAAGGTATGGGATTTCTTAAATCTTTTATTTTGGAGTTTCATCTAAGACCTCCTAACTCTAGAGCACATGCTGAACTACTGCACTTAGTTAAAAGGCTGTAAGGGCAGTGAGTTCCTGAGATGAACACCAAGAGCTCATCATAGCAGGGCCTTCTGGCCCTGATAAGCAGAAGCCAGTAAAAAGTACAGCTAAGCCAAAGACATCCCATCCCAAAGGACAGCTAGAATTTCAGCAATACTATGATTGGAGACCCCTCAGGAGACCCAGAACCTTGTCTACCATGGTGTACTATTCCTTGGGGAACAAATGTTGCGTGTTCTTCCTATTGTCCTATAGAGGAACTCTCATCTTTGAAGAATACTGGCTTCCTGTATTACGTGGACATAGTTCCAGTAGCAACTAAAACTCCTCAGTAGGTTAACTTCTCTTAACCTTATCCTCAAGTGTAAAACATGCAAACTAGGAAGTGCTTCAAGTCAAATTACTGAATCAGATGGCCTACAATCTAATGTCTGTAGTTATGTATGTTGCTCAACTATCCTGTACTTACCGGACAGGAAGGTTCTTTGAGGCATGTCGAAATCCACAGAAAATCTTTAAGATCTTAACACACTCGATTATCCATCGTAGACCCGCCACCCCTCTCCCATTAACCCCCCAGTTGAACAGTGATAAATACTCAGGAAACACTGGTAGGACACAGGCTGCCCATCAATCCCACAGGCATGAGAAGCCAGGGAAAGAGTGGAGAGGATTCTTGGATGTAATAAAGGCATCTCAAGTTGGAACTTTCTATATAAAGACGATGGTCCCTGGACTCCATTTTCAACATATTGAGCAGCTTGGGAGTGAAAGAGAGAAGAGGCAAAAGAATTATTTTTTTCAAACTCACTGCTAATAACTACAGTGCCTGCTTCATAGGGTTGTGTAATAGAGCTGCAGCCATACCCAACTGAGGGCACCTGATAGGTGACAAAATACTGTGTCCCCTGATTCTTACAGGATATGCATCCTTCCCTCCATGCTGCCCCAAATACCTCCTCTGCTGCTCGTCAGCTTGACACCACATCCCCATTCCACAGGAAACCATCCCTTCCCTGCTGCTTTCGTGGCCTAAATGACAGCCAAAGTGGTCCCTCTCCCAGTGCTTGAGGTTACCCAGAGCATAAACAATCGCTGGGCTCCAAAACACACAGAACCAGGATGGGCATTAAGGGGGCAGAGGTGAGGCTGAGCCCTGCCAAGGAGACGGGGTAATGTGAAGATAGCTCCTGAGATCACATGTCTTCTTGGACTGATGCTTGATTTCTTCAAAGCACTATGCAGGCTTTCTTCTTTGAAACCGATTCCAGATGGATCTTCCGTCCCTTCCCTTCTTGCATTCTTGCCCCAAGCCCTCAGGCCCTCACCCCTACCTATCTCCCTTACCTAATAACTCTCAAACAGAACTCCTAATAGCATCAACCTGTATGACAGGAAATGCTGACTATCCCACACCTTACTCCCTACTTCCCTCTTAATTGTTTCTTAATAGATGGGAAGCCAAGACTCTAAAATCCCTTAAATACCAAAAGCAAAAGTACTAGAAGGGCTCATGCAGTTTGCTTGAGTTTTCAATCTATCCTGGGCCAGACAAGCCACCCACACCCAACCCATGGATCTCAGTGTTCACACACAGAAACTGATAGGGCCTAATCAGGCAATTAGTCTATTCAGCTCTAATACTCTATAGAATATGGATTTGTATTCCCTCTCTTAACCACACACCCCTTTCCTTGAGGCTCGGGAGGGGCACTGTCCACCCCAGGACAGCTCTGGTGTTAGCAGTGGCCCCAAAGAACTCAATCTCAAACATCTTCTGAGATGCACCAGTTCTTCTGATGCAGCAGCAGGTTGTCAACCATGGCAAAGTCTAATAACGCCAAGTGAGTCTTCATCCTACCACCCTGCTCCTTGGACCTAAAGGCACCTCCCAGATTCTCCCTCAAGCTATGTTACAGTTTGGTGTGAGGGGACATTAGGCATCCAACAGCAGGGTAAGTGTAAGTTATTACAGTTCCTGATATTTGGCATTCCTTGGTGGCCAGGGTAAAATAAGTGACTTCCTAGACAGACTAAACTAACTCATAGGCACTGTGAAATGAGAGCTCACTAGTGATATGGTACAAGGCTAAAGATTAATGGGGGTAAACCTACGAAGGACTCCCTAAATTGCCCTGCCCACCCTCTTAGTAGGTCAGTTCAAAATTCCTCCTGTTGTGAACACTCATTTACTTAACAGTCAAGCTGCTACCAAACTAGCTCAGTCACCTGGGGTTAAAGCCTCATAGGCAGAAGCAGGGAGGTAAGGCACAGAGAATAAGCTAGAGTCTAAAGACAGAAGCCCTCAACAAGTAAGCCCACCACACACAACCACCATTGTAAAGGTAAAAGGAGAAGTCTTAAAATGAGACAAATGAAAGACACCAAGAGGCACCAAGGGGCACATAGCTCATTCTTCAGTGACTCCACAAAGCCCCTCACTTGTCTGGCTCAACACGGACCCCAAAAAGCCAGCACACCACTATAGCTGAATCACTGATGCTCCCGAGCTCCCAGGAGACAATGATGCCCAGAGACCATGATCCCTACACCCCATACCCCATTTATATTCCAAAAGAAGGATAAATGACCCCACACTCACCCCCATCTGCTTTGCTGAGGATTTTATGAGAATTTATTTATTGTATAAGCCTGCCAGCTTTCCCAGCCAGGTGGTTAAACTCTGAATATGAAGGGTTGGAGAAGGTGGAGGTGAGAAGGATGATTGAAAAAAAAAAAAAAAAAAAAAAGAGTATTAGACTCAGATAAATGAAAGGGGGCAAGAAGGAATAACTGCACATGCCAGGGGAAGGAGAATGAAACAGCAATCTATGAGGGGCCTTGATGTAGGGGCTAAGAGTGTAGACCCTGCAGTATGATCACCTGAGTACAAATCCCTGCTTTGCAAATGACTTGCTGTGTGACCCTTGACAGGTCATCTAGACTGTGTAAGCTGTAATTACCCCATCTGTAAAATTTGGATAAGACTACTCACAGAACCTAAAGGAAAGGGTTACTGTATTAAATGCTTTAATACATGAACAGTATCTAACATACAGGAATTACCCAATAAATGTTAGTTGCTTCTGAATCTGGGTTCCAGCAATCTGGGTCTATCAGTCACTTTGCTTCGCTGTTTCAGCCCTGACACAGGGATGCTATTCTCACTAGGGCCATGTAGCCAGGTAAGTAACTGTGCCTGGTCTAAGGACTTGCGCACATTACAACTGAAGTGACTCACACGTACATGAATTAAGTATATTTAACTTCAACCTGAAAAAACTTGTGAGCTAGAAATTCAGAAGCTTCAAGGCCAAGTCAAGGCTGAAGGCCAATAAATAGAAAGAAAGCTTCTCAATCCCAAAGGAGTCCCTGGAAAAGGAGTAAAGCCTGACTTTCAAAAGGGCTGTAGTTAACAGTGGAGATGCAGGTCTGACACCCAAAGCCCACCCTCCTCCTACCCTGTCGAAGCAGGTCTCTGTCAGGGCAGTGAGCACTAGTAGCCCCAACAACTGCCACAGAAGTGTCTTTGAAGAACAGACGGTGATCAATTCTCCCTCTGTGCACGGCCGTTTTCTTTCCTATTAAAAAAGAAAACTTATTGAGGAAAAACTGTCCTGTTGGGGAAGGCTAACTGCACTTCAGTTGAATTGAAGGTTTAACTGCTGAGAAACCACATGTATCCCTTAGACAAATATATAAGTGCATATGGGTCATCGTTCCCAAGCAAATATGGGGAAATTTTCACAGGTGTGAAGGTTAGCCATGCTTCTCTTCCTTTGAGAAATGTCAGTTAACTGAATCCCAAACAATTCAAAGCTTTCCTTGGAATGTAAAATGCCACAAACGGCAGAGCCTTCAAATTCAAACTAACTTAAAAAGCATTCTGATCTTGTTAAAATTATCTTCTCTCCAGTTCACACTCTGATTATCTGTACAATGTACATATGCACACCAATTATAATTTACTTATCAGAGGATGTGGGGAAGAGCGCATCTGCAAGGCCCATGGGAGGTAATAATCAACAGGAACACAGACAGAGATATTCAGTTTAGGCACAGCAAAGCTCTGTTTTTAATGGATTTTCTTTAAAACCAACCAACTGGACTATGCATTATAGTTTATAAATTACTCTGTAGTTTAAAGGAATAAAACTTTCCCCCTCTGACAGAAAAGGCAGCCCTTGTCCCAATAACATGAAAGATAATGAGATGAAATGATTGCTCACCTGACTTAACTCAGCAATCCTCCGTGGACGAGACGGAAAGTTAAATGGAGGCTGAAGACCTGAAGATAGAGGAGCCTGAATTTCCAAAGTTGAACCTGGACAGAAACATCTGGGGTAAAACAGTTCACTTGATAGCAGGTTGGCTCCCAGGAATCTCTCTGTCCTGGTAGCCAGATAAAGGAACCAAAAGGCAGATCTCTACTTGGGAAATCAATTGAGTAATTTGGAATAAGTCTCATTCTAAAGTGCTTCTTCAGGGTGGTGGGGGAGGGATAAATTGGGAGATTGGGATTGACATATACACGCTACTATATATAAAATAGAGAACTAATAAGGACCTACTGCACAGCACAGGGAACTCTACTCAATACTCTTGTAATGGCCTATATGGAAAAAGAATCTAAAAAAGAGTGGATATATGCATATGTATAATTGATTCACTTTGCTGTACACCTGAAACTAACACAACATTGTAAATCAACTATACTCCAATAGTCTTTTTTTAAATGCTTCTTCCATGGAGTGTGGTTAAATTACAAAAACATGTGTATAATAAAGGTTGTTAGGATGGAGACATCACAAGAGGAAATACCAGAGAGGTCAAGGGTAATTAAGAAAGTCCAAAGATGACACTGTAGTATCCTGGGGCAATTAAGAGCTTAGGCTCTTCCATCATAAGATATGGGTTCTAAAAGGGAGTCTACAATTTACTGTCTGGCCATGCTTGGATGAGTTTTGAACTTCTCTTGGTTTGATAACCTGTCTTTGAAATGTAATAAAAATGATACTAACACCAGAGTTGGTGAGATTATTACATCAAGTAGAAGCAATTAGAACAGTTCTAGGTTTGGCTATCTCTAAAATGAACCAAACTTGGGAGGAAATGGCCTGTATTAAAAGGTCTTTTCTGTATGGTTCATTGTGTGTTTGAAAACCAGATGTGGTCATATCCAGGTGTTCTATTAGAAAGGTACCCCAGTTAATCCTAACACACCTATCCTATATACTCTTCTGATTGCCTCTACTTTGCTGGTCCAGCATTTAAACTTAAAAAAAAGGGCAAATCTTAAAGAGTTCCTGATCTTCCTAGGAGCACAGTTACGCCTGGACATTGAAAAGGACCTCAATTTACCTCCAACTAAAGCATCATTGATAAAGATAATGAGAGAGAACCTACAGAGCAGAGACTCTGGGGATGAACTGCTTGAATCGCTCTGTGACATTTCGGGAGCAATGTTACTGAGTTTAACTGACCTCAATTACAGCAGCTGAAAAAAACAAGGGATAATATTAGAATTTACTTCCTGACCATTAAAACTGAGTCAAAGCACACATAGAACAGTGTGTAACACTTACTATGTGCTCAGTTAATGTGAACTATTGTTATCAAAAGACTATTATAAAAGAAAAAGGATATTGTATAAAACCGACTGCTGTCTGTAATAGAACAAATAGATATGATTAAGAGGTATTTAAATGAGAAGGAATAGTTGTATTTGGTAGAAAGTGCTAGGAAAACAGATTAAAAGGTTAAAATAATATTTCAACCATTAAAAGTGTTATCAACTAGTGAAAGTGAAAGGAACAGAGGCATCTCATAACATAGGACTGAAAGAGGAAGGCAAAGGATGGTAGATGACAGCAGGGCACAGAATGAGTATGTCTGTCAGAGGTGAGACAATAAATTAAGTGTGAAGGGATGTAGGGATGTATGGACAACATTTGCTTCTTGAATGTGGGTCTAATTACTTTACACTTGACTGTCTTCACATCAGCTAATCAAGAGGTGCAAAACAAACAAAAAATAATCGGGTCTCTAACAAGTTTATAATAAAAGAAATTATCATGGAGATACGTACACAAAGATGTTTCTGTAAGTATGTTAACTGTACTGATATGTTCAAATTTTATTTTTTAAAAAACTTAAAATAATTCTAATGTCTAAAAAAGAGATAGATGTTATACCAAAAAATCATGGTCCAAATGAGATTAGTGTGTATTCATATTTAAAGACAGGAAAATGTTTTTGTTAATTTAAGAGCCATCTAAAAATGTTATCAGTATACATACATATACTAAAAAGAAATGTACCAAAAATCTCAGTAGTTCTGGATATTCTTCTTTTAATTGTGCTATGCTTTTTTACTTTAGTTTTTTACAATGAATACCTATGCCTTTTATAATTTTTAAATACACTGTATAATGGGGGAAAGAAAATGATTCTTTGAGTGATAGATACATAGATTTGAACTTATTCCTCCCTGAAGAAATTGACTAAACGTCCTCAGAAAATATGAAGAGAATAAGGAGAAAAGGAAAGTAAAAAGCAAATGTTCAGGAAAGAGATAGCAATTCTACACAAAATACTGACCTATATTAAAAATTATAGCTAAAAGAAAAATATATTTAAAATCACATAAAACTATTTACCCAATTAGTATTACTGTTCAATTTTAATCAAGGAAAATAGACACTGATGCCAAAGGTATCTCAACTAAAATAGGAAAATATTTTTGTTAATTTTTGGATAGCTTGTGCTGATATTAATATAGATGCCTCATAATTTCAGCAGACCAAAGTTTTATCTTAATACTACAGAGCCAATTTCAAGATTTTTATTGCAAGAGCTAAATAATTCTCTACTGTACAGTTTACTGTGAGCAATTTAATTCGCTTAATAAAATGTAGAAACAATTAACCAAAAACATTACATGCATGTTGTAGAGCAGGGCTATCCATCAGACAGTAAACAAAATGTGTTTTATAAACAAAGTGTATATATAAACAAATATATACTAATATATGTTGTATAAAAACAAAATGTGTCATATAAACAAACTGAATGCATAAATAAAGTGTGATATATACATACACACACAGTGAAATATCATTTGGCCATAAAAAAAGCAATGAAGTTCTGGTACATGCAACACTGATAAACCTTGAAGATATGCTAAGTAAAATAAACCACACACAAAAGGACAAATACTATACTGCTCCAATTATATGAGGTACCCATAATAGGCAAATTCACAGAGACGAAAAGTATATTTAGAGGTTACCAGGGGTTAAGGAGAGAGGGAATGTGACTAATGTACCATAGTAACTGATATAAAATGTTAATATAGGGGACCCTGAGTGGGGCATATATGAGAACTCTTTGTAACTTTGTGTACACTAAAAACTGTTCTAAAAACAAAAAGTTTATTTAAAAAAAATAACCAGAATGATGACATCCACATCCCCCCAAATTTTACTCTATAAATAGGTCACCACACATTTTGATCTTTCCATGTACTAAAAATTAGACTTATTACAAATTCAATAAAGGAAATTGAATCAAGTTTATAATATCCTTGTTGAGGCCCCTGATGTGCAAGGAAAATTTGGGGATAACCTGTTTTGTGATATTGTGCTAAAATACAGGCTAAAATACAGCCTTGTATTTTGAAGAAAATTAATTAAGCAACTATAAAAATGGTTAAGTAAAACATTTCTGGATGGGCAACTGAGAAGAACTTTAATAAAAATTGTTCATATTTTTCCAAATTTTGCAAAGATACCATCATATAGAAATCATATAAAAATACTCACACAAGGAAATATGGATCATGTTTTCACTTCACCATTATTTGTGAAAGGAACAAAAGGCTTTAAAGTAATCTGTTAAATAAATTATATTATGCATAAATTTTAATTTCAAACTAACAGCCAAATATTCTGATGTATAGTCCAGAGTCACATGTTAAGTGCCAAAATTGATAATTTTTAGAACATAAAATTGAGTGACTTGTGTATGACAAAGGGTCCTGTTTAAGGCATGCAAAGACACAAGGCAAGACAGAGGACTCTATGAATATGGCAGTCATGAAACATCCCATAAATATTACTTTGATAAGTAATCAGTCTTTGATAGTCTTTGATAAGACTATCTCAACCAAGAACACAAGCCATATGCAGCAATAGGCATGCAAGAAAGCACAGATCATGAAATATTATAGTACTTTTTCTGCTTTAGCTCTTTTATTATGCTATGTGTATGCTGATTAAAATCACCCTACATATTAATTTTAACATGTAAAATTTCCTGTTATAAAGCCCATGTATATATATATATACACCATACATCTTTACGGTACACCTGGCAGGAAAAATAAGTATAAAAGCAGCTGGGAAAAACAAAAACCCTGGGTAGAACTGACACAAAATAGAATAATGAAAAAAATTCAGATGGAGACTACTCTAGTAAATTGTTAAAGTGGGAAAGTCAAGAGCCATGATGAACAGTCATTGACACAAATATTATGTAGAACCAAGAAATTTAGAATATATGGAATGGTGTCAAATAAATGAATCTAAATATGGACAGGCAGCAAGTGGGCACAGCAAATAGTAGCATAATACTTACACAATCAAAATAATTCCATACTGTCACAGAAAAGACAGTTAATGGACTCACACACCAATGAGTCCAGAAGCAGACCCAAATAAATTATGAAATTTACTATTTGACAAGATGTAATTTTAAATGAGTGAGGAAAAGATGAATTTTCAATAAATAGTACTGGGCAATTGGCTAACCTTTTAAAATAGAATGTGAGATCATTATATGACTACTGACATCAAAATAAGATCTAAATGGAACAATGATTTTGATTAAATTATAAAAATACTAAAAAGTTCAACTTGTAGGGCTGCTCATGTGATGTTTTTTTCCTCTGGCCTAACCATGTGGTACTTATATTCACAGATTTCCTAAAATTGAATCATCCTTGCATGGCTGGCATGAACACTACTTGCTTGTATACTAGTCATGAATTTGCTCCTGGATTCTTCTCACCAAGTTTATATTTAGGTTACTTGCTTATACACTTGACCCTTGAACACCGCTAGGGTTAGGGGTGCTGACCCCCCCCCCCACGCAGTCAAAACTCCACACACAACTTTACAGTCAGCCCTCCATACCTGGGGTTCCACATCCAAGGATTCAACCAACTCGGGATGGTATAGTATAGAACGTATTTATTGAAAAACTAAATACTCGTATATAAGTGGGCCCTGGCAGTTCAAACCCCTGTTGTTCAAGGATCAACTGTATATCACTGTCAGAGACTGGTCCACAGATCTATTTTTATCAGGCTATTGTTTCTACAATATGCTGACTTTATAACAAGAGTATCAACTTATATATGCGGAGACTATCTCTGAAAAATTACACATGAAATTAGTAACAGTACTTGTATCTGGGAAGAAGGAAGATTGAGGATTAGAAACCAGGGGTGGAAAGGCAACTTTTAACTATATCCACTTTAGTACAAACTGAACTATTTACTATTTGCATGTATCATTGTTTTTCGAAAAAAACTATTATAATCTGTGAGTGACAGTAGAACTGGAACATTTTCAAAGGGCAATCTAGCAACCGAATGAATCAAATTATTAAATGTGCATATTCTCTTTACTCAAATTATCATACAGAATTACTAGTGCAAGTACCCCAAAACAAGTGTACAACATACAGAAAAATATAAATGACATGTAACACACTATTTGCATTTAGGGGATGACCCATATGGTATTGTAGACATATTGGTATTATATTCATACCAATGTTTATTCAACATTTAATGAGCACCTACTAAGTGCCAGGCAGTTTTAAGAGATGGAATCACAGCATTCTAAAAGGACAAAAATGCTTGGTCTACAAAGACACAAACCCTGTATATATCAGCAAAGAGCTTACGTATCAGCAGCAACAACCAAATTGCCACTAGGCTGCCAATCAATCAGGGGTTATAGGGAAATACACCAATGCAAAATGGCAGGCCACCTTATGATATTCAACCTAACCTGAGTTGAAAGTGTTAATGCTTAGCTGACTCCTACAAATTCTACAATATACCTTTGAGTTCCATGACTTTGGTAGAAATTCATTGGTTTTAAAGATGTTCATACAACCTGTTGGAAGTAGATATGTCTACACCCTACATTACAATGTAATTTCAGACCCAGGGTGCAATGCTTGTATAATATGATATGCCAACTGTTCAATCCCAGGTACTGACAGACATCATGTAATCTCTCAACTAGGAAATAATAGAGCCGAAAGTATCAAACTACCAATTATAGATCAGTCACTAAAGTTACTATAAGATACACTGACCCCTTGGGCTTGATCACAATATTTGGTCTAACATCAGAGGGAATATTCTGGGTCAAAAGAACCCCCCAAGCAGAACTTAAGCCAGACACTTAACACTACTTCAACAGATTTTTAAGTTTCTACAAAGTGAAAATAAACTGTAAATTATGCCAGGCTGCCAAGGTATCATGATTCCAAGAGAAAGGAATGGGTGATGATCAACAACATGAAATTAAAAAATGACAAAATTTATCTAGAGACATCATGAAAAAGGCTGCATTTATGAATGACATGATTCCTGACCCAGAATTACAAAAATTTTAGCAAGAACACCTAATGGACAAAAGTAGGTCCCTTGGAACCTCTAAAAATTGGAATTTAAGCCCCTTGGTGGCAATATATTGACATATATGGTGGTTAAGTCCACTGCAAAATTACCAGAAGTCCTTCAGAGAACAAGATCTACCAATGTTAGCTTGGTTACTTGGCCCCAAATATGGGTTCTGCCTTAGGGTACAACTTTGGTGATAAAATTCCCCTGAAGTCCAACGTTGCAAAGTCCTCCTCCTCTCCCCTCCTATCACCTCTACTGTTAGGTAACCTTCCTTCCTACGTACCTTGTACTTAACTCTATTATACTTCCCCTAGCTTATTGATCTCCCAGAGAAAACCTAGAACCTACTGCATGTATAAATTATGTACAGTACCCATGCATGGTATAGGAGGCATTTAATGTATACAAGTTGAATAAAAAGCTTATCAAGAGGAAAAATGAGTGAACATAGCTTTTTGTTAAAAAAAAGAAAACCTCTTATTAAAACATAGTTTAGCCTCAAGTCCATTCTCTAGTAGGTATGTGTCTTTATTCCTGTCTTGCCCCTAGGCTCTTCATGACCTTTTTTTTTTTTTTTCTTAGATTCCATATATATGTGTTAGCATACAGTATTTGTTTTTCTCTTTCTGACTTACTTCACTCTGTATGACAGAGGGGGAAGGGTAAGCTGTGACAAAGTGAGAGAGTGGCATGGACATATATACACTACCAAACATAAAATAGCTAGCTAGTGGGAAGCAGCCGCATAGCACAGGGAGATCAGCTCGGTGCTTTGTGACCACCTAGAGGGGTGGGATAGGGAGGGTGGGAGGGAGGGAGATGCAAGAGGGAAGAGATACGGGAACATATGTATATATATAACTGATTCACTTTGTTATAAGCAGAAACTAACACACCAATGTAAAGCAATTATACTCCAATAAAGATGTTAAAAAAGATTAAAAAAACAAAAAACATAGTTTAAAGACCAGCGTGTAAAAGAAATCAACAGATCAGCGAACACAGTATACCTTAGAAATATACACTATAAAACATTACAGTAAAAATTAAAGGTGTATCTTGTCACCAGAACCTTCCAAACCTATCAGTTCTGCTACCCTCCCCCTCTCTATGTAAAAAATTATATATAGAAAATTCTTGCTCTCATCCCTGGATACACCTGCCCCATTCTCCCAACACCTACAGGTAACCACTTTTATATAATCTGTGTTATTTTTTTTAACATAAGTGAACATTGTACATTTCACTTTTTCACTTAACAATATATCACCGCAGAGACTGCTTCCTCATGTGTTTTTACAGCAACCTAGTATTCCACACTCATGGGCTCCTGGGTTGTTTCCAATCTTTTACTATTATAAAACTGTCTGCAATGTTACATATGCAATTTGTTGCATATGTAACAAATCACTGGATTTGTAACAAATCACAGGGTCACTGGATCAAAGAATAAAGGCAACTATAGTTTTGATAAATATCTCCAAAGTGCCCTCCATAAGTATTATACTATTTTGTTCTCTAACAAACATTCTATAAATGCCAGTTTTCCCATAGTCCTTCCAGCAAAGTTCTCAAGTATTAACTTTCTCTGTAGTTTTGTTTTGCATTTCTCTTAAAAATGAGCTTGAGCATTCTTTCGTAGGTTTAAGTGTTGTTTTTCTGTGAACTGTCCCTGTTCATGCCCACTGCTCATTTCAAACTGTGGTCTTTTGATTTTATTTAGAATTTTTTTATACATTAATGGAGATTAGCACTAAGTAATACATGTTGCATATATTTTCCAAGTTTCTCATTTTCTTTTGACTCCATTTAGTGTTTTTGACATGAATGAAGTATTTTATTATGTTAGCTGCGCTTATGAATCATTTTATGGCTTCTATGTTTGAAGACATAGAAAGATAAAGATGTGTTTACAAATCAGTGAGCAAAGAATGGATTAACTAACAAATAGAATAAGCAAACAATTGGGAGAGAGAACAAAGTAAATCCTTTCCACTTAAAAAAAAAAGATTAATTAAGGATTGCAAGATTTTGACAGAATAAGAAAAAATACATAAACAAATATATTGATTTAGTCTTGAGATTTAGAATTCCTTTCTAAAAGTAAATCCAAACATTTTTATACATTAAACTCGATTAAATTTTACATCATGACATTTAAAAATCTTCCATATTAAGAATTTTGCTTTTGGTATTAGGAAAAGCACTGATATCCTTAATATTTTAAGCACTCTTTAAAGAGAAACATTTTAATGTTGTTTTAGAAGTGCTTTCCATTGTAATAAGCCTCTCTTCCCTTGGCTCCTAAGTGAAACTTCTCTGCAGTAGTCTTCTGAGTCTACTACTGTTAATTCCCAACCTAGCCTAGAAGAGAGCCAGTGAGGATGACAGGCTGACAATTTACACACACTCAAGTTTTAAACATGCATAATGAAGTGAGAGCTAGAACTAGATCTCTAAGGATTCATGCAAAAGCATAAACTATGAGTAAGCAGAAGCTCTAGTGTAGAGAAGGATATAAAAGGTCAAAGGAAAGAGCAAAACAATCAGAGGTAAAGTAATGATAGAGCAGAAATGCAGAACAGGGGAAATCCCTGGCGGTCCAGTGGTCAGGACTCCACACTTTCACTGCCGAGGGCCTGGGTTTGATCCCTGGTCGGGGAACTAAGATCCCACAAGCCACCAAAAAAAAAAAAAAAAAAAAAGAGCAGAACATGGCCCATAAATAGAAACAAACACATAAAGGGTTTCTCCTGATGCCTCCATTTCCTGGTGGCCTTCTAGTTACCATGCCAGAGAGGCTCAGCCACTCACCAGTTCCTTTGGTGGGTTTCCAGTAAAATTCTTACCTCCCTTACTGCTCACTATCACTTGTACCCTTGCAAATTATCCTCCCCTCATTGGATCTATCATTTGCGCTCCTCATAACAAAAAACTTTACAAAACTAGAGATAAAATATAAAAATGTATAATATAAATTTGGTCTTTGTCCTCTGTTGGAAGCACAGATCTCTAAAAAGCGTGAGTGATGGAGTGTTCTTTTGTTATTTACAAGAAGTCCATTTTGAGCACACCTAAGTTTATGCTAACTAACGAGGTAACTCAAGATGGGCTTAGTTGCCAGAAAGACCAAGCATATTAGAAGATTGGACCTTTCAGCTCTATCCTCTAGATCTTCAGAGAGGAGAGGGGCTGGAGACTGAACTTAAGCAAGTGACCAATGATAAGACCCCAATAAAACTCTAGAAACCCAGAGCTCAAGGAGCTTCCTGGTTGGTGAACACTTTGATGTGCCAGGAAGGTGACATATCCTGAGTCCAAGGGGTGAGAGAATGGAAGCTCCTTATCCAGGGTCCTCCCAGACTTTGTCCTATGTATCTTTTTCATTTGGCTGCTCCTGAGTTGTATCCTTTATAATAAAACTGTAATTGTAAGTATAGCACTTTCAGGGAGTTCTAGAAATTATTCTAGCAAATTAACAAACCCAAGATGGTCACAGGAATCCCTGAATTTAGCTGATTGGTCAGTATAGGTTGCCCTAAGATTTACTAAAGGGAAGGCAGTCTTCAGGAAGATGTTGCCCTTAACTTGTGGGATCTGGTATTAACTTGGGGTAGTTAGCATCAGAATTGAATTGAAGCCAGGTGGTGTAACAGACGGGGTGTCATAACAGTATCAATCTCTCACTGTCAACCTACCAACTATTTATTTTTTCCAACATAGTATATTTTCATTAAGAAAAAAAATCAAACCAAAACACCCCATAAGAAATAATAATTACGTATGTAAATCTGTCTCAAAAGATAACCAATGTGAACATTTTGGTGTCTTAATAGACTTCCACATTTTTACTTTTGATGCAGGAAAATGCATCAAAGGGGTTACAGCAATTTCTTCAATTTCTGATAAGGGAGAAAAATAGTATTACCTGAATTGAATTATGCCCAGGTAGCACAATCAATCTGCTTTGAAATCTTCTCAAATGGAGAGGCCTGTTACTTTAAACTGACTTTCAGTTTTTTAATTAAATTCATGTGAAACCGTAGAACAAAACTTTAATATTCCCTTGGACTTCTTTCTTAAAGAATGGTTCCTTGAAGGTGAATTTCCTAATTAATGTGTGGGGAAGGAATGACACCCAAAATTTTAACTTAACACACTTCTCTCAGTTAACTATTTCCAACAGTGTAAGGAGGAAAAAAGGAGAAAATAGCCACTATATCAAAGATTTTGTTAAAAATACTTTACAAGTTAAGCTTAAGTCACTCTTTGACATAACCTAAAAGGCTCCCTAAAATTTTTTTACATGCCCCAAACAGAATGGAAATCATATATTTAAACTCACTCTTATCACCTTAAGCAGGACTTGAATGGGATCAATCATAGAATGCTATAATTTTGATCTATTATTATACATTCAACCCATGTACACAGGAAAGAGCTAACATAGCAGGCCTAAGACTACTATCCTCAGAAAGACCTGCTTGCAAGGTTGGCCCTTGGCTGGCATCAGGAAACTTTACTGGTAAACAGTTCCCTGCACTGATAGAAAACTTTCCCTAACTGATAAGGGTGGCTCACTGTGCCTAAATTGCTTATATAAATAATGTGGATCACATTGAATACCTACTTTCCTTCTGGAAGTCTGATATCTTGGTATGTGCTAAGCAGGAAGTGCCTACGTGACCAGCCCACAATAAAAGCCTTGGTTGCTGAGTCTCTTAACAGGTTTCCCTGGCAGAAACATGGCACACGTGCTGCTGTATTTTTATTGCAAGGGGATGCTCTGTGTGACTGCTCATGGGAAGGAGAAAGCAGATGGAAGCCTGCACAGGGACTCCTCCAGACTCCACGTGTGTCTTTTTCTTTATGCTAACTTTACAAAGGCTATGTATCCTTACTATGTTAGCCCTGAGTAAAACTATATGCTGAGTCCTGTGATCCAGTGACACCCCCCACATACCATCCATTTTTTGATATTAAGTAGCCAAATCATATAGGCCACCTTTGTTTTCCTTGAAGTTTCAAAATGCATTTTTACAACCACAATTAAATATAATATATATTTACATTATAACAATTAGATGTTTTGGTTATAATTATCCTTACTGTCACATTTTTAAAATCACTGGATTAGAACTGTCAATAAATGAGGTTACAACTATCATAAAACTTACAACTTTGTAACTACTTCTGACTTAGAACAAAATGTTAAGCTGGTTTTTAAGCAAAACAATGCATTTTTCTGAACTAGGCAAGGTTTTTTTTTTTTTTTTTTTTTTTTTGAGAGGGCACTTTACTCCCCACAAAAAGAAAAAAAAGTACATTTGTTTCCCAAACTTGTTCCCAGCAAGACATTTTTCTTCTTAGTGATGCAGAGGTTCTTTTTAGATATTAAGCTGTTACTGTGAGTTAAAATATTTTACATCCTACCTTTAGTTAATGACATTTCTATCAAGTTCCAGGCTACTAAAAGCAGGCACGTACACTTTTCAATTACAAATACTTCATGCAAATCTCCCTAGTTGGATGTATTCAAGGAGTGTAAAAATCCTTTGGTAGCCCATTGTAGCCAACTTCCAACAACTGTGCCTCAGGAACAAGACAAAACATATACATGCTGCTATCTCTGAACTGACTAAAGTAATTCTCTAGATAAATTAGAAAATGGGGGAGTTTCTCCTAACAAACTGTAACCACTGATTTTTATCATATTCTCTAATACTTCTTCAAATGCATACTTATGCTAATGCCTGCTGCCAGGAACATGTCGACACTATCAATCTTTTGTTAGGCTCTTTTCCATGGAAACAAACCAGGCTTAAGGGCCCTGAGAGAATTCACTGCAGCTTCTGTGACTAAAAATTATGGTTGGTAAGGAAATGAGAGTCAACTGTGCAAAGATAAATTACAAGGGCATTCATCATAGCTGACATATAATGAGAGGTAAATAATCTTCAACATGCCAATTTAATTTACTACAAGAAACATACCCATCTATGTAACCAGAATACTTGTTTCCACATGAGGAGCATATGCTTTTCTTGTAGCCAAATTGTAATCATGGAATTGCTTAATCAGCACAGAATCTGAACAGGTGGCATAATTAAATAAAATAAATGCTCAATAACAAAGACAGCCCAACATTGAAGTCTATACACCATTAACAGTGGTTTTAGATGAATGATGGGATTATAGCTTATCTTGCCTGCACTTTTTATATCCTTGTATTATTTGAATTGCTTATTATAAGTACCTCTTTATAACCAGGAAAAATAGCACTTCCATTTTGAAATAAGCTAGGAAAAATAAAGTTATTAAAATTAATAGAAAATTGTGGCTACATATGGCATAAAATACCTAAGGAGTAACATAAGAAATACTGGGGGGATCTACATGATGAAAATTATGATTATTAGGACATAAAAAGACTTGACTAAATGTCTCTAGAGGAGGAGAAATGTTACAAGCACGTTAATTCTGACCAAATGAATTTATAAATCAAATGCTACCACGATAAATATCCCTAAATGAATTTTTTTAGATGAAGTAGAATTTTACAAAGTAATTTTTTTATTTTTTAATTAATTTATTATTTTTTTTGGCTGCATTGGGTCTTCGTTGCTGCGTGCGGGCTTTCTCTAGTTGCGTTGAGCGGGGGCTACTCTCTTCGTTGCGGTGTGCGGGCTTCTCATTGCGGTGGCTTCTCTTGCTGTGGCACACGGGCTCTAGGCACGCGGCTTCAGTAGTTGTAACACACGGACTCAGTAGTTGGGGCTCACGGGCTCTAGAGCGCAGGCTCAGTAGTTGTGGCGCACGGGCTTAGCTGCTCCGCAGTATGTGGGATCTTCCCGGACTAGGCCTTGAACCCGTGTCCCCTGCATTGGCAGGCAGATTCTTAACCACTGCGCCACCAGGGAAGTCCCCAAAGTAATTCTTATATTCAAGTTAATGATGAATTGGAGAACAGTAGCTAAGAAGATATTGAGAAAGAATAAACAAGAAATTTTACTATGAACAAGGAAGGAACAGACCAGGGGTCAGCAAACCACAGCCAATGGGTCAAATCTGGCTGCACACAGATCTTGCATTCACTGTCTCTGGTTGATTCCCTGAGTGAATAGTTGCAACAGAGACTCTGTGGCCTACAAGCCTCATATATTTGCTATCTGGAATTTTACAGAAAATGTTTGCCAACCCTTGCAATAGACACTTTAATTTTGCTGTCATGCCATAGGCTCTTCTCTAAGGGAGCTCATTAAGACCAAGAGAAGGCAAATTTACGAGGTAATACAATCCATGAATATCACAAGTAAGCAGAAGCTGGCAGGTAGAGAAATAAAGGTTGGGGAAGCCAGTTAATAGCAAAAGAGGACTTCCCTGGCAGTCCAGTGGTTAAGACTCTGCACTTCCACTGCAGCGGGCACGGGTTCGATCCCTGGTCGGGGAACTAAGATCCCACATGCAGTGCAACCAAAAAAAAATTTTTTTAATTAAAAAAGTAAAAGCAAAAGAAGCATGAAGGAACTTTAAAAATACTGATGCCTGTGGCGATTAAATCACAATATCTCACCCTGGTTTATTTTTAAAGTTCCTCAGTTGATTCTAATGTACAGCTCTGATAGAGAGCCACTGAGCTAGAAGGAACAGCAAATGCACAGTGGCTGAGTGATGTCAGTGGTGTAGCACAAGAGTAATGAACCAAAAATCCCTGCTGTTAAGGTGCCCAGAGCTGCTCGAATCCAGTTCCCATACTCAATATTGTTCCTATACTTAGATTCCCGTTATAGCCCCATTTTCCACATTGTTCAACATATTTATACAAAATAAACCCCTATTAATGAGGCAGGCTGCGTGATTCTTCATTTCTTGAGACTAAAAGAGCCAATTTTATATAGAAATTTGTATCAGAAATACAGTTGCATGAAAACAGACCCCCAGGAGAAATAGAAAACATTTGGAATTGTTAGGGTATGACTGTAGGGTAGAAAATCATACACAATCCCCTCCAGATACCAGGATGCAGAGTTTTTTTTACAAGTCCAGGTTATGTTGTGGCAAAGCCACTAATTACACAATTGCCTTTGTGACTGATACATACAGCCACTTAAGGTGAAGCACTGAGGCTATTGGTAGTGGTTGTATTATAGCAACAACAAAAAAATAAGCAGAGCGGGGTTTGGCAGTTATTTCTCTTCTGACAATGATGTGCAAATTCCAACATAACCATGAGGTGCTGACCCTGGAAAGCATGATTTTATCTCTCTTATAGCTAGACATGGTGCTCAGTTACCATTCCAACAGGCATGGAATAACATGGATCGGACCATAGGTTCCCAAGCTTGAGAACCACTGGACTAAATGTGTCCAGTGTTCAGGTTCCTACAAATGTTACGCCCGCATCCTTCTAAAGATCACCACCCTATCTATTGTCACAGCTGTAGCACAGCCCTTAATGACCAGCTTTTGTTTCACATTATCTAGTACTACATCCTCTCCAATGAGCACGACTGTCGGGACCAATCCATACACTGCCAGCATGTCTAAGCATGAAAAAGCACTGCACAAGTAAAGATAAACTAGGCCAATTAGATTCTCACTCTTTGGAATTTGAGTAGGAACAATGAAAACTAGGTCATTACCAGTAAAAGCTGAAGCTGAAAGCCTCACTGAAGTAGTGGCAAAGCCAGTCATGAGGAAGAAAAAAAAAAAAGTAGAGAGGAAGAGAATAGCTGAACAAATAACTGATTTAATTCAAGTCAACGGCACAATGGAAAAGGTCTACAAACTCCATGTGCTTAAGCTCCTAGAGCCACCACAGATGCAATTCCATACCACACTGTTCTTAAGATTCCTATGAAATCCTATCTTCCTTACTGCGTGTATCTTACTATGTGTATCTATTTGATAAATGTCTATTCCTTGAGCTAATCCTGCGTCTTATTTCTTGAAACCAGAAATCTTATGTAATTTAGAAAATAATGTAGAGTTGGGCTACATGAACAGAACTTTGGCAGGAAGTAAAATATTTAGACCTGGTTATGACTTGGTGGTGGGGCAGAGAACAGACACACCCCACCACAACCCAGGCTAGAAGGTTAAGGGCCTACAGTAACTGCAGCCAAGTTATTGTCACAGGACCACACATCCAATGAAGGTAACTTGTGGTAGAATTGCAACAGAGAAAACTGAAGTGGCCAAGAAGATCAGACAGGTGGATGCTTCTAAAATCGGCAGGGAAATTTCTAAAGTGGCCTCATGACATCAGACTATAGCATCTGGCTGTGACTTACTCTCCAACATTTCTGCTGGAAAAGAGCTGGAAAAGTATAAACAGAAGCATCTTTAGAAATGAGAAAATGAGATGAGGGGCATATGTGATTAGTGGTCAAGATGTAGAAATGCAATATACAAACACACCTGAATCAAGTGGTGGCTACACTCACAGTCTCATCTAAGGTAAACTGTCCCACTCATAGTTCTGGAGATGAGGCAGTCTGAGAGAGCAATGAATTTTAGAATATGACCTGTCCTGTCACCCAAAGCTGAATGTACCAGGTGTGGGACACACTACCTAAGTGCTGTGTCATTGCACGACTCAGAAACTGACTACCCAAGCAGGGGGTGAGCTAAGCCATTTAAATCCTTGCATTGAGGAATAAAGTTTGTGAAATACAAAAAGAGTGAGGCCCATAGCAGAGGGAGCTGAATATTAAATGACAGCGCTGGGAAACATGAGATACAGCCAAGGACACTGGAGCAATAAGCAAGGTTTAGTGATGAATAACTGAAAATGTATGAGGAAGCAGAATATAAACAAAACTAGGAAGTAAACTAAATCTTGAGTAGATAATGAGGAAGGCAAAAAAGCAGAGAAAAGGAGGAATGAAGACATGTGATATATGGCATAAGGTCAGTTAATAATACTATAGCGAATACTGAAAATTTGCTAAGAGAATAGATTGCAGGTACTCTCATCACAAAAAAATAGGTAACTAGGTGAGAAGAAAGTCAATTAGTTTGATGGTTGACTATAGTAATCATTTCACTATGTATATCAAATCATCAAGTTGTATACCTTAAATATACAGAATTTGTATTTTAAAAAAAGATGTTAAAGGTAGCATACTAGATGGATGATACAAACCCCTGTTGCTTGCATCTATCTTGGAACCGTTTCCAATCCTCAAACCATTTTCCTCAGAGAGGAAACTGAATTTCATTTTCTTTATTTTTTAATTGTCTTATTCAAATACTGGATTTTCTTTATTTGGACTCTTATGAAACCTTTGTCTACCTTAGAGGCTGGCCATGCATAGCCATGGGTGGTCTAAATTGCCTGGCTGACCCAAGAGAGGTCCGTTTCTTGAAAATAAAAGAACCTACAATACCAGAAATTGCTAACAGAATTCCAGGCATAACTGAAGCTCACCAAGAATGTGAGTTTGCTCGATTTGGTTAGGGTGTCACAGTAGGGGATAAGGAAGTGAGAATCCCCCCACATATTAGAATAGAATGATAATAGCCACTAGGAGGCCATGACAGAGCTGTTAATTAGGCATTTAAAGCCATCAAAGATGATGCTGTGAGGGATCTGGCGACTGTTGCAATAGAGCAACTTTCCAAGTTTTTCTTTAATGGCCAGGTAGTAAATATTTTAGGTTTTGCAGGCCATTTGGTCTGTGTCACAACTACTTTGCCACTTTAGCATAAAAGCAGCCATACACAATACATAAATGAATGTGTGGCTGTGTTCCAATAAAACTGAAATCTGATTTTTGTATAATTTTCACAGGTTATAACATTATTCTCCTTTTGATTTTCTTCAACCATTAAAAAATGTAAACACCATTCTCCACTCATAGGCTGTATATACATATATAAAAAAAAGCGGTGGGCCACGTTTGGCCCGTGGGCCATAGCTTGATATATAGAAATGGAAGGTTTTATCAAAGATGGTCATGCAAGTATTTTTTAACTTGATTATATTTGAGATACTCAAGGATATTCTGATGACTGTGTAAACTTTCTGTTTAATGGGTTACTCCTGTTCTTTTTTCTAAACCGTCTTAACCCTTTTAAAGTGCACAGTTCAGTAGCATTAATCATATTCATATTGCTGAGCAACAAATCTCCAGAAATTTTTCATCTTGCAAAATTCAAACTCTATACCCACTAAACAACAACTCCTCATTCTCCCCCTCCCCTCAAGCCCCTGGCAATCACCAGAGTTTTAAGAAACACTGTGTGAGCCAAAGGAGACCTGTCTACAGGAGGGATTTAGCTCAGAGGATGCCAGCTTACTCACACTATTTCACTCGGTGCCTTATAAAGTTGCTTAATCCACAGTAAGAAACAATTACATTAGAACAAAGATACACATACATACAAACATATAGCTGGAACAAAAATTTCACAAAGTACTTACCCTTTGCCAGATGGAGGCTAGTATTTTCTCATTTTTAAATATTATACCTTCATCTGTTCTTTCCTAATCTATTCGAATCTATACAATTCCATTCAAAACTGCGACCTAGTTTTAAACACTACCCAAGGAAAACTGCCAACCCCAGGCCAAGTTGAACGGGTAGTACTACACACTCATGTTTCATACCACATGGGAAAAAGGTAATACTACAAACAAGTCAAAATTATAAAGAAGCAGAAGCTATGGGGTTATAAGAGCATTTATAAACACACTGCATTCGGGACTTCCCTGGTGGTCCAGTGGGTAAGACTCCATGCTCCCAATGCAGGGGGCCCAGGTTCAATCCCTGGTTGGGGAACTAGATCCCACATGCATGCCGCAACTAAGAAGCCCACATGATGCAACGAAGATCCCGCATGCCGCAACTAACACCCAGGGCAGCCAAAATAAATAAATAAATAAACATTTTAAAAAATAAGATAAACACACTGTGTTGGCCTGCAGCATTTAAACAAATTTAAGCTAACAGCTCAAACTCAGGCTCCTTGCAGAGAGCTGGAAATCCTGTCAATGTTGGGCAGCATTTTTACTGGGCAACAATCAACAGGAGCCAAGGAGTAAATAGGCTTCTCCTTTGGATGAAAGGTTCATGTTCCACTGGACCACAAACCTAAACACTCCCTGTTAGAAGCATCAACTGCTCTTTACCATTGCATTTGAAATCTTTATTTTATTTTAAGAGAATTCTCTTTTCCAATGTCTGTATCAAAAGTAGAGCAACAAAAGAAAAGCCAAAAACAAAAACAAAACAAAAACAAAGCAGTGTTTCAAGAAATAAATAAGAAAATAAATATCAGAACCATCTTACACATTTACCCCATCTGGACCCTGCATGCATTTGCAATTGCAACCCTTGAAATAAAGAATGGAGAAGCCAGGTGTTAATGGATGCATTGGAAGCTAGAAGAAACGAAGCAAAGTAAAAGCAACAGAGACTAAGTGTAATAATCATATTAACTGCAGAACACAAAAGTAAAGACCCACAAACATATTTCCAAATAAAGTCGCGTTCTCAGGTACCAGGGGTTAGGATTTTAACCTATCTTTGGGGAGACACCCAGGGTGGCTTCTACGATGTCGTCGTAGTGAATGACGAAGTGGAGTCTGGTGAGAGCGGAGAGCTGTTGACCATTTTTCAAGTGAGAGGGAAACACGAGAAAAAAAAGACTGAACCCTGTTTATTCTAGGATTTAAGAGATATTCAGAGTAAGGAATAGTATTCTTAGGCATAAGGAAACATCCATCAATTACAGTATGAGAGCTATTATATGTGTTCATAGAATTCCATATCTACCCAGAAGTATTGTAGATTGTAGATTTTTTATCAACTTGCACAAAATCTTAAAAAAGAAGAAAAAAAAAAACGACCCACAAACTGCTGCTGTTGGTATATAAATATCTAATTAAGCTGGGATAAGTCAGGCCTAGTACATTTGTATTTTCAGGAATTAGAACTGGGCTATCAGAAGTAGTAATCATAGATAGCAAAGGGAACTGAAGCTGAAAGGATAGACAGCAAGCCAACACAATGCAGAGAGGTGAGGCCACGAGGGCCACAAACAAGCAAAACTTATGATAAAGGTGAAGCTCTCAGAACATTGTAAATCAACTATACTCCAATTAAAAAAATAAATAAAGTATACAATTCAGTGGGGGGAAAAAAAGGTGAAGCCCTAAGTAAGCAGAACCTACGAATAAGCTAAAAATATGAGGCAGAGAAAAAAGCTAAAACAAAGTGAATAGGTAAGCCAATAGGCAATGGGAGAAATAACACACAAAACTTAAGAAGACAGAGTTAACTCAGTTACATAAATGGCACAATCCTAACGTGAAGATCCGCAAACCCCTGCTTGCTGAGTTTCCCAGAGCTTCTTTGGACCCAGATCCCATCCCTAATGGGCATAACCATATTAAGGTCCCCCTATAATTGGCATTTCATGTGATGCCAGTCACCATTATCTCCCCACAAGTCACCAGCCAATAACCTGTCATTAGCTCACTGGTGAATTTGTTTCTAGCAATCAGAAGTACCTAACCAATAGTAAGAAGCAGAATAGCCCCTCAAGAGGAATGCAATTTAGGGAATTGGCTATGATCTTCCAGAAAATCCCTTGTTTTAAAGATGCTGTGCAAACCAGCTTGTGACATGAAATTTACATTTTATACCCACTTTATTGTTTTTTTATTTTTATTTTTTTTTTTTTGCGGTATGTGGGCCTCTCACTGTTGTGGTCTCTCCCGTTGCGAAGCACAGGCTCCGGACGCGCAGGCTCAGCAGCCATGGCTCACGGGCCCAGCCGCTCCGCGGCACGTGGGATCTTCCCGGACCGGGGCACGAACCCGCGTCCCCTGCATCGGCAGGCGGACTCCCAACCACTGCGCCACCAGGGAAGCCCTATACCCACTTTAGAAGGTGAGACTTTGAGAGACTTGCTAGATGCTGCAAATAAGCTGCGTTAGGGAGCTAAACCAGAGAGAATAAAGTACATATGTCATAGTGTCACCCATGCCCAACATTCTTCTAAAGGACACTGTACTGCAAACAAGTGTAGCGAAGAAAGCATTCTTGTGACCAAGAATCCCTCCTCTGAATCCACGGCTATTCAGATCAAGGGGAAGTAAGGATCAGACCCGAGGACAGACATCCACAAGCTGGTCAACAGCCTATGACTTGCTGTGACATGAAAGCTGTCCCCAAACAAGGATGAGGTAAGAAAATTAGATTCAACTTACAGCTGAGGAAAAACAGAGGGACAAAACCTCTGCAGCTGAAATGAATGGATATGCGATGAAAGAACATACCACAGCCTATGCAAGAATCATGAAGGATTTAAGTAAGATCTACTGTAAGCACAGAAATCAGAAGCTAAAAATAAGCAAAAACTCCATCAGCAATAGGATAAAGAACAGAGGATAAGGAAACCAGACAGCAGCAGGAAGAGACTCAAGGATATAGAGAAAGTAGGGTCGTGTAGTCATTTGTGAAACTGTTGCTTCCAAAGATGGTTAGGTATGGCATCTTTCGGATGTCCCACGACTGGGATGCCTTCTAGTTTTTGAGCAATTAAATGACTCTGGATATACCTATGATAGATGAATTGTGTTAGTCTAAAGCACTTCAGGATTATAAAAAGGGAAAGAAAAACATTTCCACAGAGCAATCAATAGGGGGACATGTCCTAGACCTGCCAAATAACTACTGCTACCTCTACAGGCTCAGGAAACTTAACCCACAGGCAATCAGAGTCTCGATTTAATGACAACTGGGCAGCATGGAGAACAAGAGCGGAAACAGATAGTTTGCCGAGAGAAAGATGAGGTAGAATGGAGGCCACGCCTACAGAGGCTGCACAAGCTCGTTATGAATGAGAAAAAAACATAAGTATTCAGTAGCTAGGAGGTAGAGGAAGACAGAGTATGAGGAAACCAGTTGGAAGTAGAAGCAAGATGACATGCAGAAAACCAGAGAAATAAACTGAATCACATTAATAATGCCACAGTGGAGTCAAGTTCTGTGAACTTCTTAAACCGATCCAAATGAGCCCATTTCTTGCAATAAAATTTGGATTGCAAGGAATAGACCCTGAAAAGGAATGTAATAAATATGGAATTGGTTATATTGAAGCAGCAAGGTAGACAGCCAAGCAAATCACTTTTATATCCCAGAACATAATACTAATGACATACAAAGCACCCAGTCTGGCTACCACCTGTGCTCTCAGAAACTTAGAATTGTGAAATATGTACAGAAACAGGTAATCAGTAGCAGACACTGGAGGTGAAAAAGTGCTCTAAGAGGTTATATGGGGAGATGAGAGGCATGAACATGAGGAAGTCCACCATGACTAAGTAGAAACTATGAGAGCAAAAGTTATAAAGCAAAATATCACAGAGCAGATGTTGGCAAACCACAGCCCACAGGCCAAATTCAGCACCATCTTTTTTTAAAAAATAAATATGGTTTTGTTGGAACACAGCCACGTTTGTCTGTTTATGTGCTGCCTCTGGCTGCTTTCATGCCACAGTGGCAAAAACCATATGGTCCACAAAGCCTAAAATATTTACTATCAGGCCCTTTATAGAAAAAGTTTGCCAATCCGTCACAGAGGACAGAATAGGCCAGTGGAAGCAAAGCTGAGAAGTCACACAAAAGAAACAGGGGCAGACAGAATATTTAAGTCATGTTATAAAAGCAGAAAACTGGAGAAAAAATTCTAAAACTCCTTCTGCTGAGATCCCCACTAGTACCCTAACTATCACCCCCTGAACCCTGAATGTGCTGGACATTCAGAAAAATTAGTTATATACCACACACAAAGACAGGATCCCCAACGGAAAAAGACTTATATTTAAAAGTAAATAAAGCATGAACTATATGAAACTATAAAGTGAAGATAAACTATATTTATCTTCACTGTGAAGTGCAAGGGGAGAATAAACCATAAAGAAAAAAGATATTTGAGCTACACAAAAATGAACTTCTATGTCAAATTGAGGGAAACATCTGTGACATATATGGTAGATCAAAATTCAGTGTGGGGCTTCCCTGGTGGCACAGTGGTTGAGAGTCCGCCTACCGATGCAGGGGACACGGGCTCGTGCCCCGGTCCGGGAAGATCCCACGTGCCACGGAGCGGCTGGGCCCGTGAGCCATGGCCGCTGAGCCTGCATGTCCGGGGCCTCTGCTCCGCAACAGGAGAGGCCACAACAGCGAGAGGCCCGCGTACAGAAAGAAAAAAAAAAAAAATTCAGTGTGAAAAAGAAACTTAAAAATAAGACCCAAGAAAGATTTTTAGCTGTTCCATGTCATTAGGAATCAAATAAATTAAAACATCAAGGGAGACCACTTTTCATCTTTGCATCTGGCAGATTTTTTAAAACCACAATATAGTATATTACTGAGGATATGAAAAAACAGGCATTCTCATACACTAGATGGAATTGTACATTTAATCCAACCTTAGGAAACAAACATGGAGATGTGCAAAAACTTATTTACAGGGATGTTACACAAACTTAGAAGGGCAGCAATTGAACGAGGGCCCAAATATCAGATACAAATGATCTTTTATATTATAATGCCAATTAAAACAGATGTTTAATTTTTTATTATTAAATTTTTTCTTTTTATTAAACAGATGTTTCAGAGGGCATGGGACAGTTTGAGATCTGCTGAATTTAAAAGCTCAGGCAACAAGGTTTCATTAATGACCCTAACGTCAACAACTGACAAAGACTGTCACTCCAACCAAAAACTCACTTTTGAACACAGAAACAAAGTAGTAAAGAACTAAAATAGGGCTTCCGTGGTGGTGCAGTGGTTGAGAGTCTGCCTGCCGATGCAGGGGACACGGGTTCGTGCCCCGGTCCGGGAAGATCCCACATGCCGCGGAGAGGCTGGGCCCGTTGAGCCATGGCCACTGGGCCTGCGCGTCTGGAGCCTGTGCTCCGCAACGGGAGAGGCCACAACAGTGAGAGGCCCGCATACCGCAAAAAAAAATAATAATAATAAAATAAAATAGAAAATAAAATTTAAAAACAGCGAATTTAGCAGACCTAATTCAATACTCTTGAAAACTAGGAAATTTTCTTCTGGAAATACAAGGTAGGTTCATTATAAGGAAAGCTATTAAATATAACAAATACAACAAAAGGGCAAAGAAAAAGATTTACTTCCATGTTCAACACTTACTAGACTGAGATCCCTGTTACTTTGTTCAGATCACATTTTGAGACATCAATGGAAGGATTAATTCCTCCTAATCCTGAAAGCCATTTAGGGTTTGATATAGCAAATTACCAAAACCACAGTTCCCTACGTTGACTGCTAGGAGAGTGATTACATCCAAAGTAACCTCTGTATCAGATTCACTTTTGGGCCTACATAGGGTAGAAGACATGCTGGTGAAGAAGGTAAACACTAGAGCTGTTAATGTAAGAATAAGAACAAATAACAGACATAAAGTCACTTCTAAGCCATGCAAAGAAAAGACCTGTGGCAAGGAAGAAGATCCTCTAAGGAATGATAATAACATGGCCCATGAGGATTCTATCGCTCTACCAAGAACTCAGGCCAATATCTAGGTGACTATTAAGTCATGCACATAATACACAGATCATGAGACACTTTCCAGTGCTAATTCAAGTAGAGCTGTGTTACTGTCATTGTATTACAAGCATTTTGAATAAAGATCACCCTGAATATTTGCTTTAACGTATCACCTCAAGTGTTATTTTAAAGTCTTCGTGTATATACAGTATAGAACAAGGATAGCATGCTATGGCCCATGGGCTGAATCCGGGCTGCCACCTGTTTTTGTAAATGAAGTTTTATTGGACCTCAGTCCTGCCCACTTGTTTCCATATTGTCTATGGCTGCTTTCATGCTACAGGGAGGGGAAAGGTGTATGAAAAATTAGGATAAACTCATAATTAGGAAACATGAGTAGTACTTTATTGATACTTGAGAATGGCTAAAATTTAAGTCATCCCTGAAAAGAAAAAAATAAGGGAACCATATAGGATAAACGAATAGCTACAGTGAGGCATGTAAAACATAGTTCTTTCTGTATACATAGCGAATTTGTGAATGTGCTTTCTTGGTGAGCTTAATTTGAGTGGAAAGAAATTCAGAGGCAAACTGACTACTATAAGATTCCATACTTTCTAGGATCAGCTGTAAATCTAAGTCCCACAGAAAAGAAAATGGGTGGGGAGGGGAACATCTGTAGTAATAGTACATTTGACCTATGCCAGTGGTTTGCAAACTTTCTGTGAAGGGCCAGATGGTAATGCTTCAGTCTCTGTGGATCATATGGTCTCCGTTGCAACTACTCAACTCTACTGTAGTGTGAAAGGCAGCCATGGACAATAGTGAAGGAGCATGACTGTGTTCCAACAAAACTTTATTTACAAAAACGGGCAGCTGGCATGTGGGCCATAGCTTGCCAAGCCCTATAGTCTATGTTAACTACCTGGACACTGTCACCTTACCAGCAATAAAATTTATGAAAGTATTAATTGTTAGGTATTCTTGTTGTTTTCCACTTGATATTAACAGAAAATAATTTTATCAGCATTGTCTGCTAACGGAAGGCAATGTTTATGTGTAATTCGGGCTTGGACATGCTGATCTACACAGCAGGCTGCTCCAACCCCTGATACACCTACACCTGTGTTAAGATTCTGCAAGCGATGGGATTTTCAGTTGTAACTCTGACTTCTGTGATTCCTTTTTGTTTGTGTAAAAGGAAGTATAACCTCATAGAAACTATACAACATAAACATCATGCTGGAGGGTGGGGGTAATAATAAAAGGTGAGAAGACAAGGAGAAATAGTGAATGGTGGTGTGGGAAAGAAATAAATGCTAATCCATCCAAAGTGGTCATCTCTAAAAGTTAGAGGGGCCTACACAACCCTTGCACCATCTCTCTTGTGCATCTGTATCTCCCTTCAAGAATGAACCACTCACATGTGCCCCTATATCCTGGAAGACGACAGTGATGAAGAGCCCACAAAGAGTCAGAAAGTGCCAACAACTAAGAACGTGCTCAAAACATTCTAGTGCTTCAAGTAAGGTAGCTGAGATATTTGGAGTGTGACTCACACAGCTCTACCACTGGCTCCCTGTGTTCCATGGGTGACAACACTTGTCTGATCCTCAGTTTTATTATCTGTAAAGGAGGAACAAATCCTACTTCCCAGAGGTAATGTTAATTTAAAATGAGATAGCAAATAGGTGTGAAGCACTCACCTAGAACATAAAAGGCACTTATAACTAATAAGCACTATTATTAATATTATATGACTTTAGAAAGGAAATGTTCAGATGTTGTATGTGGGTGCTAGATGACTAGCCTAAAGAGAAAAGAAAAAGAAAAAACAACAGACCTGCTGTCACAAAAGGAAAGGAGGATGGATAACAAGGCTAGGGAAGTCCTAGGGCAAGAAATGGCATTCAGACAGCAAAAGCCAAATTTATACATCCCACTTTGGCCCAGATAGAGAAAGTGACAGAAGACTTTTTTAACTGCATGCTAACATTCATATGCTTATACATGAACAATGTCATTTTAAAATAAGTTCTGGTGAAGGATACAGAATGCAGGGACTCTCTTTGTATCAGACTTCTCTGTAGGGAAAAGACCATGTTTCTGTCATTCAGGTTCCCAGTGCAGGCTAATCTACCTAATTCTGCCAGCAGGAAGTATCCAAACACACCAGAGACTATACCAAGAACATTATGTTATGAAGGCACCATCTCAAGACCATCTTTATGAGAAAAGGTGACTTTTATTGCTTCCATAAAAAATGGCAGATACCAAGGAATGATATGGCCCTCGGGTAGTAACTCTGGATGGAGGAGCTACTAGCTTAAGATAGGGGTGGCTTCTGCAGAGATCTCCCAAGAATGGCCATTTTATAGATGCTGCCGAGTTTAATTATGAACCATTTCATTATTCCTTAAAGCCTATTAGGGGGCTGATCCCTGAGGAGCCAAAAATGAATGCTGGTCCAATTGGTTTAAATGGAGTGCACAAGAAGACGCTGCTGCCTCTGAAATTACTAATCCAAAGTGCCATATACTTGGCGGCTGCTGAAACAACAAGCCTCTGCTAATGAGCTGGCTTTTGACAAGATGTATGTAGCTCCATAGTCTGATAAAGAAAAACTCTCAACAAGTCTGGTTTGAAAGATTAGACTCTCCCCGAAGGGGAGTGTAATCAGTGTCATGTTGACATTATTTATGACATGCAGCTTATGCCACCGAGTTTACTTGGGAACCATTTCAGTTCTCGTGACCCTCTGCAGGGGTGTTCTCAGACTGGGTAAGCATATAATCCACCCCAATTGTTTTGAGAAGGATATATCACAGAATAAACTGCAGGCTTTAAAAGTACTGGCCCCTGGAAATAACATTTCTAAGAGCCTCACTGACAGGAGTCAAGGCAATGTCAGTCTTTCCTCCCCGCTACTTACCTTAATCACTGTGTTACCTTAATCACTGAGAAGACCCCCTCTTCTGCTGCACGTGCACTCACATGGAAAATCTGGTAGACTCTCTAAAACACTTTTCAAAGATATCCTTCAAAATTCAGCCTAGTGAGGGGTTACAAAAAGGAAAAAGATTGCTTTCATTATCTATGACCCTCCCATACTCAGCTTGTCAGCCTCCACTGCACTGATAGACAGTGGAATGTATGAAAAGGGAGAATGGGAAGGGGAGAGAAAAAACACACAGTATTGCTTAGTCCAACCCAACCATTTTTAAAGCCATTTTCACACCAAAAGGGAGAAACTTCTGATATAACATTTATGGTACACATTTACTTACTTATTGGTTATTTATTCTTTTGTCTACTCTCATAGGAATGAAAGTCCATGATGGCAGGACTTTGTTAATATCTAGAACAGTCTCTGGCACTTAGTAAGCACCTAATAACTGTCTGTTCAAAGTGAAAGAGCGGCATGGACATATATACACTACCAAACGTAAGGTAGATAGCTAGTGGGAAGCAGCCGCATAGCACAGGGAGATCAGCTCGGTGCTTTGTGACCGCCTGGAGGGGTGGGATAGGGAGGGTGGAAGGGAGACGCAAAAGGGAGGGGATATGGGAACATATGTATATGTATAACTGATTAAATTTGTTATAAAGCAAAAAATTAAAAAAAATAAAAAAATAAAAAAAATAAATAACTGTCTGTTGAAGGAAGGGGGGAAGTGCCAGGTCACAACCATCTCTTCTCTGCCACCAACTGGGGAACCCCACCGAAACCACCACCAACTTACCAAGACTTCCTGGGCAATGATGCTTCATTCTGGCTTGCTGGTGAACCCACTGGGCAGGAAGCCTCAGGATAAGTGACAGGTAGGTCTTAGTGTTGCTCTTGACCAATGACAAGGTTTCAGGCTGCCCAGGAATCTGCATTTTTAACAAGCATCCCAGGTGATTTTATGCATAATAAAAAAAATCACACCATGGACATTTCCTTCATCAGAGGAGTACAATCTCAGAGGCTATTATAAAAATCTTTCACAGTATGGAATAAAAATGTTTCTGTCTCACACAGCCTCCTTGGAATTAGATGGAATCTAGAGGAAGCACTGGGTGGAAGACACAGTATTGGGCTTGGATTCAAATCCATTTTCTATACCAACTAGCTATGATCTTGGGCAAGGTATCATCTGCAAAAATGGGAGAATGGGAAAAGGAGAGGTTAGGCTCAGTACTCTCTAGTGTAGTCTGAATATTTTAAGATCTTTCCTCATATCATAATGGGAAAGGCCTAGTAAGACTACCTTTCCTGGCCCTTCCCACTAACTGGGCAAGCCCACCAGAGCCACTGACCACTTACTAAGACTTCACAATGGTTTGATAACCATGTGCAGGATGCTGATTTGAGTCTCTTCCAATTCTCTAGTAACCTCATTGGGCCAGGCAGGGCTCAATATACCTCTTCACCAGTGGCATGGTTTCTGATCGAGTTTGGTGTCACCTGTAGGATAGGGAGAAGGAAGAAGAAACAAATGTAAGAACAGTTAAGGTATGAGATCTAGCTTTAATTTTACTTTACCATAGTCAAGTCATCCAGTCCACACCATGGACCTCAGATTACACTCTTGCTAAGCACTGTATTAGCATCACAATTATCTTTATCTGGCAAAGACTATTGCAATGCAAACAATTATTATTTAATAAGGATTCTTGCCTCTATTTTAAATGAGATAACTTGGGTACAGAGGCACCAAGTAACTATACCGAAGTGTTAGAACTCAGATCTGAACTAATGCTGATCCTCCTAGCTACCTACCCTCTTTAGACCTCAATCAATATCCTATCTTTGAATGGAGGTAAACTTGGTATCTTAGGGGCCCTTCTATGTCTGGCAATTATGCCCCTTTATTCCATACTCCTGACTAAAAGGCCCCCCTAAAAGTGAACTAAATCTCCATCTACTCATCATATGGCATTTAGTTCACACTGATGAGGAAAGGTAACAAAACCCTGGGCTCTGGACCAAGGCCTGTCATTTACAATCTCAACTCCCAGCAGGACTCACTTTACCTATACCTGAAAAGTAATAGAACATATCTTGTCCCTTATCAGCTGTGTGGGTTGCCAAAAGGATCACAAGGAGCTAGGTAGGCCCGTGGCTAGTCCCCTACCTCCAAGACTCAACCACGAGGAGGAATGGGGCTCTGAGACCTAAGATCCACACAGGACAAGCCAAAGACCCCCCAAAGGGTCCCTTCTTCCCTAAGGAAGCAGCCTTCTGCCTCTAAGTTTCCCAGTCCCTAGCTGCTTAGCATGAAAAGCTAAGCAATTCAGTGACAGCCCAAAGCCCAGGCTATTATCATTAGATGCTGGCAGCACCAACTAGTGCAACTAGGTTTCCTGTTATTGCAGTGAGATGCAGGCAACCCTCAAACCCCAGGAAGACCCAAGGAGCAGTTTCTCAGGGCTCATTTTTAACTGTTTCACCCACAGTGAAATATAATAGTTTCTTATAATCTACTAGTGATCATGAGACCCAGGAGAAAGCTCCCCCACCATAGCTGGGGAAGATTCATAATGCCAAGTGGTGTGTGTTGGGGGCGGGGGGAGATGAGGAGGCAGCCTTGATGGGTTTGAGCCTTCTCTTTATTGGATAAAGTAAAGCAGCCTGTTACTAGAGCAAGATCTGCACACCCATAAGCAGCTGCTGCCACCAGCAATTATTTAGCTTATGAAAGCCCAGAGGGACATGGGTGGGAAAGGAATGTGTACAGGGTCTAATTGGGAAATAAACAGTAAGTGTAAAGCCTGATGCGTGAAATGCCTGCACTAAGGAGCCAAGAACAGTTAGTAGTTAAGCTAGTGCCTTTCTCTAAAGACAGAGATCTTATTTCCACCATGCCCTACTCCCACCCGGCCCAGCTCTTTTCCAAACTAAACTGCTCCAGTTTCCAGCCCCCTCAACCAACCCATTTATTCCACTTCTGTTCAGGTCAGCATATTTCAAAATGGAAACCGTTTCAATGTTTGTCTTAACTTTCAAAGTCACAAACACACGCTGTGAAAAAAAAATTCCAGAAATACATTAAGAATACATAGAAAGTAAAAATCACAAAATCCCAGAAAGTTTAACACTTGGGGTATATGCTTCCAATTACTTTTATGTATGTGTACAAACATGAATTTTTATTTAACAAAAATTAGATGAAACCATAGCCTTTCTTTCAATTAATATACTGGGTACATCTTTCCAAGCCATATACTCATCTACAAGACTATTTTCAGTTTGAATGCCTAAGTTGTATTATTACATGAATACACCATAATTTATTTATTCAAATTCCTACTTAGGGATAGGTTAAGTTTTTCTATTTTTTTTTTTACTGCTATGAATATTGTGAACATTCCCATACCTAAATCTTTTAAAATATCCTTAGAACATTTTAAAAAAATACTTAGAATTTATTTAGAATATTTAGGGGTATATCCCTAGAAATGAAATTGCTGGGTCAAAGGGCAGGCAATATTTATTCTGCCCACTAATATATATTGCCAAATTGCTCCTACAAAAGATTACACTAAAATTGGACATATCCCACCAACACTAGTATAACATTTTTTAATCTTTGCCCATGTGATAGGTGTTTAATGTAATATTGCATTTTTTATGAACACAGACATGTTTTACTAGGAGAATTACAAAGATGGGTAAGATATGGCCTCTGCCATATCTTAAATGAAGGGAGATAGACACAAACAGGTAACAGGTACCATTATCATATTCATGATAAAGATAAATAAGCTTTCAGTTCATGGTGCTTCCTTTGACTCTGTGGCTATTGCTAACAGAAAAGGTCCAAAAGAATATTAGACAGTAGTCCAAATTAAAAAGCCATTTACTAAAACTCCAAGGAGTTGTGTAAAAGCTGAATATCACATCAGCGGCACTTCGATATCACTTTGTTGTTTCTCCTTCATCAATTCTTAAAGGAAAGAACAAAGCAGAAGCAGCTCAGAAAACCAGCTGCCCCCCAACCCCCAAAGCCAGCGAAGTGAATGAGGTGCAGGGCAGTCTATTACTGGAAGGATTTACTGACACTGGATCTGGACTTCCATTTTTCCTTCGCCTATTATTTCCAGTAAACAACAGTGAGCTGCAGCCATTTTCTTTCAGAAACAAAATGTCTTATTCCCAGGCAGATCTGCTTGTACGTAGTTAGGCTGCAGTTTCCATACCATCTTGGAAAATACAGATAAGAATCAAGAGAGATTATTTTTCTGCCCCATAATGGGTCAGATACAGATGAAATCAAAATGGATGGCAACACAAGTACTTTAAAAACCCACCCAACAAAGATGGACGAATATGCAATAAAGCAGATACAGCAAAATGTTAATTGTACCATCTAGGGGGTGAGTATATGGGTTTTCACTGTACAATTCTTTCAATTTTTCTGTATGAAAATTTTCATAATAAAGTCCTGGGAAAAATCCAGCAAGCGGCTTGAAAATAACGCTGTAAGGCCTTTCCCTCCATTTTACTCCTAGAATGAGACTATCTGATATTCTCTCCCTTTTGCTTTTTTATATCTACATTTCTTGCATCAGACTTGGAGCTCTCCAACTTTTTAATGAAGTGAAATGAATGACAATATACTCACAGACAGGTTACCAAGACAACGTGCAGTGGGTGAGAGAGGGTTGAGGGAAGGGCCCTAAGCTCTTGGAAGCTCACTACCTGTATAAGTCTGAGTAAGTGAATGTTTCAGAAATCTCATTTCTCAGTTTAAAAATTAGCATTCAGGGCTTCCCTGGTGGCGCAGTGGTTGAGAGTCTGCCTGCCAATGCAGGGGACATGGGTTCGTGCCCCAGTCTGGGAGGATCCCACATGCCGCGGAGCGGCTGGGCCCGTGAGCCATGGCTACTGGGCCTGCGCGTCTGGAGCCTGTGCTCCGCAACGGGAGAGGCCACAACAGTGAGAAGCCCGTGTACCGCAAAATAAATAAATAAATAAATAAATAAATAAACAAAGGACCTCTGAGAATCACATAAATATAAATAAATTAAAAAAAAAAAAAAATTAGCATTCAGACCCTCTAAACATTTGCCTCAGCCTACTTTTCTGCTTTATCTCATATTAATTCCTATTTAATATCTCATATTAATTCCTATTTTCCATATATTCATTGCAAAGAGCTGTGTAGGAAGGAGGGGGGCAAGGGATAAGGCACCAAAGCATGAAATGTCCATATGCTTCAAGTTAGGATATAACAAAAGGAATTTTAATTTCTAGGGTTGAAGCTTGAAACTTGATGCTGAAGGACACCGTATAACTGACTGACTGCAGGACCCTGGGGGAGGCCTTATAATCAGTCTCCTAGTTTGAAGTGTGTCCTGGCTGGCCCATCTGTAAAACAGGAAAAAGACTCGTCATAAGTAATAATGAATGAAGTAAATAAATGAGTTTCTGAGAGGCTAAAAGTTATCTCCGGTGAATGGAGAGGGGAATGAAACCATGACTGGTTGAGTAATACTCCAAAAAGGGTAGGCAATCTTTTTCTAGGGCCAGCCTTTGTGGGTCACCATGTCTCTGATGTGGCTACTCTGCTGTTGTAGGTCAAAGAGGCCACAGACAACACATCAACAAATAAGCATGGCTGTTTTCCAACAGAACTTTATTTGCAAAACCAGGCAGCCCATGGGCTGTATTTGCCCACCCCTGATCTAGAATGTGGAGTCCACATGGGAATACCATTTGGAGAATGACCTGAGGAGGAGTGAAAGGGGGATGAGTCTACAAATAGAAACCATTTAGCAAACATTAGACAGTGAGGATGAAGCTCCTGATCTGGCAGCTTTCACCCAGGTTCCGCCAAGGAAGAGACTGTCAGCAGTAGCAATAGTAGCAACATCTGTAAATACCAAGGATTGAAATCCAAACACAGAAATAGCATTATCTCATGAGAAACTCTTGAGAAGATATATACATAACTAGAAAGAAACAGCAAGTTTCTGACCACATGCATTTTGAAGAAAACAGTTGACAGTCCAGAGCCTGTGGAGATCACGTTAGCAGGCACACAATAAATGTTTGTTGATGAGTCATTCATTTATTCATCCAATAAACATTTACTGAGGCCTACTAATGTGCCAGGCTGGGCTCTGGAGATGAAGACACTGTCCCTGCCCTCAAGGAGCTCACAATCTAACTGATAACATAGGAAGAGAGACAGGCATATACACAGACAATTACAATACAACCTGATAAGTGCTGTAACACTTATCAGGTTGTATTATAATGGCCGATGTAAAATTTCTTTCCAGGGGGTGCTGCTCCAGGCTGCTGCTGGCTGTAACATCAAGAGAGGGGAGGAACAAATTGTCGAAACCAAAGGTTAAATGCTTTCAGGCTATTTCTAATATCCAGGCTCTCCCTAACTCCTGATCATAAATGCATTTGGGAACTAGACACTGGCATGACGTAAAATGGAACTCCCATCCTTAAGATAGGCACAGACCTCCAGTAAAGGACCTTCCCAATCACTTCCTCTACAACACAAGCTCTGTTGTTGTTGCTTTGTTTCATTTTGTTTTGTTTCCTTTTGCTTATTATACATCTGTCAACCTCCCCACCACACGCATAAGCCTAGTTTAACATCTGCAACTAGCAAATGCTGAAACATGGGAGCTTACAACTAACTGAATTAACCCAGTATAACTGGATAACAAAAAGCAGCAAGTAACAGCTCACTTGACACCTCTAAATCCAACAATCCCCCCTTCACTGACAAAATAAAAATTAGAATGTTACTAAATATTAAAGAGATAGTATATAGCTCATGGAGTGGGAATAATAATTTAGAAAGGTTTAACTAATAAATATAATTAAACAGATTCTCTGAACCACAAATAACAGACTCAGTTTCAGGAAACCAAAATAAGATACCTTATCCCCCCCCCAAAACCTTTGAGAATATATAATCTAAATCACCTCCATATTATAAATAAGAAAAATGAAACAGAGAGGTAACACACTCTTCCCACCACCTTCTCAAAATTCGGTGAGAGGTAGTAAGAGACTCCTTGAGGAGAGATTACTAGTGTTAACTGGTCATTTGGTTCAGATCATTTTATACAAAGATAGGATGGAATTTTTGTGTGTCACATACTGTTTCTTAATAGGGCCTGGTTTTTAATGGGTCTTCTGTCTCTGCAACAGCAAACTGAGCTGATGACATCAATAAATTGTTTCTGCTTACACTGAGATCCCTGTCTTGGGACCCAATGTCTCTGAGGCCACTATTTTGTATGCTTAACATACTATTTTCCCCTCAAGTCATTACACTGCTCTTATCTACCCTGTTCCATTCTGCCAATTGTCAGCCCACACGCACAATGTCTTCTCAGGTGCTGTGGTTTGTTCCTATTACCATTTTACATCTCCAAAGAGTTCCGTGTTATCTACAAATGTGAACATTCCACTATGTCCATATCCTCCCCCAGATCACTCATAAATAGTCAAAAGAACACCAGTTCCCGAATGGATGGGGGGAGGGGGACTACTGTTTTGTGCCTTGTCTACTTGGTTGCCATGTCTTATTAAGGACAAAATGTTGCCATGTCTTCTCCCCACACTCATGAGGGAGCATCACTGCTGTGCAGCAAACAGTGCTTTTCTTTTAGATGAAAAGAAATGGTTATCTATTTAAAGAACAAATAAATGTTATCTCAAAATGGCTACCAAGAATTTGACATGTATTCCATGCAGCAGTTGTCTTTGGAATCACAAACATTTCTTCATACTCAATGGCAACAAACATATACCAGGAGTGCATGTGCAACAAATGAGGTTTGTCATTTGCAACAAATGACAAGGGGTAATAGATTCTCACACAGAACACATAATATAGAGCTCTTACAAATAGAAAACATTCAGACCCAAGTCGAATAGTTCACAAAAGGAAATAGGAGCTAACAATTAACACTGAAGAGTCCAGCCTCGCCAATAATCAGAGAAATGTACCATAAATCAAAGATACCATTCTTTTACATATAAAGTAAGTAAAAAAAAATTTTATGTACCTAAATGACTGGGTACAAAAATTGACAACGTTTGGAACGCTACTTGGCAGGTCTTTACAATGTTCAAACTTTTTGATCAATAATGCTAATTCTGAACTCTGTTCTATAAAGAAATAACTCAAAATAGATAAACAATATAAACTAAATGAAAAGACATTAATTACATAATTTAAAATACTGAAAATCTTAAGCTACTTCCATACAACAAAATATCATGAAACCATTCAATGACAATCACAGAAATGTTTAACATGGAAAAATGCACATTATAAACACAAAACACCATATAAAATAGTACAAATATGTGATCACTGTAGAAAAATGCAGAAAGAATGAAAAAAAGTGAACACATTTATTAACACTGGTTATCTCTGGGTGGTGAAATTATGGCTCTTTTTCCCTCATACTTGATGGTTATCTTCAGATGAAGCTACAATGGGTATTTACCAAATTTCTACATTGAGGGAACTATTCAAACTTAATGGAAGAAAAATCACAAAACAGAAGATAGAGTGATTGGACCACAATTTCAAATTTCTACTAACCAAAAATTTAGAAACAAAAATTAAAAGGCAAACAATAACCTGTAGTACATATTTCTAACATTACAGAAATCTGAGTAAGAGCCTTTATTTACAAAACACATTCAAATAGATAACAATAATAAACGCTAAACTAAAAACTCCAACAGATAAATCAGTATAAGACATGAACTAACATCACATGGAAAAAATAAAACTGCTAAGAAACATATAGAGGAAAACAGAATCCAAACTTACAACCAAAGAAATGCAAAATTAAATATTGTTTTTTATCCATTAAAATAATTTTTTTAATAAATACTACTCAATGCTTGTGTGGGTAAAAATTGGTACAACCTTTTCAGGAAGAAACTTGGCAATACCTATTAAGTGTTAAAAATGTTCATACCCTTTGACACAGTAATTCCGCTTCAATGAATCTATCCCAACCAAATAATAAAAGAAATCCATGTATTCTCTGTCTTTTATTATAAGAAAGAAAAGCAGTACCCTCTCCTTTACTACTGAACCTTGGTATTAACACACCAAAATATTAAAAATGGGTAAGGAAAAAATCGCTACTGCGGTAAATGACTGGTTGTCTCAAAGCGTCAGACCAGATCTCAAATCAGGCAAAACAAGAAGGGTGTGTCCAGCCTGCCGCAGTCGGCCATTTTAAACCCTCTGCAGAACAAAAAGCACAGAAGACAAGGGTAGGTAAGGATGGCCACCCCACTAGGCTCCAAACCAATTCTTTACTTTCTGTCTTCAACATATGCAACCCTGTACAATGCACTGAGTAAAAATCAGGAAACAGGTCTCCTTTCTTAAACAGCATAGATAAGTTACAAATAAAATTTGAAAACATAAAAGAAGGGTCCTTTAAATTTGCCCCATGATTTTGGTGGATAAATATAATGTTTAAGAGCACAGGATTCCAAAGCCACAGCACCTGGATAAAAATCCAGTCTCAGTCATTCAAACGGATATAAAGCCTTGGATTTACTTTACCTGTGTCCCTCAAATTTCTCATTTGTAAAAGATGAATAACGGTACTGCTATTTCATAACTGTCCAGAGTACTAAATTAGTTAAGGCACGTGTAAAAGCATGTAGATCCAGTACTTAGCACACAGTTTAAGCTCCAAAGACTTTTAAGCATAATTATTACTATAGATAGGGAAACAGGCCCAAAGAAGGAAAATGACCGTATGAGATCACAGCTAGGATTACTGAAAAGATCTGTCTCAATTTTGAATCCTGTGCCCCTGCTTCTACATATCTAACTGCTAAATTACTAGTTTTAGCGATTAACAGTAGATCCTTACTGACAGCCCTCTAAGAGCCATGACAGTGCTGCTGCCTAAAAAATATATATATATATAGTCCCCCTAGACGAAACCGTGCTCAAAGTTCTACAGAAAAAAATAATTTAGAAGAAAGGGTGTGAACCCAGGTCACCTTCATACCACTATTATCATTTGCCTAAATCCTAGGTTTAAAGCAAAGTGGAACAAGCACTTGGAAACAGCCAAATCCTCACCCCTACAACCTCAAGGGGAGAAAACCAAGGGCTTCTGACCATCAGTAGGTTCTCACAGTATTGCAACTGCTGGGTTCTGCTACTCTGATGGAATGAGAGAATGTGTCCAGAGCCAAGGACACCGGTCCACGATCTGCAAGTCCGACAGAGAGCCCTCCAGAGGCGTATTGCCCGAATGTGGCCTTGTCTCCAAGTGCTCCCGTTTTACACATTTCTTACACACAGCCTGCTGCCGTAACCTTTTGTAAAGTCATCGCCTCCGCATTTTTAAACCCACATTATCTATAGGCCAGAGAGGGGCTAAGATCCTGGGTTATTATCTGGTGGATCTGGCCACAGCCTAAGACAACTCCAACTCAGGCTAACCCCCCTCACCCAACTAGAAAGGTCGATCTGCTCCTCTGCAGGCCCTCCTAGCCCAAGATGGCCAAGCAAAAAGACAACTTACCTCCCCCCTCGCCATTTTGCAATCTTAATTACACGTACTCTACGCGCCTCCCCTCCCCGTCATTCCGTTTGAAATACGCATGCGCACCTCTCCCCGCCTCCCGTTAAAGCCATCACAAAGTCGTCTCGAATGCGCATGCGCACCTTCACTCTTCCCTTCCGCGCCTATCAACTACCAGCAATTTTGCTTTCCTAGATACGCATTCGACCCACCCCCCTGCCCCAAGCCTTGCGCGTGCGTACCTCCCGCTCTCCCCAATGGACGCCCCCCCACCCACAGACATCAGACCTCAAACACAGTGGACCCTCCGCGGATACGGAGGACTGACTATACTATGCCGTTCTATATAGGAGCCTTGAGCATCCGCGGATTTTGGTATCCGCGGGGGTCCTGCAACCAATCCTCCGCGGTTACCAAAGGACGACTGCATATCTGCACGCTACCGCGCCGCGCATCCCCACACTCTCAAATACACGTGCGCACCGCGTCTGTCCTCCCACCTCAGTTTTTTATATAAAAGAGCCTGATGATATCTGGATGTGTTTCTCGCTATAGTTGTGCCCCAGTGCTCAATCAAGGAGAGCCATTACCAGCCTTCCCTAATGGGGGTAGGTGATAAACTAGGAAGTGGAATACGGGAAAGACGTCATTGCTTGCAGAGCAGATGCCAGATCTAGATAGAATCCGCCCCGACCCTCAGGGAGGGGCTTAGAGTACCCTCGGATTCCGTAATAAGAGCCACCACCCTGAACAAAGGCAAAGAAAGCTCTCATAATCTCCTAGTCCTACAACCACGACCTTTAAATACACCTTCTACTGCATATGAGGAACTCCAAAAAAAATTTTAAAGCAAGGAACGTTATGGAAAATGCCGACGCCCAGGTGCCTCAACCCTGATTAATGGAAAGAAGTCTGTATTACTTTCACGATGGGAAGTAAATGCTCAACATCCTTTTGTAGGTCTGAGGCGCGTACTGTCCCCCATTTTTTCCTCTCGTGAACCGGGAGAACACACAAATTAAGGATCCCCCAGGGCCGAGTTCCCTCCGCCGCCCTCCATGTTCTTCCCCTATGTCGTTCCTTTACCTCCTGGATGTATCGAAGGTCATAGCATGAATTCTTAGCGCCGGCCGTCCCAAGACAGGGTGAAGGGAGAGGCGGCACAGAGTTCGCGGCGCCAGGGTGGCAAGAGCAGGCCAAGGTGGCAGTGGACAGCAGGCAGAGGACCAGCCGTACCTCCAGCCGCAGCGCAGATGCCCAGACAGCGCCGATGCCCAGATAGCGCCGCCTCTACAGGATCGCTGCAGTGTGCTTCAGGCGCATGCGCAGAGCCCGCCCTCTTCTCCCCACCCCTCCACCCAGCCGCAGCTTTTCTTGAGGCTGACCCTCCGGTGTTCCCCCTCGCCCAGGTCCCTGGCCCATCCTGCTTCTTCAACCTTTCTTCCTCTTGGTTACACCCGTTTTCACCACCATCCTTCCCTCAGCCCATCTTCCTTCGTCAATCCCTCTTCTGTTCTTAGCCCACCATTTCATTGCCAGTTGGCTGCCTTTATTCGCTCTGTTATCCGTGTATTCTTGGCCTTGCCTGGTCTGCAGCCCTATTGGGCCTCTTACTCCTCCCCTTGTGTGTCTGATGTTGCAAGTTGTAAAAGATACGGCAAAAGATGCTGTTTAAAAGATATTGTATCCACACAATCTTCTCCAAAGGAGCTCTCAAGCTGAGCCCAACTAGCTAATGTTGGGCAAACGACGCCTGATTAGTGATGAACCCACAGAGGAGACCCAGAGGCAGGGGACCAAAAGACCCTATGCACAGAGCAAAAAGGGAAAAGGTGTTCAATCAGTTTGGGGATAAGAAGGAGTATGCAACACCTTTTTCTTTCTCTTCACAACCCTGGTATTGTCTGAACATTAAAAATACTGTTCAGTGTCCTTTGGTGCTAGATGCAAGGCTTGTTCCTGTCTTCTGTGAGAAATTCACAAATTAATTTTAAGAGAAGTGGCATCATTTATTCAACAGCCTCTGAAATAGATTCCTTTTCGGATGTGAGGAGGAGAGAATACAAAATAACATTTTGTTTCTCATTATGATGTTTTACTTTGGTGGCTGGTTCTTCTTGCTTTCTAAGAAAGCCAGTTTGGAAATACCAAAAACTAAGAACCCACAATTCTATAAATTCTGAGACCCATAAAATGTGTACAACATCATCCTCTCTAATTGTTTGGAATGTCATATTAACATTATTTGGAGACATAACGGAAGATTCTTTTTTGCCTAATATGCACAAAAAGGTTATATACAACAATGTGCAATATGCAGAAAGAAAAAAAGAGAAAAATAAAAATGCTTGAAGTTATAGTAGTATAAAAAACCTCACTCCTAAATTAAAAGAATCATTTATTATTGCACAAAAGTTAAAAGGGAATTTTGGGAATTCCCTGACAGTCCAGTGGTTAGGACTCTGCACTTCCACTGCAGGGGGCATGGTTTCTGTCCCTGGTTGGGGAACTAAGATCTCACAAGCTGCCACAGCGTGGCCAAATAATAATAATAATAAAAGGGAATTTTGCCCACAATTCTACAGCACTATTACAAATGTTTTTATTTCTTTGTGTACTTTTTTTTGTTATAACGGTTCTCTTGAGATATAATTCACATGTCATACAATTCACCAGCTTAACGTGTACAGTGCAATGGATTTTAGTATATTCACAGCTGTATGGACATCACCACAATTTTAGAATTTCTCATCACATCCAAATGAAACCTCATGTCCATTATCATATCTTTGTGTTCTTTCAATTTTTGCTTAAATATGTAATGTTTTAACATTGACATTTTAATAGACATAGTGTTGTTTTAAATATTTTGACATGGTCCTAATTATCATCTTTATCATTTTAACAAATGGACATTCCATTTTTTAAAGTATTCTAAAATTGAGGTCAGCACATAATAATAATTGCAGATGCAGTTACTTGCTCTTTCCACTTCTCTTCCCTTTGACAAAACTTCCCTAATCTACTATGTCCAATCTGAAGAGAAATTCAAGAAAGAGGCACAGCTTGTAAATCTTGAATGCTATAAAATACTTTGGGTCGGGCTTCCCTGGTGGCGCAGTGGTTGAGAGTCCGCCTGCCGATGCAGGGGACACGGGTTCGTGCCCCGGTCCGGGAAGATCCCACATGCCCGGAGTAACTAGGCCTGTGAGCCATGGCCGCTAAGCCTGCGCGTCCGGAGCCTGTGCTCCGCAACGGGAGGGGCCCCCGCAGTGAGAGGCCCGCGTATCGCAAAAAAAAAAACAAAAAAAAAAACAGGCACAGACCTACTAGAGAATGGACTTGAGGATATGGGGAGGGGAAGGGTAAGCTGTGACAAAGTGAGAGAGTGACATGGGCATATATACACTACCAAACGTAAAATAGCTAGTGGGAAGCAGCCGCATAGCACAGGGAGATCAGCTCGGTGCTTTGTGACCGCCTGGAGGGGTGGGATAGGGAGGGTGGGAGGGAGACGCAAAAGGGAAGAGATATGGGAACATATGTATATGTATAACTGATTCACTTTGTTATAAAGCAGAAACTAGCACGCCACTGTAAAGCAATTATACTCCAATAAAGATGTGAAAAAAAAAGAGGAAAGGGCCTCCCTGGTGGCGCAGTGGTTGAGAGTCCGCCTGCCGATGCAGGGGATACGGGTTCGTGCCCCGGTCTGGGAGGATCCCATATGCCGCGGAGCGGCTGGGCCCGTGAGCCATGGCCGCTGGGCCTGCGCGTCCGGAGCCTGTGCTCCGCAACGGGAGAGGCCACAACAGTGAGAGGCCCGCATACCGCAAAAAGAAAAAAAAAAAAAAAAAAAAAAAAAAAAAAAAAGAGGAAAGAGGTGGTGATGTTTTAGGGAGCACATCTGAGTATTTAATCTGTTCTTAGAACAGATGAATGTAACACCAGTTCAGTGGATCTGACTTAGAATTCTGGCAATGGGGTTTATTGGCTGTGTGGCTTTTGGCAGGCTATGTAATGTCTCTGAACCTCAGTTTTCTTATTTGTAAAATGAAAATAACCACTTCTCAAAATTATTGTGAGAATTGAAGACATGAGTGTGTGTGAATATACTCACAACACACACACACACACATTATCATATGATATGATAACATGACAATATATATTAACAATGAATAGGAAAGCTCTTACCATAGTATCTGGCCAATAATTGGTGCTTACTTAAATAGTTGCTCTTAAAATTATTATTATAAAAGATAACATTATAAATAAATGAGTTATTAAACCTAAAAAAAGTCATAGCATAAGCATAAGCATTATTTATAGTTATCAATCAAACTAGGAGTAAAAATCATTTAGTGAATTGAAAGATTAATTTAATGGGTCACTACCAGCATTTTTTACACATATCCTCTATTGTGATGTAAAATGCATTTCTTCCTTCATGTCTCAATTAAACCTTTTTGAAAACCAATGCTTTAAACTATGGGCATGTATTACTTTAATATAGCTATAAATCTAAACAGGGGTTTAAATATGATAGTTAATATGGCTAATTTAATAAACATATATCAAATTTTAAAATGCAGAGAGAATTTTTGCCATTTGAAACCATTTATGCTGCATCATTTAATTGTTTAGGAATAAAACTCATCCCACTACTCTATATGTGGCAACTGCTCATCCTCTTTGGCTATAACTTTTATTAATTTTTGAAACCATTTTTCTTTGTGGTTGCATTTATGAAACCAGTTGCACATTCCAATCAAGTCATATTGAAAATAAAAGGCAATTGCTACATTCATTATTCTCACGTCTATGTTTAACCAAATACATTTGTACTGGCTTCCTGAAAAAAATTCACATGCAAAACATATAGCTAGCTAGTAACTTAAAGAAAAATATTTATTGTGGATTTTTTAAATTACACAACCTAAAGTCATTTCAAAAAGTGTAAAATACACAGAAGGAAAATAAGGAGAAAAAAGTCCTGTTCAATTTTATAGTCCCAAAATAGCTACAGTTGGATATTTTAGTGTCTAGTTTTCCATACACATTTCTATATCTATATAAGTGGACGTGTCCATAAATCCTTATGAGCTTTATATAATAAATAATTTAGAAAACAGGAAATCTGTCCAATATTTAAATTAAGATTTTGTAATTTATTTTCCAAAGAACATCATATTCTTTATACTGAGTGCTTCAATTATGTTGTTTTACAACTTAAACGGTGGTGATTATGTTGAAAACTAAGATTCCTGAAATAAAACAGGCTAAATTGTGAGTAAATCTCCCTGTGGCATTTTACAGATTTTTTTCTATCTTATGTATCTCATATCTTTATGGATGCTTGTATTTTATTTTTAACACCCCCCCAAATGGGTTACCCTAATTTGTTATAATTTCTTTCATTTACTGGATTAGATACATCTCACACATATCTTTCTTATGTCCAAAGTGCATATATAAAAACTGGTCATCGGGCTTCCCTGGTGGCGCAGTGGTTGAGAGTCCGCCTGCCGATGCAGGGAACACAGGTTCGTGCCCCGGTCCGGGGGGATCCCACATGCCGCGGAGCAGCTGGGCCCGTGAGCCATGGCCGCTGAGCCTGCGCGTCCGGAGCCTGTGCTCCGCAACGGGAGGGGTCACAGCAGTGAGAGGCCCGCGTACCGCAAAAAAAACAAAACAAAACAAAAAAAACTGGTCATCTACTAGACCACAAAGAAGGCCTAAGCCTTAATTATAAGAAATCCTACAAGGCACATTTTCTGAACAAGAACGGATTCAAACTCAAACCTAAAGACCCAAGAAGTGTTTATTTAACGCACGAAAACAAAAATAAACAAACAACGGAAAACGCCCCTGAGACGGGCTTTGGGCTTCAAGGACAGGAGGAAAGTCAGGCGGGAAGGAGCTGACTGCTAGAACGCCTGTGACACAAGAATGGGGTCGTGCGCAAACCCTGTGTGACGTCGCTGAGTCCTCTCGAGAAAAACAGCCACTTCTGTCTAAACCTCTGTAAGGGGAGTTTTGTCGGGGTTTCCGGGGCAGCAGTGGGACCGCTCACCTGAAGATCTCACTGCAGCCATGAACAGTAAGGAATGCTTCAAGTGTGGACACTCTGGCCCTAAAGGAGGAGGAGCTCGAGGGCACGGAGCTAGAGGTGGTGGCCAAGGTGCTCAGTGCAGTTCTACCACCCTACCTGTCATCTGTTACCGCTGCAGTCAGCCTGGTCATCATGCTAAGAACTGTAACCTTCTTGATGACATCTGCTACAACTGTGGGACAAGTGGCCACATCGCCAAAGACTGTGTTAAGCCTAAGTGAGAGAGACAGCAGTGCTGTTACACCTGTGGCAGACTGGGGCATCTGGCCCGTGATTGTGACCATCAGCAGGGGCAGAAGTGCTACTCTTGTGGCGAATATAGCCACATTCAGAAACACTGCACCCGAGTCAAGTGCTACCGTTGTGGCAAGACCAGCCACATGGCCATCAACTGCCATCAACTACAGCAAAAGGAGCGAGGTCAACTGCTACCACTGGGCAAACCTGGACATCTAGCCCGGGAATGCCCCATTGAGGCTACTGCTTAACTTTTCCCTTTGTTCCCCCCACCCCTACTCCTTTTGCTGCGTGATAATTGTGTTATTTTCTCTGAAACCTCTTCTCTGACCAAAGGCTGATAGACTGAGCCTACTCTCAGGCCAGTGAGCTTTAATTACAAAGGTAAAAGAGGAAAGGGCTGGGGAAAAAATCTCAGAAAAAGTTATTCACTTGTAGATGTCTTACAATTAATGTGTTTCTGCACCACTGATAACTCTGGTCATTGAACATCCTGAGCATTAGGCAGTTTCTAGATTCTTTGGAGGCATTTTGATTTAACATTTAATTAAGAGCTACTGTGTGCCAGCCACTGCCAGAAAAGCTGGAGAAATATCTGTAAACAAATCAGACCAAGTTTGCAAACACAAGCCTAGAATCTATTAAGAAGTAAAATAGTGTGTCAGATAAAGATAAATTGCTATAGGGAAAATTAAGAACACCAGGTAAAAGGATAGAGAATGTGTGTGCGGGGGACCTATGTTTCTGTCTTAGATACACAAGGCACCCTGAGGAGGCGACATCTCCTCAGAGGTTCATTGCACAAATAAAGATGATTCTAAAACTGTCTGTGATTTTGCCAAAGTAACTTTATTATATATCGATTGCTTTGATTTATTTGACCTCATTACCTCTTAAATAACATTGAAAGACATCTCTCTCTGGTCTTACAGAGAGTGTATAGTTTATGAAAATAAAACAGAAAAATATGTATAACGTGTATAAGTAGCTTTGAGAGAGAGTAATGAGAAAACATCCAAACAAAAAAACCTTAGCAGCAAATTGTGGACATAAAGATATTGGTGATAAAGTTTGGACTTAGATATTTTTAAAAATCTAAGAAAACATGTATAAACATTAAGGTTAAACATAGATAGGGGCTTTTGTAATTTCAAAAACACACATTTTCACAGGTATAAAAATTATATTTATGTTTAGGAATTTCCAAAAAATGTGTTTTCCCAGATATGAATACATTCAATTTCATATGCTGCGACCCATTTTAAAAAATCAGATCTGAAAAACAACTGAAGTTCTCTAAAATAGAAAAGGCAATTTAAATTCTAAATTCTAAATAAAACCTGGGATGGGGAGAGGTAACTGTTGTGTCAAGAAAAAATTGAAGTTGTAATGAAAAGTGATTTACAAAATAACAGTAATGACAATACTACATATCAAACCTAGGATGTGATAGAATTTATAGCAGAAAAGATAGTGTAGAGGGTATAGTTTTTGATCCATAAACTCAAACCCGGTAAAAGAAATGTAACTGGTTTTATAACTGAAGACGCATTCTTTTATGAACCTCCATAAGACTTGATGTGTGACCCTTCATCCCCATCTGAGAGACCCTTTCAATTCAGCTGAGTTTCAACTTCTGTGACCCTCTTGGGCTCCTAGAAATTGATTCTGTCACTCTGTGCTATCTCAACAAGATAAACTCAGTCACACTCCCAGCCCCTAAACGGGGCAATCTCAGTCCAGTCTGCCAAGACACAGCTGGAAACTGCTATATCACACTGAGCCAAACAAATTCTTGAGTCTCATCATAGTGCTGAACTCTGTTTAGGAAAGGAGGACCACAGGAATCTGCTTTTGAATCCCCCCAAACCATCTGGCATTTCATTTCCCATGCCCTCAGGAGTTTGGCCCAGAGTCGGAGGGGGAAAAGAGGCTATGTCCCTTTATTAAGGACACACACAGCATTGAAGTCCTCTTTACAGTCCCTTTCGGCATTTTTTCTAGTCTAAAGGAAAGGAAGTCTTATTTGACGCACCTGTACCCTGTGCCAGAGGTTACAAAATGGTAGCTCTCTTACTGGATAAGGTCCACAATATGTTTAGTTTGACCTGAACATTGTTTAACAACATTCATTAATTAGATGCCAACATTTAAAAATTGGAACATTTCCAATGGAAATTCCTTTTCTTCTTTCTGGAATAAAACGAAAGATCAGGAAACAATAGGCACCAATTTCTGTGTGGAAAATTTCAGCTGGAGGTGAGTAGTACTTTCTCCCTACAGACAAGTCACAAGTTCCCTCTTTAACTTAAAAGAAAATGAGAGGGGCTTCCCTGGTGGCGCAGTGGTTGAGAGTCCGCCTGCCGATGCAGGGGACACGGGTTCGTGCCCCGGTTCGGGAGGATCCCACATGCCGCGGAGCAGCTGGGCCAGTGAGCCATGGCCAATGAGCCTGCGCGTCCGGAGCCTGTGCTCCGCAACGGGAGAGGCCACAACAGTGAGAGGCCCGCATAACGCAACAAAAAAGAAAATGAGGCGGGAATTTAAACATTTTACTACAAAAAAATCAACTAGGGCTTCCCTGGTGGCACAGTGGTTGAGAATCCGCCTGCCAATGCAGGGGACACGGGTTCGAGCCCTGGTCCGGGAGGATCCCACATGCCGCGGAGCGGCTAAGCCCGCGCGCCACAACTGCTGAGCCTGCACTCTAGAGCCCGTGAGCCACAGCTGCTGAGCCTGCGTGCCACAGCTGCTGAGGCCCATGCGCCTAGAGCCCGTGCTCCGCAACAGGAGAAGCCACTGCAATGGGAAGCCCGCACGCCACAACGAAGAGTAGCCCCTGCTCACTGCAACTAGAAAAAGCCCACATGCAGCAATGAAGACCTAATGCAGCCAAAAATAAATAAATTAAATAAATATATTTTTTAAAAATCAACTAAACACAAAAGAAGACAGTAATGCAGGGAAATGAGGGAGAAAGCTATAAGGCATACAGAAAACAGATTGCAAAATAACAGAAGTCCTTCCTTATCAGTAATTACTTCAACTGTAAATGGATTAGACTCTCCAATGAAAAGACAGATATTGAAAGAATAGATAAAAACACATGATCCAGCTGTATACTGTCTATAAGAGACTCATTTTAGGTCCAAAAACACAAATACATTGAAAGTGAAACGATGGGGAAAAAAATTCCACGCAAATTGTAACCAAAAGAGAGCAGAGGTGGCTATACTAATATCAGCCCAAACAGACTTTAAATCAAAAAAGTTTACGAGAGTCTAAGAAGGGCATTATGTATTAATAAAAGGTTCAATAGTTATACCTGTTGGCCAGGATATGGAGAGATGAGAACCCCATACACTGCTATCGGAAGCAGAAAATTTGTATAACATTTCTGGAAGGCAATTTGGCATTATAGATTAAAAAATCTTTAGAAAGTCCCTATCCTTTGAAATGGAAATTAAACTTCTAGAAATTTAAGAGACTGATCACGGATATATACTCAAATATATATTAAAAATAGTGTTCACCTCAACATTATTTATTGCAGTGATACATAAGAAACATTTATCTTCAAAGGGTAGGGAATTTAAAATATGACACATGTATAAGATAAAATACCTTGCTGCCACTAAAAATCATATTATAGCAGAATGTTTATCAACACAGAGAAATGATCAGGCTACCAAATAATACATCCAGTGTAACATAGGTAGTTCTTCCTATTATAAAAGCTCTGAGTACATTGTACTTTCTAAAACAAGAGTAAACACCAAAAATAAATTTAAAAATTTAAACTCTCTAGATATTTTAAAATTTATAAATCATTTACTAAATAACTGTAGGTTCCAAAAGGTAATTACAATTACAATTGCCAGCAATTTAGAAGATGGAAACAAAATTTATGGACTCCAGTCAAAAATAGTATTCAGAAGCCAAATATTTTATTACATTATAATTCAGGAAGATTTTTTTTTAAACTTAGACAAAGCTGCAGAAATTAGAGAAATGAAAAAAAAGATTAAAACCAAAAAGTTCAAAAAACAAGTGAATTAGACAAAACAATTGATAAACAAAAAAAATCAGCGTCTTTGAACAAAATAAATATATTTAAAATAGAAAAGCCTGAGGCACGTGTACTTTTTTAAAGGGAAGGAATGCATAACTATACAAATTAAGAATGTGAAAAGGTATTTAGGGGAAAAAAGCCAGAGCCAGAGAGGTAGTTTATCATAATTGTAAAAGAGCGTAGACTTTGGAATTATACAGACCTGAATTAAGTCCTTGCTCTACTCTGTGACCTTAGGCAAGTCTCAATCCCTGTGAGACTATATTCTTATCTGTAAAATAAATAACACCTCAAAGGGTCATGTTAAGAGTTACTTGAGGGCTTCCCTGGTGGCGCAGTTGTTGAGAGTCTGCCTACCGATGCAGGGGACATGGGTTCGTGCCCCAGTCTGGGAGGATCCCACATGCCGCAGAGCGGCTGGGCCCGTGAGCCATGGCCGCTGAGCCTGCGCGTCCGGAGCCTGTGTCCCGCAACGGGAGAGGCCACAACAGTGAGAGGCCCGTGTAATGCAAAAAAAAAAAAAAAAAAAAGAGTTACTTGAGATTTTATATGTCAAATGCTTGGCACAATGTCTGGTACATGGTAAAAATTCAACACACAAAAGCTACTATTATATGTAGCAGACTGCTTTTAAAATTATAAGAGAGCAGTGATTATAATTTTACTCTTAATACACTTTAATATCAATGAATATACATTACTAAAAATGGCAAATTATGCAAATAGTGTGAGTATTACTACTAAGTTGATTATTGCCTCTATTAAAATGATATAGCTCAGATGGTTTTAGGGTTATTTCATAAGAAAAAATAATTACCAGCAAATTATTGACTATTCCAGAGCATAAGAGAGACAGTACACTAATTTTCTATAAAGCTAGTATATCTATAAAGCTAGCATAGAAAATTTTAGCAAATGCTAGTAGAAAAATTTTTTAAACTCTGCAGACTAACCTTATTTATGAATACTAGTACAAAAATCCTAAATAAAATTACTAGAGTACAAGTTAGAAATTTCTTAGTTATAAGTGGCATACAATTCTATAATACCAAAACCTGGCTTAAGCAGAAGGGGGATTCAGGGTTGCAAGTAATGAAGTAGGGGTAGGTGAGGCTTCAGGCATGACTAAAAACAGAAATTCAAACTGTCAGGATCAGTTTCTCTGTTTCTCCATCTCTCAGTTATACTTCTGCATTGAGTAAAAGCTGAATAGGTAATTCAAACCAAGCTGTTTACTATAAACAACTTTAAAAGCTGGTCAAAATATAAAGCACCATCACTGTAAAAGTATCACAGAGCTAACAAGATAGTGAGGAACTGCTGGAATGAAATTCTGGGAAAAGACAGGAATCCTGAAAAGTGGAGGTGGACCTATCAATTAGGTTTACCTCTGTTATGCTTACATTTGCCAAAGCAAAGAGGTACCTAAGATGCTGGACTGTGCCTTTTGAGGTTGGGGGACAAACAGGACGAATGTTGGAGTTCAGGGCACACTGAGAATGAGAACTCTGGTAAACTATAGCCCATTTGTTTTGCCAGGAAGGCAGAAACCACTTCACGTATTTACAGCAGGAGGAACATATTGCAGGGAACTGGCACACTGGTGACGGAAGATCTGAAATCCAAATGGGATACCATAGATTAATAAGAGCAAGATGCCACAATCTTTTCTGGGTTGGAGATACAGAAGTAAGAGGCAATGTCACTGGGGCTCAGGGGTCACCTAGTGGAAGCTAGAACTGTAGCAGGCCTGTCCAGTTGGAGCCACAGAGAAAATGGAGCCACTGCCGGAGCAGCTGCCAAAAGCAGAGAGAAATGCCCTGGCCTCTTTCTTCCTCCCAACCATGGAGGCTTTTCTCCAAGAGGCTGGGAGCCAGGGAAGGTAGAAGAAAAGTTTTGAAGGCAAACATGGCCAGGAGAGCACAGACCCCAAAAGCTGCACCCCAGGGATGAGAATGAACCACAACTAAAGCATCCCCTTCCATTATAGCTTATTAAACTACTGTTCCATTTTAAATGCAGATGACTCAAGGCATCATGTCACTATGTTCATAGCAGAATACAAGTTAGAACATATGGAACTATGTTAGAAGACGTAGCTTTGTGATTGATAAGATGACTGGCCCAGTATCACACATTTTCCCCACCTTTGCTCCTGACTGCATATTCATAGAGCCGTGTATTTACCATGTTGCATCTTAGATATCCATAGAAAAAAATTCTCAGGGTTTTTTAAAGTTGCAATAAAAAACACACAACATAGGGACTTCCCTGATGGTGCAGTGGTTAAGAATCCGCCTGCCAATGCAGGGGATATGGGTTCGATCACTGGTTCGGGAAGATCCCACATGCTGCGGAGCAACGAAGTCTGTGCGCCACAACTACTGAGCCTGCACTTTAGAGCCCACGAGCCACAGCTACTGAGGCGGCATGCTGCAACTACTGAGCCCGTGTGTTGCAACTACTGAAGCCTGTGTGCCTAGAGCCCGAGCACCACACAAGAGAAGCCACTGCAATGAGAAGCCCACGCACTGCAACGAAGTGTAGCCCCCACTCGCCACAACTAGAGAAAGCCCGCGCACAGGAACACAGACCCAACGCAGCCAAAAATAAATAAAATTTAAAAAAAACACACAACATAAAATTTACCATCTTAACCATTTTAACGGTATATTTTAACTGTATAGTTCAGTAATGTTAAGTATATTCACTTTGTTGTACAACAGATCTTCAGAACTTTTTCATCTTACAAAATTGAAACTCCATACCCCTTAAACAAGAACTTTCAATTTCCCCCTCCCCTCAGTCCCTAGTGACCACCATTTTACTTTGTTTCTGTGAATTCTCCAGAGATTTTATGTGTGCACACGTGTGCACACACATAAATGCAGACATTAAATCAAATATGATAAGATGTTAACATTTGTTGAATCCACATGGTGTAAATACAGAGTACATTGTACTATTTTTTTCAACTTTCTTCTGTGAAATTTTTCATAATAAAACAATAAATAAAAAGTTATTAAATGATTAGGCAAAACAGAAATAGTAAATAAAAATAGACATTTTCAGGCAAACAAAAACTGAAAGATTGTTCTGGAAGAGGGAAAATGATACCAGATTATAGGTCAACTATACAGGAAGTAATGAAGAGCAGTGTAAATGATGTATGGTGTTGTGGAAATAATAATGTCACTGTTACTAGAGATGAGCATAATGTATTATTTGAGGGTAGAAATGACCCAGTTTTTAATTCAATGAATGCCTAAGATGAAGAAAGTTCTCTACATAAGCTGGTGATGAAAAATCTTTGTGCCCTAAAGGTTGTGATTGCCCAGGCTTTTAGGATGAAGATGAAAACTTTTCAATGCCAAAATAAAAGTAAAAGTATCATATGGCAGCTCCTCAAAAAATTAAAAATATTGCCATATGATCCAGCAATTCCACTTTTGGGTATATATCTAAAAGAATTGAAAGTACGGTCCTGAAGACATATTTGCACATAGCATATATAATTCATAGCTGGGTTATTCACATTAGCCAAGAGGTAGAAGCAACCAAAGTGTCCATTGGCAGATGAATGGATAAACAAAATGTGGCATATACATGCTATGAAATATTATTCAGCCATAAAAAGGAAGGAAATTCTGATACTATAACATGAATGAACCTTAAAGATATTATGCTCAGTAAATACGCCAGACACGGAAGGACAAATATTGTATGATTCCACAGTATGAAAAGGCAACCTACAGAATGGGAGAAAATATTTGTAAACTGTATATCTGATAAGGGGTACTTATACAATTAATTCAATAGCAAAAAGAATAACCTGATTAAAAAATGGGCAAAAGACTTGAATAGACATTTTTCCAAAGAAGATATAAAAATGGCTAACAGGGCTTCCCTGGTGGCGCAGTGGTTGAGAGTCCGCCTGCGGATGCAGGGGACGCGGGTTCGTGCCCCGGTCCGGGAAGATCCCACGTGCCGAGGAGCGGCTGGGCCCGTGAGCCATGGCCGCTGAGCCTGCGCGTCCGGAGCCTGTGCTCCGCAATGGGAGAGGCCACAACAGTGAGAGGCCCGCGTACTGAAAAAAAAAAAAAAATGGCTAACAAGTATATGAAAAGGTGCTCAACATCACTAATCATCAGGGAAATGCAAATCAAAACCACAGTGAGGGGCTTCCCTGGTGGCTCAGTGGTTGGGAGTCCGCCTGCCAGTGCAGGGGACATGGGTTCATGCCCCGGTCCAGGACGATCCCACATGATGCAAAGCGGCTGGGCCTGTGAGCCATGGCCGCTGAGCCTGCGCATCCAGAGCCTGTGCTCCACGATGGGAGAGGCCACAGTGGTGAGAGGCCCGCGTACTGCAACAACAACAAAAAAAACACAGTGAGATATCACCTCACATCTGTTAGAATGTCCAATATAAAAAAGACAAAAGAAAACAAGTGTTGGTGAGAGAATGGAACCCTTGTACACTGTTGGAAATGTAAATTGGTACAGCCATTATAGATACACTGTGGAGTTTTCTTAAAAAATTAAAAATAGAACTACTATATGATCCAGAAATCCCACTTCTGGATATATATCCAAGGGAAATAAAAACAAGATCTCAAAGAGATATCTGCACCCCCATGACCATTGCAGCATTATTCACAATAGCCAATTTATGGAAACAACCTAAGTGTTATGATATCTATATATAAAATGGAATATTATTCAGCCATGAAAAAGAAGGAAATCCTGCTGTTTGGGTCAACAAGGATGAACCTGGAAGGCATTATGCTAAGTGAGAAAAGCCAGATAGAGAAAGACAAATACTAGATGGTATCACCCATATGCGAAATCTAAAAAAAAGAAAAGAAAAGCTGAGCTAATAGAAATAGAGAGTAGAATATCTGTTACCAGGGGCTAGGAGGTGGGGGATAGGGGAAGATGTTGGACAAAGTGTACAAACATTTGATCATAAGATGGGTAAGTTCTGAGGATCTAACATACAGCATGGTAACTATAGTTAATACTACTGCATTGTATACTTGAATTTGCTAAGAGAGTAGATCTTAAGCCTTCTTACACACAAAAAAGGTAACTGTGAGGCGATGTGTTAATAACTTGATTGTGGTAATCATTTCACAATGTGTGTATATATTTAATCACCAAGTTGTATACTTTAAATATATATAATTTTATTTGTCCATTATACCTCAATAAAGCCAGGAAAAATGGTTAAGATAGTAAATATTATTTTGTATGCATACTACCACACTTAAAAATAAATAATAATAATAAAAGTAATACCTCTAGTTGTATCTCTAGTAGTGAGTAAATACTGATTTGTTATTATTACTTAAACTATACATATTAAAAATATGTTGTATGTATGATATACTTCATAACAATTTTCAGAAAACTAATAATTTATAAAGATGCCAATTTTCCCTAATTTATAAATTTAACAGGATCCCAACAAATATAACTACATGGTTTCTTTATTTGATTGTTTTTTGAAGTAGACAACTTGATTCCTTAGTTCATATGGGAAAATATACATGTAAAAAGTCATAGAAAATCTCTGAAAAAGAAAAGCAACTAGGAGGAAATTTTTTTTTTTTTTTTTTTGCATTACGCAGGCCTGTCACTGTTGTGGCCCCTCCCGCTGCGGAACACAGGCTCCGGATGCGCAGGCTCAGCGGCCATGGCTCACGGGCCCAGCCACTCTGAGGCATGTGGGATCTTCCCAAACCGGGGCACGAACCCGTGTCCCCTGCATCGGCAGGCGGACTCTCAACCACTGCGCCACCAGGGAAGCCCTAGGAGGAAATTTTTGCTCAGTGTTTTTAATGTTAAATGGTTTTGGACTTTGTCAAATGGTTTTACGCATCAATTGAGATAATCATGTGGTTTATTCCCCTTTAATTATCTTAATATAAATTATATTAATTTGTCTTTTTGTGTTGAACCACTCTTGCATTTCTGAGATATTTCCTACTTGGTCATAGGTATAATCATTTTAATACACTACTGGATTAGTTTGCTGTTATTTTGCTGAGGATTTTTGTATCTATATTTGTATGGGATGTTGATTTGTTGTTTTTTTTCTTGTGATATTTTTGTCTGGCTTTAGTATTGGGATAATGCTAGCCTCATAGAATGAGTTCCAAAATGTTCCTTCCTCTTCTATTTTTGGAAAGATTTGAAAAGGATTGGAGTTAATTCTGCTTTAAATGTTTGGTAGGATTCACTAGTGCAGCCATCTGGTCCTGGTCTTTTCTCTGTTGGGAGGTTTTTATTACCAATTCTATCTCTTTATTGTTATAGGACTGTTCAGATATTCCATGCTTCTTGAGTCAGTATCTATAGTTTGTGTGTTTCTAGGAATTTATCTATTTCATCTAAGTTATCTATTTTGTTGGCATACAATTGTTCATAGTATTCCCTTATAATTATTTTCATTTCTGTAATGTCAATACTAATGCCTCCACTTTCATTTCTGATTTTTTAGTAATTTGAGTATGCTTTCATTTTTCATAGTCAGTCAAGCTAATATTTTGTCAATTTTATTGATTTTTTTTCAAAAAAACAACTTCAATGTCTGTTGATTTTCTCCATTCTCTTTTTCATTTATCTCTACTCTAATCTTTATTATTACCTTCCTTCTGCTATCTTTGGATTTAGTTTTCTATTCTTATTCTAGTTCCTTAAAATCAAGTAATGAATTTGAGACCTTTCTTCTTTTTTAACATAGGCATTCACAGCTATAAAATTTCCCCTGAGAACTACTTTCACTAAATCTCATAAGTTTTGCTGTGTTTTTTTATTCTGCGAAGTATTTTCTAACTTCTTCTTTGAATCCTTGATTGTTTAAGAGTGTGATGTTAATTTCCACACAGTTGTGAATTTCCAATTTTATTTCTGTTATTGATTTCTAGTTTCATACTATTGTGGATAGAGAAGATATTTTGAATGATCTCAATCTTTTTAAATTTATAAGACTTGTTTTGTGACCTAACATGTCTATCCTGGAGAATGTTCTATGTACACTTGGGAAGAATGTGTATTCTGGTGTTCTTGGGAACAATGTTCTGTATGTTTTTTTTAGGTCTAGTTGGTTTAAAGTGTTGCTAAAGTCCTCTATACCCTTATAATTTATCAGTTGGTCTAGCCATTATTAAGAGTGAATTATTGACTTCAACTATTTTTGTAAAGAGTCTTTGTAAGGGCAGAGAAATTGTACCCAGAAGGCACTTTTCTAAGCCAATCACTGGCCAAGGAAATGGAGTTACCATGATTAGTTTAGACTAAGGAAGATTTATTCCTCCTCACTACCACACCCATGGCTGAGAAGGGACCCCACTTCTCCTGAAGCTTATGGCCACTGATAAAATGTACAAAATAGGGGTTATATTACCAAAGAAGAAGGTGTGGAGGGAAGGAATGCCTGTTGAGTAACTATTCTAGTGATTTAGCAGCCACCTGAAATAAAATGAAGGGAAATAGTAAGGAAAGGCATGAATCTCATTTAAGGGTATTAATATGACCATGATACAAATGAGTTGTACCAAGACTCACAAATTACTGTATACCAGATGAATCGCCTCAACTATAACTTTACATTTTGGGATGAAAATAACATCAGCCCAGTAGTATCCCTCAATATAAAATTTGTAAGTCTTTTGTGTGTGTTATGAGGGAGTATGCTAGGCATTATTGCTATTTATCAAATATTTTCTGCTCTCTGTTTCTCAGGCACAAGGCAAGGTTGCACTTCCCTGCCCCTTGGAGGTAAGACATGGCCACATGACTTGCTTTATCCTATGAAATGTAGGCAAAAGTAATATGCATATCACATCCAATAGGAAACTTCAAGAGCCAGTGTATAATTTGTCCCTCCATTTCACACTTCTGTGGTAATCACAGAAGCACATGAATGGATGAAAATTTCATCATCCTGGTTTACTGAGTGTCTACAATGAACAAAATCCTTTGGTGAGCATTTCCTTTGGTAGAGCATGAGCAAGAAATAAACTTTTGTTATACTAAGATACTAAAATTGGGGCTTAAGTATTTGTTACAATAGAATAATCTAGCCTGTTCTGAGTAGTAACAAGGGGATGGAAGCCAACCCCTTCCACGTTGTTGAAAGGTTGGCTGGGTCCCAGAGATGAAATGAGGTACATTCTCAAACTGGAAAAAAATCCTACTAGAGAGGATGATGTCTCCTTATTTTCCTTTGCTATGCATGATACTCGCTCCTTAGATCTAAAACTGAAAACCCCTGGCTTTCTTCCAGACAATCTACTGCTTACTGAACACAAACAATGGTATGTTGATCAACCTTAAGCTATTTGTTTAGTGTATAATATTCCACTCATAGACTACTTTCCCCAAGTTTTCTATGCATTGTTGTTAAGTCAAGAATGCATAAGGACTTGAAGACTTGAATATAATGCCCTAAATAAAAACTTTAAAAATATGCTCCCTTAAATGACTAATTCCTCTTGAATGTTCCTGAAAAGGTAAGGATCATATAATATTATTTGATACTGTTCTAAATTCTATTCATGGATGGAGCAAAACTTACTTCTAGCTCATATCTTACCTTTTAAAATTATTTCACTTATTGTTGATCTTGAGATGTGTGTGTGTGATGATAGTATTGTGATTATGTTTTAAAAGGGGAATCCTTGTTTTCTGTACATATGGATACATACCAAAATATTTACAGATAAAATTATAAAATTTTTTGAATTTGCTTCAAAATAACCCAAAGGTTGGAGTTGGGCAGAGGGGATGAGGAGGATTAATAGAGATATAGAAGAAAGAAGATTGGCCATAACTTGATAATTGCTAAAGCTAGGTAATGGGGTTCATCTTGATATTCTGTCTGTGTTTACATATGTTTGATGAATAATTGCTAACATCAAAGTTTTCTAAACTCAGTTCTTTGTCAGCCTTTCCCTACCCCCTCCTCCAAGAGCTTCCTGGCTGGGCATATTAGAAACTGCCTCATGCTGGAGTTGGTTCATGGAGTATACAGAATGCAACCAAATATAGCTCTGAAGGTGCAGGTGTCAAAATGAACCAAAATACTAATGAGCTTGAAAATGTCCCCAGTGAATGCAGCATGTCCTGTTCAGCCTGTGGAGACTAAGCTGCCCACTAAAGAAATGTCCACACCTGTTCTCCCCTAAATAACCCCTTCTACACCTTAACCCCAAGTTATCTGCACTTATGCCACAAACTCCCAATTCTAGTACGTTTTGGAAGGGGACAGATGCCATTCATAGAATGATTGAAAATGATAGATAGTATCTGAGGATTTCAGTTAAAGATTGTGGACTGAATACTCCAGAAAACTCACAAAAATGACATTGATGGGATATTATGAAGGTATAAATCTGCTAGGACCTAGAGGAAGGGAGACAACAGCAATTTAATTTTGGAGGAAGGAAACAATGAAACTGACTTTGCACACATGAGAAAGCTGAATCTCAAGCATGGAGAAAACTGAAAAGTAATCCAATTCACCCTGAGAAACCCCCAAAACGGTAAGGAACTGGCAGCACTGAGTACTTCTAAAAGTGGGAATGAAGATGGTGAGAACAGCTAAAGCGTTGATTGCCTAAATTTTATCAGTTAGATCCCTGGACCCCACTGCATTGAGCACAGCCAGTCAACTGCCTTTCTTCCTCTTTGGCTAAAAATTGGAGGTTCATTCCCTGGAGAGACTAATACAATTTCTGGACCAGGGAACACTGGCACAGTTGAAGTGAAGAGTACTATACTTAAAACAATATAATTCATTTAAATGAAAGTATACATACTTAATATTGACAGCCACTTCATCCTGCTCTCTGAGATTACTGCCATTTAGACTTACTACAGGGGAAAGATTGGAATACTCTTTTGTGGGGAATCTGAACACCCCAACAGAAAAGACTAAAAGATACTGATATGGGGAGTTGTCCAAAGAAATGGAGCAATCAGAACACCCTATGGAGTAAATTAATCTTTAAGTCCCACCCACAGGCACAGAGCTTTCAGCTTTCTAGTACTCAAATCTTAAATACAAATAGACAACCAAGGATCACCATGCATTTGAGGAAATACAAATGTGAATAATATGAAAGACAGAGACCAAAATCAACGAACAGAGGAAGTACTTTGGAGGAAACAGAGACCATTCATGGAAAGGGAAACAAAGAAATCTAAACATTCCATTTCTCTAACATTTCCTTAGCATATTTATTCCATAGTTCAGTCTTCCTCCTCTGGGACCCACTTGATCACATTAACAAAATCCTGAGCTGCCTGCAGATCTGGTGTGTGCCAGGGTCTTCCTACCTCTACTAAACTGCTTTGTGTATGTGACTTACGTCTCTAGAAGCAATTTAACTTTCTTTTAAAAATGTGCATCATAATTAAATATTTAAGAAGCAACAGCCATGAGATCTATAATTTATTCTCAAATGGTTTGGTAATAATAATAATAGTAAAGTAATAACAACTACAACAATAATAATGGGATAAGATATACAGGATTTCCCTGTACTTTTTTTTTTTTTTTTTTTTTTTGCGGTACACGGGCCTGTCACTGTTGTGGCCTCTCCTGTTGCAGAGCACAGGCTCCAGACGCGCAGGCTCAGAGGCCATGGCTCACGGGCCTAGCAACTCTGCGGCATGTGGGATCCTCCCGGACCGGGGCCCGAACCCATGTCCCCTGCATCGGCAGGCGGACTCTCAACCACTGCGCCACCAGGGAAACCCTCCCTGTACTTTTATTGCAACTTTTCTACAGAAAACTTAAATGTTTTGTATTTACATTACATTAACATTTACATTTACAAGAAAACTTACAAGTTTTACAAAATATAGACGAAAGGTAAAATATATTGTGTTAGACAACACATGTGTACACACAGCCCTATGTGGCCCACCTCCTTTTGGGATCTTATTTAGAAACTGTTCAGCAAGCACAGTTCCAAATTTCCACTTGAAGCACTGCCTCTTGAAGGTCACTTCATCCAGTAACTCTAAGGGAAAGACTTCAACTCTCTCTCATATCCCTCTCCACTTGAGAGAATATTTCAGACACCATTACTGCTTATGCTGAGTTTATCTAAATGTCTCTGCATGATTTTTCTAACAATCTGGATGCCAGAAATGGACATGTCTTGGCTCAGACCTAAGGCATGTTTAGATTTGGATAGAGTTGAACATGACTTCATAGTTCCATTATCATGGAAAAGCCCTCAAAAGGTAACCAATATGAATACTGGACCCCTATGGTCCAATTACTGCAAGGAGTTATATTCAAAGACATATGTTCAGAACAGCTTAAATAATCAAAAACTGTTTTCCTTTTTTTTTTTACTCTGTTCTTTTATTTTTATCTTTTGAGCTAAATACTTGACACATTAATTTGTCTTAGGTACATATTGATACATAGGTATAGATACACATAAATTTTTCCATTTTTATCTTATGTCCCTTTCAGAATATGACATAGAATCCAATTTATATCAGCAATCCTTTTTATATCCTCTCTTATCTTTCAATTTTCTTACACCTCTCACCCTAATATCTCTGGAGCCTCTCATCTGCAAAAATGCCTTCAAATACTCTTTTTCCCCTCTCTTTCTCCCCAATATCTTTTGTTTCTTTATTATGTAGATGAGTTTAGCTTCTCTTTACATACTTCCTTTTCTTTGCTCACCTTTGAGATATTGTTTTCCTCAGTTCATTTTCCATTTCTGCATCACAAAAGGTCCAAGAACTCACCAGATAGGGAATTGGTCTCCTGGTTGGAGCTGCTAAACTGGAAAGACTACATCTCTTTACTTCCTTGGGGGAGAGGGAATAGATTGAGAATGTTCACATCTTATTAATTTTTTGCCCTTTCACTCAGGCAATAGGAAAAAACACATCCAGGGACCAGTCCCTAGGACAATCCAAATAATTCCTCCAGGCAGTCTCTTTCCCCCTTGGGGCTGCTTTTAATAACCAAGCTTGCAGTAAAAATTTCCGCATATCACTCTTTAAAAGATTATTAGGTTTGAAAAGCAGAAAAATATAAAGAAGAAAGAAAAGACCTATAATTCACTGTCCAGATAAACTCCCAATGACAGTATTTTTAATAATACAATGAATGTATAGATAAGGCCAGAAACTTCACACAAAATAGAAGAGTATAAAAAGAAATGTTTACCTTCATCATCGTGCTCCCCAGTTTTCCTCCTCAAAGGTAAAGGAACTAATAACAGTTTCTTGTGTATTCTTCCAGAAACATGTTATGAATATGCTGGCATGTGTGTACTCTATAGTATCATCTCAAAAACTCCAGACAATAATGCAGCCTGAAAGTTATTTTCCTAAATCAAGATGATAGGAGAAAGCTAGTAACAGTGTTTAACTATATTTGAGCCTTGTGCTTTGGAAGAGCAGAGATGGTTGAGAAATCCCCTCACCTTTTTGTGTTCTCAGAAATGGCTAACTACAAAGGGCACCCCTGCCCTCCTATATTCCCCTCCACTCTTCTTCATAAGTTAGATAAAATTTGCTGTTCACCTTTCCTCATGGCTCCCTTGTATATCTGCCTCTGTAAATTTAGGCCCCCTTCCATTTCTCTGAAACATTCTTCCACAGAAATTAACATTCTCCCTATTGCAATAGCATGAATAAAAGCATCTCCTTAATGTCCAGTGCATTTTGTCTTTCACATTACTGTCAAAGAAAAATTATTCGGACACTTGTTAAGGAATAGTAATGAAAACTTTATTCAAGGGACTACTGCAATGGGGGTTTGCAGCTGGAGGGAGAGATTGGGCTCAACTCTGAATACAGCAAGGACAAGTAGGGATTTATAGCCAAGGAGCAGGGTGGGAGTCAGTGGGCAGAAAATTACTAAGAGGAAACATCAGGGGTGAGGGGGCGATTCTGACTTGACAGGATTCTTGCTGAAGGCAGGCCTGGGTGAACAGATACCAAGGGTGAGGGATGAAGAATTTAATCAGATATCAAGGATGATCATATATTGAGTGTGGGGATCCTTGCTAATTCATTTTAGCAGGATTTCTGCTAAAACTGGGCAATGCAAAGATAGACACAGAAGTCCAAAGTTCGAGGCCTAGTTGAGAAGAGTGCTCAGAGGAGACTGACTAAAGTTTGGTCAGAGTTTTGGTCACTAACAATTGACAAATTCTGCTTTCTTTATATAAGCAAAGAATACACACTAACTCCCGATATTAGGTCAAAATCTATGTGTAACTTTTTTCTCTTCCCCATTTCTAACTTTAAATTGTAAGAAATCAGGTGCCAAGGAATCCTTTTTGTTCCTGACCAGGACATCCAAATCCCTAAAGACGTATTCGTAAAATCTTTTTTTTTTTTTTTTTTTTTTTGCAGTACGCGGGCCTCTCACTGTTGTGGCCTCTCCCCTTGCGGAGCACAGGCTCCGGACGCGCAGGCTCAGCGGCCATGGCTCACGGGCCCAGCCGCTCTGCGGCATGTGGGATCCTCCCGGACCGGGGCACGAACCCGTGTCCCCTGCATCGGCAGGTGGACTCTCCACCACTGCGCCACCAGGGAAGCCCCATAAAATCTTTTAACACTATCATTTATCCATAATAGTTTTCCAGAAATGGTTACTGATCAACAAGTCCAATATCTCTCAGCAAACAGTAATAAAAATCACGACTATTTTTTACAGGCTTTTTCATGCCATTTACCCTCTTCCTTTTTTTAAAGTATTATTCCTACAACCCCCAGAGCCAGTCCTTCAATGTTCCCTATTCCATCATTTTTTCTCACCTTATTGTCAATGTCAATGAAAGGCTACATAGGGCAATAGAAAGACCACAGGGCTTGGAGCCTAATCCAAGTTCCAGTACTGCCCTTGATGCCAACACTAATGAAGAGGGCTAAATTATCCTGAAATGGAAGTTGCCAAGTTTATCTCTAATGGCAGGGGAACATCAACAAGGGGGTCTCATGACAATAACATTCTGGGTGGTCTCATTACTTTGATCTTGCCTGCAAACAGTCCATTCTTGGCACAATTACCACAGTGACCCAGTTAATGACTAGAGGATGTATTGATAATTTTGCTCCTCTCCTGATAATATAATGCCTTCCCACCTCACTGTGAATAAAAGCCAAAGTTCTTATCACAGCCTGCAAGGCTGTATATAATCTGACTCTCTCACTTCAATTCTTTGCCACTATCTCCCAACACTGGAACTACCTCACTCTCATTACAGGCAAACTAGGTTTCTTGCTGTTCTTCAAACATATCTCAGGGACTTATACTTCTTATTCCTCCTACCTGAATATTTTCCCCCAGATAATCACATAGCTTGTTCCCTCACATTAAGTCCTTTCTCAGATGTCGCTCCCTCAAGGAGGCCGCTCTTTATGGCTCTATAAAAGATAAATGTCCATACTATATATACTGCGACGTATTATATATTCCTATTAAGGTTTTTAGTGTTTATTTCCATTTGAATGCAAGATCCATGTGGGCAGAAGATTTTGCCTATTGTTTATTGTTGTACTCCAGTACCTGGAACAGTATCTGGCACATAGCAACCATTCAGCTGAAATATTTTCAGTGAATAAACGGAATGGAAGATTAGTATTACATTATCTCTTTCCAAAATATCCAAGCTTATCATTAAATTATTAGGAGTTACCTGTGTTTCTCGGAACAAGGGCAAGAAACCTGTGTTCTCTGGGTCTCAGTTCCCAGCTCTGAGAAAGAAGGGGCTGGACGCCACCACAACTATGTTTCTTCTCTCATCCAAAGTCTGACAGGGGTGGGTATGGCATGGGGGCAAGAAGGGAAGTGTGGCCCCCAAAGGACTGGAGGCCCACTGGGATCATTGATTTTCATGGGTACAGACCCCACCCGCCAGGGTCAGTGGCAAAGAGACCATATGGACAGAGTCTGTGGGTGGGGGCCCCAGGAGACCAGAGGGCCCTTCTCTTTCTGTTCCAAGAACACATACAGCTTCTCAGTGCTTCAGTACTTATGAAACAGCCTGGAAACCAGAAGTCTCAGAAGCCAAACAACAGGAGTGACCAGGCAGGTAAAATAAGGCATTTCCTTATTTTTTCCCTGAAAGTTTCACTTAAACATCCCTGTGTGTCACTGAGCTCAGTAAGTAAAGAATCCACAGGACATTTTCCCCAGCTTTTCCCCCTTCTTTCCTGTGTCACTCCTCCACCCCCACCCCCACATACCTAGGAGAAGAGTAGCAGGGATGGAGAAAAGGGGCAGCCTTGCTCCCTGCCCTTTTTGTTCATTGCCAAGGTCAATGGAAGCTAAATTACAGACACAGGTTTGAAGAAGGCAATATCTTGGCCCTCTGCATGAGTGGGGAAAAAAGGAAGCTGTTTCTCAGAACAATTGAACTGTTGCCATTTTTGGAGGCCTCGCAACCCACACTTTGCATCGCAAGAGCCAGCAAGAGAAAGGGCACCCAGTTCATATTCAACTTCTGCTCAGAAGAGCCACTGAAGACTCAACAGTGAGCTTTGGGGTCCCAAACCACTACTTTGAGAACCCCTGGTGTGATGAAGGGGAGCCTCACCTCTTCTCCAAGCCCCAGAAGTTGCCCAGTTATCAGTGACGTGACAAAAAGTTCCGGAGGGTCATCCGCACCCTTGACCATGTCTGCCTGGCCTGAAGAAGGGAGACCGATGGCTTCCCAAGGATACCTTCCCAACCAGCTAGAACCGACTCCTCCAGAAATGGGCACGGACAGCCAGGAAAGTGCCTGCAGCACAGGATGGTTCTTGAGCCCCTGAGATGGACTCCGCTGGCTTCCCACAGCCCCTGGCTCCCTTTAGCCTGGGGGTAGATCCCTGGGTTGGACTCACCTCTCGAGCACTTGCCTGCCTAGCTAGGCTGCAAGCTCTGAGAGGGCAGGGACCACATCCCACTTGTTCACTGTTCGGTTCCCAGTCACTCGGTCACTAGTTGTTGAATAAAAGAAGTAGCTAGGATACTCAGTGGCTCGTGGGGGGTGGTCAAGTTAAGAGTCCCAGCTCAGGCACTTGGTAGTCAGACGTGCTTGTGACCTTTCTCCCTGTGGCGCGCATGCATGTGTGCATGTGTGCCTGTGTGTGTGTGTCCATCTGTGTGCGTGTGTCCTGTATTTGCCCAGGAGAACCCAGGAGCTCCCTGAGGGTGGGTTTCATAAACTGGTTTTAGTTCATGCCACAACTCTGCTCCTCGGGGGGCTGGCTCTCCACTTCACCATCACCCACCCTGCCCAGGCAAGATCCCTCCTGAGGAGGTCTCCAGCTCTTTCCTACCCCAAGCTCCTCCCTGTCCCAGCTCTGTGTAACCTTGGACAAGTCCCTGTTTCCTTGTCTGGAAAGTGAGGATTTGGGGCTACATGGAGGGCAAGGAGCCAATCGGTGCCACAGTTGCTCATCTGCATGATGTCTGAACACTGCCGCCTCCTGAACACCTCGGGGATTGGGAGCAGGGACTTGAGGGCTCTAGAGCCCACTCTGCCACCATTGTGACTTGAGTTGTAGTGATGAAAATGGCTGTCACCCACCCAGGTACTTCTGGGTCAGCCAAGAAGCTTAGACAGACCCAGGCCACGGCCAGAGGAAATGAGGCTCAGAGGCAGTGGGACACAGGCAGGAAGACCCTCCTGACTGTAAAGGTAAATAAAACCAGCAATCATTGACCAAGGAATGTTGTGGGTCTCCCTTTCCTGGAGATCACAGAAACGTGGAAGCTAACTGGCCCCTGGAGATCGACTGGTGCAGCCCCCTCATTGTATAGATGAGGAAACCGAGACCCACAGGTACAAAGTAGCCCGCCCAGGGTCACAGAGCAGAGTAATGGAAGAGCAGAGACCCAGACCTGCCACCAGGGCTCTCGGGCCAGAGCTGATTCCATTACTCCAAGCTGAGAGGCCTCCTTCAACCACAGGGCAGCCCAGGCAATTCTCTGGAGTGTCTTCGCTGCACAGATGAAGACTCCCTGAGGTTCTCAGAGGGTAAATGACCTATGGGAGGGAGGGCTGAGGTCAGAGGCCAGAGGCCCCTGTCCTCAGGATGCCCAAGCCCAGGCTGCTCCCTGGACAATCTCTTGCCTTCTCTGGGGGCAAGAGAGACCCCCATCACTCTGGAGTGTCTGATGGCTGTTCCTGCCTGGGGTCCAGGATCTCTCCTCAAAGCCTTGCCCGTACCTTGAGCCCACTCACCCTCCAGGAGGCCCCTCACTCGGGCAGTCAGTCAGTTAGTCAGCTGCCCTTTGGGGAGTGCCTTCCAAGTGACTCTGGGTGAGGCTCAGCTGGGGCAGGTCACAGATATCCAGAAACAAGTTCCCCGCCCTTGGGGTGCTTCTGAGTGAGGGAGAGACTGAGGTACATGCACCCAAGGGCAGACACTTGGGAATAGATTGAAATGGGCCAGGGTGGTCAGAGGAGGTGGGAACGCGTGGGTCTTTGACAGATGCTAGGCAGGACCTGGACTAGGAGGCGGGGACAGGGTGGAGGCCTTCCCTGCCTCCTTCCTAAAGCCTTCCCCCGCCTTTCTGGAGGCAGGACAGGTGGAGGTGGCAGAGTGTGTTTATTAGGAGTTTAGGCTCCTGACATGAGTTCCCGGCCTGGCCCCGTGCCTCAGTAGCTGGGTGACCTGGAGCTCTTCATTTCATTGCTCTGAATCTCAGTCTCCTCATCCCAAGATTTGGGAATTAATAATGCCTCACGTAACTCAAGGCAGGGCTCACAGGAGGCCTCAGGAAGAGCCCGGGAGTTAGTGGTTTGCAGGGTAATTTCGGTTTCTTGGGATTTCAGTATATTGTAGGGACATACTCGGGACCCTGAGTTGGTATAAAGATTATTTTAGCTGAAGACATTTGAGCTTTGATAGACAACAGGGCAAAAAGCCTTTTTTGTAGCTTCCCTTATCTGACTAAAAACAGCAACTTCTAGGAAATGAGCCTGCCAAAAATTCCTTCTCAGGGCGGATCTACTCCCGGAAGGTAGACTGTGAATAAAAAGTCTACGCCAAATCTTTTCCCCAAGTGAGTTTGTGGCCCTGAAAACATAGAAAGGCCACTCACACCTGTATAGACAAACGTGACAGCCTCTCTTATCAAGGGTTGGCTCTCCTGAAAATCCGTGTATCTTTCCAAAAAGTCATTTATACGCCTGGCAAGTGCTTTTCTCCTCCACTTCATCTATCAAGATGGTATATAAGCCCCAAATTCCAACCACTCCTTTGAGTTATCATCACTGAGTTCTTCTGTGTATATGGAAGTTGCACATGTAAATACACTCTGTTTCTTTCTCCCGTTAGTCTGTCTTTTATCAGTTTAATTCGCAGGCCCTAGGTACTGAACCTAAGAGAGTAGGAGAACAGTTTTTTCTCCCCCAAAGTATTCAGAAACGGGAACCTCTAGATTACCGTGTGGCCTTTATTTAGACCTTGACTCAAATAAACCGTGAAATCAGAACAAAAATGAAAAACAATCAGCACTTCATGATATTGATGAGGCATTTGAAGTTTGAACACTGCCTGGATATTTGATGAGATTATGGAATTATTGATAATTACTTTAGGTGCTCTAATGACACTGTAGTTCTGTTAGAAAGAGAGTTCTCATGTTTCAAAGCTAGATACTGAAATGCAGTTACAATGGTGTGATATCTGGCCAGGGGTTGATAATTGTTGATGCTGGGTGATGTCCCAGGAGCCTCATTATGCTATTCTCCTTGTATATAGGCTTGAAATTTTCCACAACAAAAAGTTTTTAATATGAAATAGAAAAGGGTGGATCAAGGAGATGTTTACCCAAATGTGGCTTAGCTGTCTGCCTTTGGAAGACTTTTCATTATAGAGAACAACAATCGCAAATTTAAGAAAAGCCTGGTATCTGTTTTGTGAGCCACAGCGACATATGACTAGAGACAGTGATTTCGCCCCCTCATTTCAGCCCCCTCATTAGGCAGCATCTGTGCTGCTCCTCTCAGCCTGTGGCAGCTCAGTTTGGTTGCCAGGCAATGGAAGCCAGAAGCCCGAAGCCCTTTACTTGGGAGGGAGAAAGGGGGAAAGGGAGGGAGAGAAGCAAGGAGTGGGGAAGGCAGAAAGAAGCTGCCCAGAGGAAGGCTTGTCCCTGCCTAGCGGGCTGGCCCAGGGGGGATAGATGGGGTGGTGGGGTCCCTTGTCGGACGCTGGTTTCCTACAACCCCCACTTTCCATGGTTTATTCCTGGGGGCAGCCTCATTGTCAGAGCTTGAGGCCCCACAGAAGGAGCGGGGTGGGGGTGCACACCTGTGCACCTCCCGCAAAGACCAGTGAGGTCTGCGGTTAAGTCAGATACCAACTAGTACCCACTCAGAGTCAGAATTTCGGACAGGCCTCCCCTGGGGGACGCTCCTGAGCTCTTATTGAGTTAAAAACAATTCTGGGAAAGCAGCTCGTCTAATGGAAATTCTCCACTGGTGATCACCCTTTGCAGGGGCCATTCCAGAAGGCAGGAGGGCAGGAGGCTTCCCCCTTGGGGAGGAGAATTCTGTCCTCGCTGTCTTTTGGGGAGGGAAGGAGGAAGCCTCTGGTGCTGTGCAGTGGCCTGGCAGTCTCACGGACGCTGACTGTGTTGGGGAGCCCTGTGTTCTGGCATTGGTTCAGACCCAGCTCTCACTGGAAGGCTGTGTGGGCCTGAGCCCATGTCTGACTCTCAGTTTCCGGATCTCTAGAAGCCCAGGGAGTATGGTACCTTGCCTCCCTTCAGGCTCAGATGGGCTGGGGTTACAGTGCACACCCCACCCCCCGACCCTGGGCAGGAATTGCTCTCATCCAGGGTAAAAGGAGCCTGGCCCACTCTGAGGCAGGAGGTAGATGGGCCCCAGGCTGAGCAGCTGGAGTTGGTCCCCTGTGGACAGATACTCCAAGATGAAGAGGAGGAGGAGCTGAGCCCTGCCCAGGTAAAAGACAGAGACCACATATTTCTCATTCTCGAGGTCAAGGAGACCTTCCCGACTATACATGTGCAGAAAGGCTCCTTGGAGTTCAAAAAGGGAGTGATGTCAACCTACCCATAGGCCTCTTCACTAGAGTCCATCTTGGCTAAGAGATGCGTGTGCACACATGGGAGGACCCTGAGATAAACCAAATACGGACTCAGAACCAGGCAAAGCAAGATGATTGGCCAAAGGAAACCCGGAAGAAATGCCCCATAGAAGTGATTCAAACTACCACGAGGGCGTGACTCTCTCTGAGCCTACCCGTGTGTGCCTATTCACACGTACTCTTTTTCCTCCTAATAAACACTTGTTTCACTACTTTCTGTCTCTCTGTGGAAATTCATTTCTACACAGCTGATGGGCCAGGGCCTTGTTACTGGCCACTGGTCCCTGGTGGTCTAGTGGCAAGGATTCAGCACTCTCACTGCTGCGGCCTGACTTCAGTCCCTGGCTGGGAACCGAAACCCTGCTTCAAGCCTCTGCAGGCCGAGGCCACCCGAGATCAACTCTACTCCCACCCACCAGGCCAGACTGGAAGAACCAACATAGCCAGCGACCTCTGAGAGACAGAGTGAGGACCCTTCCTAGAGCCACCCTGCTAGGATCATGAACTACCTCCTGCTGGCCTGGGAGGTGGGATTCAGAGAAGCTCTAGGCAGGCAGGATAGGGGGTGAGGTCAGGCAGCTGCCCCAGAGATCAGCCTTTCAAGACCCAGCATCTGAGAGAGGAAGGCTGGCTGTACTCAATGAGAAAACAACATCAGGGAGGCAGTAGTCAGGAGCTGAGCAGGAGCAGGGCCCAGACAGCCCCCTTCCTCTGCAGCATCTTTGTGGCTCCTGCTTGTTAGGAGCAGGCTCTTCCGTTGCTAAGCAACTGGAGCCTGGTGGATTAAAACCAATTTCCTGAGCTCACTGAAAGGGGGAGGGAGAGAAGGCACAATGCAGATGCCCTGGGGAAGCTCATCCCTGCCTCCAACCTTTGCTGGTGCATGCGGGTGGAGGTGAAGGGAAGGTGAGGTGCAGCTGGGTGCTGATCTCTAGGGAGAAGGTTGGGGGTGGGGTGGCTGGGGGAGGGCTATGCACCAGATATCCATTATAAAGACCAAAAGACCAGAGCGAAACTGGCAATTAAGATGCCAATTAGAGCACTAATGAATGCTAATGCTGCTCCTTTTTGAAACCTCAGAAAAGGCCTGCAGTCCCTGGGGTGTTTCTGAGCCACCTGACCAGAGCCCCCAACAGTCCTGGGGTCCTACCTCTTGTTGAATGACAGAGGCCCCTCAACATGTTGCCCTCCGCTTAGATAATAACCCCCAGATGACAGGGAGCTCACTTCCTCCTGCAACAGCCCTTTCTGTATCTTTCCCGTAGAGAGTGCTTTCCCCCACATGGCCCAAGTCTGTCTTCCTGTGGCTCTTTCCTGCAGGAGCCAAGAGAGTCATCCTAATCTGCCCTGCTGTAGGGACATGTAGCCTCTTTCTTCTGTTAGGCCCACCTCCTACCTCTTGCCACTACTCAAGGGACAGAATGGGTGGGGCCTCACCATGACTTGGTGCCCTCTGATCCCCCATCCCCAGCCTGGTCTTTAGCCTCCTTAAGGAAGAAGCCCCTAGGATGGACAAATTTACAAAGAGGTCCTGGATCCAATTCCTGCCCCAGAGTCCAGGCTTCTCCCTCTAGTCTGCTCAGGCAGAGACCTCCTGTCCCAGGACTTCATCAGTCAGTGCACCGGTTTTTCTCTCTCTGCTAGGGTTTCTGTTTTAGGAATAACTGGCTCTGGTTAGAGGAGGAGAGCAGTGTGTCTTCTCCCTCTCGGTATCTGTGCCCTGATCCTGAATATCTTCAGGCCTCAGCTCCTGCTTCCTAAGCAGCGCTACTCCCTGGACTTGGGCCTGCCTGGGCTTTGTTATTTCAATCTGACTGGCAGACCACCTCCCCATGCCGGTGTCCCCTCAGCGATCAAGTGCACATTCAGTTGGTCCTCAACAATCATTTTCTTTTTCTTTACAACACTTTCCATCATATAACATATGTGTTACTTATTGTTTTGTTTTTCTGTTTCTCCCCATTTTGATATAAGTTCCATGAGGGTTGAGATTCTGTGTTTCATTTGCCATATCTCAGTGTGTAGAATAGGCCTGACACCTAGTAGGTCCTCAACAAATATACACTAAATAATCAATATATGCGTACACATATAGATAAGCTCTTTATGTATTCATATGGCATGATATCCAAGCTAAATTGCTGACTAAAAGAAGCAAGGAGGGGACTTCCCTGGTGGTCCAGTGGTTAAGACTCCATGCTTGCATTCCAGGGAACATGGGTTCAATCCCTGGTCAGGGAATTAAGATCCCACATGCCGTGCTGTGCAGGCAAAAAATTAAAACAAAATTTTTAAAAAATGAAGCAAGGTACAGAACCGTATATCATATGGTGCCCTTTGTGTGGAAGAGCAAAAGTTTATAAAAAAGAATTTTATTTTGTAAATTCTCAGGTTGTCATTGAGAAGATAAACAAGAGACTTGGTAACCATGGGCAGGAGAGTTGGGTCACTGAAAGAACAGGCATAGGATACAAATTTCTCATGATGTACCCTTTTGTGCCTTTTGAATTTTGTACCATTAACATGTATTACTTAAATGTTTTTATTAAAAATTTAAAGTTTAAAGACAATTTTTTTTTTTTTTTTTTTTTTTTTTTTTGCGGTACGCGGGCCTCTCACTGTTGTGGCCTCTCCCGTTGCGGAGCACAGGCTCCGGAAGTGCAGGCTCAGCGGCCATGGCTCATGGGCCCAGCTGCTCCGCGGCATGTGGGATCCTCCCAGACCCGGGCACGAACCTGTGTCACCTGCATCAGCAGGCGGACTCTCAACCACTGCACCACCAGGGAAGCCCTCAAGACAATTTTTAAACCTCAAAAATAAAAGCCAACTTACTGAGTCATCTCCAACAACCTCAGGTACTACTGTTTGTCAACTTGACCCTAGTTATATAGGCTTATGTCATGTGATCTCCTAACTGCCATTCTTTTAGGCAGTCTATATTTAATTATCACAGATAACATAACTTGCCCACGCCGAGTTGTTATGTTGAAACAGACGAGTTCATACTATATGCCAAACATTTTCATCTGCATTAGTTGCATCAGCAAGATCTCATTCTTTCATTCTCTCCTATCAAGACTACCAGTCTTTTCCTTTCTGCAACATGAGGCTATGTATATCTTTGATAAGTTCTCTCTCATTCACTGCCCATGGGAGCATAAATTAGTATGGTTTTTCCCAAAGGTGGTGTATCAATATATACTAAAGCTTAAAAGTATTCATCCTCATGAGCATCCACTTCTGGATAGCAAAAAGAAAATATTAGAAATGTGCATCATGTGTTATGCATAAGGATCTTTGTCATGACATTGTTTTAATGGGAAAGTATTTGAAATCATATGAATTTCCAACAAGAGGAAAATGGTATTAAAATAAATTATGGCATGGCCATGTGATAGAATATCATGCAACCATTAACAAAATCATGCTTTTTGGGAAACTGAATTTAACTTTATGGAAGAGTGTTGAAGGATGTGATGAATTATACGTACAAGATATACTGTCAGGGGCAACCATGGGAATTATGGAAAACAAAATGGCAGAATAAGCCTGATAAACAATTATGAGAGAGCAGAATGCCAGACTAAGCCTGAAGACGAATTATGAAATATAGGACTTCCAAATAAGTTCAATGTAACAACTGATATAAAATGAATATGGGCTGACTGTTTACCAAAAGTACTGAGCAAAATAGGTAATACAGGTTCTAAGAATCCATTTGGTTCACCATTAGCTTTAATGGTAGAAAAATATGGGAAGCCCAGAATGTTGCTGGTAGGTCTCTCTCTTAAAAGACTGATTTCACTCTCTCATGTTTGTGATGGGGATACTTATTAAAACCCTACACAGTAAGTTCCCTACATACGAATGAGTTCACAAGTCCAATTTGTTCATAAATCCAACAAAGTTAGCTTAGGTACCCAACTAACACAGTCAGCTATATAGTACTGTACTGTAATAAGTTTATAATACTTTTCACACAAATAATACGTAAAAAACAAACACAAAAATAAACATTTTTAACCTTACAGTACAGTACCTTGAAAAATACAGTAGTACAGTACAACAGCTGGCATACAAGGGCTGGCACTGAGTAAACAGGCAAGAAGAGTTACTGACTGGAGGAGGGCGAGGAGGTGGGAGATGGTAGAGCTGAAGGATCATTAAGCAACAGGAGATGGAGGGTAAGCTGCAATTTCACTCACGCCTGACATTGACGGCACATGTTCTGGTTCCTTGCTGGATTCAATTATATCTACCCTCTTGAAAAAAATAATCCAGCAATGTCTGGGTAGTAGCCCTTTTTTTCTCATAATAGATGACACAGTAGCACTGGATTGCATTCTGAACGGCTGCTGCAATCTTCGTGTACCATTCTGTGTTCGGGTCCTGTGCCTCAAAAGCTAACAGTGCCTCCTCAAATAAAGAAAATCCCCTTGCCATTTCCTGCATCGTGAATCTCTTTGGTTCTTCAGTTACTTCTTTCCCTGGTCTCTCTTCTTTCTTTCTCTGGGCCTCCAATTCCTGGCGCTTCTTAGCAGTACCAGCTACATCACCACTGCTTTTACGCTTGCTTCTGGACATCCTGGGCTTGAAAGAAAGATACTGTACTACTGTACTCTATACAGTACTGTACAGTAAAGTACACAGAAGCTCAGCCACTTGTGGAGGATGCATGCACATGACAGTGTAAGCCAGACACGTGAACTAACTTACATGGTTGGACATGCAAACGTACGTTCGCATCTTTGAAAGTTCGCAACTTGAATGTTCGTATGTGGGGGACTTACTGTACTTCAACGGCCAGAGGAAGGCTTTTTGGGGGTAGACAAATTGGTGTACTTACAGGAATTTTTAGAAAAACCCCACCCAACCAAATGGATTATTGAAAAATCTCTGAGATGAAATATTTCTCAGGAAGTAAATGCAAGAATGAATTGGGTAGCCATAAACAATTAATTAATATATTGGAGGAAGATATTAAGAAACGGAAAACTCTTTCTCTTTCTTCAAGTTCACAATTCTTCCGTACTTTTGCTCCTTTTGTTTCCTTTTACCATTCCTTGTTTCAATCTAGGACCTGGGAGAAGGTGGGTAATGACCTCTTGGATGGAAGGTTCCTAGTGAGTCTGAGACCCAGAGATGACTTCCTTTTAGAAGAGGGAGAATTGCCAGCCTTACTCAAATGTCCTGATATGGGTTGCCCAAGTCTCAGTTTCACCTCTGAGATTCTCAGAAAACCAAACATGCAAAACATAGTTAGGGAAGCAAAAATGATTAAAGGAAAGAGCAAGGAGTCATTTAGAATTTGAATAAGAGACTGTGCCTTAGAATAAAGGCATTGGATTGGTAACTGGTTGCCCTGATAACTTGCAAGAAAAATAATTTTAAAAAGCAGTATAAATGACAAAATGAGAATGGAAACTAGGATGGCTTCCAAACCTCCCTATTTTTTAATCTCTGCATGAAGAAAATCTATCCTACCCTTCTGGAGCTCCAAAGCTCAAATGCTTCTTTAGAGGTTATCCAGGACTCCTGGGAACACCAGAAATGGTAAGAGTCCATATGCCCTTTTGCCAGCTATTACTATTTTAAGAGCTCTTTTCCAGGGCTCCAGGAAGATCTGTAACTTTTTTCTGAGGTGCTCCATGGAGTGTTTTCAACCTACAGCCTTATGCATGGGATGTATACTGGCCGCTGCATAAACTATTGCTATTCGCTGACTTGCTTGACTAAAGGAACAAGCATGATGAGGCTCTATTAGGTTCCTAGGGATGCTATAACAAAGTACCACAAATTGGGTGACTTAAAACAACAGAAATTTATTATTTCACAGTTCTGGAGGCTAGAAGTCTGAAATAAAGGTGTTGGCAAGGTCATGCTCTCTCTGAGACTGAATAGAATCCTTCTTTGCCTCTTCCTAGCTTCTGCTGGTGACTGCCAATCCTTGGTACTCTTGGCTTGCAGCTGCATCATTTTAATTTCTGCCTCTGTCCTCACATGGCATTCTCCCTGTGTGTCTCTGTCATCACACAGTGTTTTCATCTTCTTAAAAGGACACCAGTTACATTGGATAAGAGCCCGCCCTTTGCTTGTTGACATTTGCAAAGACCCTAATTCCTAATAAGGCCACATTTACAGGTTATCTGGGGTTAGGACTTCAACATATCTTTTTGGAGGACACAATATAACTCATAACAGGCACCAAATAATAACTCCTATTATCAGGGAGTACCATGCCTCAGGAAGTCTACAGTTTGCCTCCTCCAACAACTCAGGTTGCTTTTCATATCTTGGAAACTCAGCACAAGGGATTGATGTTGGCAATCCTTGACGCCTTTCTGCAGAAGGTGAGCTGGAAGAAACTACAATGCCGCACTCAAGAAGCTGGATAAATCCTCTCTGATTTTCACCAGTAGTTTACTGGGCATTATCTAAATTTACAAGGATGGATCCAGGGGCAGATTAGTAAAAGCCCTTGGTCCTCTCTACTTTTGTGGCAGCCTTTTTGCCTAGAAATCAAGCACAAGTAAGAGAAAAAATAGGTGGATGGCAAGGACAGTTTCTCAGATATTGGCAGCAACAGCAACTCAGTTTTGGGAAAATATGGAGAAAGATAAAGAAGACAAAAAGAAATTTAAGACCTCAGTGTTAGCTTTTCAGTTAGAATTATTCACAAAGGGAAGAGACCCTTATCTGAAGTCATCAACTCATATGAGGGAGTCCCCTAATGTAAAGTCAATACGTCACTATTATAAGAAGATGGGGCCCTGGATAAACGGATGCCAGAAGAGACTGAAGAATATGCAAAGGATGGAAACCAACTCTGAAGCTTTACAATTGCGTCAAAGAAACTACCCCCCAGGAAACCACACAGGAAATAACTGGCAAGTGGTACAAACTAATGAGCAAAATTGGCATAATGGGGGAAACTTGGAACTGAGAATGGGAAATACTTATATGTCTGTTTCTTTTCCCTGCCTTAATCTTTCCCTGGCTGTTCTTATGGATACTGGAGGCACATGTTCTGTATTTTCTAATGATCTTTCTCATTTTTCCTTTACCCATAAAAATATTCAAGTTGTGGGTACCTCTGCACAACATTTTACCTGTTCTTCTCCTCTAAGGTTCCTGTGCAAATAAGTCATCTGTTAGAGGAACATGCTTTTCTTTTGTCTCTTGTTGTGCCTCTTAATCTGATGGGAGGGGACCTGATCTGTAAACTAAGGGTTACCATATTCTATACTCTAGATGGAGATTTTGGTAAATTTGTCCTTCTGAAACAAAAGAAGGACAGGATAGAGTGACAGTCTCACCTAAAAAAGTGCTGGAAAAGCACTCTGAATTATAGGAAATAGATTCACCTTTAGAATTTAGGATTTAGGAATCCTAGGAACAAATGACACCTTTAATAAAAAGGATTAATACTAATGTTATAGCTTACAACAAATGAAAACCATGGCCATGGTCACAATATCCTCTCTCTCTAGCTCAAATACAAGAACTAGAACCTGCAATTACATAACTAGAAAGATGGGACATAATAAAAAAAAGGGGGGGGGGCATTTGCCATGTACCTATAAAGAGGAAGGAAAATTTGACATGAAAGTTCAACTTATAAATTTGTACAAGAAGTTAGTCATTTCTCTGACATCTTTTTTCCCGTTGCAGAGCACAGGCTCCGGACGCCCGGACGCACAGGCTCAGCGGCCATGGCTCACGGGCCCAGCCGCTCCGCAGCATGTGGGATCTTCCCCGACCGGGGCACGAACCCGTGTCCCCTGCATCGGCGGGCGGACTCTCAACCACTGCGTCACCAGGGAAGCCCTCTCTGACATCTTTTTTTTTTTTTTTTTTTTTTTGCAGTACGCGGGCCTCTCACTGCTGTGGCCTCTCCCGTTGTGGAGCACAAGCGCCAGACGCGCAGGCTCAGCGGCCATGGCTCACGGGCCCAGCCGCTCCGCGGCATGTGGGATCTTCCCGGACCGGGACACGAACCCGTGTCCCCTGCATCGGCAGGCGGACTCTCAACCACTGTGCCACCAGGGAAGCCCTCTGACATCTTTTATATCCATCCCTACTATCTTTTTTTAAAAATAAATTTATTTATTTAATTATTTATTTGGTTGCGTTGGGTCTTTGTTGTGCTCACAGGTGGTGCACGGGCTTCTCATTGTGGTGGCTTCTCTTGTTGCAGAGCACTGGCTCTAGGCACGTGGGCTTCAGTAGTGTGGCACGCAGGCTCAGTAGTTGTGGCTCACGGGCTTAGTTGCTCCGTGGCATGTGGGATCTTCCCGGACCAGGGATCAAACCCGTGTCCCCTGCCTTGGCAAGCAGATTCTTAACCAGTGAGCCACCAGGGAAGTCCCCCTGCTACTATCTTAACCTCTATACCTGCATCTGCTAAATATTTTTCTGTAGGGGACTTATTTTTAGCTTTCTTTTCTCATCTTTAGCTGAGGAATCATGGTTCTTCTTTGTGTTTACCTATGGAGGCTTTCAATATTTGTGGCAATGAATCTCTCAGAGATTTGACTATTATATATTCTCTAGATATTTATAAAAGAACTTGAAGAAGTTCCTTCGTGGCCCATGCTAGTTCAATACGTGAATGATTTATTGATAATTGCTAAGACTTTAAATGCCTATAAAGAAAATGCTTTGGCTTTCTTAATATTTTTAGCTGCTGAAGAACATAAAACCTTCCTAGATAAATTGTAGTATCGTCAAATTGAAGTCAAATATTTGGGACATTTCATATTAGTCAAAAGACAGAAGGTAGTTCCATCCCAAAGTCAGCGTATTTATAAATGAAGTAAACTACCATGAAAAAAAAAAAAACACTCCACTAATTTGCGGGGTTGGTTGAGTATTGCACGCAATGTATCTCTGCGTTTTCTGAAAATACTAACCATCTCTTTGAGATGTCACATGATGCATTACCAGAACCTTTACAGTAGTCCAAAGAAGCTAGAGAAGCCTTTAAACACTTAGAATAGCCCAATGGTATTAGGAGTTCCTAACTTTGACAAAATATTCCACCTTTTTTGTAATGATAATAAGGGAGCACTTAAGAAAGTGGTGTACTTTCTTAAAAGTTAGGTTCTGATTATAGGCTTATTGCTTACTTTTATGTGTTGTTGGATTCTTTTGTTCTAGAGATGCCAGGATGTTTATAAGCCTTACCAGCAGTTGGTATTCTAGTTGAAAAGTCTCAGGCTTTGACTCTGGAACATTTAACTTACTTATATGCACCTCATGCTGTTACTGCTATTTTATAAATTCATAAGATACAACATTGTCACTGTGCCACCGGACTAGGTATGAACAAGTCTTATTGTCTAATCCTAATGTTATTCTAGGAAGGTGTAACCTTTTGAACCCAGCTACTCTGTTGCCAAATCCTGACCAAATAGCAGACAATGATTCCCTCACAGTTATAGCAGAAGATATTCAAAGTTTGCCTGACTTATCTGATATTCCTATTCCTAATCTTGATTTAATATTGTTCACTGATAGAATTTGAGTGAGAGACACACAGGGAAATAGAAAAGCATCATATACAGTAGTCAGTCCTCATGAGGTTTTAGAGGCTTATCCTCTCCCAAATATAAAGTCAGCCCAAGAAGTAGAATTCCTAGCTCTCTCTCTCTTTCTTTTTTTTTTTTTTTTTTTTTTTACCAGAACATCAGGTAAGTTTATTTCAGATGTAACAGTAATGTTAAAATCAACAAGTTTAAATCTTAACTGCACCAAGTAAACTCAGCTATTTAAGTATTTTTAAAGTTATTCCCTCCAAAAACCTGAGGGAGTTTTTCTTTTCCACCGCATATACCATGGTTTCCCAATAATTCTATTTTTGGAGGACTTTCAGTTGATGAGTAAACTGCTTTGGGGATATTTCTGAACTTCTTTCTCCAAATGAAAACTAATCTGGACCAATTATATATTGCATAGATTTCTCTGCAGATTCTTTTCTTTAGAACCTAATGCAATTACCATACAATATAATTTTTACCTATTTGCCCCACAGAAAAACTATCTGCCCTGAAAAATATAATGGATATATCCTGTGATCTTCCAGTTAATAGAATTGTTTTACCTCAGTGATAATTTTAATCAAAATAACCAACTGAGGGGCTTCCCTGGTGGCGCAGTGATTGAGAGTCCGCCTGCCGATGCAGGGGACGCGGGTTCGTGCCCCGGTCCGGGAGGATCCCACATGCCGCAGAGCGGCTGGTCCCGTGGGCCATGGCCACTGAGCCTGCGCATCCGGAGCCTGTGCTCCACAGTGGGGGAGGCCACAGCAGTGAGAGGCCTGCGTACCGCAAAAAAAAAAAAAAAAAAAAAAAAAAAAATAACCAACTGAACATGGGACATTATTTCAGTCTTTTCTGACTCATAGGCACACGAACTAGTGCCCAGCTTCTACCTCTTCTACATCCTCCTCTTCCATAAGTGGATGGAATTATTTCATGTAAGTTTGATGTAGGACAGTTCACCCTTTACAAACACAATTTAGGTTAAAGTCAGTGACCAGTGTGGAAAAAGAAGCTAAAATGATAGGGAGCCTACACAGTTCAAAATTTAATATTCTTTCCTTCATAAATAATATGTACTTAATTGTCATGAGGCAGCTATTTGGTTTTCATTAAATACATTTAGGGATACATTCATAGGACTGATTAGATAGTCCAGGTGAAATGGTTATAGAAATAGAGGCAGTGACATCTCACAAAACTCATTTATATATCAAAATCTATTTTGATATCTGAAGTTTACAAAAAGGCTGAATTTTCAAACTAATTATACCTTCTGTAACTCAGGCACTCTTCTCTTGGCAAGAGCAAGCTGAAGCTTATCCGTGAAGGTAAAGGTGCTTAATGCTAAACTTTTCTTCTAAGCTTAGATTTGGACTGCTTAAGAAACTGATACCCAAGAAACCAACATGGTCTTTCTACATTTTTACTATCATAAGATTATAACCCTATAAACTCATTTATCAACTATCTTCCTTTTCTATATTATTCTTGGCATTCAGCTAAGACTGTTGAAGTCTACTGTACCTTGTATTTTTTTTTTAAGGGCTTCAAATGCTTGGCTTATTTATTTATTTATTTATTTATTTATTTATGGCTGTGTTGGGTCTTCATTTCTGTGTGAGGGCTTTCTCTAGTTATGGCAAGGGGAGGCCAATCTTCATCGCGGTGTGCGGGCCTCCCACTATCGCGGCCTCTCTTGTTGCGGAGCACAGGCTCCAGATGTGCAGGCTCAGTAGTTGTGGCTCACGGGCCTTGTTGCTCCGTGGCATGCGGGGTCCTCCCAGACCAGGGCTCGAACCCGTGTCCCCTGCATTAGCAGGCAGATTCTCAACCTCTGCGCCACCAGGGAAGCCCTGTACCTTGTATTTTTACATTCTCAAATAAGAACTTAAGATTATAAAATGTGCATGAACATTGTGTAAAATAATTTTGTCATTCAACATATATGAAGAGATGAAACTTTTATGCCAGAATTTGCATAATAACATAAATATTATGAATCAACATTCCTTTTAAAGTCAAATGACAGAAAATTCAAGCCCTGTGCATTGTTTTAAAGTCTAATGAAAACATTTATTGGGGGGGCTTCCCTGGTGGTGCAGTGGTTGAGAGTCCGCCTGCCGATGCAGGGGACACGGGTTCATGCCCCGATCAGGGAAGATCCCACATGCCGTGGAGCGGCTGGGCCCGTGAACCATGGCCACTGGGCCTGCGCGTCCAGAGCCTGTGCTCCGCAACGGGAGAGGCCACAACGGTGAGAGGCCCGCATACCGCACGCAAAAAACAAACAAACAAAAAAAACATTTCTTGGGCCACCAGTATTGGCAATGTAGAAAATTTTAAATATTGGAGATGGGATTATGGAGGAAAACATGAAAATTTCAGATGTCTTCTATCTTCCAAAAAGTTATCGACCCATCAAAGCCACTCATTATGTGCCAGAAAACGATGTGACATAAACCAGTCCTGTCAGTAAGGAGGTCACAGTGACATTTGCGTTATTAATACTTCCAGACTTCTACTTTTTTTCCAAGAATAGAAGCAATATGTTTAACAATTCCACCACACCCAAATTCTTAAACTCAATATCACAGGCACAGAATGTAAGCAAATCTGAGATGTTCTCCAACAGATAAGCAATAGCACACTATGTTATTCTCAAAAATACTGTCTAGATATTCTTTCCTCTAAAATCAAATGCTCAGTGGCCACACTTCTAACAGTCTGCATTAGCTGACATTAAATTCACTTGTTGTGCCACAAGTCCACCTAAGCTTCCTTTTAGGTATTTTTTTAGTATGTCCAAGAGACAACGCCTGCTTCGGGTTTATTTAGGGGTACTCACCTATGAGGACATCAACTCCATTTTTAAGGTTTGACTAACTATTGTGGGTTTACTGAAGAAAAAGAACAGGAGAAAAAAAAGCAAATCACAACAAACCTCTTTAGGTCAGTTAAAGGCCATATCTCTAGCTGGGATATTAAAAATTAATCTCACCAGCCCACACTCGAAAAGTTAATGCCACTTCTAACAATCAACAGCAAGAAAAATAAACCTAACAACCAGCCCACTCATTAGCAAAAAGCAGTTTAACTCAAATGCTGAGACCAAAGTATAATACTACCTACTCAAACTGTCCCACCTACCCTCAGCCACCAGCGAGGAAGGAAGAAATAACTGCTTAACAGAACAAAGTAAGCTTAGTATTTCTTACAAGGATAACAATGGTCCAACTTCTGAGATAATACTCAGAAGGACAAAAGGTGGAGTGAAGGCAATGTATAGGGATTGGTATCCCACAAAATCTTGAAAAACCCAAAGTACCACAAACACACTAAACTTGTCTATGAGTTAGAGAACAAGATATTGCTGCTGCTTCTTTTTGTCCTTTGAATTATACAGTATTTTGTAGACTCTGTCCTTCAATGTGAAAGCAGGACATTAAAAAAAAAAAGGAAATTGACACAAGCTTTTGGGACCATATATCTTATCTGTGAAACTAGACAGATAATTTATACCTGTAATCATTTATACCAGAAGGTATACCTATTTATACCTTCTCCTTCCTACAGTCAAAGCACCTCACAAAAATAAGAAAACTAAAACAATCCAAACATGATTAATAAGTCCTTAAAAGTTTAAAACCGTTAGAGGAAAGGGAAGGAAGTTTTGAAAGGAGGAAAAACAAGAACAAGGGAGGGGGAAAGCTTTAAAAGAAAGAGGGGGGTGGGGAATCAATGAGCATCTCTTTTATTTGGCGACAAGCGAGTGCAAGAAAGTTCATCTGTAATTTGTTCAGTTGTCTGTCTTTTTGCACACGTGCGTTCTGGCCAGAAGGGACTTTGAGGTTTTTCTGCATCTGCGGGCTCTATCCTCTTATAGTAATTCTTCTTTGTCTCAATAATCTCAAAGCCAAACTTTCTGTAGAAGTCAATTGCTGACTCATTGCTGATCTGGACATGCAGATAGATGTTGTCAAAGGTGCCAACTTTTTCACAGATGTTTAAGACATGATTTAACATTTTAGTTCCTATCCCTAGTCTTCAGTATGGTGCCAGACACCCTAGTGTCATGATGTAAAATCTCTTCTGATTCTGTGAATGATTCACCCTACAACATACTGCTCCTGCTGCAATATCATTGAAATAGGCAAATTTTGCTAGCTCGCCAACCTCCAGCACATCCTTATAGAACTTGTCATTGTAGCTGACTGGAAAGATGACCTGGTTTAATCTCTTCAACTGTTTCATATTGTGTGGTGTCACATCTCCCAGCTCTATCCGCCCTTCCATCTTCCCGGCTTGTTACCACCGATATCAACGCCGTTGTCGTCGCCGCCCTGAGCTCTCCGCACCCACAGCTCGGGCCACTCAACCCCACAAGCCGCCCTCCTCGCCTAGGGCAGGGAGCTGAGCGGGTGACGGAGGCCTCGAGAGTCGAGCGCGCCTCTGTCTCCACAAGCGCACACGGGGCACTCGCCGCCGCCAGCCAGACCCGCCGCTGCGCTGTGAACTTTCACCGGAACTACTACCTCTTATACAAACTTCTAAATTAGCCACCAATCTTAAGGTGAATATCTATACTGATAGTAAATATGCATTTGGTATCTGTCATGCTATGGAACAAATGTGGAGGAATAGAGGGAACTTTCTCATAGCAGTAGTAACTGAAATATCACACTAGAAACGTAATTGCTGATTTATTAGTCACCCCCGCTTCTCCAACAGATTTCTGAAGTTCATTATAGAACTCATAACAGACAACAAGATGACGTATCTAAAGGAAATTAATTTGCACATCAAGCCACAGAAAGGGCTACTTAGGTCTTGACTGGGGAAATTGAAGCCCCGTTAATTCTATCCAAGAACTCTTATTTACAATTTCAGAAATACACAACTCCACAAGGTTTAGAAAATTGGAAACCAAGGAGAGCTATGAAGAATATCATAGGAATATGGGAATTACACTATAGGAGTATTTTTGTATCTCACTTATTATATACTTGGATGGCTTTTTCATGACACCAGCAACCTTATTCAAACAAAAGGAGTATACTGAAAACCTTGGAATCGTACCACTTTTGGAATAAGGGTCAAATAATTCAAGAAATAATACAAAGGTGTGCTGCTTGTCAGAAAAACTTATTTACAGGAAACACTTAAGGTAAGTCAAAGAAGTCTACTGAGGACATTGTTACCTGGGATCTGGTGGCAAATAGACTTTATAGAGTGTCCTAATCCATTTGGGCTGCTATAACAGAATACTGCACAGACTGGGTGGCTTATAAACAACATAAACTTATTTTTCATGCGTCTGGAGTCTGGGAAGTCCAAGATTAAAGTGCTGGCAGGTTCAATGTCAGGTGATGGTCCACTTCTTTTTTCATAAACGGCTTTCTTCTTGCTGTGCCCTCACGTGGCATAAGGGGCAAGAGAGCTCTATGGGGTCTCTTTTATAAGGACACTAATTTCATTCATGATGTCTCCACCCTCATGCCCTAATTATCTCCCAAAGACCCTCTTCCAAATACCATCACATTGGTGATTAGGTTTCAACACAGGAATTTTGGGAGAACACATTCCGTTGATAGCATAGAGCTTTCACATTCAGAAGGCAGAAGAGATTGATCAGTAATGTTGTGTATGATGTTTGGATTGCCGGAAGTGTTCCTACCAGCTAAAGCAGATGCTCAGTGTTTCAAGGACTTACTGAATTATAACATCCCAACCTTTGGAATTTCTGAATATCTGGAGTCTGATAGGGAAGGTCATTTCATTTCTATGGTTATGTAGGAGCTCTGTAAACACTAAACCAATAATTTGCTATACTCTTTATCATACTCAGTCTTCTGGACGAGAAGAACAAATGAACTATAAAGAATTCTTTGACTAAATAATATCAAGTCATCAGCTTACAATGGCCCAGAGCTTCACCTTTGGTTTTATTAAAAATAAGGTCAACTTCCTCTGGCAGGCATGATATTTCTCCCTTTGAGTTATTGTTTGGAAGATTTATGAACTTAAAGTTTAAGTATAATCCCTTATCTGATATAATGGAAAAAACTCATGATCAAATGTAAAACTTAGAGGGTTTGTTGTTTTTATGGCCACATTACATTAGTGTGTGTGGCCAGATGCTGGAAAAATTCCCCTGAAGATGTGTGCCATTGATATCGACCAGGAAATAAAGTCTATATCAGAAAAAGGATTGTCACAACTGTTATGTAAATAAGCTAAAGATGGCCCCTATATTTACTTATTCACAGCAGGCTTGGACCGTAAGCTCAAAAGCCTACCAGGGGCTTCCCTGGTGGCGCAGTGGTTGAGAGTCCGCCTGCCGATGCAGGGGACACGGGTTCGTGTCCCGGTCCGGGAAGATCCCACATGCCGCGGAGCGGCTGGGCCCGTGAGCCATGGCCGCTGAGCCTGTGCGTCCGGAGCCTGTGCTCTGCAACGGGAGAGGCCACAACAGTGAGAGGCCCGCGTAGCGCAAAAAAAAAAAAAAAAAAAAAAGCCTACCAGTACCATACTCAAATTTTACACATCCAATTTTTATTTCACTTTATTTAGAGTGTTTGGACTTTTCAAATTTAATTTTTATTTTATGCTGGAATCTAGTTGTTTTATAATATTGTGCTATGTTCAGGTGTACAGCAAATTGGTTCAGTTATATGTATACATATATCCATTCTTTTTCAAATTCCTTTCCCATATAGGTTATTACGGAATTTTGAGTAAAGTTCCCTGTTATGCAATAGATTCTTTTTGGTTATCTATTTTATATATAGTAGTGTGTCTATGTTAATCCCAAACAACTAATTTATTCCTCCCACTCACCTTTTCCCTTTGGTAACCATAAGTTTATTTTCTAAGTCTGTGAGTCTGTTTCTGTTTTGTAAATAAGTTCATTTGCATCAGTTTGAAGATTCCACATATAAGTGATATCATATGGTATCTATCTCTATCTGATGTACTTCTTTCTAGGTCCATTCATGCTACTGCAGATGGCATTATTTCATTCTTTTTAATGGTTGAGTAACCTTCCATTGTATATGTGTCCCCTATGGTTTTTTTTAAAGATATATTTTTAAAAATCTTTATTGGAGTATAATTGCTTTAAAGTGTTCTGTTAGTTTCTGCTGTACAACAAAGTGAATCAGATATATGTATACATATATCCCCATATCCCCTCCCTCTTGAGCCTCCCTCCCACCCTCCCTATCCCACCCCTCTAGGTCGTTATAAAGCATCGAGCTGACTAATTTTATTTTATTTTTTGGCCACAACTTGTGGCATGGGGGTATCTTAGTTCCCTGACCAGTGATGGAACCCATGCCCCCTGCATGGGAAACGTGGAGTCTTAACCACTGGACCACCAGGGAAGTCCCTGTACCATATCTTCTTTATCCATTCTTCTGTAGATGGACACTTAGGTTCCTTCCAATGTCTTGGCTATTGTAAATAGTGCTGCAGTGAACATTGGGGTGCAGGTATCTTTTTGAAGTATGGTTTTCTCCAGATATATGCCCAGGAATGAGATTGCTGGATCATATGGTAGCTCTATTTTTAGTTTTTTAAGGAACCTCCATACTGTTTTCCATAGTGGCTGCACCAATTTACATTCCTGCCAACAGTGTAGGAGGGTTCCCTTTTCTCCACACCCTCTCCAGCATTTATTGTTTCTAGACTTTTTGATTATGGCCATTCTGACTGATGTGAGGTGATAACCTCATTGTAGTTTTGATTTGCATTTCTTTAATAATTAGTGAAGTTGAGCATCTATTCATGTGCCTTTTGTCCATCTGTATGCCTTAAAAATTTTTTTTTGAGATATCTCATCCATTTTATTTGAATAAATATAAAATCTGATGTTACACTGTATTGCTAAGAATGTTAAACAATGACTCTAAAATTAATTTAAAAAATTGTATACAATGTTTAAAGGTTGCACTCCATTTACTTATTATAATATATTGGCTATATTCCCTGTATTGTACAATATATCCTTGTAGCCTATCTTACACCCAGTAGTTTGTACCTCCCACTCCCCCACCCCTATATTTTGTATGTCTTCTTTGGAGAAATGTCTGTTTAGGTCTTCTGCCCACTTTTTGATTGGATTGTTTGTTTTCCATACTGAGCCACATGAGCTGTTTGTATATATTGGAGATCAATCCCTTGTCTGTTGCTTCACTTGCAAATAATTTCTCCCATCCTGTGGGTTGTCTTTTGGTTTTGTATATGGTTGCCTTTGCTGTGCAAAAGTTTTTAAGTTTAATTAGGTCCATTTTGTTTATTTTTGTTTTTATTTTCATTACTCTAGGAGGTGGATCCAAAAAGATATTGCTGTGATTTATGTCAGAAAGTGTTCTGCCTATGTTTTCCTCTAAGAGTTTTATAGGATGTGGTCTTACATTTAGGTGTTTAATACATTTGGAGTTTATTTTTGTGTATGGTGTTATAGAATGTTCTAATTTCATTCTTTTACACGTAGCTGTCCAGTTTTCCCAGCACCACTTATTGAAAAGACTGTCTTTTCTCCATTGTATATTCTGGCCTCCTTTGTCACAGATTAGGTGACCATAGGTGCATGGGTTTTTCTTTGGACTTTCTATCCTGTTCCATTGATCTATATTTCTGTTTTTGTGTCAGCACCACACCGGTTTGATGACTGTAGCTTTGTAGTATAGTCTGAAGTCAGGGAGCCTGATTGCTCCAGCTCCATTCTTCTTTCTCAGGATTGCTTCAGCTATCTGGGATCTTTTGTGTGTACAAACAAATTTAAAAATTTTTTGTTCTAGTTCTGTGAAAAATGCCATTGGTAATTTGATGGCAATTGCATTGAATCTGTAGATTGCCTTGGGTAGTATAGTCATTTTGACAATATTGATTCTTCCAATCCAAGAACATGGTATATCTTTCCATCTGTTTCATCTTTGATTTGTTTCATCAGTATCTTATAGTTTTCTGAATACAGGTCTTTTGCCTCCTTAGGTAGATTTATTCCTATGTATTTTATTCTTTTTTTTTTTTTTTTTTTTTTTTTTGCTGTACGCGGGCCTCTCACTGCTGTGGCCTCTCCCGTTGCGGAGCACAGGCTCCGGACACACAGGCTCCGCGGCCATGGCTCGCGGGCCCAGCCGCTCCGCGGCATGTGGGATCTTCCGGGATAGGGGCACGAACCCGTGTCCCCTGCATCGGCAGGCGGACTCTCAACCACTGCGCCACCAGGGAAGCCCTATTTTATTCTTTTTGATGCCATGGTAAATGAGATTGTTTCCTTAATTTCCCTTTCTGATATTTCATTGTTAGTGTATAGGAATGCAAGAGGTTTCTGTGTATTAATTTTGTATCCTACAACTTTACCAGATTCATTGATGAGCTCTAGTAGTTTTCTGGTAGCATCTTTAGGATTTTCTATGTATAGTATCATGTCAACTGCAAACAGTGACAGTTTTACTTCTTCTCCAATTTGGATTCCTTTTATTTCTTTTTCTTCTCTGACTGCTGTCACTAGGACTTCCAAAACTATGTTGAATAAAAGTGGTGAGAGTGGACATCCTTGTCTTGTTCCTGATCTTAGAGGAAATGCTTTCAGCTTTTCACCGTTGAGTGTGATGTTAGTTGTGGGTTTGTCATATATGGCCTTTATTTTGTTGAGGTATGTTCCCTCTACGCCCACTTTCTAGAGAGTTTTTAGTTGAATTTTGTCAAAAGCTTATTCTGCATCTATTGAGATGATCATATGATTTTTATTCTTCAATTTGTTAATGTGGTGTATCACACTGATTGATTTGCAGATATTGAAAAATCCTTGCATACCTGAGATAAATCCCACTCAATCATGGTGTATGATCCTCTTAATGTATTGTTGGATTTAGTTTACTAGTATTTTGTTAAGGATTTTTGCATTTATGATCATCAGGTTTTCTTTTTTTGTAGTATCTTTGTCTGGTTTTGGTATCAGGGTTATTGGGACCTCATAGAATGAGTTTGGGAGTGTTCCTTCCTCTGCATTTTTTGGGAATAGTTTCAGAAGGGTAGGTGTTAACTCTTCTCTAAATGTATGATAGAAATTGCCTGTGAAGCAATCTGGTCCTGGACTTTAGTTGGTTTGGAATTTTTAAATCACAGTTTCAATTTCAGTACTTGTGATTGGTCTGTTTATAATTTCTATTTCTTCCTCTTCAGTCTTGGAAGATTCTACCTTTCTAAGAATTTGTCCATTTCTGTTAGGTTGTCCATTTTCTTGGCATATAGTTGCTTGCAGTAGTCTCTTATGATCCTTTGTATTTCTGTGGTTTCAGTTGTAGCTTCTCCTTTTTCATTTTATTTTATTATATTTTATCTTATTTATTTAATTTTAATTTTATTTTTTTATGCCATGCTGCATGGCTTGGGGGAGCTTAGTTCCCTGACCAGGGGTCCAACCTGGGCTCTCAACAGTAAGAGCACAGAGTTCTAACCACTGGACCACCGGGGATTCTCTATTTCTAATTTTATTGAGTTGAGCCCTCTTCCTCTTTTTCTTGATGAGTCTGGCTAAAGGTTTAACAATTTTGTTTATCTTTTCAAAGAACCAGCTTTTAGCTTCATTGATCTTTTGTATTGTTTTCTTCATCTCTATTTCATTTATTTCTGCTCTGATCTTTGAAATTTCTTTCTACTAACTTTGGGTTTTATTCATTCTTTTTTCTTTAGTTGCTTTAAGTGTAAGGTTGGGCTATTTATTTGAGATTTTTCTTGTTTCCTGAAGTAAGATTGTATTACTATAAACCTCCCTCTTAGAACTGCTTTTGCTGGGTTGCATAGGTTTTGGATCATCACTTTTTCATTTTCATTTGTCTCTAGCTATTTTTTTGACTTCCTTGTTGATTTCTTCAGTGATCCATTGGTTGTTTAGTAGCTTATTGTTTAGCCTCCACATGTTTGTGTTTTTTAAAGGTTTTTTCTTTTAGTTGATTTCTTTTTTTTAAATAAATTTATTTATTTATTCAGTTATTTAATTTTTGGCTGCATTGGGTCTTTGCTGCTGCACGCGGACTTTCTCTAGTTGCAGTGAGTTGGGGCTACTCTTTGTTGCGGGGCGCAGGCTTCTCATTGTGGTGGCTTTTCTTGTTGCAGAGCACAGGCTCTAGGCACGCAGGCTTCTCATTTTGGTGGCTTTTCTTGTTGCAGAGCACAGGCTCTAGGCACACAGGCTTCAGTAGTTGTGGCACACGGGCTTCAGTAGTTGTGGCTCACGGGCTCTAGAGTGCAGGCTCAGTAGTTGTGGCACATGGGCTTAGTTGCTCCGCAGCATGTGGGATCTTCCCAGACCAGGGCTGGAACCCGTGTCCACTGCATTGGCAAGTGGATTCTTAACCACTGTGCCACCAGGGAAGTCCCTTTTCGTTGATTTCTTTTTTTTTTTTTTTTTTTTTTTCAGTACGCGGGCCTCTCACCGCTGTGGCCTCTCCCGTTGCGGAGCACAGGCTCCGGACGCACAGGCTCAGCGGCCATGGCTCACGGGCCCAGCCGCTCCGCGGCATGTGGGATCTTCCCAGATCGGGGCACGAACCCACGTCCCCTGCATCGGCAGGCGGACTCTCAACCACTGCGCCACCAGGGAAGCCCCTTTTCGTTGATTTCTAATCTCATAGAGTTATGGTTGGAAAAGATGCTTGATATGATTTCCAATTTTCTTAAATTAACTGAGGCTTGCTTTGTGGCCCAGCATGTGGTCAATCCTGGAGAATGTTCCGTGTGCACTTGAGAAGAATATGTATACTGCTGCTTTTGGATGGAATGCTCTATAAATATCAATTAAGTCCATCTGGTCTAATGTGTGATTTAAGATCTGTGTTTCCTTATTGATTTTCTGTCTGGATGATCTGTCCATTTGGGTAAGTGGGGTGTTAAAGTACCCCATTATTATTGTGTTCCTGTCAATTTCTCCTTTTATGACTGTTAACATTTGCTTTATATATATATATATATATTTTAATTTTTATTTATTTATTTATTTTTTGCATTACTTGGGCCTCTCACTGTTGCGGCCCCTCCTGCTGCGGAGCACAGGCTCCAGACGCACAGGCTCAGCGGCCATGGCTCATGGGCCCAGCCACTCCGTGGCATGTGGGATCTTCCCGGACTGGGGCACGAACTCGTGTCCCCTGCGTCGGCAGGTGGACTCTCAACCACTGTGCCACCAGGGAAGCCCTGCCTTATATATTGAGGTGCTCCTATATTGGGTGCATATATATATTTACAATTCTTATATCTTCTTCTTGGATTGATCCTTTGATCATTATGTAGTGTCCTTTTTTTGTCTCCTGTAGCAGTCTTCATTTTAAAGTCTATTTTGTCTGATATGAGTATTGCTACTCCAGCTTTCTTCTGATTTCCTTTTGCATGGAATACCTTTTTCCATCCCCTCACTTACAGTCTGTATGTGTTCGTAGGTCTGAAATGGGTCTCTTGTAGACAGCATATATACAGGTCTTGTTTTTGTACCCATTCAGCCAGTCTATGTCTTTTGGTTGGAGCATTTAATCCATTTACATTTAAGGTAATTATTGATATGCACGTTCTTATTGGCATTTTGTTAATTGTTTCAGATTTGGTTTTATAGGTCTTTTTCTTCCCTTCCTCTTTTGTTCTCTCCTCTTGTGATTTGATGAATATCTTTTGTGTTGTGTTTGGATTGTTCTTCCTTTTTTCTGTGTGTATCTATTGTAGAGTTTTGGTTTGTGGTTACCATGAGCTTTTGATATAGCAGTGTGTGTGTATATATATATATATATATATATATATATATATATATAAAATCTCCACATATACATATATACAAGATTTTTTAAAGTTTCTGGTCTCTTAATTTCCCATGCATTTCCCATGCCCTACTTTTGTACTCTCTTCTCAGAATTGCTGGTTTTGACATCATATCTGTGTGTGGATGATTTCCTACCTTTACTGTACATTTGCTTTTACCAGTGAGCTTTCCCATTCGTAACTTCTTGTTTCTATTTGTGGCCTTTTCTTTCTACCTATAGTAGTTCCTTTAGCATTTGTTCTAAAGCTGGTTTGGTGGTGCTAAATTCTCTTAGATTTTGCTTGTCTGTAAAGCTTTTGATTTATCTGTTGAATCTGAATGAGAGCATTGCTGGGTAGAATATTCTTGGTGGTAGGTTTTTCCCTTTTATCCCTTTAAATATATCATGCCACTCCCTTCTTTCCTGCAGAATTTCTGCTGAAAAATCAGCTGATAACCTTATGGGGATTCCCTTGTATGTTATTTGTTGCTTTTATTTTATTTTATTTTTTATTATTTATTTATTTATTTTATTTGGCTGTACTATGTGGCTTGCGGGATCTTAGTAACCTGACCAGGGATTGAACCCAGGCCCTGGCACTGATAGCACCAAGTCCTAACCACTGGACCACCAGGGAATTCCCCCCTGTTGCTTTTAATATTTTCTCTTTGTCTTTAATTTTTGTCAATTTTACCAATATGTGTCTTGGCGTGTTCCTCCTTGGGTTGTCCTGTATGGGACTCTCAGTGCTTCCTGGACTTGAGTGTTTCCTTTCCCATGTTAGGGAAGTTTTTGGCTATTATCTCTTCAAATATTTTCTCAGGCCCCCTCTCTCTCTCTCTCTTAACCTTCTGGGACCCCTATAATTCAAATGTTGGTGCATTTAATGTTGTTCCAGAGGTCTCTGAGACTGTCCTCATTTCTTTTCATTCTTTTTTCTTTATTCCGTTCTGCAGCAGTGATTTCCACCAATCTGTTTTCCAGCTCTCTTATTCATTCTTATGCTTCATTTTTACTGCTATTGATTCCTCCTAGTGTATTTTTCATTTCAGGTATTGCATTGTTCATCTCTGTTTGTTCTTTATTTCTTCTAGGTCTTTGTTAAATATTTCTTGTATCTTCTCAGTCTGTGCCTCCGTACTTTTTCTGAGATCTTGTATCATCTTTACTATCATTACTCTGAATTATTTTTCATGTAGGTTACCTATCTGCACTTCACTTAGTAGTTCTTCTGCAGTTTTGTCTTGTTCCTTCGTCTGGAACATATTTCTCTGCCATCTCATTTTTTTCTAACTTTCCGTGTTTGTGGTCTTTGTTCCACAGGCTGCAGGTTTGTAGTTCCTGTTGCTTCTGATGTTTGTCCCCTAGTAGGTGAGGTTGAGGCTTGTGCAGGCTTCCTGGTGGGAAGGACTGGGATATGCCCATTAGTGGGTGGAGCTTGGTCTTTTCCCTCTGGTGGACAGGGCTGTATCAAGGAGTGTGTTTAGAAGTGGCTGTGGCCTCAGGATGACTTTAGGTAGCCTGTCTGCTGATGGGTGTGGCTGTGTTCCCACCCTGTTGGTTGTTTGGCCTGAGGCGTCCCAGCACTGGAGCCTGCAGGCTGCTGGGTGGGGCCAAGTCTAGTGCCAATGTGGTGACCTTTGGGAGAGCTCACTCCAGTGAATATTCCCTGCCACCAGGGTCCTTGTCCCCACAGTAAGCCACAGCTGACCCCCACCTCCCCAGGAGACCCTCTAAGACCCACAGGTAAGTCTGGCCCAAACTCCTATAGAGTCACTGCTTTGCCCTGGGTCGCAGTGCATGTGAAACCTTGTGTGCACCCTCCAAGAATGCAGTCTTTCTTTCCCCCCAGTCTTGTGGAGCTCCTGCGTTAAAGTTCCACTGGCCTTCAAAGCCAAATGCTCTGGGGGCTCCTCCTCCTGATGCCAGACCCCCAGGCTGGGGAGCCTTATCTGGGACTCAGAACACTCACTCCTGCGGGAGAATCTCTGCGATATAATTATTTTCCAGTTTGTGAGTGGCCCACTTAGCAGATATGAGATTTGATTGTATCACACATGCTCCCCTCCTACCATCTCATTGTGACTTCTTTGTCTTTGAATGTAGAATATCTTTTTTGGTAGATCCCAGTCTTTTTTGTTGATGGTTGTTCAGCAGTTAGTTGTGATTTTTGTGTTTTTGTGAGGAGGTGAGCTCAAGTACTTCTACTCCACCATCTTGACTCCACCACTTCCAATTTTTAAAAATATAGAGCAACTAAGCAGATTTTTAACCATTAGGAGACTTCCTACTTCATATACCTCACAAAACTGCATCCAACATCTGTTAGATGTAGACAAAAACTAACCCTGTAGCTATAAAAGAACTCAAGCTGATGCTACCTATTGAGGTTTTCTGACCCAGAGACTCCCCATCCTACTGCTGAGTGACTTTGCCTAGGTACATAACGCCTTCTTTGATTCTGCTCTCCCCTGAGTGTTCCCTTGCCTTCTTCCCTTTTTGGGTAGTGACCTGGTGTGGCTCTCTCTGGAAGGTCACATGCTGTGAAGGACTTCTCCTCTCATACAACCTGTTCAATTGCCACCCAAATTAAGCTTGTTATGTGATACCATCAGCTCATGGTCTTATCTCAAAATCCTTGAGCTCACTATATGTGGTGATAAGGACAGGATTCCCATGATGATCAAGGAATTGACATGGGCCCTAGCCTATCAGTAAGATAGTCAATTATCAAATAGTTCATTGAAAGCCTTAAGTAATTGGGACTCAAAATTGGAATAACTCTTAAGTCTTTTTGGCATGGCATTGCTCTTTGTTGTACTTCACTCTATATATTTTTTGTGATTTTCCCTTTTATCTCATTAGCTTGGCCAAGCAGTAGCACTAGGAGTTGAGTGAACTCATAACATTAAAACTGACTTTTGTGGTCAGAGGTGTCAATCAGCCAGAGGATATCAGCCCACACACCTGGGTCCCTCACTAGACGGGTACTGGAAGTTGTAAGACCTGTGGGCCTGAATAGGAAAAGGGGAGAAGTTCGTGCTTCTGGACTAAGGGTGAGCTGCCTGTGTCCCCTTAACTGCCTATCATAAGAAGAGCTCTCCTTAGCCAGGCTGGTGATTTGGGGTACTCTGAATTCAGAGGATGTCCTTGTCACAGGGACTGTTATGGCAAGCAACGGAGCTGATAAGGCAGACATTAGGCCAAGGCTATTCTCTTAAGCACAGTTAGGGGAGAGCTTTTGCAAATAACTAGCATGCCTCTGCTGTTGTGACACTCAATTATGCTGTTGCAGGTGTTGTCATTCTACTCCTTCTCCAGAGGGATATGGAGATCCCAACCCTTGGAGTGAGCTGGCTAAGGCATTTCTTAAAATGACTAAAGACAAGGAAATATATAATCCTGCCCCTTCCAGGACTCTGATAAAGGTCATTGTCCTGCTGAACAGGTGTTCTAAACCACAAGTCTCATGTTAAGCCTTGCTCTAGGCAGCTTCTCACCAGCATGCCACCTGAAAAGGAGGTAGAAGCCCAAACTTTCTAGAGAGACTAGATGGAGGGGAAGACCCTGGGGAGGAGGACTAGTGCTCTCTAGAAGAAAAGGCAGCATGATGTCACCATAATAGCGACTGGGATAATTTGCCCTCTGATTTACTGGTGACAACTCATAAAGTAATAAAAACAAGAAAGACAAAATGGGAGGGCCAAAAAACAGAAACTGGTTTTCACTTGGTATAGGAGATACATCCTCTCTCTCCCCCTGAGGCCTAGTCTCTTCTTGATGACCTAGCTCAGGAACCATATGAAAAAGTGCTGCCTGGGTACATAGGATGTTTCTGGTAAGGAGCAATTTCCACCTAATGGGAGCTGGAACTAAACAACTGGCTGCTGTAGCATGAGATGAAAAAAATGGTATCCTTGTTAAAGGATCCTGCACAATTAGTGTGGAAGGTTGTAATGGTCCCAGGGGAAACTTTGAACACTGGTCCAAATTTATACTTTGTTGATGTGAATTTTTATGGCTTGGAAGGCTTCACACTCTATGTTAGGCCTATAGTGGCCTGGGCCAACTATCAGTGGAAAATGTTAGCCAAGGTTAACCCTCTCCTCCACCAGTTGGGGACATTGGAGTGGGCTTATCAGGCAATACATGGTGTGCCGCATGATGACATGGAAAGTCCAGAGGAGGCTGAATTGAGTCCTAAATCCACACAGTTGTTTCTCAGGAAGACTCTTGATAAATATGTCTTCTTTAGTGGCAATGATGACTAATGCTAAAGCATTAAAAAGGACATAGGTGCCCTGGATTGATTGATTGATTCATTGTTGATTGATTATTTATTTATTTAAAAATCAGGTTTTATTATTTATTTATTTATTTATTTATTTTTGGCTGTGTCAGGTCTTAGTTGTGGCACACAGGATCTTTTGTGGCTCTTTGTTGTGGCGCATGAGCTTCTCTCTAGTTGTGGAGTGAGGGCTCCAGAACATGTGGGCTCTGTAGTTGTGGCAAATGGGTTCTCTTGTTGTGGTGCGTGGGCTCAGTAGTTGCGGCATGCAGGCTTAGTTGTCTCGCAGCATGTGGGATCTTAGTTCCCCTACCAGGGATCGAACAGCCGTCCCCTGCATTGCAAGATGGATTCTTAACCACTGAACCACCAGGGAAGTGCCTCCCTGGATTTAATAGAAACTCAAGAAAGACTAACTTAGAATCAAGTGTTGCCTGTTACAAACAACACCCCATTGGATCCAAATCAAAATTACTGTCAACAGTGAGATTACCTTCCTCCTAGGCCAAACAGACCATCTACAGCTAGGCTTTTGATTGAGCATGAGCTTTGAGATAAACAAGAGAGGTTATACTGCAACCCAAGGGACAGGAGAGTCCCAAATTGAATAACCTCTGGTAAATAGGTGCAACAATTACAATACTTACTAGAGTTAGATTACAACAGATCACTGGCTTCCCCACTGGGGGTAGCTTTACCTCCATACTTGCTCCTAATCTCTGCCAGTGACAGGGACCTGCTACACAGGGATCTAGTGGTCATGGAAGTGCCTGCTTCTGGCAGAAAATTACCCTTTTACCACATTAACTGTGGTTTCAGTTCCGAAATATAATCAATACGGGCTGGGCTGGCTCTGTTGGACATGAGTACCCATATCTCCCTAACCCCAGGAAGCAGTCGTGTTTTAAAGGGATCTCCTATCCCCAGGAGGTGACCAGCTTGGGAGGAAGATTAATTAAAAGGGAAGTTACCTGATTAACTATTAAAATTGATTCTGTTATTGCTAAAAGATGCTTCTCTCCTAGTTATTCCCCATCCCACCGCCATAATCTTTTTTTCCCCACTATGGGAATGGACCTTTTTAGTCAGCAGTTAACCTCATGGAACAAGCCTAAGGCTTTTACACTGTTGTTGGGCACTACCCAGTAAGAACCAGTTCACCTTCTTCTACTGGTATGGGTGGTGAAGTTGCCACAGTACCAGCTAAGGAGAGGCACTGAAAGATTACAGCTTCTCATAGCTGACTTAGTTAAAGAAGGGACACTGATGTTTACTACATTTGAATTCTCTGGTGTCGCCTGTGCTTAAAGCCACAACTAATGAGTAGAGGATAACTATAGACTATAGAGAGTTAACAAAGATATTCCCTTTATTAGAGCACCTCTACTAGATACTGTCATCTTAATGGATGACATTTAAAACAATATGGGTAAAATGGTTTGCAGTTATAGACTTAGCTAACGTGCTCTATTCTATAAACATTTCACAGGAGTCAACCATAAGTTACCATCACCTTTGTAGGTCAACTGTACACTTTTTTTCCAGTTGCCTATGGGGTATTTAAATAGTCCTGCACCATCTTCGTAGGCACGACCTAAATGCCTGACCCACTTGCATTAGAAACCCAGCTTTGGCATTATATCAATGACACCCTTCTCATCGGACCTAGGACTCTGTCTCACAAGTCTTTAAAACTGTGAGCAAGCACCTCACTGAAAGGGAATGGACAGTTGCCCCACATAAGATACAAGGCCCCTCTCTGCTAAATTTGGGGGTTATATTTGGAACTTAGAAGGGGGGCTATTCCCAATTTGATAAAAGATAAGAACCTAGTACTCAAACCTCCCACATTGGTAAAGGAGGCCCAAGATTTGGAAAGAATATTTGGATTTTGGTGCCAACACGTTCCTCACCTCCAATGTTGGTCTTTGTTTATCAAGAAACCTACAAATCTTTCAGTTTTCAGTGAAGACCTGGGCAAAAACAGGCACTAAGGAAGCTAATAAACTAAAGGAGGCTATTACTTTGGCAGTGCCACTAGTGCCTCGAGGACACAACTTATAATTAGAAGTTTGGGCCAATCCAAAAATTGCTTTCTCGAGCCTCTGGACCAAAAGGACATGTAAATGGCTATGCATAAGCTTTTGGTAAAAGAAGCCCCTAGACTTGGGTCAAAGGTATTCACCAGTAGAGAAACAACTCCTGGTGACATACTGGGCACTTATTGAAACTTAAGGCCTTACTGGGGCAGAGCCAAGTAAGGATCAAGAGAAACCAAGCCTTATAGGAGTTTCACAACTCCAAGAGGAAATAGCCATATACTCTGCGACTGAGGATAACTTGCCAAAGTCTCAAGAAATGTCACCACTTCTTGCTCAACGGGGACTGGTAGGAGAATGGTCAATACTCTCAAAATGAGAAAAACAATGGTATGTCTTTACCAATGAAGTGAGCATGGGGTATAAAGGGGTCAGACAATGGACAACCACAGCTTATCATCCCTATCCAAACACTCCAATTTCCATAAGGGGGATAGATAAAGTGCCCAATGGCCTGAGCTGCATGTAATATCACTAGCACTAAAGCATGCCTTTGACAAACATTTTCCTAAGGTTCTATATTTACCAACTCTTGGTTTATGGTTAATGGGCTAACAATTAACTTCATCAGGACTTCAAAAAGATCACAGCTGGAAAATACAAGGTTGAGATATTTGGGGTAAAGAGATATGGGAAAAAATTGCCACATTGGCTCCTACTCTGCCCATCTTGCTATACCATATCTCACCTCATACCAAAAAAGGCATGGAGGAGGGATGATACAATACCAAAGCTGATTAACTAACCAGACCACTGAAACAGATAAGCTTATTGAAGGACAGGGAGTCCCCAGAACTTTGGGACTAGTCACCCTACACCTTCTACTGGTATCGACCCAAGAAGCCAGGGTATTTGAGTGTCATGGGGTTATGAAAATGGACTGTTAATAGCAGAGTTGACCAACTGGAAAGACATTTACACAAAGCCATTAGAGACTGTACCAAGTGCCCAAAATCTAAACACTGGAGAAATTTTTAGAGGAGAAGGGCCACAACAGAACTGGCAAATCAACTTCACTGGGCCTCTTCCTACAGCAGCAAGAGTCATTAAATATGCCTTAACAATGATAAATACCCACACAGACCTTCTATTGGCTTACTTGTGTAAGGCACCAGTCTTTCCTAATATTACTGAGAGGTTAACAAAACAGCTTTTACAGCCTTTGGGAGTGTTATGCACTCAGATCAAAGCTCCTACCTCACTGCAAAACATATGCAACAATGGGCATTACAAAATAAAATTGCTTGCCTGTTTCACCTACCCTATCATCCTACACCAGCAGATACCATAGAAAGACATAACGGGCTTTTAAAATAATTAGAAATGAAAAAGGAGAAGTAACAACTGACACTGCTGAAATACAAAAGATCATGAGAGATTACTACAAGCAACTCTATGCCAATAAAATGGACAACTTGGAAGAAATGAACAAATTCTTAGAAATGCACAACCTGCCAAGACTGAATCAGGAAGAAATACAAAATATGAACCGAACAATAACAAGCACTGAATTTGAAACTGTGATTAAAAATCTTCCAACAAACAAAAGCCCAGGACCAGATGGCTTCACAGGCGAATTCTATCAAACATTTAGAGAAGAGCTAACACCTATCCTTCTCAAACTCTTCCAAAATATAGCAGAGGGAGGAACACTCCCAAACTCATTCTATGAGGCCACCATCACCCTGATACCAAAAACAGACAAGGATGACACAAAGAAAGAAAATTACAGGCCAGTATCACTGATAAACATAGATGCAAAAATCCTCAACAAAATACTAGCAAACAGAATCCAACAGCACATTAAGAGGATCATACATCATGATCAGGTGGGGTTTATTCCAGGAATGCAAGGATTCTTCAATATACGCAAATCAATCAATGTGATATACCATATTAACAAACTGAAGGAGAAAAACCATATGGTCATTGCAATAGATGCATAGAAAGCTTTTGACAAAATTCAACACCCTTTTATGATAAAAAAACCTCCAGAAAGTAGGCATAGAGGGAACTTTCCTCAACATAATAAAGGGCATATATGACAAACCCACAGCCAACATCATCCTTAATGGTGAAAAACTGAGAGCATTTCCACTGAGATCAGGAACAAGACAAGGCTGCCCACTCTCACCACTCTTATTCAACATAGTTTTGGAAGTTTTAGACACAGCAATCAGAGAAGAAAAGGAAATAAAAGGAATCCAAATTGGAAAAGAATAAGTAAAGCTGTCAATGTTTGCAGATGACATGATACTATACATAGAGAATCCTAAAGATGCCACCAGAAAACTACTAGAACTAATCAATGAATTTGGTAAAATAGCAGGATACAAAATTAATGCACAGAAATCTCTGGCATTCCTATACACTAATGATGAAAAATCTGAAAATGAAATCAAGAAAACACTCCCATTTACCATTGCAACAAAAAGAATAAAATATCTAGGAATAAACCTACCTAAGGAGACAAAAGACCTGTATGCAGAAAATTATAAGACACTGATGAAAGAAATTAAAGATGATACAAATAGATGGAGAGATATACCATGTTCTTGGATAGGAAGAATCAACATTGTGACAATGATTCAACTACCCAAAGCAATCTACAGATTCAATGCAATCCCTATCAAACTACCACTGGCATTTTTCACAGAACTAGAACAAAAAATTTCACAATTTGTATGGAAACACAAAAGACCCCGAATAGACAAAGCAATCTTGAGAACGAAAAACAGAGCTGGAGGAATCAGGCTCCCTGACTTCAGACTATACTACAAAGCTACAGTAATCAAGACAGTATGGTACTGGCACAAAAACAGAAAGATAGATCAATGGAACAGGATAGAAAGCCCAGAGATAAACCCATGCACATATGGTCACCTTATCTTTGATAAAGGAGGTAGGAATGTACAGTGGAGAAAGGACAGCCCCTTCAGTAAGTGGTGCTGGGAAAACTGGACAGGTACATGTAAAGGTATGAGATTAGATCACTCCCTAACACCACACACAAAAATAAGCTCAAAATAAATTAAAGACCTAAATGTAAGGCCAGAAACTATCAAACTCTTAGAGGAAAACATAGGCAGAACACTCTATGACATAAATCACAGCAAGATCCTTTTTGACCCACCTCATAGAGAAATGGAAATAAAATCAAAAATAAAAAAATGCGACCTAATGAAACATCAAAACTTTTGCACAGCAAAGGAAACCATAAACAAGACCAAAAGACAACCCTGAGAATGGGAAAAAATATTTGAAAATGAGGCAACTGACAAAGGATTAACCTCCAAAATTTACAAGCTGCTCATGCAGCCCAGTAACAACAACAACAACAAAAAACCCAATCTAATCCAAACATGGGCAGAAGACCTAAACAGACATTTCTCCTAAGAAGATATACAGACTGCCGACAAACACATGAAAGAATGTTCAACATCATTAATCATTAGAGAAATGCAAATCAAAACTACGATGAGATATCATCTCACACCAGTCAGAATGGCCATCATCAAAAAATCTAGAAACAATAAATGCTGGGGAGGGTGTATAGAAAAGGGAACACTCTTGCACTGCTGGTGTGAATGTGAATTGGTATAGCCACTTTGGAGAACTGTATGGAGGTTCCTTAAAAAATTACAAATAGAACTACCATATGACCCAGCAAACCCACTACTGGGCATATACCCTGAGAAAACCATAATTCAAAAAGAGTCATGTACCAAAATGTTCATTGCTGCTCTATTTACAATAGCCCGGAGATGGAAACAACCTAAGTGTCCATCATCGGATGAATGGATAAAGAAGATGTGGCACATATATACAATGGAATATTACTCAGCCATAAAAAGAAACGAAATTGAGTTATTTGTAGTGAGGTGGATGGACCTAGAGTCTGTCATACAGAGTGAAGTAAGTCAGAAAGAGAAAGACAAATACCGTATGCTAACACATATATATGGAATCTAAGAAAAAAGAAATGTCATGAAGAACCTAGGGGTAAGACAGAAATAAAGACACAGACCTACTAGAGAATGGACTTGGGGCTATGGGGAGGGGGAAGGGTAAGCTGTGACAAAGTGAGAGAGTGGCATGGACATATATACGCTACCAAACATAAAATAGATAGCTAGTGGGAAGCAGCCACATAGCACAGGGAGATCAATTCGGTGGTTTGTGACCACCTAGAGGGGTGGTATAGGGAGGGTGGGAGGGAGGGAGATGCAAGAGGGAAGCGATATGGGAACATATGTATATGTATAACTGATTCACTTTGTTATAAAGCAGAAACTAATAATAAATAAATAAATATATATATATATATATATATATCTCTTAAAAAAAAAGAGTCATGTACTGAAATGTTCATCGCAGCTCTATTTACAATAGCTCGGAGATGGAAACAACCTAAGTGTCCATCATCAGATGAATGGATAAAGAAGATGTGGCATATATATACAATAGAATATTACTCAGCCATAAAAAGAAACGAAATTGAGTTATTTGTAGTGAGGTGGATGCACCTACAGTCTGTCATACAGAGTGAAGTAAGTCAGAAAGAGAAAGACAAATACTGTATGCTAACACATATATATGGAATCTAAGAAAAAAGAAATGTCATGAAGAACCTAGGGGTAAGACAGGAATAAAGACACAGACCTACTAGAGAATGGACTTGGGGATATGGGGAGGGGGAAGGGTAAGCTGTGACAAAGTGAGAGAGTGGCTTGGACATATCTACAGTATCAAACGTAAGGTAGATAGATAGTGGGAAGCACCCGCATAGCACAGGGAGATCAACTCGGTGGTTTGTGACCACCTAGAGGGGTGGGATGGGGGGTGGGAGGGAGGGAGACGCAAGAGGGAAGAGATATGGGAACTTATGTATATGTATAACTGATTCACTTTGTTATAAAACAGAAACTAACACAATTGTAAAGCAATTATAGTCCAATAAAGATGTAAAAAAACAAAAATCAGAAAACAAAAAACAAGGACTATCGAGAGAATTTGGAAGACAGTGGTCCCCCAAGTGTTTGATACTGTCGATAGTCCCAATTACATTAAATTCACACTGCCTCCCCTACCATGGCATAACTACGCCACATTTAAATCCACAGAACATAAGGAGACCACCAACAGAGATGTTGCAACCACTGCTGTTGTATATACCCACACTGGATACAACACAATTATCAGTTTTCACGAACATGGTAACGCTGACATTATTGCTCACAGCAGAGGAATAACCACCTGATACTTTAACTTTTCCTTTCTCCCTCATAGAAAATCTAGATCCTAGCTATTTCCTCCTCAATCCTGATGAGGACCTGATGTGGACTATTGGCTCTGGAACGATCCTCAGCCTGTGTCTGTTCATCTTCCAGCATAAGCAGAGCAAACCACTCACCACTATCTTGAGAGAGAGGCATCCATATGCCATCACATACTTTGCTCTACTAAAGGCACTGTGGAACAAATCTGGATCAGATTCTGGCACCCAAGAGGTGGAATTAATTGTCCCTGAGAGATATACAGTGGACAGTTAGATCCACTACTCCTGGCTGCAGATGACCTCTGAGTTTAACCCCTACTCTATTGCTGTGGCCTTTCCTTACTTGAAAAGTTCCTACATTCACCAGTGTAGACTACGTGCTCATTGGTGGATCACCTTAGAATCCCACATTCATATCACACTGGTCAGATTGAGGACAATGGGAATCACTTTGTTGGTTATTCAGATTGGTCAATCCTACTAACATGACCGCAGGCATCAACACTGAGACTAGTACTCTTCCTCCTATCTCTACTACTACTAGCAACACCCCTCCTTGCTAAGTCAGACTCCATAATACTGTTGGTGACTCCAGGTGCCTTCTAAGCCCTATGGGCCAATTTTTACCTCAAACGAAATGAAATCCACTATTATTAACTAATGCCATCAAGTAAGTAGAGCAATAGGCAACTATCTATCAAGTCTTATTTAAAGAATGCACAGAGACAGTATGTACCCAATATTACAACTAGGATGCTGATGACTGTACAATTAAGTTAAAGATGTTGTAATCAAGAACCAACACTAACACACTCTATGCGATTATAGAGATAAAATTATAGCTTCTAGTAATCTCTGGGATAATGATAAGTATAAACTCTGCTTACAATGTATACTCTTGCAGCTATTGGTCTCTTTTCCTTTTAATTATAATGATCTCTTTCCTCCTCTAATATAAGCCCCACTTATTGAGGTGGAAAGAAATTGGCGCCTTACCATGAGCCTTCTCTGTGATGGTTAATTTTATGTGTCAACTTGACTGAGCCACAGCACCCAGATATTTTCTCAAACATTTTAGGTGTTTCTGTGAAGGTGTATTTTGGGGGATGACATTGACATTTAACAGTGAACTTCAAGTAAAGTAGATTACCCTCTATAATGTGAGTCACATCCAATCGGTTGAAGACCTTAACAAAACAAAGACATCTTTCTTCCCTTGGGCAAGGAAGAATTCTGCCAGCAGACTGTCTGGAGTAGAGCTGTAACTCTTCCCTGAGTCTCCAGCCTTCCATCCTACTCCATTAGGTTTGGGATTTGCCAGGCCTCCATAATTAAGTGAGCCAATACCTTAAAATAATTTTCTCTCTCTCTCTCTCTCTCTCTCTCTCTCTCTCTCTCTCTCTTCTGTATCTCTATCTATCTCTTGTTGGTTCTGTTTCTCTGGAGAACTCTGGCTAATACATCCTCCCTGGCCACCAATATATATAAGGAAAGCAATGTATACTACATGATGCTTCCTTTGCCAAGACATGTCTAAATCTCAGAGACTGCAACCAGTTTGCAAGTTCTTCCCTAACCTAACCTCTCACAATACCAACTACAAGCTTTATATAATATTCAGTGGAAGTGGGCTCTACAACAGTTACAACACTGGTTGCTCACAATAAACAGTCATAGCTCTTGAGTGTTAAAGCAAAGACAGTTCATATAAAAAACACATTTGATCTTATGGAGAAATCTAACCTCTTTTTGCATGGGACTTTCTCCACCCAAATTGACAACTACTTGCTTATAGCTATTACACAATTTGCCAGACCCACAAAGACCACCATTAGTAAGGACTTAGGAGAGAAATTTGAGAGAAATTGCCATGCAGTGCTACTTCTCTGACCACTCCTTTAAAAAGGTAAGCACCTACTCTCGCAGCACATAGAGACAATAATGAGAAGTCTCATAGTGAAGCTAACCTGGGAAGTTATCAAGGAAAAATACTCCTAACTATAGTAGTCCTCATTTCTGTAACTGGTCACATGGTCATAGCTGGTATTTATAACTAACTTCTTCTACTACCCATTCCACAGTTCCTTTTTCCTCTGTTGATTATAATTCTTTGCCTGGTGGGATGTCCCAAACATTCACTCATGGAGGGTTTGGGCCTGAATTGGGTGGTCGTAGTTTTCCATAAACTTTATTTTTAACAATTTAAAAAAATTATGAAAAGTTTTTATTGAAGTATAGTTGCTGTATACTATTATATGTTACAGGTGTACAGTAAAACAATTCATAATTTTTAAAGGTTGTACTCCATTTATAGTTATTATATAATATTGGCTATATTCTGTGTGTTGTACAATATATCCTTATAGCTTATTTTATACCAGTAGTCTGTACCTCTTAATCTCCTACCCCTATCTTGCCCCTCCCCCTTCCCTCTCCCCACTGGTAACCACTAGTTTATTCTCTATATCTGTGAGTTTGCTTCTTTTACGTTATATTTACTAATTTGTTGTATTTTTTAGATTCCACATATAAGTGATATCATATAGTATTTGCCTTTCTCTGCTTGACTTAATTCACTTAGCATAATGCCCTCCAATTCCATCCATGTTGCTGCAAATGGCATTATTTCATTCTTTTTAATTTCATTCTTTGTAATGGCTGAGTAACATTCCATTGTATATACCACATCTTCTTTATCCATTCTTCTATTGATGTGCACTTAGTTTGCTTCCATGTCTTTGCTATTGTAAATAATGCTGCTATGAACATTGGGGTACATGTGTCCTCCTTTCAAATTAGTGTTTCCATTTTTTTCAGATATATACTCAGGAGTGGAATTTCTGGGTCATATGGTAGTTCTGTTTTTAGTTTTTTGAGAAACCTCCCTACTGTTTTCCACACTGGCTGCATCAATTTATATTCCCACCCACAGTGTACAAGGGTTCCCTTTTCTCCACATCCTTGGAACATTTAATCCCAGGACATGGTAATACTAAGAAACACTCTATGAGATATCCACAAAAAGGGCCATTCTATCCACTTGATTATTAAAATCATTCTCTGTTGAGGTCATGCTTTGATGAGAATTAGATGGGATATAGATACCTTTACATTCTTTACCCATTCAGAGACATCTATCCATATAACAGTTCTGCAGAACTCCTTGTCACCAATTTTCCAGTCATGTTTCTTCTAAGTTCCCTACCATCTAGCTAAATCATTGGTCATAGTCCACAAATATATAGATTTGTGGCATTTGGGCCACTTCCTCATGTAACTTTCTTAGGCTTTCAGAGTATGGTCAAGCCCAATCTTGTATCTACCACTTCCTTTTGATAATAGAGTGCTGCTGAACATGGCAGAATTTATGGCTTCATGGTACAGATAACACCCAGTTCACAATGGGCAGCTCAGGTTGCATGGTAACTTGGTGACCCATGGTAAAGTATTCAGTCTCTACTAAGGCCCAGTAGGAAACCAAAAGCTGTGTCTCAAAATGAAAGTAGTTATCCACAGAGGAAGGCAGGGTATTGATCCCAAACCCTAAGTGACTGCACTGCAATTCACCTCCAAGGGCCTGCCAAGGCTCCAAATAGCATCTCTACTTGCCACTGCCACTTCAAACACTATCAGATTAGATGAATCATATCGCCCAAGTAACAAAGCAGCTTGCATGGCAGCCTGTCTGTTGTAGAGCCTTCTCTTGTTCTAAGCCCCACTCAAAACTAGCAACATTTTAGGTTACTTAATAAGTGGGTCAGAGTAGTACACTCAAATGAGAAATATGTTGCCATACGTTGTTCACTCAAACTAGGACTCTCTCAGTTACACAGATCAACTAAGAATTTAGTAGATTGCCCATCTATTTCCTTTCTAGGGACATGCTGATCAACTAGGCAACTCCAAAGGTCTCTGCAAGTTAGACTATTCTGATTACTACTTTGACTTCATTGTCAGTTATGGCAACAAAACCCATCTTGTCTTTGGTGATTAAGTTTCACCATTTGGCCCCTGCAACCATAGGCTCCAATTATCCTCATTGTATTTAAAGATTCCAGTTCAGTGGCAGCAGTTTCCACTGTAGTTTCTGGGCTACGGAGAAGAGTGACCATAGAGTTCTTCAAGGATGCTGGAATTTCCCTCACAAATTTATTTCTCACAGTCATGGTGAAAGGTGTGTCCTCCAGGGTGGGTGAGTAGATCTTAAATGATAAATCCACTTTAACATTCCAGTCTCTCTAAGCCTTTGAATCCCTTCCTTTATAGTACGCCAAGGCAGTTCTGGCGTTTCAACTTCATTTAGTGTAGCTAACTTTTTGATCCATTTTCAGCCAACCAACCAAATTGTTACAGCCATTTCTAACACCTTGAGTTAAACACTGAATCCATAATTTCTGCTTACGGAGTTCATATCAATAAATTTGGCCTGATTCAACTTCATTTTCCTTCCATCATTATCCCACCCTCTTAATATCCATCCCCACACATATTCTCTAGATTTCTGTCTGTGTAAATTGGAAAAAATAATGCACTTGCTTTGGTGCGTAGCACACATTTTAGTGGGTCACCCTTCAAGGGCTTGTGGGACTTGAGTCCAGGTGTATGTCTAAAAGCAAAAGGTGGTTGTGAAGTAGGTGCTGAGGAGAGTCAGAAGTGCCTTGCAAAGAAACTACCCTAAGGGAGGCCATTAGAGATTTTTTGGACAAAGCAGAGTTAACTTTCACAGGCAGAGGTGGAGAGGCTGGTAAAGAAGACTCAGTAGAAGTTAGGGATATGACATTTCCAGCTTCACTGGAATCTTCCCATTGGTCCCCACTCCCATTTCCAGGATTTTATTCTTTCCCAATCAATGCCCTCATTTGAACAGAACTTCATCTTACTCCCCATTCCTCATCCTGCACATTTTTTACCCATGCCTTTTTCCTGGGTCCTGATTTGAAGAGGTACTACCCCATTCATGATTTTTCCATAAACATTTGCTCTACTGACAGAATGGAATCTTGGGTTGTAAAGTGGAATATGAGGATACAATGTTCATTTCCAATCTCTGTCTCTGAGTACAACTGAGGAATTTCACTACCACTTGCCAAGTGCTCAGAGGATTGGTGTCCATGGCCAAATCTTTTCCTGTCCTGTCTATGATATACTTCCTTTTTTTTTTTTTTTTTTTTTTTAAATTTTGCATATATGTAAATACCATTTGTTTTATTTATTTATTTATTTTGCAGCACATGGGCCTCTCACTGTTGTGGCCTCTCCCGTTCCGGAGCACAGGCTCCGGACGCGCAGGCCCAGCGGCCATGGCTCACGGGCCCAGTCGCTCCGCGGCATGTGGGATCTTCCCGCACCGGGGCACAAACCCGTGTCCCCTGCATCGGCAGGCGGACTCTCAACCACTGCGCCACCAGGGAAGCCCATACTTCCTTTTTAGTAGCTTGTCCAAAACACACACTCTCAGTAAGCTGGTGGGGGACAAAAGCCATTTTCTCAACCTGTAGACTATCGTTAGTACAGTGAAATTGCTTTTTATGCTGAGGCCAGATTCTAAAGGGGATTAAACTTTTAAGGGAGAATAACCTATAGTCAAAATAATCCTTGATGGGCTTCCCTGATGGTGCAGTGGTTGAGAGTCTGCCTGCCAATGCAGGGGATACAGGTTCATGCCCCGGTCTGGGAAGATCCCACATGCTGCGGAGTGGCTGGGCCCGTGAGCCATGGCCGCTGAGCCTGCGCGTCCGGAGCCTATGCTCCTCAACGGGAGAGGCCACATCAGTGAGAGGCCCGCGTAATGCAAAAACAAAACAAAACAAACAAACAAACAAAACCCCAAAAATAATCCTTGAAAATCACTTGTGAAAGATGTACACAATGTCTATCAATAGGGCCAGCATTGGAACAGATCCCTGTTTCTTCAATTGAACACCAGATTAAGTAGGTGGCTTGGGTTTGGGGTCCCTGTTGCATGAAATCTATGTATGTTTAAACACTAGAAACACACTAAAGGTGGTGACATACTTACACTATGAGAAGCACACAGGACCTGAGATCGCCTAAGTGAAGGACAGATTCAAGTCTCCCAACCCTCACTCTAAGGCATAGACTTACCAAGTGGAATGGTAGGTGGATTCATCCCCATTATTTATATTCTTATTTCTCATATGTGTGTACAATGTGACTCCCCTATCCGGAGGAATTCACGCATTCCCAAAAGGGTACATTTGGAGACAAAGTCAGAAAATTCCTCTCAAACTGAAATTATTAAGAATCAGTAGGAATGGGAGATTAACAAAATTTAGCCAACCTGGAGAGATAGTATATGCTTATAATATTGTTATTTGAGTGTTTCCCACATTTCAATAAAGTACACTACATGTTTTCTAAACATAATCAAGGATACCAGGAGCCTTCCAAGTTCAATCAGGCTGATTCTGAAGTAGAAGTGACTGCAATGGAATTCATTGAGGGGAGTTGTCTTGGGTTCAACTGTAAGAAAGATGAGGTAATTGTTGTGTTGTCATAACAAAAGAGAAGTTTGCACAGAATCTTGAAAAAGTAACACCTAAACCCAAGAATTTGTCAGTGTTGATCAGCTCTGTGCAAGGAAGAGAGAGTTGTATGTGGCAGACCTAAATCTTGGTTCTTATGGAGGTATATCCTACTAAGGAGTGGAAACATTTCCCAGGTTCCTTTGCGTTCTGCAGGAACTATCTGTAAAGATTAGCCAATTCCTTTTGCTCAGAGTCCAACTATACCCAGGCTCTTTTGATTTCCATAATAATAGCTAACTTATTTTTTGAGTGCTTATTATGTGACAGGCTTAGTTACATTTTGGTTTGACCCAACACACTAAAGAGGCTACTAGTCACTTTATTTCACTACTTTATCTTTCTTTTGTGTTTAAATCTTTGTCTTCTTCACTTTTTCACTGTTAAGGGATTGAAAGGAAGCAGAGGCCTTTAGGGCTTGTTCTCATACGTATGCACTTTGGTACTGAAAGAAAACTGCTTGGCCACAGTGATGAATCCCTTTTGGAGCATCTGTGCACTTCACATGGTTCCTTAAATTATCCCCCATTTTCCACGCTCTTCCTTATAGGGATGATATCATGGCAGTGAATATGGTTTATAACTGTTGCTCCAATCCTAGGCCTAAGTTGATTGGCCTAAGGATGAGCACTTGATTATTTAGCTGTTTCCAGAAGATTGAAATTACAGAGCGGGGAGAGAGAGAGAGAGATTTTTTTCTGTGGCTGGACCTTAGAAAGTAAACAATAATGCCATGGCCCTGAAGGGAAGCTATAGTTCCCCATGCTTTCTGAGGAGCAGAGGAGCTGCTCATCAGAGAGAGTGAAGCAAAAGGAAACATTATAAAAAGAAGGATAGGAACTTCCCAGGTGGTGTGGTGGTTAAGAATCTGCCTGCCAATGCAGGGGACATGGGTTCGAGCCCTGGTCCAGGAGGATCCCACATGCCACAGAGCAACTAAGCCTGTGTGCCACAACTACCGAGCCCGCGTGCTGCAACTACTGAAGTCCACGTGCCTAGAGCCCATGCTCCACAACAAGAGAAGCCACCACAATGAGAAGCACACGCACTGCAACAAAGAGTAGCCCCCACTCGCCGCAACTAGAGAAAGCCCACGCTTAGCAACGAAGACCCAACACAGCCAAAAATAAATACATAAAATAAATTTTAAAAAATGATATTGTCTACTGTGATTTTCTGAAGACTTTGTAGTTGCCTGTTCTAGTCCATTCCTGAGATCCAGTAACGTTCTTACCTTGGGTTTTGTGAGACACCCTTAAGTCCTTATAATAAATGTATCTATTTTTTCCTGAAGTAGTTTCATTGTTTTCTGTTACTTGTAACTGAAGAATCTTAGCATAGACACCTAAAGTATCATCATACCTAAGTCCCTGGACCAATTTCCTTTAATTTGTTTATTAGCACCTGTCGAAGCAATGTCCAAGAATGCCCTCTACCCTCTCTGCTTCAGTCCATTCTTCAGGCCCTTTCTTTCCACTGGCTAACATGCTGCAGTTCAGTTAGTTACTCTTTTTTTTTTTTTTTAATTAGCCTGCCCATCCATTCCCTGGTGAGCCTTTTAAAAAAATTTATTTATTTTTGGCTGTGTTGGGTCTTCATTGCTGCGTGTGGGCTTTCTCTAGTTGCAGTGAGTGGTGGCTACTCTTCGTTGCAGTGTGAGGACTTCTCTCATTGCAGTGGCTTCTCTTGTTGCAGAGCAGGGGCTCTAGGTGCGCAGGCTTCAGTAGTTGTGGCATATGGGCTCTAGAGCTCAGGCTTAGTAGTTGTGGCACACAGGCTTCATTGCTCCATAGCATGTGGGATCTTCCCAGACCGGGGATCGAACCCATGTCCCCTGCACTGGTAGGCGGATTCTTAATCACTGTGCCACCAGGGAAGTCTCCAGTTAGTTACTCTTGTCAGTACCCAAGTAGTTGAGCCAGAGCTAAGCCACAGATCAATGCCAGCAAAGTAGTTGCATTTATTTCCAGCCTATAGTAGTAGATGACTTATATATGAATTTAAAATGGGTTGGGAGGTTGTTGTGGAGGAAGTTGAAGAATGGAGAGTTCCAGAGTGAACATAGACACCAAATTGGTAGAGGAATAAAACAAATTTATCCGACAATCTGTAGGATCTCGACCAGGGATCTCAGAAAGGATAGAGCAGAGAACTCTTGGTCAATTCTCCAAAAATCAAGTTGTCATATAAGGAAACTGCTATATGATGCATAGGTTTGCTTCTGAGGCAGGGAGGGCAGAAATGTAACAAAGAGCTAAAGAGTAAGCAACCAGACAAGACAGGAAGCCCAAGGCAGGGAAAAGGGAGGGGCAAATTTGAAGGGATATGGTAACAGGATGGAAGAAAAATGAGGTAGAATACCCTAGAGACAAACCAGAACATTCTAAAAGCATCAAGTTAAGAACCTGTTGACTCATCTGGAGGTAAGCCAAACCAGACAGGGTAGCCCATGTTGTGTTGATATAGCTAGCAGAGCCAAGAGCTTTGAGGGCAGTGACTTGGGCTTTCCTGATTATTTTTGCAAGACCACACTTCCACCCCTATACTTATATCAACATGATTTGAATGAGCTCCTTTCTAATTGTCACTGCAACCCTTACACCTATATCAAATGATCACGCATTTTATCAGAAAACTCAATTTCTTTCCACTCTGGTTTCCAGTCAGAATATTTACAGAGACATCACAATTGTGCTTGCAACTAATATGTATCATTATTTGGTGCAAGTTTAGTGTAAAGGAAATCCATATTTATATTTGGTAATTTTATCCAGGGTAAAATGTCCCATTATAATCCATGAGAAATTAAAGAAAGAATAGATGGTTTACTCAGGCTCAGTTGGTTACAAGAAACCCACTCAAGTTAACTCATGTAAAGTTAAGTTTATTCTAAGGTTATAAGTAAAGTAATGGTGTAGAAGTAGTACAGAAATCCAAGAATAAACACTGTAACAGGAATGGACCTCACCAAGATTAGGTTGGGGTATAGCTTTGGCTTCAAGGTAACACTAAAGAATTTCAGTAAGAGCTTAGAGTCTTCATTCTAGTCACTAAGTGACTGCTTCTTTCCATCCCACTGCAACTTGACTGCCTCTAATTATTTATTATTACTCATAAATCTCCCTGTACATGGCCTATCATGGCTTCTCCAGACCCAACTATACCTCATAATCTTTTAGCTGTAATAATTTAGTTTTTTTATTATTGTTGTTTTGTTTCATATTTTATATTTAAGAGATAAAGTATCTGATTAGCTCAGCTAATTTTTTCAAGCCAGTCTATACAAGCCAACTTATGCCCTTGTAAAAGGTCTTTCTCCCTCCCTTGCCAAAAAAATTTAACTGTGGCATGGGGAAGAAGAGCAGGTGGAGTCATATGCTAGAAAATGTGGCTACTTGGCCAATACCAGCTGTGGGCAAGGCTATTTCACTGAGACTAAGGTGTGGGTAATGCTAGTACCTTAATTAACATACCTTAATTAACATATCCATGGAGGAAAATTATAATGATCCACAAGAGCATAAGAGAGTGGAATATGCCATAACGTGGGAGGAAGGAAAATGGCTGAGGCACTGATTAATTTCTCAATCTAAGTTTGACAAAGGGCCTTAGACCCAAAGAGTAGAAAAGTTGTGATGGGACACCCTTATAGGGACATTTCTTTAACAACTACTTTGGGCAAAGTGGTTTATATTCATTAACTCATTTTTCTGGTCTCATATTATCCCTGAAGAATAGGTATTATTAACCTAATTGTACAGATGAAGAAACTGAAGCCCAAAGAGTAACTACCTAAATTTATGAACAAATAAATGACAGAGAAAGGATATAAGCCTAGGAATCCCAGGATCTATTCCACATATTCTTTGATTTATTCAGTGACCCATTGGTTGTTTAATAGCATATTGTTTAGCTTCCATGTATTTGTGTTTTTTTGGAGTTTTTTTCTTATTGTTGATTTCTAGTCTCATACCACTGTAGTTGCAAAAGGCGCTTGATATGCGTTCAGTCTTCTTAAATTTATTGAGGCTTATTTTGTGCCCTATCTTGTGATCTATCCTGGAGAATGTTCCATGTGCACTTGAAAAGAATGTATTCTGCTGCTTTTGGTTGGAATGTTCTATATATATTTATTAAGCTCCTCTCATCTAGTGCATCATTTAAGGCCAGTGTTTCCTTATTGATTTTCTGTCTGGATGATCTGTCCATTGATGTAAGTATGGTGTTAAAAGTCCTCCAACTATTATTGTGTTACTGGCAATTTCTACTTTTATGTTTGTTAATATTTGCTTTATGTATTAGGTGCTCCTATGTTGGTTGCATATATATATATTTACAATTGTTATATCTTCTTGTTAGATCAATCCCTTTATCATTATGTAATGTCCTTCTTTGTGTCTTGTTACAGTCTTTGTTTTAAAGTCTATTTTGTCTGATACAAGTATTGCTATCCCAGCTTTTTTTTCATTTCCATTTGCATAGAATATCTTTCCCCATCCCCTCACTTTCAGTCTATGTGTGCCTTTAGATCTAAGGTGAGTTTCTTGTAGGCAGAATATATATGGAGCTTGTTTTATTATCCATCCTGACATTCTATGACTTTTGATTAGCACAATTAATCTATTTACATTTAAAGTAAATATTGATAGGTAGGTACTTATTGTCATTTTGTTAATTATTTTAGGGCTATTTTTGTAGTTTCTTTTGCTATCTTCCCTTGTGATTTGACGACTATCTTTAGTGTTTTGTTTGGTTTCCTTTCTCTTTTTTGTATGTGTATCTATTGCAGATTTTTTGGTTTGTGGTTACCATGAGGTTTACATATAGCAGCCTATATATATATATGCATGTGATTATTTTGAGTTGATGATCTCTTAGGTTCAAATGCATCCCAATAACCCTGCATTTTTCCTCCCTTCCCCACGTTTAATGTTTTAGACATCATATTCTATATTTTTTGTTTTGTGTATCCCTTAATACTTATTGTGGCCATAGATGATTGTACTACTTTTGTCTTTCCACCTTCCTACTAGCTTTATAAATGGTTGATCTACCTTTACTGTATATTTGCCTTTACCGATGAGATTTTTCCTTCTGTTATTTTCATATTTCTAGTTGTGTTTTTTTTTTTCCACTTAGAAAAGTCCCTTTAACATTCTTTATAGAGCCAGATTAGTGGTGCTGAACTCTTTTAGCTTTTGCTGGTCTATAAAACTATCCTCTCCTTCAAATATGAATGACAGCCTTGTTGGGTAGAGTTTTCTTGCTTTTAGGCTTTTATCCTTTCAGCATTTTAAGTATATCCTGTCACTCCCTTCTGGTCTGCAAAGTTTCTGCTGAAAAGTCAGCTGACAGTCTTATGGGAGTTCCCTTGTATGTAACTAGTTGCTTTTCCTTTGTTGTTTTTAATAGCCTCTCTTTATCCTTAATTTTTGCCATTTTAATTAAAATGTGTCTTCATGTGGACCTTTTTGCATTGATCTTATTTGGGATTCTCTGTGCTTCCTGGACCTGGATGTCTGTATTATTTAATGAAAATAGAAATATGTGAAAAGTGTGGGTGTTATCTCCCCCACCTCTGCTTTTTATGTAAAACAATAACCAAAAGCATCCCCAATATATGTGTATATATCTATATATGATTTTAAGAATATAGAGAAAATTTGGAAGGATATGCAAATATTAAAAATGTTACCTATGGTAAGGTGGGGGTCATGCTGACATAGGAGAGAGAGGGTAAGAAAAAAGTGGAAAGGAAAAAAACGTTTAAAAGGCATATATATATATGACCACATTTACGAATTTACATTAAAAGGATGTAGACTCGGGACTTCCCTGGTGGTCCAGTTCAGGGGACGTGGGTTCGATCTTTGGTCAGGAAACTAAGGTCCCACATGCCGTGGGGCAACTAAGCCTGCACACCACAACTACTGAGCTCGTGAGCCTCAACTAGAGATCCTGCATGCTGCAAAATACAGAGCCCACACACTCTGGAGCTTGTGTGCCACAGCTGCAGAGTCTACGTGCCCTGGAGTCCATGAGCCACAACTAGAGAGAGAAACCCTCATGCCACAACTAGAGAGAAGCCCGCACACCACAATGAAGAGCCCGTGCTTCAACAAAAAATCCTGCATGCTGCAACGACAATCCTGTGTGCTGCAACTAAGACCAGACACAGCCAAAAAAAGAAAAAAAAAGATGTAAACTCATTGTAGGAAATGAAAACAATATATCAATGTATAAGAATTAAGTTAAAAATTTCCCCAAATCTCAAGTCCCAGCAGTAACCTCTAATAACATTTGATGTGTGTTTTTCCAAATAGACACACTATTCTACATCCTGCACTTGCATTTTATTAAGGAAATAATTTTTGAAGTATATCATACATACAGAGGAACACACAAATCATAAATGTATAGCTCAATGATGTTTTATTAAGTCACCCCTATACCCAGTATCCAGATCACACATGACATTACTTGTACACCAGCAGTCCCCTGTGGATCCTTCTAGTCATATGCCACCCTTTAAGGGTAACCACTACTGTGATTTCTAATAACACAGGTTAGTTCTGCTTTTTATAAACTGAATCATAAGTATGTATAATTGTTTGTCTATATTCTTTTGCTTGAGGTTACATTTTTTTAAGTTCATTCGTGTCATATAGCAATAGTTCTTTTTTTTCCTCATTGCCATATAAAATTCCATTATATATTATAGTTTATTATATATATTGCAGTTTATTCATCCACTCTACTATTGATGACATTTGGGTTGTTTCTTATTTTTGGTTATTATGAATGAAGCTTCCATAAACATTCTTGTACCTAATTACACATTTTTGTTTGATGTATACCTAGGAATGGATATGCTAGGTTTTTTGTTTGTTTGTTTGGTTGGTTGGTTGGTTGGTTTTTGGGGGGTTTTTTGGCTGCACTGCACGGCTTGTGGGATTTTAGTTCCCCGACCAGGGAATTGAACATGGGCTCTCAGCAGTGAGAGTGCAGTCTTAACCAGTGGATCACCAGGGAATTCCCAAATGCTGGGTTTTATGGTATTCTTTTACTTCCAGCTTTAATAGCTATTGCCAGTTTTCCAAACTGGTTATACCAGTTTACATCACTATGAGAAATGAGTGCATTTTCCAGTTGCTCCAGGTTCTTGATAATACTTGATATTTTGAGTTTAAAAAAATCCATTCTTATGGGGGTGTACTGGTATCTCCCTTTGGTTTTAATTTATATTTCCCTGGTGATTTATGAAGTCAAACACTTTTCTGTATGTACACTGGCCATTTGGATATCATTTTTTTAACCATGCCATATGGCTTGTAGGATCTTAGTTCCCTGACCAGGGATTGAACCCAGGCTCATGGCAGTGAAAGCACAGAGTCCTAACCACTGGACCACCAGGGAAGTCCCTGGATATCATCTTTGTTTTTAAAAAAATTTTTTTTGGTGTATAGCTGATTTACAACGTTGTGTTGGTTTCTCCTGTACAGCAAAGTGAATCAGTTATACATATATATATATATATATATATATATATATATATATATATATATATATATATATATATATATAAACTCTTTTTTAAGATTCTTTCCCCATATAGGATATTACAGAGTATTGAGTAGAGTTTCCTGTGCTATACAGTAGGTCCTTATTAGTTATCTATTTTATATATAGAAGTCTGTATATGTCAATCCCAATGGATTTTTATGAAATGCATTTTCAATTCTTTTGCCCATTTTTCTATTGTGCTGTCTATCTTTTTCATAAAGATTTGTAAGGGTTCTTTTTATATTCTGGATATTAATCCGGTGTCAAGTATATTTATTGTGAATATCTTCTCTGAATCAGTGGGTTGCCTTTTTACAGTCTTAATCACTCCTTTTGAATAAACAGATGCTTGTGAGTTTAATGTAGTCCTATTGATCAATCTTTTCCTTTATGTGACCAGCTTTTATATGAGAGTGCCTGATTATTCCCTCATCAAAAGCAGAAACTATCAAAACTTTTTTCTTTGCCAATTGGAAAATGATGTTTAATTGTTGCTTTAATTTGCATTTATTTACCTACAAGTGAAGTTGAATGTTTCATATTTTTTTGAGTCTCTACAACATTTTATTGGATTATTAGTACTATCAATTGCTAGAGAATGTTTCCTATATGTTAATTGACCATTTAGACTTTTTTCTATGAATGGCCTGTCAAGCATTTTCTCCAATTTTTTGCTGGGTTCTTTGTCTTTTTCTTATTGATTTTTAAGAACTTGCTATATATTAATAGCATATGTGCCCTATTGCTGCCCACATTACTTGATGGGTATTTATTTCTAATTTTTTACTTATTTAAATAATGTAGTGGTAAATATCCTTGAACATACTCATAAGTGAATATTCTTGAATATTTACATACATTCATCTATTTCCAGGAAGAAGAACTGATGGGGGGAAAATGTATGTATTTTTGAATTGATTTATTAAATATTGAGTAGATAAAGAATAGTCATAAAATATATACAACACACAAGACATATGTCCTTGTTGAGGTTCAGCGAACATACAATTAACTGCACATATTTAAAGAGTATAATGTAAGTTTTGACATATGATATACCCACAAAACTATCACCACAATCAAGATAATAAACATATTCATCACCCTCAAAATTTTTTCCTGCTGCTTTGTAATCATTAAATTTTTTTCATTAAAAAATTTATATTGAAATTACTTTGCCATGAAGAAAACCCCAGGCTCGGATAATTCATTCATTTATTGTTTTACACATACACTTGAGAAATAAATATCATTAAGTGTAATAATTTTTTTTTTTTTTTTTTTTTTTTTTAATATTTATTTATTCATTTATTTATGGCTGTGTTGGCTCTTTGTTTCTGTGTGAGGGCTTTCTCTAGTTGCGGCAAGTGGGGGCCACTCCTCATCGCGGTGCGCGGGCCTCTCACTATCGCGGCCTCTCGTTGCGGAGCACAGGCAGGCTCCAGACGCGCAGGCTCAGTATTTGTGGCTCACGGGGCTAGGTGCTCTGCGGCATGTGGGATCTTCCCAGACCAGGGCTTGAACCCGTGTCCCCTGCATTGGCAGGCAGATTCTCAACCACTGCGCCACCAGGGAAGCCCTGTAATAATTTTTTATTGTTGAGTAGTATTCCATAGTTTTGTTATCCACTCACTTGGTGGTGGACATGTGTGTTGCTTCAAGTTTGAGCTATTAAAAACTTTGCTATGAACACTTACGTACAAATGTTTATATGGATATATACTTTCAGTTTTCTTGGGTAAATATCTGAGTAGAATGATTTGATCACATAGTAGATGTACGTTGTACTTAAAAGTAACTACCAAACTGTTTTCCAAAGTGGGTCCCCAAGATCACCCCACATTTGGAGATTCACTAGAAGGGTGCATAGGACACAGCATATAGTTTTGCTCATGACAAAGATTTATTACAGTGATGTAGTAGGGATATATAGCATGATCATAGGGCAAAAAATAGACTTTTCTAGAGGCTTCCTTATACTCTCTCCCTCTCATTAGTGGTTACACAGAGAGCACTGTTCCCTTAACAACAAAATGCACCAACATATGCACAGTGTTTCTGCCAAGGAAAGCCCATTGGAGACTCAATGCTCAAGGGTTTCATTTGGAGCTGGTCACATAGGTACCCTCTGTCTAGCACATACCAAAATCCCAGACTCCTAGAAGGGAAGCAAGTATTCAACATAAACTTTATCTTAATCATTTGTACAAACAGTCTAGGGACAGTGAACCATCTTTATTAGTTTTGGGAAGGGCAAGTAAGGAAGCTCAGTATTTCATTACCACCCTGATGGTGTCACTTGAGACCATGTAGAAAGCCTGGGCTTCCATTCCCACCTGGCAATAATGAGGTTTCCTTCCCACTCTCCTCTGGAGTGGTATCAGAAGAGGCCTAGGAAAGAGTTAGGATTTCACCATAATCCAACAGTAACAAGAACACCCCCACTATGTTGTCAGTGGAAAAGACATGAGGAGCCAGAACATTCATCACCACCTATCAGTAATGAGAATATTCCCCCACCCTCTGTCAGTGGAATCCAAGTAGGGCAGTGGGAATTCTATTTACATACACCTAGAACTAATAAGGCAGTACCTCTCCCCCTGCAAGAGTGATGTCAGAGAAAGCCAGCTACAATAGAGGGTTTTAAATAACATCCAGAGTCTCATAACATAATATGAAAATGTCCAGGTTTCAACTGAAAATCACTCATCAAACCAAGAAATAGAAGATCTCAAAGTTAATGAAAAAAGACAGGCAATAGATGGCAATATCTAGATGACAAAAATGTTAGATATATCTGACCAAAATTTTAAAGCGGCCATGATAAAAATTCTTCAATGAGAAATGACAAACACACCTGAAACATCTGAAAGAAAAGTCCCAACAAAGAAATTTAAGACATATAGAAGAACAAAATGGAAAATTTACAAGGAAAAAAACCCCCACAGTAATTGAAATAAAAAACTCAGACTCAACAACAGAACAGAGGAGACAGAGAAAAGAATCAGTGAACTAGAAGATAGAACAACAGAAATTATCCAATCTGAACAACAGAATGAAAAAATACTGAAAAAAAATGAAAAGAGCCTCAGGGACATGGGGGACTATGAAAAAAAGCTAACATTTGGGTCATCAGAGTCCCAAAAGGAGAGGAGAAAGAGGGTGAGGCTGAATACATACTCAAAAGAATTGTGGCTGAAAAGCTCAAATTTAGAGAGAGACATAAACCTACAGATTCAAGAATCAGAACAAACTCCAAACAGAAAAATCCCAAAGTTATCCACACAAAGACACATGCTAAGTAATCTTCTGAAAACTACAAAGAAAAAAAATCTTGAAAGCAGACAAATAAAAACAGCTCCTTATCTATGGTGGAAAAATAATTTGAGTGACAGTGGATTTCTCTTCTGAATCCATGGTGGTGAGAAGGAAGTAACACACTATTTGCAGGTGCTTAAAGAACTGTCAACCCAGAATCCTATACTCGCTGAAAATATCCTTTTGGAATAAAGGAGAAATCAAGACTTTCTCAGAAGGAAAATTAAGATAATTTGTCAGTGACAGGTCTGTCCTGAAGAAAGTCTAAGGGAAATTCTCTAAACAGAAAGGAAACAATAAGAGGGAAACTTGGGACATCAGGAAGGTAGAAAGAATCTGGTAAGCAAAAATATGAGTAAATACAATAGGCTATTTTTTCCCTCCTCCTGAGTTTTCTAAATTATGTTTAATTGTTGAAACAAAAAAAAATATAGCACTGCCTGCTGTTGTTCTAAATGTATGTAGAGGAAATATTTAAGCAAATATATTATAAACAGGGGTGAGTAAAGGGACATTAAAGAAGGTATGATTTGTATACTTCACTCAAGCTGGTAAAATGATGATACCAGTAGACTGTGATAAGCTATACATATGAAATGTAATACCTAGAGCAACCACAAATAAAGCTATACAGAGAAATGCACTTTAAAAGACTATAAATATAAATGCAATTCTAAAAACTTTTCAAGGTACCCACATGGAGGCAAGAAAAAGAACACAGAAAGGATAATGAAAGAGATAAACATAAAACAAAAAGTAAAATGACATACTTATGTGCTAAGATAACAATAATTATAAGAAATACAAATGGTCTAAATATGCCAATTAAAAGATAGAGATTGTTTGAGTGGATTAAAAAATATTACCCAACTATATGCTATCTAAAAGAAACTCACTTCAAATATAAACATATAGTCATGTTGAAAAAGATGGAAAAATATATAATACAAACTATAATCAAAGGAAGGCAGGAGTGGCTACATTATCAGATAAAGTAGATTTCAGAGCAAAAAAACTTACCAAGATAGGGACATTATATAATGATAAAAATGTCAGTCCATCTGGAAGACATAACAATCCTAAATGTTATGTACCCCAAAACAGAGCTGCAAAACATGTGAAGTAAAAACTAATAGATAAAAGTAGAAATATAAAAATCCACAATTATGCTTTGGGACTTCAAACTTCCTGTCTAAACAATTGATAACATAACATTTTCTAGACAGAAAATCAGTAAGAATATAAAAGAACTCAGAATACTATCAACCAACATAATCTAATTGACATTTATAGAAAAATCCACTCAAAAAGAGCAGAATACACATTCATTTCAAGTACTCATGGAAATATATACCAAGATAGAACATATCCTGGGCCTTAAGACAAACCTCAATAAATTTAAAGAACTAAAATCATACAGACTGTGTTCTCAGAGCACAGTGGAATCAAACTGAAAATTAGTAAGAGAAAAAAGAATAACATATCCAAACACTTGGAAACTAAACAACACAATTCTAAATAATCCACGGATCAAAGAGGAAGTCTCAAGGGAAGTAAAAAATACATAGAACTGAATGAAAATGAAAACACAACACATCAAAGTTTGTAGAACACAGCTAAAGGAATGCTGAGAAAGAAATTTATGTCACTAAATGCATACATTGGTAAAGAGGAAAAGTCTTAACTTAATAATCTAAGCTCTCACATCAAGAACCTAGGAAAATAAGACCAAAATAAGCCCAAAAGGAAGAAATCAATGAAATTGAAAGTAGGAAAACAATGGAAAAAAATAAATGAAACAAAAAATTGGTTTTCTGAACAGTTTAATAAAATTGACAAACCTCTAGAAAGACTGACAAAGAAAAAAGAAGACACAAAATACCAAAATCAGGAATAAATGGGATATCACTACATTTACTCCAGACATCAAAAGGATAATAAAGGGTTACTATGAACAACTCTAGAGACATAGATTTGATGATTTAGACAAAATGCATCAATTTCTCAAACAACCCAAGCTGTTACAACTCACACAATATGAAATAGATCATTTGAATAGCCCTATACTTATTAAGGAAATTGAATTCATAATTTTAAAACTCCTGAAAAAAGGAACCTCCAGCTCAGATGGTTTTATGGGAGAATTCTACCAAATATTTAAAGAAGAATTACCACAAATTCTACACAATCTTCCAGAAAAAGAGAAGAAAGAACATGTCCCAATTCATTTTATAGAACTAGTGTTACCCAGATACCAAAACTAGACAAAGACAGTACAATGAAAATGATGGAACAATATCCCACATGAATATCCTTAACAAAATATTAGCTAATAGAATTCAGTAATGTATAAAAAGAATTATACAGTACAACTGAGTGGGGTTTATTCCAGGGATGTAAGGAAGGTTCAACGTTTGAAAATCAATCAGTGCAATCCATCACATTGAAAGACAAAAGAAAAATCACAAGATCCTATCAGTGGATGAAGAAAAGGCATTTGACAAAATTCACCTCCTATACATGATAAAAACTCCCAGGAAAATAAGAATAGAGCACAACTTCCTCAACTTGACAAAGATTATTTATAAAAACCCTGAAGCTAACACTTTATTTAATGGAGAAATACTGAATGTGCACCCCCTAAAACTGGGAACAAGACAAGGATGTCTGCTCTCACACTCTTATTGAACATAGTTTGGAAAGTTCTAGCCAGTGCAATAAAGCAAGAAAAGGGAATAGAAGGCATTTAGATCAGAAAGGAAGAAATAAAACTTTGCCTATATGCAGGTGACATGATTATATATGTAGAAATCCCAAAGAATATACAAAAAACATCTAGAATTAAAAAGTGAGGGCTTCCCTGGTGGCGTAGTGGCTGAGAGTCCGCCTGCCGATGCAGGGGACACGGGTTCGTGCCCCGGTCCGGGAAGATCCCACGTGCCGCGGAGCGGCTGGGCCCGTGAGCCATGGCCGCTGAGCCTGCACGTCCGGAGCCTGTGCTCCGCAAAGGGAGAGGCCACAACAGTGAGAGGCCCACGTACCGAAAAAAAAAAAAAAAAAAAAGTGAGTTCACCTAGCAACCATTTCTCTGGGATTCTGTGTACATCATGAGGAGAAATACCAGATCTTACTCTAGCCTGATTACCAAGAATTATCATTCCAGAATTCCCCAGTACCTACCCAATAGACAGTATGCTCTCAAACATGATATCTTTGAGTTTATTTCTAATGTTTTTATTTTTACCAACCATACTTAATCTGTCACTAAATCTTGTTGACTATTCTGTTGCATAACAGTTGTTATTTTAGCTCTGTTCCTACGAGCATCACCCAAATTAAATCTTTATCACCATTACCTGACCATAGTTGTCTCTTGGCTAGCTTTCCAGTTTCTCATCTCTTTTGCCAGATTTGTCTTCTTAGAAACACATTTTTCAGCACTCCAATCCCATTTTTAATGCATTTCAGTGACTACTTACTAACAGATTATGGTGAATCTTCTCAAAATAACATTTTATTATTATTTTTTTGTTTGTTTGGCCATGCTGTGTTGCTTGTGGGATCCTAGTTCCCCTACCAGGGATTGAACCTGGGCCCTCAGCAGTGAAAGCATGGAGTCCTAACCACTGGACTGCCAGGGAATTCCCTCAAAATAAGATTTTAATAAAATCCTCAGTCAATAAGCCTTAGCTACTTTATAAGGCATCAGTTCTTACAATTTCCCATTATAGTTGCCTCCACTTAAGTCAATTTCCATTCTTCTTTAAACAGAAAACTACATACATAAATATAAAGTTAAATCAACTACAGGATGAACATCCTTGGAACCACCATGTGGATCAGGAGACAGAATTGTGTCAGCCACTGAGGAAGCCCTCCATGTACTCCATTTCAATCACAGCATGCTTCAACCCATTCCATTCCCGTACCCCAACCAAGGGAAACCACTATCCTGACTTTTACAGCAATCATTTCCTTACTTTTATTTACTGTTTTATCACTGAAGTATACATACATAAATGCTATGGTTAAATTTTACCCTTTTTTAATCTATAGGTTACCACACCACCTCTTTTTTTCTTGTAATTTGTTTGATTCATTGGGTTGTCATATAGTTTCCCACAGACTGGTTTTTGCTGATTACATTCCCATAGTGTAGTTTGACTTTTTTTTTTTTGTCTTCTGTATTTCCTGTACATCAGTAGTGGGATGTAGACAGCTTCATCAGATTCAGGTTTGATTTTTTTTTGGCAAGATTATTTCATAGATGGTGGTGTACTCATAATACATATATTATTTTCTTTCTCTTTGTGTTATCAGCTACTAATACTCAATGTCAAAATCTACTAAAAACATAAATAATTGTGAAATGGTGATACTCCAAAAATGAGTTCAGCAAGTTTTTAGGATATAAGTAAACAAAAATCTATTGAATTTATATATATTAACAATGAACATGTGGATACCAAAGTTAAAAATACAGTGCCACTCACAATCACTAAAAAAATGAAATGCTTAAGTGTAAATCTAGCAAAATATGTATATTAATGGTATGTTGAAAACTACAGAACACTCATGAAATAAGTCAAAATCTAAATAAGTGGAAATAAAGACTGATATTCTGTTCATGAATTGGAAGACAATATAGTAAAAATTTCAGTTCTCTGCAAATTGATATACAGGTTTAATGCAATTCATTATCAAAATTCCAGCAAGATTTTCTTTTTCTTTCTTTCTTTCTTTCTTTCTTTCTTTCTTTCTTTCTTTCTTTCTTTCTTTCTTTCTTTCTTTTTCTTTCTTTCTTTCTTTCTTTCTCCCTTCCTTCCTTCCTTTTTTTCTTTCTTTCTTTCTTTCTTTCTTTCTTTCTTTCTTTCTTTCTTTCTTCCTTCCTTCCTTCCTTCCTTCCTTCCTTCCTTTCTTTTTCTTTCTTTCTTTCTTTTTCTTTTCTTCCTAGCAAGATTTTCTTCAGGGATAGACAATTCTAAAATTTGTGTGGTAAGCCAAAAGATCTAGAATAGAAAAGATTTTGAAAAAGAAGAATGAAGTGGGAAGGATCAGTCTACTCAATTTCAAGACTTATTATTTAGCTACAATGATTAAGAGTGTGTGGTATCAGTGAAGAGATAGGTAGAAACATAGATGAATGGAACAGAACAGAAAACTCAAAAATAGACCCACGCTAAAAACCCAACTGAGTTTTGAGAAAGTTGCAAAAGCAATTCAGTGGCGGAATGGTAGGCTTTCCAACAAATGGGGCTGGAGGAATTACACATCAATAGGCAAAAATTGAACCTTAACTTAAGTCTCACTTATGTAAAATGTAAAACTATAAAACTTTTAGAAAAAATAAGGGAAAATCTTTTGGATCTAGGTAAAATGCTCTAAGACAACTCCAAAAGCAATAGTCAAAAAGGAAATATTGATAAATTAAACATCATCAAAATTAAATACATTTGCTCTGTGGAAAATCTTACTAAGAGTATTAAAATATGAGGTACAGAATGGTAGAAAATATTTGCAAACCATAACCCAACAAAGTACTAGAATAGAATCTAGATTACATAAAGAACTCTCAAAACTCAAAAGTAAAAAGCAAACAAAGACCAAAAAGTTCAATTAGAAAATGGGCAAGAGACCTAAAGAGACATTTCATTGAAGAGGCTATACAGATGGCAAATAAGCACATGAAAACAAGTTCAAAATAATTAGCTATCACAACTGATCATAACACTGTACTTTGTATGTTAATTAATTTATAATCTTGAAACTAAAGATGAACTAACTTTAATGTATTTGAAATATTACATCTTAAGAAGCTTTCCCAGTGCCTTTTAAGTTAAAGGTGCACAATATATGTTTTTTATATAAATGAATGAATGAAGTCAAACAACATGACCAATCTCAGTGAACTCTGTAACTCAACAGTTATGTAACTATTACAGTTATTTCTTTGTGGCCTAAAAGCTCAACTTTCTTAACATGTAACTCTGAATGGGAGTCATGAATGTTGGTTCTGCTGCTGAATTTATGCTTGACCTTGAGCAAGGTCCTATGTATCTCTGGACATATATTTCTTCAATCATAGAGTGTGGGAGTTGGTCTATATATAATTTAAGCTTCCACCATTCCATCTGGTGTCTGTGAATAACGCATTTATGCTTGCACACTCCCATAAATATTGATAGTTAGCTTGTTAATTACTGATGATGCCTGATCCATCTCTGGATAATTCTAAATGCCAGTAAAGTCTTTCTTATACTGAACTAAAAAGAAAATAATTAGGGCTTCCCTGGTGGTGCAGTGGTTGAGAATCTGCCTGCCAATGCAGGGGACATGGGTTCGAGCCCTGGTCTTGGAAGATCCCACATGCTGCGGAGCAACTAAGCCCGTGCCCCACAGCTACTGAGCCTGCGCATCTGGAGCCTGTGCTCCACAACAAGAGAAGGCCGCGACAGTGAGAGGCCTGCACACCGCGATGAAGAGTGGCCCCCGCTTGCCACAACTAGAGAAAGCCCTCGCATAGAAATGAAGACCCAACACAGCCAAAAATAAATAAATAAATTTATTTTTTAAAATAATAATAATTAGCCATCAGAGAAATGCATATTAAGACCATAATGAGATAGCACTATACACCCGTCAGAATGGCTAAAATAAAAAAGAGTGGTAGCATCAAATACTGGTAAGGATACAGAGAAACTGTATCACTCATATATTGCTGGTGGGAATGTAAGATGGGGTGGTGAACTGTTTGGCAGTTTCTAAAAACAAAACAAAACAAAAAAATAACTAAACATTCAATTACCATATGACTCAGCAGTTGCACTCCTTGGAATTTATCCCAGAAAAATAAAGACTTATATTCACACAAAAACCTGTACCTGAATGTTTATAGCAGTTCTTTAAGGTTTTTTTTGGGGGGGCTGGGGCCAAGCGGCATGTGGGATCTTGGTTCCCCAACCAGGGATTGAACCTGCTCCCCCTTCACTGGAAGTGCAGAGTCTTAACCACTGGACCGCCAGGGAAGCTCCAGTTCTATAAGTGTTAACACACTTTTTTTTGTAAAGATCACCATAATTATTTCCATGACTCCCTAAATCTCCTTCATGCTATCCTTTTAATTTTTAAAATTTATTTATTTATTTATTTATTTAAAGTGAGGGTTTTTTTAAAATTTATTTATTTATTTATTTTTGGCTGTGTTGGGTCTTTGTTTCTGTGTGAGGGCTTTCTCTAGTTGCGGTGAGCGGGGGCCACGCTTCATCACGGTGCATGGGCCTCTCACTCTCGCGGCCTCTCTTGTTGCAGAGCATAGGCTCCAGACGCGCAGGCTCAGTAGTTGTGGCTCACGGGCCCAGTTGCTCCGCGGCATGTGGGGTCCTCCCAGACCAGGTCTCGAACCCGTGTCCCCTGCATTGGCAGGCAGACTCTCAACCACTGCGCCACCAGGGAAGCCCCCATGCTATCCTTTTAGAGTCACATCCTACCTCCCACTACAATCCCTGGAAACCATTGATTGGTTCTCCACCACTATAGTTTTGTTTTTTTCAAGAATGTCATATAAATGAAATAATACACTGTGTAACTATGAAGAGTGGAAGATTTAAATTTTAATGGTGTAGTTTATCAATTTGTTTTTTTATGGGTTGTACTTTTAGTGTGATTGTTTTTTCTTTTTTTTTTTTTGTGGTACGCGGGCCTCTCACCGCCACGGCCCCTCCTGCCGCAGAGCACAGGCTCTGGACGTGCAGGACCAGCAGCCATGGCTCACGGGCCCAGCCGCTCCGCGGCATGCGGGATCCTCCCGGATCGGAGCACGAACCCGCGTCCCCCGCATCGGCAGGCGGACCCCCAACCACTGTGCCACCAGGGATGCCCTTTTGGTGTGATATTTAAGAAATCTTTGCCAAATACCAGGTCACACAGATTTTTCGCCCTATTTTTTCTTCTAGAAATTTTATAGATTTAGATTTAACATTTAGGTCTATGGTCCATTTTGTGTTGATTTTTATTTATGTGGTACAAGCTATGATTGAAATTTATTTTCTGCATATGGATATTCAATTGCTCTGGCACAATTTATTGAAAGGACTCTCCTTTCTCCACTGAATTGATTTTGCAACCTTGTCACATGTCAGTTGTCCATATATGTGTGGGTCTGTTTCTGGACTCTCTATTTGGTTCCATTGATCTATTTGTCTACCTTTATACCAATACCACACTGTCTTGATTAATGTAGTTTTTTTTTTAACGTGCCTATTTTATTTATTTTTATTTTACTTTTTGGCAGCATTGGGTCTTCATTGCTTCTGGTGCACGTTCTCTAGTTGTGGAGAGCGGGACCTACTCCCCGTTGCAGTGTGGGCTTCTCACTGCAGTGACCTCTCCTGTTGCAGAGCATGGGCTCTAGGCACATGGGCTTCAGCAGTTGCAGCACGCGGGTTCAGCAGTTGTGGCTCGTGGACTCTAGAGCACAGGCTCAGCTGCTGTGGCGCACGGGCCTTGTTGCTCCACAGCATGTGGGATCTTCCCCGACCACGCTCAAACCCATGTCCCCTGCATTGGCAGGAGGATTCTTAAACACTACGCCACCAGGGAAGGCCCCAGATTAATGTAGTTTTATAATAAATCTTGAAATCAGTTAGTGTTTTCTACTGCAACTTTTTTCTCTTTCAAATTTGTTTTGGTCATTCTAGGTTCTTTTTATTTTTACATAAATTTTGGAATCAGCCTGTCAATTTACACAAAAAATATCTTGCTGGAATTCTGATTGCTTATTTCGTTGAACCTGTAGATCATTTTGAAAAGAGTTAACATCTAGCGTTACTGATTCATCCAAACCATGAATGCAGTATATCTGTCAATTTATTTAGGTCTTCCTTAATTTCTTTCAGCAATGTTTTAGTTTTCAATGTACAGGTATTTCATGCCTTTTGTCAGATTTGTCTCTGGTTATTCAAAATTTTTGATGGTATTGAAAACGGCATTGATTTTTTTTAATTTTAAACTTCTAATTGTTTGTTATTATATAGAAAAACAATTGATTATTGCATCTTGCAAGCTTGCTAAACTTATTTGTTCTGGTAGCTTTTTTCTAGATTTCATCAGATTTTCTATATAGATAATCTTGTGAATAAATGCAGTTTTACTTTTTCCTCTCCAATCTGGGAGCCTTTTTTCCCCCTTTCCTTGCCTGATTTCACTGGTAAAATGTCCAGCACAATAATGAATAGAAGTAGTGAAAGCAGACATTCTTGCTTTATTCCTGTCTTAGGGGAAACACATTCAGTCTTTCACCATTAAGCATGTTTGCTGTAGGCTTTTTGTAGATGCCTTTTATCAGGTTGAGGAAATTCCCTTCAATTATTACTTTGTTGAGAATTTTTATCTGGAACGGATGTTGGCCTTCACAAATGATTTTTCTGTGTCTGTTGAGATGGCATATAGTTTTTCATTTTTAGTCTGCCAATATGGTGACTTTCTATGATGGATTTCCAAATGTTAAAACAACCTTGCATTCCTGGGATATACACCACTTGGTCATAATGTATTATCCTTTTTATATGTTGTTGAATTTGACTTGCTAAAGTTTTTTTTAAAGATTTTGTCATCAAGTTCCTGATATTGGTTTGTTGTGTTCTTTGACATCATTGTTTTGTTTTGTTTTGTTTTTTTGTAAATCTGTCATCATAGAATGAGTTGGGGAATATTTCCTCACTTTAATGTTTGTTTGTTTTAAAGATTTTAGTTTCCAGAGAAGTTTCAGGCTTATGGAAAAATTGAGCAGAAAGTACAGAGATCCCATATACCCCTCTTCTCCCCTCCCCTGCACAGTTTCCCTTTTCATTAACATCTTGCATTAATGTGGTGCATATATTATAATTAGATTAGCCAATATTGATACATTATTATTAATTAAAGTCCATAGTTTATATTGGGGTTAAATAAAGCTTCATTTAATGTTAATTTTGTGTCAACCTGACTGGGCCATGGGATGCCCAGATTAAATATTTCTGGGTGTGTCTGTGATGGTGTTTCTGGTTAAGACTGGTATTTGAATTGATTGGTGGACTCAGTAGCTTGCCCTCTCCAATGTGGGTGACCATCATCCAATCAGTTAAGGGCTTGAATAGAATGAAAGAAGGGAGGTTTAGCTGACTGCAGAGCTGAGACATTGGTCTTCTGCCCTTGGACTGGGATTTGCACCATTGGCTCCCCTGATTCTCAGGCTTCCAGACTCGAACTTAATTATATCATCAACTTTCCTGGGTCTCCACTTGTAGACTGCAGATCATGGGACTTTTCAGCCTCCATAATTGCATGAGCCAATTCCTCATAGTAGGTGTTGTTTTATATGCATTTATATATATATATCTTATATATATATTTCCTATTGGCTCTGTTTCTCTGGAAAGCCCTAATATGTCAAGTATGGTTAATGTACTGTTTCAGGAGTTTGAAAGGTTTGAAACATTCAGACACTAAATCTGTAATGGCAATTTAAGTTGTTTGAGGCAATTTAATTAAATAAAATTCACAATAAATGTTTAAATGCTCAAAACAATTTCCTGACAATTGTGTAGGATTGTTATCATTATTTTCTTAAATTAGTGGTAGAATTCTCCAATGAGGCCATCTAGGTCCGGAATTTTCTTTGTGGGAATGTTATTAGCTACAAGTTCAAATTTAAAAATTGGATATAAAGATATTCAGTTTATCTATTTCTTCCTGATTGTGGTAGGGAGAATTCTAAGCTAGTCCCCAAGATTCTTCTCCCTGGTACACATTCTTTGTATAGTCCCCTTCCTTCAAGTGTGGGTGAGACTTGTAAATATAATGTGACAACTACCACCATGATTAAATTGTATTATATGGCAAAAGTGATGGGACAGTCACTCTTGTGACAATATACTGTCTTAGCAGACTTGAGAGAGATGTTCTGCTGGTTTTAAAGAAATAAGGTGCCATGTTGTGAGAGGGCAATATGGCTGGGATGTGAGGTTAGCCTCTAGTTGCTGACAGTGACCTACAGACAATAGCCAGCAAGAAAATGGGAACCTCAGTCTTACAACTGTGAAGAAATAAATTCTGCCAAAAAGTAGTGAGATTGGAAGAGGCCCCCAAGCTCCAGATGAGAGCAGGGTAAAACAATTAACTTTGATGGTGTCTTTCAAGGAATTTGTCTATATCACTAAATTGTTGAATTTATTGTCATAAAGTTGTTCATAATCCCTTTTTATCCTTTTAATACTTTTAAAATATCACCACCCTCATTCCTGATGTTAGTGATTTGTGTCTTTTCTCATTTTTCTGATCAAATTTTATTAATTATATTCATGTTCTCAAAAAAACCCTCCAGGTTTGCTTTCACTTTCACGGATTTTCTCAATTGTTTCCCTGTTTTCTGTTTCACTGATTTTTCATTCAATCATTATTATTTCCTTTCTTTCACTTACTTTGGGTTTAATTTGCTCTTTCTTTCTAGTTTATTAAGGTGGAAACTGAGGTTATTGAATAAACCTTTCTTATTTTCTAATATAGACCTTTAATGCTATAAAATTTTACCCAGGAAATACTGCTTTAGTGGCATGCCACAAATTTTTATATGTTGTATTTTTATTTTCATTCAGTATAAAATACATTCTAATTTCCCTTTTAACTTCTTCTTTGATCTTTGGGTTACTTAGAAGTGTATTATTTAGTTGCCAAATATTTGGGGATTTTCCAAGTATCTTTTGTTATTGATTTCTAGTTTAATTCCATTGAGGTCAGAGGATATACTTTGTATGGTTTAAATCTTTTTAAATTTATTGAGACCTGTTTTACTCATTCTGATACACGTGTGGTGATATTTCATTGTAGTCTTAATTTGCATTCTCCTGGTGGCTAGTAACATTGAATATATTTTGTGTACTTATTTGCTATCTATATATCTTCTTTGATGAAATATCTCTTGCCCACTTACTAGTAGTGTTGTTTGCTTTATTACTGTTCAGTTTTAAGTGTTCTTCATGTAGTCTAGATATAGTTCTTTGTTGGATTTGTAGTTTGCGAATATTTTCTCCCAATCCACAGCTTGTCTTTTTATAGTCTCAACAGGACCTTGCATAGAGCAAAAGTTTTTATTTGGATGAAGTATAATTTATTTTTTCTTTTATAAATCATGTTTTTTGTGTATAAGTCTGTGAAGTTTTTTTCCAGCTTTATTGAGATATAATTGACATATAATGTTGTATAAGTTTAAGGTGTACAATGTGATGATCTGATACACTTATATATTGTGAAATGATTACCACAGTAGGGTTAGTTAACAACTCCATCACCTCACATAATTACCATTTCTTTTTTGTAGTGAGAACTTTTAAGATCTCTCCTAGCAACTTTCAAGTTGCTAAAAATATCATAACATAATATGAACATGTCTAGGTTTTAATAAAAAAATCATTCCTTATACAGTGTCTTCAATAAATGGTACTAGAAAAAGTGAATATGCAAAAAAATGAAGTTGGACCCTTACCTAATAACATACAAAAATTAACTCAAGATTCTGCTTTTATTTTTTTTTTTATTTTGGATATATACCCAGAAGTGGGATTGCTGGATCTTGTGACAACTCTATTTTTTTCCACAGCAGCTACACCATTTTACATTCTCACAAACAATGCACAGGGTTACGATTCCTCCCCTTCCAAAACTTGTTTTTCTCTTTTTCTTTCTTTCCTTTTTCTTCCTTCCTTCCTTCTTTCCTTCTTTCCTTCCTTCCTCCCTCCCTCCCTCGCTCCCTCCCTTTCTTTCTCTCTCTCTTTCTTTCTTTCTATCTTTCTATAGTAATAATCCTAATGAGAGTGAGACAGTATCTCACTGTGGTTTTGATTTGTATTTCCCTAATAATTAGTGATGTTGAGTACCTTTTCATGTACATATTGTTCATTTGTATGTTTTCTTTGGAAAAATGTCTATTTAATTCTTCTGCCCATTTTAAAATCAGGTTGTTTGTGTTTTTGCTATTGAGTTAAAGGAGTTATTTATATATTCTGGATATTAATCCCTTTTAAGATATATGATTTGCAAATATTTTCTCCCTTTCTATAGGTTGACTTTTCATTTTATTGATTGTTTCCTTTGCTGTGCAGAAGCTTTTAAGTTTGATGTAGTCCCACTTATTTATTTTTGCTTTTGTTTCTTGTGTTTTTGGTGCCATATCCAGGAAATTGCTGCCAAGACCAATGTTGAGGAGATTTTCCCCTAAGTTTTCTTCTAGGAACTTTTAAGTTTCAGCTCTTATATCTAAGTCTTTGATCCATTTTGAGTTAATTTCTGTGAGTAGTGTAAGATAAGGATGTAATTTCATTCTTCTGCATCCATTTATTGAAGAGACTATCCTCTCCCCACCTTGAGTATTCTTGGCTTCCTTGTCAAATATAAGTTGACTGGGCTTCCCTGGTGGCGCAGTGGTTGAAAGTCCGCCTGCCGATGCAGGGGACATGGGTTCGTGCCCCGGTCCGGGAAGACCCCACATGCCGCAGAGTGGCTGGGCCCGTGAGCCATGGCTGCTGAGCCTGCGCGTCTGGAGCCTGTGCTCTGCAACAGGAGAGGCCACAACAGTGAGAGGCCCAAGTACCGCAAAAAAAAAAAATATATATATATATATATATAAGTTGACTGAATATATGAGGGTTTATTTCTGGGCTCTCAATTCTGTTTCATTGGTCTACGTGTCTATGTTTATGCTTGTACCATACCATTTCGATTACTGTGGCTTTGTAGTATAGTTTGAAATCAGAAAGTGTGATGCCTCTAGCTTTGTTCTTCTTTCTCAAGATTACATTGGCTATTTGAAGTCTTCTGTGGCTCCATACAAATGTTAGGATTGTTTTTTCTATTACTATGAAAAATGCCATTGGAATTTTGATAGGGATTTCACTGAATCTATAGATGACTTTAAGTAGTATGGATATTCTAACAATATTAATTCTGATCCATGAACACTGGATGTCTTTTTAAAAATAATATTTATTTATTTATTTATTTTGGCTGTGTTGGGTCTTCGTTGCTGCGTGCAGGCTTTCTCTAGTTGTGGTGAGTGGGGGCTACTCTTCATTGTGGTGTGCAGGTTTCTCACTGCAGTGGCTTCTCTTATTGTGGAGCACGGGCTCTAGGCGTGTGGGCCTCAGTAGTTGCAGCATGTGGGTTCAATAGTTGTGGCTCATGGGCTCTAAAGCACAGCTCAGTAGTTCTGGTGCACGGGCTTAGTTGCTCTGCAGCATGTGGGATCTTCCTGGACAAATGATTGAACCCGTGTCCCCTGCATTGGCAGGCGGATTCTTAACCACTGCACCACCAGGGAAATCCCTGTTTGTGTCTTCTTCAATTTCTTTCATTAGAGTCTTCAATGTACTGATCTTTCACCTCCCTGATAAATTTATTCCTAAGTATTTTATTGTTTTGGATCCTACTGTGAATGGAATAGTTTTCTTTATTTTTCAGATGTTTCATTAGTATATGAAAACACAACTGATTACTGTATGCTGATTTTGTATCCTACAACTTTACTGAATTTGTTGATTCAGAGTTTTCTTTTATTTAGAAAGTTTAGGATTTTCTATATATAAGATAATACCATCTGTAAACAAAAAAATATTTTACTTCTACCTTTCCTGTTTGGGTGGCTTTTATTTCTTTTTCTCGGCTGATTGCTCTAGCTAGGACTTCCAGTAATATTGGGTGAGAATGGTGAGTGTGGGCACCTTTATCTTGTTCCTGATCTTAGAAGAAAAGCTTTCAACCCTTCACCATTGAATATAATGTTGGCTGTGGGTTTGTCATATATGGCCTTCATTATGTTGAAGTCTACTCCTTCAATTCCCAATTAGTTGAGGATTTTTATTATAAAGGGATGTTAAATTTTGTCATGTTTCTGTATCTATTGAGATGATCACATGATTTTTATCTATTAATGTGATGCATCACATTCATTTATTTGTATAAGTTAAAACATCCTGCATCCCAGGGGTAAACCCCACTTGATCATGGTGTATGATATTACTAATGTGCTATTGAATTCAGGTTGTTAGTATTTTGTTGAGAACTTTTGCATCCATATTCATCAGGGATACTGGTGTGTAATTTCCTTTTCTTGTAGTGTCCTTACCTGAGTTTGATGTTGTGGAATCTGTCTTCCACTTTCTGTATAGGGAAAAACCCAGTTCTTCCCTGATTTCTTGTGAGTCTGTCTTTCTTTCCCTTGAGTCTCCTTTACTACTCACACAAAACACTTCACTTCTGTTCACCAAATGTGTGAGGTTCTCCTCCACACCACTAAGCAATTCTTGGACACCAGTGGGGTGTCCAAGAATTCAACTCAGTTCTGACACTATCTACCTGGAAATAACGTCGGATTCCACAAGTTAAGGGTTCAGTCCTATAAGACTGCCCCACCTTCACCTTAAGATGCCAGTTGCAAGTCCAGATTATCACCTATATTTCTGACCCACCTGCTATAGATTGGGGATTCTGATAACCCACTCCTTGGGCTCAATGGATTTTCTTTTTTTTTTTTTTTTTTGCAAGTTACCAAGAGTAGATTTTTTTTATTTATTTTTATTTTTAATTAATTCTTATTGGAGTAGAGTTGATTTACAGTGTTGTGTTAGTTTCTGCGGTACAGCAAAGTGAATCAGTTATCCATATAAATATGTTCACTCTTTTTTAGATTCTTTTCCCATATACGAGTAGAGTTCCCTGTGCTATAGAGTAGGTTCTTATTAGTTATCTGTTATATATATATTAGTGTGTATATGTCAATCCCAATCTCCCAATTCATCCCATCACTTTCTCCCTTGGTAACCATAAGTTTGTTTTCTACATCTGTGACTCTATTTCTGTTTTGTAAATAAGTTCATTTGTACCATTTATTTTTAGATTCCACATATAAGCGATATCATATGATACTTGTCTTTGTCTGACTTACTTCACTCAGTATGACAATCTCTAAATTCCTCCATGTCACTGCAAATGGCATTATTTCATTCTTTTTTATGGCTGAGTAGTATTCCATTGTATATATGTACCACATCTTATTTACCCATTTATGCATCAATGGACATTTAAGTTGTTTCTGTGTCCTGGCTATTGTAAACCACGCTGCAATGAACATTGGGGTGCATGTACCTTTTCAAATTATGGTTTTCTCCAGATATATGCCCAGGAATGGGATTACAGGATCATATGGTAGCTCTATTTTTTGTTTCTTAAGGAAACACCATACTGTTTTTCATAGTGGCTGTACCAATTTACATTCCCACCAACAGTGTAAGAGGGTTCCCTTTTCACCACACCCTCCCCAGCACTTATTGTTTGTAGATTTTTTGATGATGGCCATTCTGACAGGTGTAAGGTGATACCTCATTGTAGTTTTGATTTGCATTTCTCTAATAATTCTTGATGTTGAGCATCTTTTTATGTACTTTTCGGCCATCTGTATGTCTTCTTTGGAGAAATGTCTATTTAGATCATCCATCCATTTTTTGATTGGATTGTTTGTTTTTTTTGATATTGAGCTGTATGTGTTGTTTGTATATTTTGGAGACTAATCCCTTGTCAGTTGCATCATTTGCAAATATTTTCTCTCATTCTATGGGTTGACTTTTCATTTTGTTTATGGTTTCCTTTGCTGTGCAGAAGTTGTTAAGTTTAATTTGGTTCCATTTCTAAATTTTTGTTTTTATTTTCATTACTCTAGGAGGTGGATCACAAAAATATCTTCTGTGATTTATGTCAGAGAGTGTTCTGCATATGCTTTCCTCTAAGAGCTTTATAGTATCCAGTCTTATATTTTGGTCTTTAATCCATTGTGAGTTTGTTTTTGTGTATGGTGTTAGGCAGTGTTCTAATTTCATTCTTTTACATGTAGCTGTCCAGTTTCCCCAGCACCATTTATTGAAGAGACTGTCTTTTTTCCATTGTATACTGTTGCCTCCTTTGTCATAGATTAGGTGGCCATAGGTGTGTGGGTTTATCTCTGTGTTTTCTATCCTGTTCCATTGATCTATATTTCTCTCTTTGTGCCAGTACCATACTGTTTTGATGACTGTAGCTGTACAGTACAGTCTGAAGTCAGGAAGCCTGATTCCTCCAGCTCTGTTTTTCTTTCTCAAGATTGCTGTGGCTATTCATGGTCTTTTGTGTTTTCATACATATTTTAATTTTTTGGTTCTAAATTCTGTGCAAAATGCTATTGGTAATTTGATAGGGGTTGCATTGAATCTGTAGATTACTTTGGATGGTATAATCATTTTCACAATATTGAGTTTTTCCAATCCAAGAACATGGTATATCTCTCCTTCTGTTTGTGTCATCTATGATTTGTTTCATCAGTATCTTATCGTTTTCTGAGTACAGGTCTTTTGCCTCCTTAGGTAGGTTTATTCCTAGGTATTTTATTCTTTTTGATGCAGTGGTAAATGGGAATGTTTCCTTAATTTCCTTTTTTGATCTTTCATTGTTAGTGTATAGGAATGCAAGAGATTTCTGTGCATTAATTTTGTATCCTGCTACTTTACCAAATTCATTGATTAGCTCTAGTAGTTTCCTGGTAACACCTTTAGTATTTTCTATGCATAGTATCATGTCATCTGCAAAACAGTGACAGTTTTACTTCTTCTTTGCCAATCTGGATTCCTTTTGTTTCTGTTTTTCTCTGGTTGACATGGCTGGGACTTCCAAAACTATGTTGAATAAAAGTGGTGAGAGTGGACATCCTTGTCTTGTTCTTGATCTTAGAGGAAATGCTTTCAGTTTTTCACTGCTGAGAATGAATGTTTGCTGTGAGTTTGCTGTATATGGCCTTTATTATGTTGAGGTATGTTCCCTCTGTGCCCACTCAATTAATTTTCTACAGTGCCTCACAGAACTCAGAGAAACATTTTACTTACTAGATCAATGGCTTTTTAAAAGTTTTAAAAAAAATTTTATTGGAGTATAGTTGCTTTACAATGTTGTGTTAGTTTCTACTGTATGGCAAAGTGAATCAGCTATACATATACATATATCCCATCTGTTTTTGGATTTCCTTCCCATTTAGGTCACCAAAGAGCAATGAGTAGAGTTCTCTGTGCTATACAGTAGGTTCTCATTAGTTATCTATTTTATACACAGTATCAATAGTGTATATATGTCAATCCCAATCTCCCAATTCATCCCACACCCCCTTTTTTTCCTTAGTATCCATATGTTTGTTCTTTATGTCTGTGTCTCCATTTCTGCTTTGTAGATTAGATTGTCTATACCAATTTTTTCAGATTCCACATATATGTGTTAATATACGATATTTGTTTTCCTCTTCCTGGCTTACTTCACTCTGTATGACAATCTCTAGGTCTACTTACATCTCTACAAATGACCCAATTTCGTTCCCTTTTATGGCTGAGTAGTATTCCATTGGATATATGTACCACATCTTCTTTATCCATTGTTCTGTTGATGGACATTTAGGTTGCTTCCATGTCCTGGCTAATGTAAATAGCACTGCAGTGAACATTAGGGTGTAAGTGTTTTTTGAATTATGGTTTTCTCTGGTTATATGCCCAGTAGTGGGATTGCTGGGTCATATGGTAGTTCTATTTTTAGTTTTTTAAGGAACATCCACACTGTTCTCCATAGTGGCTGTATCAATTTACATTCCCACCAAAAATGGAAGAGGGTTCCCTTTTCTCCAAACCCTCTGCAGCATTTAATGTTTGTAAATTTTGTGATGATGGCCATTCTGTTTGGTGTGAGGTGATATCTCATTGTAATTTTGATTTGCATTTCTCTAATAATTAGTGATGTTGAGCAATTTTTCTTGTGTTTTTTGGCAATCTGTATGTCTTCTGTGGAGAAATGTCTATTTAGGTCTTCTGTCCACTTTTTGATTGGGATTTTTTTTTTGATATTGAATTGCATGAGCTCTTTGTATATTTTGGAGATTAATCATTTGTCAGGTTCTTCATTAGTAAATATTTTCTCTCCTTCTGAGGGTTGTCTTTTTGTGTTATTTATGGTTTCCTTTGCTGTGCAAAAGCTTTTAAGTTTAATTAGAAGTAAAATTTAAAAGCTGTTTGCAGAAGACATTACACTATATGTAGAAAATACTAAAGAAGCTACCAGAAAAGTCCTAGAGCTCATCAATGAATTTAGTAAAGTTGCAGGATACAAAATTAATACACAGAAATCTCTTGCATTCCTATACACTAAGAATGAAATATCAGAAAGGGAAATTAAGGAAACAATCCCATTTACCATTGCAACAAAAACGATAAAATATCTAGGAATAAACTTACCTGAGGAGACAAAAGACCTGTACATATTTGCTTATTTTTGTTTTTATTTCCACTACTCTATGAGGTGGATCAAAAAAGATCTTGCTGTGATTTATGGCAAAGAGTGTTCTTCCTATGTTTTCCTCTAAGAGTTGTTTTACAGTGTCCAGACTTACATGCAGGTCTCTAATCCACTTTGAGTGTATTTTTGTGTATGGTGTTAGGGAGTGTTCTAATTTCATTCTTTTACATGTAGCTGTCCAGTTTTTCCAGCACCACTTATTGAAAAGATTGTCTTTTCTCCATTGTATATCCTTGCCTCCTTTGTCATAGATTATTGACCATAGGTGTGTGGATTTAGCTCTGGGCTTTCTATCCTGTTCCATTGATCTATATTTCTGTTTTTGTGCCAGTACCATATTGTCTTGATTACTGTAGCTTTGTAGTATAGTCTGAAGTCAGGGAGTCTGATTCCTTCAGCTCCAATTTTTCCCCTCAAGACTGCTTTGGCTATTTGGGTTCTTTTGTGTCTCCATAGAAGCTTTAAGATTTTTTTTATTATAGTTCTGTAAAAAATGCCACTGCTAATTTGATAGGGATTGCACTGAATCTGTAGATTGCTTTGGGTGGTATAGTCATTTTCACAATATTGATTCTTCCAATCCAAGAACATGGTATATCTCTCCATCAAATGGGACCTAATGAAACTTAAAAGCTTTTGAAAAGCAAAGGAAACTACAAACAAGATGAAAAGACAACCCTCAGAATGGGAGAAAATATTTGCAAACAAATCAACAGACAAAGGATTAATCTCCAAAATATATAAACAGCTCATGCAGCTCAATATTAAAAAAACAAACAACCCAATCTAAAAATGGGCAGAAGACCTAACTAGACATTTCTCCTAAGAAGACATACAGATGGCCAGGAAGCACATGAAAAGCTGCTCAACATCACTAATTATTAGAGAAATGCAAATCAAAACTTCAATGTGGTATCACCTCACTCTGGTCAGAATGGCCATCATCAAAAAATCTACAAACAATAAATGCTGCAGAGGGTGTGGAGAAAAGGGAACCCTCTTGCACTGTTGGTGGGAATGTAAATTGATACAGCCACTATGGAGAACAGTATGGAGATTCCTTAAAAAACTAAAAATAGAATTACCATATGACCCAGCAATCCCACTACTGGGCATATACCCTGAGAAAACCATAATTCAAAAAGAGGCATGTACCACAATGTTCATTGCAGCACTATTTACAATGGCCAGGACATGGAAACAACCTAAGTGTCCATCGACAGTTGAATGGATAAAGATGTGGCACATATATACAGTGGAATATCACTCAGCCATAAAAAGAAATGAAACTGAGTTATTTGTAATGAGGTGGATGGATCTAGAGTCTGTCATACAGAGTGAAGTAATTCAGAAAGAGAAAAACAAATATCCTATATTAACGCATATATGTGGAACCTAGAAAAATGGTACAGATGAACCAGTTTGCAGGGCAGAAATTGAGACACAGATGTAGAGAACAAACATTTGGACACCAAGGGGGGAAAGTAGTGGTGGTGGGGGGTGGTGTGATGAACTGGGAGATTGGGATTGACATATATACACTAATATGTATAAAATGGATAACTGATAAGAACCTGCTGTATAAAAAAATAAATTAAATAAATTTCAGGAAAAAAAGACCTGTAGACAGAAAACTATAAGATAATGATGAAACAAATCAAAGATGACACAAACAGATGGGGAGACATACCATGTTCTTGGATTGGAAAAATCAGTATTGTGAAAATGACTATACTACCCAAAGCAATCTATAGATTCAATGCAATCCCTATCAAATTACCAATAGCTTTTTTCACAGAATTAGAACCAAAAAATTAAAATTTGTATGGAGACACAAAAGACCACAAATAGCCACAGCAATCCTGAGAAAAAAAACAGAGCTGGAGGAATCAGGCTTCCTGACTTCAGACTGTGCTGTACAGCTACAGTCATCAGAACAGTATGGTACTGGCACAAAGAGAGAAATATAGATCAATGGAACAGGATAGAAAACACAGAGATAAACCCACGCACCTACGGCCACCTAATCTATGACAAAGGAGTCAAGAATATATAATGGAACAAAGACAGCCTCTTCAATAAGTGGTGCTGGGGAAACTGGACAGCTGCATGTAAAAGAATGAAATTAGAACACTGCCTAACACCATACACAAAAATAAACTGAAAATGGATTAAAGGCCTAAATGTATGGCCAGACACTATAAAACTGTTAGAGGAAAACATACGCAGAACACTCTTTGATATAAATCGCAACAAGTTCTTTTTTGACCCACCTCCTAGAGTAATGAGAATAAAAACAAAAATAAACAAATGGGATCACTGGCTTTTTATGAAAGACTAACTCAGGAACAGCCAGATGGAAAAGATGCTTAGGGCAAGGTGTGGGGAAAGAGTGTGGAGCTTCCATGCCTTCTCCTGGTGTGCCACTCTCCTAGCACCTCCATGTGTCCACCAACCTGGAAGCTCTCTGAACCCTTTACCTTTGGGATTTTATGGAGGCTTCTTCACATAGACATAATCAGTCATTAACTCCATTTTCATCCCTTCTCCCTTCTCAGGGTGGGGAAATTGTAAGCTGCTAGTCATGGTCTGGTCTTTATCATGACCATCCCTCATCTAAGAGCCATCCAGGAGCTTACTCAGAGTTGCCTCATTAGAACAAAAGGCATTCCTATCACCCAGAAAATTACAAAGGTTTCAGGAAGCCCTGTGTCAGAAACCAGGGTCAAAAACCAAATATTAAAACAAAAGATGTTCCTAGTGCTCTTATCACTTAGGAAATTAAAAGGGCTTCAGGAGCTCTGTGCCAGGAAACAGGGGCAGATATATATATATATATATATATATACACACACATATATATGTATATATATATATATGTATATGTATATATATATATATATACACACATATATATGTATATATATATATATATGTATATATATATATATTTTTCTGTTATCTTACAGGTGTCAAGGTAATGGTGGCCTTGTAAAATGAGTTTGGGAGTTTTCCTTCCACTTCAATTTTTGGGAAGAGTTTAAGAGATTGGCATTAATTTTTCTTTAAATATTTGGTAGAATTCACCAGTGAAACCATCTAGTCCTGGGCTTTTCTGGGAGGTTTTTTTTTTTTGCGGTACGTGGGCCTGTCACTGTTGTGGCCTCTCCTGTTGCGGAGCACAGGCTCCGGACGCGCAAGCTCAGAGGCCATGGCTCACAGGCCCAGCCACTCCGCGTCATGTGGGATCTTACCAGATGGGGGCACGAACCCATGTCCCCTGCACTGGCAGGCGGACTCTCAACCACTGCGCCACTAGGGAAGCCCACTCTGGCGGGTTTTTGTTTAGTAATTCAATCTCCTTACTTGTTGCTGGTCTATTTTGTCTGATATAAGTTTAGCTGCCCCTCATTTCTTTGTTTCCCCCTTACATGGAATATCTTTTGCCATCCTTTCACCTTGAACTTATGTATGTCCTTAAAGTTGAAGGGAATCTCTTGTAGGCAGCATATAATTTGGATCTTGTCTTTTAAAATCCATCTGGCCATTCTACGCCTTTTGATTGGAGGATTCAACCCATTTACATTTAGAGTTATTATTGATATGTAAGGAATTACTAATGCCATCTTATTGTTTTCTGGCTGTTTTGTAGTTCTTTTGTTACTTTTTTCCCCTCTTGCTGTCTTTTTTTGTGTGTGTGTGTGAATTGATTATTCAGGCACTTGGGCTGGAGATGTGTGATGTTCTTCAGCTCAGGCTGTCAGAGTCCACACCACTAACAATTATGTGGTCCTTGGCAAGTATTGTGGGGGGCCCACAGTGGCTTCAAGGCCTGTTGGAGTCTTTAGCATTGCCTCTAGACCCAGTGGCTAGGGAACAGAGCAGATGTCAGTGGGGTCAGAGCTGGTCGTGTGCACAAACTTGGCTGCAGGGACCAGTTTCAGGTACCTATGTAGTGACAGAATCCTGTTGCAGACACTCATATTGTCATGGGGATCAGCACAGGCAGCCTGAGCTGGGGCCAACTACACTCTCACTGTTAGCTGCAGGGGCCCTAGCTGTCATTGTGCTCTCATGTGGTGGCACACTCTTTGCCTGGGACAGTGCACAGCAGTGTGGTTTGATGACAGGCATTAGGCTGACAGCATCCATGTGCACAGCTGGAGGTGGTAGCTACAGGTGAATGTGGTGCTGCAGGCCAGTGACAGAAGATAGGACCTAATCTGGTCTCCCAATTAGCTGTGGAGACACTTACTGTCAATGTGCTCTCCTGTGGCTGCTCATTCTCCCCCCCAGGCATGTACACTGTGGTGGAGGTTGATGACAGGCATCAGGCTGGGGGCATGTAAGTGCACAATTGGAGTGGCTAGCCCTGAGCCCTGGGTGGCTCTAGGCTGGCATTTTGCACTCATGTAGCCACAGAGCCCTGAGCTGGCTGCCAGTGCTGTTCTCAGTCTCTGCCCAGGGTGGGTGGAGGGAGCAGGGAGGGACTTAGGTGTCTGGTGTCACAAGTGTGAATATTTTGGGGACAAGAACAGATGAAATATGAAGGGAATCCATGGCTTCTGTGCTGGCCATTGGTTTTGTCAGTGTCAAAATTTGCTGAGCTTGTCTGCATAGCTGGTCTCTCTGATCTGCCATCATTCTTGGTGTGTGGCTGTTATTAATAGCCCCACTTTTCTTCCTTGTTCCTAGCCATCTCTACATGTCTCAGTTTTGCCAGCCTAGGTGGGATGAAACCAAAGTAGGACCTTCTGTTGGTGTCCTGAAAGGCTGGACAAGCTGGTTGCTCACCCTGCTCTTCCTTTCCTAGTGTGGGGAACTCTTTCTAGCTGGGAAGTTCCCTCTTGGCACTGAACAATGCAGTTTGGGGGACAGGATGATGCAGACAAAATGAAGTTGTTTTCCTTCTCTTCTTATGCAATTATCTCAACTTTTTTCCCCACTGTGTTGCTAAAATTTCTTAAGTGGACTCTAGTACTCTCCCAGAACTGTTTTTGTTTGTGGGTAGCTGTCTAATTGTTGATCTTTTTGGGGGGACAGAGAGGCTGGTGTCTCCTCTATCACAATTTTGGTCTGTTCTATACCTTATTGAAAGTGGGGGTATTGAAGGCTCCTATTCTACACAATACTATTTTGTTGCTATCTATTTCTCCCTTCAGTTCTGTCAGAGTTTGCTTTATATATTGAGGAGTTTTCTTGTACTGTCTTTGCCTTGTTTTGGTATTAGGTTAGTGCTGGCACCACAGAATGAGTTAGGAACTATTCCTTCTGCCTTTATCTTCTGGAAGATATTATAGAGAATTGGTGTCATTTCTTTTTTAATTGTTTGGTAGAATTCACCAGTAAATCTTTTTGAGCCTGGTGCTTTCTGTTTCAGATAGCTATCAATTATTGATTCAACTTCTTTAGTAGATACATGCCTATTCACTTTGTGTATTTATTCTTGTTTGAGTCTTGGCAGATAGTGTCTTTCAAGAAACTGGTCCATTTCATCTAGGTTATTAACTTTGTGGCATAGATTCATTCATAATATTCCTTAATTATCATTTCAATTTCCATGGGATCTGTAGTGATTTCCTCTCTTTCACCTCTGACATTAGTAATTTGTGTCTTCTCTCTTGTTTTCTTAGTTAACTTGGCTAGAGGCTTATCAATTTTATGAATCCTTTCAGATAACCAGCTTTTGATTTTGTTGATTTTCTCAGTTGACTTCCTCTTTCCAATTTCATTGATATTTGCTCTAATTTTTTTTTTATTATTTCTATTTTTCTGCTTATTTTGGACTTAATTCTCTCTTCTTTTTTGAGTTTCCTAAGGTGAACATTTAGATTATTGAGTTTAGATATATTTTTCTTTTCTAGATATGTTTTCAATGTTATTAATTTCCTTCTCAGCATTGCCTTCGCTGTATCTGACAACTTTTGATAAATTGTATTATTATTTTCATTTAGTTTAAAATATTTTAAAATTCCTCTTGAGATTTCTCCTTTGACTCATGTTATTTAGACGTTCGTTTTTATTGAAGTATAACTTCATTTACAATATTGCATTAATTTCAGGTATACAGCGTAGTGATTCAGTTTTTTATTTTTTTGCAGATTATATTCCATTAGGTTATTACAAGATATTAGGTATAATATTCTATGCTATGTAGTAAATCCTTGATGCTTACCTATTTTATGTATAGTAGTTTGTATCTGTTAATCCCATACTCCTAATTTGTCCCTTCCCCCTCCCTCTCCCCTTTGGTAACCATATGCTTGTTTTCTATGTCTGTGAGTCTGTTTCTATTTTGTATACAGATTAATTTGTATTTTTTTTAGATTCCACATATAAGTGATATATGATCATATAATCTTTGTCCTTCTCTCTCTGACTTACTTCACTAAGCATAATATTCTCTAGGTCCATTCATGTTGCTGCAAATGGCAATACTTCATTCTTTTTTATGGTTAAGTAATATTCCATTGTGTGTGTGTACATATATATATATAGATAGATAGATAGAAAGATAGATAGATAGATATAGATATCACATCTTCTTAAGGCAATCATCTGCTGATGGGCACTTAGGTTGTTTCCATGTGCTACTGTGAATAGTGCTGATATGAACATTAGGGTGCATGTATCTTTTCAAATTAGAGTTTCTGTTTTTTCTGGGTACATACCCAGGAGTGGGATTTCTGAATCATATGGTAGCTCCATTTTTAGTTTTTAAAGGATCCTCCATACTGTTTTCCATAGTGGCCACACCAATTTACATTCCCACCAACAACGTAGAAGGGTTCCCTTTTCTCCACACCCTCTCCAGCATTTATTATTTCTAGACTTTTTGTTGATAGCCATTCTGACTGGTATGAGGTGATACCTCATTGTGGTTTTGATTTGCATTTCTCTAGTTAGCAATATTGAGCATCTTTTCATGTTCCTGTTGGTTATCTGTATGTCTTATTTTGAAAAATGTCTATTTAGGTAGATGTGTGTTCTTAAGTCTCTGAATGTTTTGGAATTTTTTGGCTATTTTTCTGTTACTGAATTCTAGTTTAATTCCATTGTGGTCTGGGAGCAGACATTATATAATTTCTATTCTTTTAACTTTGTTAAGGTGTGTTTTATGGTCTACAATGTGGTCTACCTTAGTGAATGTTCCACGTGAGCTTGAGAAGAATGCTTATTCTGCTACTGTTGTATGAAGTAATCTATAGATGTCAATTAGATCCATTTGACAGGTGTTATGGTTGAATTCAACTATGCCCTTACAGATTTTCTGCCTGCTGATAAAAGGTGTTAATGTTTCCAAATATAATAGTGGATTCATCTATTTAGTTTTGTGGTTCTATGTTTTTGCCTCATGCCTCATGTATTTTGAAGTTCTGTTGTTAGACACACACACATTAAGGATTCTTAATATCTTCTTGGAGAATTGATTCCTTTATCATTATGTAATGCCCCCCTTTCTCCCTAATAATGTTCCTTAATCTGAAGTTTGCATTGTCTGAAATTGAATAGCTACAGTTTTTTTTCTTTTTCTGAGTGTCAGAATGGCATGTGTTTAATTTAGATACATTAATATTTAAATTTATCCATGCCTTTATGTTTTAAATAGGTTTCGTTTAGACAACATATAGTTGGGTATATATATATATATATAATTTTTTTTGTTCCCATATCTCTTCTCTCTTGCATCTCCCTCCCTCCCACCCTCCTTATCCCACCCCTCCAGTCGGTCACAAAGCACCGAGCTGATCTCCCTGTGCTAAGAGGCTGCTTCCCACTAGGTATCTACCTTACGTTTGGTAGTGTGTATATGTCCTTGCCTCTCTCTCGCATTGTCATAGCTTACACTTCCCCCTCCCCATATCCTCAAAGACACTCTCTAATAGGTCAGTTTCTTTATTCCTGTCTTACCCCTAAGTTCTTCATGATATTTTTTATTCTTAAATTCCATATATATGTGTTAGCATACGGTATTTGTTTTTCTCTTTCTGACTTACTTCACTCTGTATGACAGACACTAGGTCTATACACCTCATTACACATAGCTCAATTTCGTTTCTTTTTACGGCTGAGTAATATTCCATAGTATATATGTGCCACATTTCTTTATCCATTCATCCGATGATGGACATTGGGTTGCTATCATCTCTGGACTACTGTAAATAGAGCTGCAATGAACATTTTGGTACATGACTCTTTTTGAATTATGGTTTTCTCAGGGTATATGCCCAGTAGTGAGATTGCTGGGTCATATCGTAGTTCTATTTGTAGTTTTTTAAGGAATCTCCATAGTGTTCTCCATAGTGGCTGTACCAATTCACATTCCCACCAGCAGTGCAAGAGTGTTCCTTTTTCTCCACACCCTCTCCAGCATTTATTGTTTCTAGATTTCTTGATGATGGCCATTCTGACTGGTGTGAGATGATATCTCATTGTACTTTTGATTTGCATTTCTCTGATGATTAATGATGTTGAGCATTCTTTCATGTGTTTGTTGGCAGACTGTATGTCTTCCTTGGAGAAATGTCTATTTTAGTCTTCTGCCCATGTTTGGATTGGGTTGTTGGTTTTTGTGTTATTGAGCTGCATGAGCTACTTATAAGAGATCTCCATAATCTTATGGAGATTAATCCTTTTTCAGTTGCTTCATTTGCAAATATTTTCTCCCATTCTGAGGGTTGTCTTTTGGTCTTTTTTATGGTTTCCTTTGCTGTGCAAAAGCTTTGAAGTTTCATTAGGTCCCATTTGTTTATTTTTGTTTTTATTTCCATTTCTCTAGGAGGTGGGTCAAAAAGGATCTTGCTGTGATTTATGTCATAGAGTGTTCTGCCTATGTTTTCCTCTAAGAGTTTGATAGTTTCTGTCCTTACATTTAGGTCTTTAATCCATTTTAAGCTTATTTTTGTGTATGGTGTTAGGGAGTGATCTAATCTCATACTTTTACATGTACCTGTCCAGTTTTCCCAGCACCACTTATTGAAGAGGCTGTCCTTTCTCCACTGTACATTCCTGCCTCTTTTATCAAAGATAAGGTGACCATATGTGCGTGGGTTTATCTCTGGGCTTTCTATCCTGATCCACTGATCTATCTTTCTGTTTTTGTGCCAGTACAATACTATCTTGATTACTGTAGCTTTACAGAATAGTATGAAGTCAGAGAGCCCGATTTCCTCCAGCTCCGTTCTTTGTTCTCAAGATTGCTTTGGCTATTCAGGGTCTTTTGTGTTTCCATACAAATTGTGAAATTTTTTGTTCTAGTTCTGTGAAGAATGCCATTGGTAGTTTGATAGGGATTGCATTGAATCTGTAGATTGCTTTGGGTGGTAGAGTCATTTTCACAGTGTTGATTCTTCCAATCCAAGAACATGGTATATCTCTCCATCTCTCTGTATCATCTTTAATTTCTTTCATCAGTGTCTTATAATTTTCTGCACACAGGTCTTTTGTCTCCTTAGGAAGGTTTATTCCTAGATATTTTATTCTTTTGGTTGCAGTGGTAAATGGGAGTGTTTTCTTGATTTCACTTTCAGATTTTTCATCATTAGTGTATAGGAATTGAAGAGATTTCTGTGCATTAATTTTGTATCCTGCTATTTTACCAAATTCATTGATTAGCTCTAGTAGTTTTCTGGTGGCATCTTTAGGATTCTCTATGTATAGTATCATGTCATCTGCAAACAGTGATAGCTTTACTTCTTCTTTTCCGATTTGGATTCCTTTTATTTCCTTTTCTTCTCTAATTGCTGTGGCTAAAACTTCCAAAACTATGTTGAATAAGAGTGGTGAGAGTGGGCAACCTTGTCTTGTTCCTGATCTTAGTGGAAATGCTTTCAGTTTTTCAACATTGAGGATGATGTTGGCAGTGGGTCTGTCATATATGGCCTTTATTATGTTGAGGAAAGTTCCCTCTATGCCTCCCCACACTGAGGAGGGTATTGAATTTGTCAAAAGCTTTCTCTGCATCTATTGAGATGATCATATGGTTTTTCTCCTTCAATTTGTTAATATGGTGTATCACGTTGATTGAGTTGCATATATTGAAGAATCCTTGCATTCCTGGAATAAACCCCACTTGATCATGGTGTATGATCCTTTTAATGTGCTCTTGGCTTCTGTTTGCTAGTATTTTGTTGAGGATTTTTGCATCTATGTTCATCAGTGATATTGGCCTGTAGTTTTCTTTGTGACATGCTTGTCTGGTTTTGGTATCAAGGTGGTGGTGGCCTCGTAGAACGAGTTTGGGAGTGTTCCTCCCTCTGCTATATTTTGGAAGAGTTTGAGAAGGATAGGTGTTAGCTCTTCTCTAAATGTTTGATAGAATTCGCCTGTGAAGCCATCTGGTCCTGGGCTTTTGTTTGTTGGAAGATTTTTAATCACAGTTTCAATTTCAGTGCTTGTGATTGGTCTGTTCATATTTTCTATTTCTTCCTGACTCAGTCTTGGCAGGTTGCGCATTTCTAAGAATTTGTCCTTTTCTTCTAGGTTGTCCATTTTATTGGCATAGAGTTTCTTGTAGTAATCTCTCATGATCTTTTGTATTTCTGCAGTGTCAGTTGTTACTTCTCCTTTTTCATCTCTAATTCTACTGATTTGAGTCTTCTCCCTTTTTTTTCTTGATGAGTCTGGCTACTGTGTTATCAATTTTGTTTATCTTCTCAAAGAACCATCTTTTAATTTTATTGATCTTTGCTATCGTTTCCTTCATTTCTTTTTCATTTTTTTCTGATCTGATTTTTATGCTTTCTTTCCTTCTGCTAACTTTGGGTGTTTTTTTTGTTGTTGTTCTTCTTTCACTAATTGCTTTAGGTGCACGTTTAGGTTGTTTATTCGAGATGTTTGCTGTTTCTTAACTTAGGGTTGTATTGCAATAAACTTCCCTCTTAGAACTGTCTTTGCTGCATCCCATAGTTTTTGGGTCGTCGTGTCTCCATTGTCATTTGTTTCTAGGTATTTTTTAATTTCCTCTTTGATTTCTTCAGTGTTCACTTAGTTATTAAGTAATGTATTGTTTAGCCTCTATGTGTTGGTATTTTTACAGATCTTTTCCTGTAATTGATATCTAGTATCATAGCGTTATGGTCAGAAAAGACACTTGATACAAATTCAATTTTCTTAAATTTACCAAGGCTTGATTTGTGACCCAAGATATGATCTATCCTGGAGAATGTTCCATGAGCACTTGAGAAAAATGTGTATTCTCTTGTTTTTGGATGGAATGTCCTATAAATATCAATTAAGTCCATCTTGTTTAATGTACCATTTAAAGCTTGTGTTTCCTTATTTATTTTCATTTTGGATGATCTGTCCATTGGTGAAAGTGGGGTGTTAAAGTCCCCTACTATGCATGTGTTACTGTTGATTTCCCCTTTTATGGCTGTTAATATTTGCCTTATGTATTGAGGTGTTCCTATGTTGGGTGCATAAATATTTACAATTTTTATATCTTCTTCTTGGATCAATACCTTGATCATTATGTAGTGTCCTTCTTTGTCTCTTCTAATAGTTTTTATCTTAAAGTCTATTTTGTCTGATATGAGAAGTGATACTCCAGCTATCTTTTGGTTTCCATTTTCATGGAATATCTTTTTCCATCACCATACTTTCAGTCTGTATGTGTCTCTAGGTTTGAAATGGATCTCTTGTAAATAGCATATATATGGATCTTGTTTTTGTATCCATTCAGCCAATCTGTGTCTTTTGGTGGGAGCATTTAGTCCATTTACATTTAAGGTAATTATCAATATGTATGTTCCTATTCACATTTTCTTAATTGTTTTGGGTTCATTATTATAGGTCTGTTCCTTCTGTTGTGTTTCTTTCTTAGAGAAGTTCCTTTAGCATTTGTTGTAAAGCTGGTTTGGTGGTGCTGAACTCTCTCAGCTTTTGCTTGTCTGTAAACATTTTAATTTCTCCATCAAATCTGAATGAGATCCTTGCTGGGTAGAGTAATCTTGGTTGCAGGTTTTTCTCCTTCATCACTTTAAATATGTCCTGCCAGTCCTTTCTGGCTTGCATAGTTTCTGATGAAAGATCAGCTCTTAACCTTATGGTGATTCCCTTGTGTGTTATTTGTTGTTTTTCCCTTGCTGCTTTTAATACGTTTTCTTTGTATTATTTTTTGACAGTTTGATTAATATATGTCTTGGCGTATTTCTCCTTGGATTTATCCTGTATGGGACTCTCTGTGCCTCCTGGACTTGATTAACTATTTCCTTTCCCATATTAGTGAAGTTTTCAACTCTAATCTCTTCAAATATTTTCTCAGTCCCTTTCTTTTTCTCTTCTTCTTCTGGAACCCCTATAATTCGAATGTTGTTGCATTTAATGTTGTCCCAGAAGTCTCTGAGACTGTCCTCAGTTCTTTTCATTCTTTTTTATTTATTCTACTCTGCAGTAGTTATTTCGACTATTTTACCTTCCCGGTCACTTATCTGTTCTTCTGCCTCAGTTATTCTGCTATTGATCCCATCTAGAGTATTTTTAATTTCATTTATTGTGTTGTTCATCATTGCTTGTTTCATGTTTAGTTCTTCTAGGTCCTTGTTAAATGTTTCTTGCATTTTGTCTATTCTATTTCCAAGATTTTGGATCCTCTTTACTATCATTATTCTGAATTCTTTTTCAGGTAGACTGACTATTTCCTCTTCACTTCTTAGGTCTGGTGGGCTTTTATCTTGCTCCTTCATCTGCTGTGTGTCCTTCTGTCTTCTCATTTTGCTTATCTTACTGTGTTTGGTGTCTCCTTTTTGCAGGCTGCAGGTTCTTAGTTCCTGTTGTTTTTGGTGTCTGTCCCCAGTGGCTAATCTTGGTTTAGTGGGTTGTGTAGTCTTCCTGGTGGAGGGGACTAGTGACTGTGTTCTGGTGGATGAGGCTGGATCTTGTCTTTCTGGTGGGTTGGTCCACGTCTGTTGGTGTGTTTTGGGGTGTCTGTGAACTTATTATCATTTTAGGCAGCCTCTCTGCTAATGGGTGGGGTTGTGTTCCTGTCTTGCTAGTTGTTTGGCATAGGGTGTCCAGCACTGTAGCTTGCTGGTCGTTGAGTGAAGCTGGGTGCTGGTGGTGAGATGGAGATCTCTGGGAGATTTTCGCCATTTGATATTATGTGGAGCTGGGAGGTCTCTTGTGGACCAGTGTCCTGAAGTTGGCTCTCCCATCTCAGAGGCATAGCACTGACTCCTGGCTGCAGCAGCAAGAGCCTTTCATCCACACGGCTCAGAATAAAAGCGAGAAAAAGTAGAAGGAAATAATTAGTAGAAGTAGAAAAAAGAAAGGAAGAAAGAAAGAAAGAAAGAAGGAAAGAAAGAAGGGAGGGAGGGGCAGAGGGAGGGAGGGAGAGAGGAAGGAAGGAAGGATGGAAAAAAAAGAAAGAAAGAAGACAAAGTAAAATAAAATAAAGTTAGATAAAATAAAATAAAGTTATTAAAATAAAAAAATTAAAAACAAACAAACAAAACAAACAAACCAATAAAAACTGACGGATGGAACCCTAGGACAAATGGTGGAAGCAAAGCTATACAGAGAAAATCTCACACAGAAGCATACACATACACACTCAGAAAAAGAGGAAAAGGGGAAAAATCATAAATCTTGCTCTCAAAGTCCTCCTCCTCAATTTGGGATGATTCGTTGTCTATTCATGTATTCCACAGATCAGGGTACATCAAGTTGATTGTGGAGCTTTAATCCGTTGCTTCTGAGGCTGTTGGGAGAGATTTCCTTTTCTCTTCTTTGTTCTCTCAGCTCCTGGGGCTCAGCTTTGGATTTGGCCCCGCCTCTGCATGTAGGTCGCCGGAGGGCGTCTGTTCTTCGCTCAGACAGGACAGGGTTAAAGGAGCAGCTGCTTCGGGGGCTCTGGCTCAGTCAGTCCGGGGGGATGGAGGAGTACGGAGTGCAGGGTGAGCCTGCGGCAGCAGAGGCCAGGATGACGTTGCACCAGCTTGAGGAGCACCATGCGTTCTCCCGGGGAAGTTGTCCCTGGATCCCAGGACCCTGGCAGTGGTAGGCTGCACAGGCTCCCAGGAGGGGAGGTGTGGATAGTGATCTGTGCTCGCACACAGGCTTCTTGGTGGTGGCAGCAGCAGCCTTAGCATCTTATGCCCGTCTCTGGGGTCCGCAATTTTAACGGCGGCTCGCGCCCGTCTCTGGAGCTCTTTTAAGCAGTGCTCCCAATACCCTCTCCTCGCACACCAAGAAACAAAGAGGGAAGAAAAAGTCTCTTGCCTCTTCGGCAGGTCCAGACTTTTCCCCGGACTTCCTCCCGGCTAGCCGTGGTGCACTAATCCCCTGCAGGCTGTGTTCACGCCACCAGCCCCATTCCTCTCCATGGGCTCCTACCAAAGCACGAGCCTCAGCTCCCAGCCCCGCCCGCCCCAGCCGGCGAGCAGACAAGCCTCTCGGGCTGCTGAGTGCTGGTCAGCACCGATCCTCTGTGCGAAAATCTCCCCGCTTTGCCCTCCGCGCCCCTGTTGCTGTGCTCTCCTCCGCGACTCTGAAGCTTTCCCCCTCTGCCACCTGCAGTCTCCGCCCGCGAAGGGGCTTCCTAGTGTGTGGAAACCTTTCCTCCTTCACGGCTCCCTCCCACTGGTGCATGTCCCGTCCCTATCCTTTTGTCTCTGTTTATTCTTTTTTCTTTTGCCCTACCCAGGTACTTGGGGAATTTCTTGCCTTTTGGGAGGTCTGAGGTCTCCTGTCAGCTTTCAGTAGGTGTTCTGTATGAGCTGTTCCACGTGTAGATGTATTTCTGGTGTATCTGTGGGGAGGAAGGTGATCTCTGCATCTTACTCTTCTGCCATCTTCCCCTCATCTCCTATATATATTTTTTTTTAACAAGTTTTTTCTTTTCTTTTTGTTTTTTAATTAAATTAATTAATTAATTAATTTTTGGCTGTGTTGGGTCTTTGTTTCTGTGCGAGGGCTTTCTCTAGTTGAGGCGAGCGGGGTCACTCTTCATCGCAGTGCGTGGGCCTCTTACTGTCGCGGCCTCTCTTGTTGCGGAGCACAAGCTCCAGATGTGCAGGCTCAGTAGTTGTGGCTCACGGGCCTAGTTGCTCCTCGGCATGTGGGACCTTCCCAGGCCAGGGCTCCAACCCGTGTCCTCTGTATTGGCAGGAAGGTTTTCAACTACTGAGCCACCAGGGAGGCCCGGGTATATTTTTTGATCCAGTCCAGCAGTTTGTCTTTTAATTGTTATATTTAGACCACTAATATGATGATTGAAGTGATTATTGATATAGTTGTATAATATTTACCATATTAGTTACAGTTTAATTGTTGCTTTTGTTATTTGTTTTTATTTTTGCTTTATACTCTTTTCACTATTTTTCTGCCTTCAATGGGATTATTTTTGTTGTTGTTTTTGTTTTGTTTTGTTTTTTGAGGTTTTCATTTTTTGTTTTATTTTTATTTTTCAATTTAAAAAAGTTTATTAAGGTATGACTGATATACAAACGTTGTACATATTTTTTGTAACCAGCTTGATGAGTTGGGAGATAAGTATACATCAGTGAAACCATAAATACAATCTATGCCATAAACATATCCATTATCTCCAGAAGTTTCCTCAAAATTTTTTTATTGAAGTATAGTTGATTTATAATGTTGTACCAATATCTTGGTGTTTTTCTCTTTTCTTTTCTTTTTTTATTTTAGTATTACCTTATTTATTTATTTTTATTTTTTTATACAGCAGATTCTTATTAGTTATCTATTTTATGCATTTTACTGTGTATATGTCAATCCCAATCTCCCAATTTATCCTACTACCCACACCCCCCGCTTTCCCCCTTGGTGTCCACACGTTTGTTCTCTACTTCTGTGTCTCTATTTCTGCCTTGCAAACTGTTTCATCTGTACCATTTTTCTAGATTCTACATATATGCCTTAATATACGATATTTGTTTTTCTCTTTCTGACTTACTTCACTCTGTATGACACTCTCTAGGTTCATCTCTACAAATGAACCACTTTTGTTCCTTTTTATGGCTGAGTAATATTCCATGGTATATATATATCTTCTTTATCCATTTGTCTGTCAATGGGCATTTAGGTTGCTTCCATGACCTGACTACTGTAAGTAGTGCTGCAATGAACATTAGGGTCATTCTGCCTTTTTGAATTATGGTTTTCTCTAGGTATATGCCCAGTAGTGGGATTGCTGTGTCATATGGTAATTCTATTTTTAGTTTTTTAAGGAACCTCCATATTGTTCTCCATAGTGGCTGTATTAATTTACATTCCCACAAACAGGGCAAGAGGGCTCCCTTTTCTCCACACCCTCTACAGCATTAAATGTTTGTAAATTTTGTGATGATGGCCATTCGGTCTGGTGTGAGGTGATATCTCATTGTAGTTTTGATTTGCATTTCTCTAATAATTAGTGATGTTGAGCAGCTTTTCATGTGCCTCTTGGCCATCTGTATGTCTCCTTTGGAGAAACGTCTATTTAGGTCTTCTACCCAATTTTTGATCAGGTTTTTGTTTTTTTAATATTGAGCTGCATGAGCTGTTTGTATAGTTTGGAGATTAATCCTTTGTCCGTTGATTCATTTGCAAATATTTTCTCACATTCTGAGGGTTGTCTTTTCGTCTTGTTTATAGTTTCCTTTGCTGTGCAAAAGCTTTTACGTTTCATTAGGTCCCATTTGGTTATTTTTGGTTTTATTTCCATTACTCTAGGAGGTGGGTCAGAAAAGATCTTGCTGTGATTTATGTCAGAGTGTTCTTCCTATGTTTTCCTCTAAGAGTGTTATACTGTCCAGTCTTACATTTAGATCTTTAATCCATTTTGAGTTTATTTTTGTGTATGGTGTTTAGGAGTGTTCTAATTTCATTCTTTTACATGTAGCTGTGCAGTTTTCCCAGCACCACTTATTGAAGAGACTGTCTTTTCTCCATTGTATATTATGGCCTCCTCTGTCATAGATTAGGTGACCATATGTGCATGGGTCTATCTCTGGGCTTTCTATCCTATTTGATTGATTGATATTTCTGTTCTTGTGCCAGTACAATATTGTCTTGATTACTGTATTTGTAGTGTAGCCTGAAGGTAGGGAGTCTGATTCCTCCAGCTCTGTTTTTTTCCCTCAGGATTGCTTTGGGTATTTGGGGTCTTTTGTGTCTCCATACAAATTTTAAGAATTTTGTTCTAGTTCTGTGAAAAATGCCATTGGTAATTTGATAGGGAATACATTTAATCTGTAGATTGCTTTGGGTAGTATGGTCATTTTCACAATATTGATTCTTCCAATCCAAGAACGTGGTATATCTCTCCATCTGTTTGTCACCTTTGATTTCTTTCATCAGTGTCTTATAGTTTTCTGAGTACAGGTATTTTACCTCCATAGGTAGGTTTATTCCTAGGTATTTTATTCTTTTTGTTGCAATGGTGAATGGGATTGTTTCCATCATTTCTCTCTATATTATTTCATTGTTAGTGTATAGGAATGCAAGAAATTTCTGTGCCTTAATCTTGTATCCTTCAACATTACCCAATTTATTGATTAGCTCTAGTAGTTTTCTGGTGGCCTCTTTACAATTTTCTATGTATAGTATCATGTCATCTGCAAACAGTGACAGTTTTATTTCTTCTTTTCCAATTTGTATTCCTTTTATTTCTTTTTCTTCTGATTGCCGTGGTAAAGACTTCTAAAACTTTTTTGAATAATAGTGGTGAGAGTGGACATCCTTGTCCTTTTCCTGATCTTAGAGGAAATGGTTTTAGTTTTTCACCATTGAGAATGATGTTTGCTGCGGGTTTGTCATATGTGGCCTTACTATGTTGAGGTAGGTTCCCTCTATGCCCACTTTCTGAGAGTTTTTATTATAAAATGGTGTTGAATTTTGTCAAAAGCTTTTTCTGCATCTATTGAGATGATCATATGGTTTTTATCCTTCAGTTTGTTAATATGGTGTATCACATTGATTGATTTGTGTATGTTGAAGAATCCTTGCATCCCTGCAATAAATCCCACTTGATCATGGTGTATGATGCTTTTAATGAGTTGTTGGATTCTGTTTGCTAGTATTTTGTTGAGGAGTTTTGCATCTATATTCCCCAGTGTTATTGGCCTGTAATTTTCTTTTTTGTAGTATCTTTGTCTGGTTTTGGTATCAGGGTGATGGTGGCCTCGTAGAATGAGTTTGCAAGTGTTCCTTCCTCTGCAATATTTTGGAAGAGTTTGAGAAGGATGTGTGTTAGCTCTTCTGTAAATGTTTCATAGAATTCAGCTGTGAAGCAATCTGTTCCTGGACTTTTGTTTGTTGGAAAATTTTTAATCACAGTTTCAATTTCATTACTTGTCATTGATCTGTTCATATTTTCTGTTTCTTCCTGGTTCAGCCTTGGAAGCTTATAACATTTTAAGAATTTGTTCATTTCTTCCAGGTTGTCCATTTTATTGGCATAGAGTTGCTTGTAGTAGTTTCTTAGGTTGCTTTGTATTTCTGCAGTGTCTGTTGTAACTTCTCCTTTTTCATTTCTAATTTTATTGATTTGAGTCCTCTCCCTCTTTTTCTTGATGAGTCTGGCTAAAGGTTTATCAATTTTGTTTATCTTCTCAAAGAACCAGCTTTTAGTTTTATTGATCTTTGCTATTGTTTTCTTTGTTTCTAATTCATTTATTTCTGTTCTGATCTTTATGACTTCTTTCCTTCTACTAACTTTGGGCCTTGTTTGTTCTTCTTTCTTTCTTTCCTTTAGGTGTAAGGTTAGATTGTTTATTTGAGGTTTTTCTTGTTTCTTGAGGTAGGATTGTATTGCTATAAACTTCCCTCTTCAGACTGCTTTTGCTGCATCCCTTAGGGTTTGGATCATCGTGTTTTCATTTTGATTTTTCTCTAGGTATTTTCTGATTTCTGCTTTGATTTTTTCAGTGATCTCCTGGTATTTAGTAATGTATTATTTAGCCTCCATGTGCATTTTTTTTACTTTTTTTTTTTTGTTTGTGTGTGTGTTACGCAGGCCTCTCACTGTTGTGGCCTCTCCTGTTGTGGAGCACAGGCTCTGGACACGCAGGCTCAACAGCCATGGCTCATGGGCCCAGCCACTCCATGGCATTTGGGATCTTCCTGGACCGAGGCACAAACCCGTGTCCCCTGCATCGGTAGGTGGACTCTCAACCACTGTGTCTCCAGGGAAGCCCCAGTTTTTAACTTTTTTTCCCCCTGTCATTTATTTCTAATCTCATAGCGTTGTGGTTGGAAAAGATGGCTGATATGATTTCAATTTTCTGAAATTTACTGAGGCTTGATTTGTGACCCAAGATGTGAGCTATCCTGGAGAATGTTCCATGTGCACTTGAGGAGAAAGTGTAATCTGCTGTTTTTGGATGGAATGTCCTTTAAATATCAATTAAATCTCTCTGGTCTATTGTGTCATTTAAAGCTTGTGTTTCCTTATTAATTTTCTGTCTGGTTGATCTGTCCATTGGTGTAAGTGAGGTGTTAAAGTCTCTCACTATTATTGTGTTATTGTCGATTTCCTCTTTTATAGCTGTTAGCATTTGCCTTATGTATTGAGGTACTCCTACGTGGGGTGCATATATATTTATAATTGCTATATCTTCTTGGCCTGATCCCTTGATCATTATGTAGTGTCCTTCCCTATCTCTTGTAACATTCTATATTTTAAAGTCTGTTTTATCTGATATGAGTATTTCTACTCCAGCTTTCTTTTGATTTTCATTTGCATGAGATCTCTTTTTTCATCCCCTCACTTTCAGTCTGTATGTGTCCCTAGGTCTGAAGCGGGTCTCTTGTAGACCACATATATATGGGTCTTGTTTTTCTATCCATTCAGCGAGCCTGTGTCTTTTGCTTGGAGCAATTAATCCATTCACATTTAAGGTAATTATCAATATGTATGTTCCTATTACCATTTTCTTGTTTTGGGTTTGTTTCTGTTGGTCTTTTTCTACTCTTGTGTTTTCCACTTAGAGAAGTTCCTTTAGCATTTGTTGTAGAGCTGGTTTGGTGGCACTGAATTCTCTTAGCTTTCGCTTGTCTGTGACACTTGTGATTTCTCTGTTGAATCTGAATGAGATCTTTGCCAGGTAGTATAATCTTGGTTGTAGGTTCTTCCCTGTCACCACTTTAAATATATTGTGCCACTCCCTTCTGGCTTGTAGAGTTTCTGCTGAGAAATCAGCTGTTACCCTTATGGGAGTTCCCTTGTATGGTATTTGTCATTTTCCCCTTGTTGCTTTTAATAATTTTTCTTTGTCTTTATTTTTTGTCAATTTGATTTTATGTGTCTTGGTGTGTTTCTTCCTGGGTTTATCCTCCCTGAGACTCCCTGTGCTTCCTGGACTTCGGTGGCTATTTCCTTTCCCATGTTAGGGAAGTTTTTGACTATAATCTCTTCAAATATTTTCTCTGGTCCTTTCTCTCTCTCTTCTCCTTCTGGGACCTCTATAATGTAAATGTTGTTGTGTTTAATGTTGTTCCAGAGGTCTCTTAGGCTGTCTTCATTTCCTTTCATTCTTTTTTCTTCTGTTTTGTGGCAGTGAATTCCACCATTCTGTCTTCCAGGTCACTTAACCATTCTTCTGCCTCAGTTATTCTGCTATTGATTCCTTCTAGTGTATTTTTCATTTCAGTTATTGTATTGTTCATCTCTGTTTGTTTGTTCTTTAATTCTTCTAGATGTCTGATTTTTAATTCTTCTAGGTCTTTGTCAACCATTTCTTGCATCTTCTTGAAATTTGCCTCCATTCTTTTTCTGAGGTCCTGGATCATCTTCACTATCATCATTCTGAATTATTTTTCTAGAAGGTTGCCTATCTCTACTTCATTTAGTTGTTTTTCTGGGATTTTATCTTGTTCCTTCATCTTGTACGTAGTCCTCTGCTTTTTCATTTTGTCTATCTGTGAATGTGGTTTTCATTCCACAGGCTGCAGGATTGTCCTTCTTCTTGCTTCTGTTGTCTGTCCTCTGGTGGATGAGGCTATCTAAGAGGCTTGTGCAAGCTTCCTGATGGGAGGGACTGGTTGTGGGTAGAGCTGGGTGTTTCTCTGGCAGAGCTCAGTAAAACTTTGATCCACTTGTCTGTTGATGGGTCGGCTGAGTTCCCTCCCTTTTGGTTATTTGGCCTGTGGCAACCCAGGACTGGCTCTTTGTTGGGGCTAATGGCAGGCTCTGGGAGGGTTCATGCCAAGGAGTACTTCCCAGAACTTCTGTTGCCAGTGTCCTTGTCCCCATAGTGAGCCACAGCTGCCCCTTGCCTCCTCAGGTTACCCTCCAACACTAGCAGGTAGGTCTGGTTCAGTCTTTTATGGGGTCACTACTCCTTCCCCCTGGGTCCTGATGCACACACTACTTTCCATGTTCCCTCCAGGAGTAGAGTCTCTGTTTCCCTCAGTCCTGTCCAAGTCTTGCAATCAAATCCCACTAACTTTCAACGTCTGATTCTCTGGGAATTCCTCCTCCTTTGCCAGACCCCCAGGTTGGGAAGCCTGGCGTGGGGCTCAGAGCCTTCACTCCAGTGGTTGGACTTCTGTGATATAATTGGTCTCCAGTTTGTGTCACCTACCCAGAAGTTATGGGATTTGATTTTTTTGTGATTCCGCCCCTCGTACTGTCTCATTGTGGCTTCTCCTTTGTCTTTGGATGTGGGGTATCATTTTGGTGAGTTCCAGTGTCTTCCTGTCAATGATTGTTCAGCAGTTAGTTAGTTGTGATTCTGGTGCTCTCACAAGACGGAGTGAGCACACGTCCTTCTCTGAGTGGTTTTAAATGAGCACTTTATGTGATTCTGTTTTCTCTATTTTCTTAGCATGTCAATTATTCTTTTAAAAAATTTTTTAGTGGTTTTTATTTTTGTCTTTTCCTTTGTTTTCTTTTTTTTTTTTTGCAGTATGTGGGCCTCTCACTGTTGTGGCCTCTCCCGTTGCGGAGCACAGGCTCCGGACGCACAGGCCCAGCGGCCATGGCTCACGGGCCCAGCTGCTCCGCGGCATGTGGGATCTTCCCAGACAGGGGCACGAACCCGTGTCCCCTGCATCGGCAGGCGGACTCTCAACCACTGCGCCACCAGGGAAGCCCCTTTTCCTTTGTTTTTTAATTGAAGTATAGTTGACATATAATATTGTATTAGTTTCAGGTACAAAACATAATGATTCAACATTTATATACATTGTGAATTGATCACCATGATAAGTCTAGTGACCATCTGTCACCTTACAAAGATATTGCAACATTATTGACAATGTTCTCTGTGTTGTACATTACATCCCAGTGAACTAACTTATTTTGTAACTGAAAGTTTGTACCTCTTAATCTACTTCACACAACCCACCGGTCCCCTCCCCTTTGGTTTCTTCTTTGTATCTATGAGTCTGTTTCTATTTGGTTTTGTTTTTTATATTCCACATACAAGTGAAATCATATGGCATTTGTCTTTCTCTCTGACTTATTCCACTTAGTATTATACTCTCTAGGTCCACCAATGTTGCTGCAAATAGTAAGATTTCATTATTTTTTATGCCTGTGTAATATTCCATTGTGTATATATACCACATCTTTTTTTTTTCTTTTTTCTATTTTTTTGTGGTACGTGGGCCTCTCACTGTTGTGGCCTCTCCCGTTGTGGAGCACAGGCTCCAGATGCTCAGGCTCAGCGGCCATGGCTCACGGGCCCAGCCGCTCTGCAGCATGTGGGATCTTCCCGGACCGGGGCACGAACCCGTGTCCCCTCTATCAGCAGGCGGACCCTCAACCACTGCGCCACCAGGGAAGCCCACCACATCTTTTTTTATCCATTAATCTACCAATGGCTTTAGATCCAAAATGAGTCTTTGTAGCAGCATGTATATGGGTCTTGTTTTTTTATTTAATCCATTTAGCCACCCTATGTTTTTTGATTAAAGCATCTAGTCTATTTACATTTAAAGTAATTATTGATAGATATGTTGACTTATTGACATTTTGTTAATTGTTTTTTTGGGTGTTTTTGTAGTTCTTCTCTGTTCTTTTCTTCTCTTGTTCTCTGCCCTTGTGATTTGATGACTTTAGTGTTATGTTTGTGGTCCTTTCTCTTTATTGTTTGTGTATCTATTATAGGTTTTTGGTTTGTGGTTACTGTGAGATACATATATGAAAATCGATGTATATAGCAGTCTATTTTAAGTTGATGGTTGCTTAAGTTCAAGTGCATTCTAAAAGCATTACATTTTTACTCCCCCTTCCCCACGTTTTATGTTTTTGATCTCATATCTTATATCTTTTTATTTTGCATATCTCAAATACTTATTGTAGTTAGAGTTGAGTGTACTACTTTTGTCTTTTAACTTTCATTCTAGCTTTTTAAGTGGCTGAGCCACTGCCTTTACTATATATTTGCCTTTACAAATGAGATTTTTTTCTTTCACATATTTTCTTATTTCTAGTTGTGACCATTTTTTTTCTGCTTAAAGATGACTCTAACATTTCTTGTAAGGCCACTCCATTAGTTTTTGCTTGTCTGGGATACTATCTGTCCTTCAATTCTGAATGATATCCTTGTAGTATAGAGTATTCTAGGTTATAAGAAGTTTTTTCCTTTCAGCATTTTAAATATATCCCACCACACTCTTATGGCTCGTAAAGTTTCTGCTGGGAAATCAGCTAATAGTCTTATGGGGTTTCCCTTATATATGATTAGTTCTTTTTCTCTTACCTTTAAGATTTTCCCTTTATCTTTAACTTTTGCCATTTTAATTATAACATGTCTTGGTGTGGATGTCTTTTGGATCATCTTTTTTGGGAGTCTGTGCTTACTGTAGCTGGACTCTGTTTTCTCTTTCAGGTAAGGGAAGTTTTCAGCCATTATTTCTTCAGATAGGTTTTCTGTCCCTTTCGCTCTTCTCCTTCTGAGATCCTTATAATGTGAATGTTAGTATGCTTGATGTTGTCCAAAAAATCCATTAAACTATTTTCATTTTGAAAATTCTTTTTCTTTTTGCTGTTTTGGTTGGGTAATTTCCACTACCTTGTCTTCCAGGTTGCTAATCCATTCTGCAACCTTTAATCTGCTGTTGATTCCCTCTAGTGGTGCAATCCCCTCTGGTCACCAGAGCCTGGTGCTCCAGGGATATCCCCTGTGTGGGCTGCATGAACCCTCTTGTTGTGGTTGGCCTGCGATTGCTGCATGTACATTGGTGGGCAGGGCTGCACCCCTAGAGTGGGAGACACTTTAGAGAAGCACCAGTACTGGCTTGGGCTGCCTGCTGGATGGGGTGAGGCAGGAGATTCTTTGTATGGGTACTGGTGCTGGCTGAGGCTACCCACCAGTTGGCGTGGGCCAGGAGACACTTTGGAGGAGCTGGCTGGGGCTAGCAGTTTGAACAAGGCTGGTCCCCAGGGGAATTCCAGGGCAAGGCACACAATGTTAGCTAGGTTGATGGAGAGTGACTAAAATGGCACCTTCCAGTGCTGGAACAGCTAGGTGGAAGGAGAGTAAAAAAAACCGTAGTGCCCAATAGCACTTCTATCGTTGGAGAAAGTTTCATAAGATCCCTGCCCACTTTGGCACAGGCCCTAAAATTAGTCAGTGACTCTCCTTTTTGCATGACCCACATACTTTTCAAGCTGCTGTCTCTGTGCTGGAAGTTGGAGCAAATGAATTTGTGTGTGAGCCCTTCTGGAGTGGAGTCTTGGTTTCCCACAGCCCCTTTGGGCTCTCCAATATGTAAGCCCCACTGTTTTCAAAACCAGATGTTATTGGGGGGTGTCTTCCTAGTGCAGGTCCTCTGAACTGGGGAGCCCAACATGTGGCTTGAGTAAGTTGCTCCTCAAGGGGGACCTCTGCACTTGTGATATTCCTCTCGCTTGTGGGTCACTGCATCAGGGGTGTGGGTTCTGACTAGATTGCATCTCTGCCCTTCCTACCTATCTCAATGTGACCTTTTCTTTATATCCTTAGTTGTAGAGAATCTGTTCTGCTAGTCTTCAGGTCATCCTCAGAGATAGTTGTTTTATATGTAGTTGTAGTTTTGGTGTGTCCATGGGAGAAGGTGAGTTCCAGATCTTCCTATTCTGCCATCTTGATCTCTCTCCTTTATTTTACAGTATACATTTACAGCTAATCTAAGTTCACATTCAAATAATGCTATACCACTTTTTGAGTAAGGCAAGTATCTTATAACAAAGTAGTCCTAGTTCCTCCTCCCTTCCCTTGTGTCATTGTTTTCATTTATTTCACTTATGCATAAGGTATAATCATTGAATGCATTGTTGCTATTATTATTTTGAACAAACTTTTATGTATTCTGTCAATTAAGAACAAGAAAAATACAAGTTTTTATAATAAAAAAAAAACTTAAAAAAACTTGTCATAAGGCTAGGGGCCTCCTATTTTATCCCCAGATTTGACTCAGGACTTTTTTTTTCTTCTTTCTCTCAGGACTCTTAATTATACTGTTATCTTGCTGGTGCATTTACTGAAGGAAGGGGTGGGGTGGGATTTGGGGAATACAATGGGTTCACCGCCAGCTTTAAAACTATATGACCTTCATTAGCTTTTTTAAAAAAATTAATTAATTTTATTTATTTATTTTTGGCTGCATTGGGTCTTTGTTGCTGGGCGCGGGCTTTCTCTAGTTGTGGCAAGCAGGGGCTACTCCTTGTTGCAGTGCGCAGGCTTCTCATTGTGGTGGCTTTTCTTATTGCAGAGCATGGGCTCTAGGCGCGTGGGCTCAGTAGTTGTGGCTCGCGGGCTCCAGAGCGCAGGCTCAGTAGTTGTGGTGCATGGGCTTAGTTTCTCCATGGCATGTGGGATCTTCTTGGACCAGAGCTTGAACCTGTGTACTGTGCATTGGCAGGTGGATTCTTAACCACTGTGCCACCAAGGAAGTCCCCCCCTTTTTTTTTTGCTGCAAAAAGCAAAAAATACCATCACTTATTCCCTCTCTAACACTCTTCCTTTGCTTTTGCAGGTCCAGGTTTTTGTCCTATATCATTTTCCTTCTTTCTGAAGAAATCCTTTTAACATTTATTCCACAAATGGCCTACTGGCAACGAATTCCTTCAAGTTTTGTTTGTCTGAGAAAGTCTTTCTTTCTCTTTCACTTTTGAGGGACAATTTCACTGGATACAGATTTCTGGGCTCATGCTTTTTCCCTTTCTCTCTGTCAATACTTCAAATATTTCACCACACTCTCTTCTTGTTTGCATAGTTTCTGAAGAGAAGTCTGATGTAATTCTTATCCTTACCCCTCTATAGGTAATTTTCTTTTCCTTTGGCTTCTTTCAAGATTTTTTCTTTATCTTTTATTTTGTGCAGTCTCAAAGTGATGTGTCTAGGTGTGGATTTTTTGGCATTTATCTTGCTTGCTGTTCCCTGAGATTTCTGGATTTTTGGTTTGATGTCTAACATTAATTTCATGAAATTTTCAGTCATCATTGCTTCAGATATTTTTTCTGTTCCTTTCTCTCTTCTCTTGATATTTCCATTATGCATATGTTACACCTTTCATAGCTGCTGCTGAACAGTTTGGGGATATCTGTTCTTTCTTTTTAATTTTGTTTTCAGTTTTAGAAATTTCTATTGACATATCCTCATACTCACTGATTATTTCCTCAGCCATGTCCAGTCTACTACTGAGCTCATCAAATATATTGTTTTTTTCTTTTAAGTAGGAAGCAGCTGCATAGCACAGGGAGATCAGCTCGGTGCTTTGTGACCATCTAGGGGGTGGGATAGGGAGGGTGGGAAGGAGGGAGACACAAGGGGGAAGAGATATGGGGATATATGTATATGTATAACTGATTCACTTTGTTATAAAGCAGAAACTAACACACCATTGTAAAGCAATTATACTCCAGTAAAGATGTTAAAAAAAGAAGAAAAAAACCCCAGTTTTATTGAGATATAACTGATATACAGAAAACTGCACATATATTATGTATTCAATTTTATGGATTTGGACATATTCACACATCCATGAAACCATCACCATAATCAAGTAATAGACATATTCATCATCTCCAAACATTTCTTATGCCTCTTTGTTTTGTTTTGTGGTAAGAACATTTAACATGAGATTTATCCCCTTAAATTTTTAAATGCACAATACAGTACTGATAACTCTAGTTGCACAGCAGATCTCTAAAACTTATTTATCTTGTGTAACTGAAACTTGATATCCATTTAACAACAGCTCTCTATTTACATCTCCTCAGCCCCTAGAAACCACTATTCTATTATCTGTTTCTATGAGTTTGACTATTTTACATACCTCATATAAGTGGAATCATGTGGTATTTGTATTTCTGACTGGCTTATTTCACTTAGCATATTGTCCTCCAAGTTCATTTATGTTATTGCAAATGGCAGGATTTCCTTCTTTTTAAAAGCTGAATAATAGTCCATTGTGGTTGTGTGCATGTGCGTGCATGTGTGTGTATAATGTTTCTTTATCCATTCACTTGTTTATGGACATTTGGATTGTTTTCTCAAATGCTTTCTTCTTTTCCATTACAGTGTTTTTTTTTTTATTTCAAGCACTTCTTTTGATTCTTTCTTAGATTTTCCATCTCTTTGCTTAAATTACCCATCTGTTCTTTCATGCTGTCTACTGTATCCATTAGTGCCTTTAGCATATTTTATTTTAAATTCCTGGTGTGATAATTCCAACATCCTTGCCATATGAGTCTGGTTCTGATGTTTTCTTTGTCTGGCTTCTTTTCAAACTGTGTTTTTTACCTTTTAGTATGCCTTGTAATTTGTTGTTGAAAACCATACATGATGTACTGGGTAAAAGGAACTGGTGTAAAGTGGCTTTTATCAATGTGGTGGTAAGGTGTGGGAGAGAAGCATTCTGCAGACCTACGATTAGGTCTCAGTCTTTTAGTGAGCTTGTGCTCTTGGGTAGTGACTTTCACAAGGGCTTCTCAGTTTTTTCTTCCCCTTATGTGTGTCAGGAAGGTCAGAGTGTGCTAGAGTTGGGTATTTCCCTTTCCCCAGGTTGGGCAGGCTCTGATAAAAGCCCAGTAGGTTACACCCTGATAAAATAGTTTGGAAGGCAGGGCTTCACTGTGAAGAACAGAATGCTCTGGGCATATTTCCAAATGGCTCCTTTTCCCATTCTTTGATTAGAAGCAGAAGGATATTTTTCTCTGATCTTCATTGTGGGAACCTGGTAGGGCTCCTGGAGGTAAAAATCACAAAAGTGTCAGGGCACCTCTATGACTAGACCCTCTGGAATTTTTAATTCTCAAACTTGTCCACACTGAACTGCCAGCAATTCATCAGTTATAGTTTAGGTTTTCCTACCCCAGTACTGGTTCCCATGGATGTCTCCACTTTGGGTTTCTGTTCTGGTAAATGTAATTCTCTGTATCTGCCTGTCTGTCTCTCCACTTTGGGGCACATCAGTTTATCCTGCATCCTCAATTCTCTGACGGGTCCATGAAGAGTTGTTAATTTTTAACTTGTTCAGTTTTTTAGTTGTTTTTAGGATGGAGTGATGATTTCCATGCTCCATACATGTTGTACTGCAAAGTGGATACCTTTCTTTCATTTTAGAAGGTTGTTTTTTCTGGATATAGAATTCTTGCTTGATTCTTTCCCCAGCACTTTAAATATGTCATCTCACTGCCTTCTGGCTTCCATGGTTTCTGGTAAGAAATTAGCTGTTAATCTTATTGGGGATTCCTTGCACATGTTCAGTCACTTCTCTCTTGATGCCTTTTTTTTTGTTTGCCTTTGATCACTTTGAATATAATGTGTTTCAGTGTGGATCTCTTTAATTCTACACTTCTTGGAGTTGATTGAGCTTGGATGTATAGAGTCATGTCTTTTCTCAAATTTTGGAAGTTCATGGTCATTATTTTTTCAAATGTGCTTTCTGTCCTTTCTCTCTCTTCTCCCCTTCTGGGAATCCCATTATGCACATAGTACTTTTGATGTTATCCCACAGGCCTCTTAGGCTCTACTCTTTTTTCTTCATTCTTTTCTCTTTCTACTCCCAAGACTAGATAATCTCAGTTGACTATAATCACATTCACTGATTCTTTCTTCTAACTGCTTAAATCTGCTGTTGAACTCCTCTCAATGATTGTACTTCTGAGCTCTGGAATTTCTATTTGGTTCCTTTTTATAATTTCTCCCTCTTCATTGGTATTCCTTATTTGGTTAGATATCACTCTCCTGGTTTCCTTTAGTTCTTTGTTCATGGTTTCCTTTATTTCTTTGAGCATATTAAATCCATACATTTAAAGTCTTTGTATAGTAAGTTGAATGCCTGAGTTTCTTTATGGACAATTTCTACTCATTTCTTTCATTCCTGTGAATGGACCATATTTTCCTGTTTCTTTGCATGTCTCTAATTTTTTGTTGAAAACTGGACATTTTGAATATTATAATGTGACAACTCTGGAAACCAGATTCTGCCTCCTCTTCAGGGTTTGTTTCTGCTGACTATAGTGGGTTGTCATTTGCTTGTATTGTGACTTTTCTAAACTATCTGTATGAAGTATATATCCTTTGTTGTGTGTGCCCACTGAAGTCTGTGTTCTGTTAGCTTAATGGTCAGCTGTTGTTTTGACAGAGTTAGCCTAAATGCCTGGAGCCAAGAAATGCAAAAAAGAAGAAGAAAAAGGATAAAAATACTCCCCCAACCTTTGCCTATTGGTTCAGTGCTGGGGCACTCCTTCAATGGTTAGCTGGGTCACTTACGACTCTGCCTTAGCTTCCACTTCCTACATGTGTCAAGCCTGAAGACCAGCCAGAGATGAAAACTTAGGGTCTTCTCAGGCCTTTTCAAGCATGTGTCCTGCCCTTGTTATGTATATGGGTTTTTGATTCCCCACTATACATAAAAGCTTTTGATAGTCATTCTCACATATCTCCTGCCCATTCTCTTCCTTCCCAGGCTTCTAGATCTGTCTATTGCTTGTCTCAAGTGTTGTCCTTTGCCTCAGGCTGCTGTGGCCAATACCTATATATTTAAATGTTCTTGGCAATAGCCTCCCTGGAAGCCACCTGACTCTGGTGGATACTTTGAGTCAAGCAAAATAAAAAGAAACCTTTGTACCAGTTCTTGAGGGAGGCTCCAGGCAGGTTGAGACCCATAACACAATTCTTTAAGAGTAAGGTCCATATTGCTCCTTTTGGCACTGGCAACTTGCACCAGTTGTGCCTGCTACTGTCCTCACAGCTGCTGCTGATCTGGAGTGTGGGGGATGGTAAGTGAATGATTTAAAACACCAAAGCACTCTCTTACCACAAAGCAACATTTTCTTTCGTTACTAAATCTTGGTGTTATAAGTACCCTTGTTGTAAGTTGTTGACTAGATTCCAGAGTTTTTCCATAGCTAATTCTGACAGTTTTTCTAGCTCATTAGCTGCTTTTCTGGAGGGTTGTATACCTGGAGTTCCCTATTCTGTAATATTCAGTGACTGATCTATCCTAATTCTTAAAACACTATGCTCTGCTAGTCATGAGTGCTACATGCAGTCCAAAGGCTGAAGTGGCTCTAGAATTACCAACAGGCAGTTTTTAAGGGTGGCAGAGGGAACTGGTTAGAGAAGCAGACTAGAGAACTAGAGAAATTTTCTTAGGCTGTGTTTGCAAAGCACATTGCATAAATTTGAGAAAACACCAGTTGTTAATATCATGGATGCATGAGAACTGATGGAAATTATGGGGCAAAGTATTAAATCCTTCCCAGGCCTCTCTTGGCGCTGTGGAAGTAGCAAGCGGTTCTTTGATAGGGAAGCTGCTTCTGAGATTACATGTCAGGATGGGAAGATGAGCCTGGTCAACCACCAATAGTCCCTTCTTGAGATGGACTTGAGAGTCAAGCAAACTGGTCTGAATGTTGGGTTAGGTCCAGGGTTTAGTGAGCCTTTTTCTATCATTCTGCTCTTGGGCTGAAGAAGGTATATAGCTAATTCAGGTGTAGTGGCCAGAGCTATAAAGACTTCTCAGGTTCATTCTTACTCCACTCCCACCCCTACTCCACCATCCTCCGCAGTCTCTGAGGCTTATTGAAAATCACTGTGCTCTGGAACTATCTGCTCTAAATGGATGCCAATCCAGGCCAAAAGGAACTCTTTATCCATACACATTGATGCTTATCCTATGGCCACCAGGGGGCAGCTGGGTTTTGGAGACTATTACCACCACCACCATGCCCCACCCCCCAAAGCTAATTTTGAATGGCAGCTTCCAACTTTCTTCCCATAACTTTGCCCTGGAGCCTGAAGTGCACTGCAGGAAAGTAGGCAGCTTTTCAAATCACGTGATTCAGACATAGTCATCAAGTTACTCCTCGGGCCAGGAGAATGTCCAAATGTGGCTGTTGTGATTTAGAGTGTTAGAATGTCAGCACTGGGGGACCCTTGGGGATTACCTAGGCCAGGGTTTGGGGGTTTGGAGATTTGTTTTTTCTTCAACTTGAAGATGCAACTCTTTTGGTTAAAGGGTAGTGGTGATGGTTGACAGTGGGAGGCCCTGGGCTCAACCATGGCCTGAAGAGATACCTCAGAATTCTAGGGCAGCGTGGTCCAACTTTCTGTCCTACTCAGAGCACCTATATAATTTTACCTTATCTACCAGCCAGTGTGATAATATTTATTTAATGTTTCTTTAAATTGACTCACTTTTTTTCTTAAATAAATTCAGCCTTGTCCTATGTAATATCATAAATTTAATGTCCTAAGCATATTTTTTTCTAATTCATATTAAAATACATCCATGACTATTGAAATTTAAGATTTATTTCTGGTAGCACTTAAAATTGTCTCATGTCCTTGTATTACACTTCAGGAAATGACCTTATGGCACCAAAGAGCACAGTTGGGAAAGTACTTATCCTAGTTTATTCTATTGTCAGGTAAAGACAGTAAAAGACCCAGAAAGGGCAAGGGACTTATCCAAGGTCACTCAGTGACAGTGACAGAGTTGGGACTTAAACCCAAGTCTACTGACTCCCAGGCCTTTGTTCCTTTCACTGTACCATATTCCAAGGGTATTAGGAAGCCCTTCCACTATCCAGACTCTCCCATAGGAAGGAAGGGAAGAAGGATGGAAAGGAAGGAGAAGAAATACTATTTGCATACTGAATTGGGACTGGTACAGAATCTGTGACTCAGGAGGGCCAAGGCAGGTGTGGGGTACAATGATTTCCCATATCTCTCTGGGTCAAGTACCTGTGAGGCCCCATCTTCCAAAGCCTGGTCTCATTTGCTCATACACACAACATGAAATTATAGAACACCTATCATGTGCCTGAGAATACAAAAAGCTTATATTCCAGTGGGTGAAACATCTCAGTAAGCAGCTGATTAGACTGCTGGATCAGGGAGCACGGGTGCTGCAAGAGCACAGAGAAAGGCTTGATGAAAGTGGGGAGGGGGAGGAGAGTGGGCACAAGCCCTGTCCTACCCAAGTTCAGCAGCCCTAGTCCAAAGGTTTGATTTTCTCTTCTCTCAACCATGGGGACTGATAGGTATTAAATACCCTTCAAAGTATGGAGTTGCAAGGCCATGGCCATACAGTCTTTTGCTTTTTTTTTTTTAAACCACTGACATTTGTCACCAATGTCCCTTCTTTTTGCCTACTCCTTCATAGCATTTGCAAACACAGAACCCACCCTCCAAACGGGAATGAACAAATTGAATGTGACCAGAAAACTCAACTCCAAAAGTACTGAGTGTTGGGCTGTGGCTCCTCCCAATCTCTTCCCCTGCCCAGACTTGTTAATGGAGCACTTCAAAAAGGAAGTGTTGGAAATAGGTCTGTAACTGATTAGTAGTATCTGATTCTGGTACCTCTATTTGGTTTCTGTAGTTGGATGAGAAGCTGGGGACCCACTCCCACCCCCTTCACACATGCGCTGCTTCCCCAGAAACCTGGACATAGGGATTTTGTTGCTGATTGGCTGGCAGGGCCTTGAGGGCCACTTTTACCATCATCTCTGCTCCCCCAAATACCTCCAAAAGCTCCAAACCCCTAAAGTGAAATCTTCTAATAGGAAGAGGGTGCAAAATACTGTTTCTTTCATAACTACCCCCTGGATTGGATTCCTCACAGCCAGGAAAGTGTTCACCTTGAGGGAACTCTACTGATATAGGTACCAGGCTTAGCCACCCTGCTAAAACTGGGGCTCCTGAGGCAATGCGTAGGGAGAGGACAGACCAGCCATAGCACCAGACTCATCTTCAACTGTCTCTCCCCGCTTCTCCCTTCAGGATCCTTGTCTCTGTTTGTAGTTTTCTCCCTGGCTCCTTCTCACTCCATACACATCCCCAGGGATCTCAAGTACCCCAGTTTTCACCAATCCAATAAATTCATTTGTGGTGGGAAAATTTCTGGATGGAGATAAGAAAACATGGGTTCAAGTCTTGGCTTTTTCACTTACTAGTTGTGTTACTTGGAACAAAATAATTTCACCTCTCTGAGCCTCAGTTTCCTCTTTGCAAAACAGGCATGATAATCCCTGACCCGCTTACTTCTCAGAAAATTACTGTACAGATCAAAGGGGATACTGAACATCAAGTTGCTTTGTGAACAGTCAATCACAATGTACAAGTGAAAGGTTGAATGAGTCATCTCTCTTTGGGGATTGGTATTTTGAAAGAGCATAACTTGAAGGAAGCTGCCACTAATACAGTATTTTAAACATCAGGGCAGGATGGGATAGAGGGTGGAGGTTCAGGCCACTTTGTTGACTTTATTATTCACGTGACAACCAATTATTAAACATCTACTATGTCTAGACGTTCTTCTAGATACTGGAGATAAAAGTCCCTGCTCCCAAGGAACTGACATTCTAGGAGCATGGCAGGGATCTAAGAAAAATAGCACTTGTCCCTCTGGCCTAGGAAACTGAATCCAAGGTTTAGTTCTGAGCCTCAGGGCTATGGAAGAGCTTTCAATCACTAGATTTAATGTTTTCCATATAAAATCTATTTTAGCATTAACTCAACAATATCAGCCATTTGTTGAGGCCCTGTGTAGATCCAAAGTAATGTGTCATATATTCAATAACATGCATTTAATTCAACAAATGTTTATTGAGTACCTACTATGTGCTTGTCACTCTGTAAGTGTGGGGACAGTGAATGGAAGAGGGTGTACAGAATTAAACAAGGTGGAGTTTCTGTCCTTGAAGAGCTCCTAGCCTAGTAAAGGAGGTAATTACAAAAAGATAGGCCCATGATACAAATCTGGAGTTGCCCCAGTTTAACCTAGTAAAGGGCGAAAATAGACACCCAATAAACATGAAATATTATAATTGAGGGCAAAATGCTATGAGAACTCTGAGGGAACATTTATAAGGCCTATAATATGGGGAAAGCTTCATCAAAAAGGTGACATTTGAGCTGGATCTTAAAGGTAGAATATATTCTTAGTAAGTATAAAGGGAAGTAAATCACCCACCAGAATGGTCACAAGTAAAAAGATGACAATTCCAAGAGGACAAATAAATGTTTGATACATGTATTAAAAGGTACTCATTTAATCAGGGAAATAAAATAAAAACCACAATGTCATTTACACCAGAATAAATAAAATGAAAAAGATTAACAATACCAAGTGTTGTCAAGGATGTGGAGCAACTACTAGTGAGAATATATATAGAAATAATCACTTCAGAAACTGTTTGGCAGCATCTACTAAAATGTAAAGATATGCATGCCTTATGAGCTAGTAGTTCCACTTCCTAAGTATACATCTAATGGAATTTCATACATATGTGCAACACCATTCATTATAGTCAAACACTGGAAACAACCCAAATGTCCCTGTCCATGTCCATGTAGTATATTCATTCAATAAAATAATATGCAGCAATGAAAATGAATGAACTATTGCTATACACAAAATGGATGACTCTCAGAAGCATAAAGTTAAGGGAAAGAAGCCAGACACAAAAGAGCACACAATTCCATTTATATAAAGTATAAAAAATAGGCAAAATTAATCTATGCTATTAGACATCAGGATAGTGGTTACCACCACAGCAGAAGGAGAGGTTTTAACTCTAAGTAGGCACAAAGGGGGCATCTGGGATGCTGGTAATGATAAGATTGCTGGGATATGGGGGTTGGTTTAATGGGAGTGTCCCATTTGTGAAAATCCAATGATATGCACACATTCACTTTTCTAGATAGAAGAGCTAACAATAAAAAGAGAAAAAAACCAAAGCTATCCAATGGAGGAAATGGAAGTCTTTTCAAATGGCATAAGAATAATAGTATATCCATATGAAAAGTACAAACCTCAACTCTTACTTTACACCACACACAAAAATTACTTTGATATGGATTATAAGTCTAAATGTAATATCTGAAATCATAAAATTTTTAGAGGAAAACATAGGAGAATATGACTTGGGGGTAGGCACAGATTTCTTAAGTCACAGAAAGCAATACCCAAACAAGAAAAAAAGAGACTAAATTAGACTTTATTGAAATTAAAATTTTAATTAATTTTGCAAATTAAAAATTTGCAAAATGTATATCTGACAAAGGACTGGTATTCAGGATATGTAAAGAGATCCTACAACTCAATAATAAAAAACGAACAACCTAATTTAAAAATGCACAGGGAATTCCCTGGCAGTCCAGGGGTTAGGACTTGGCGCTTTCACTGCAGTGGCCCAGGTTCAATCTCTGGTCGGGGAACTAAGATTCCGCAAGCCACGCGGTGCGGCCAATAAAAAAAATAATTATGATAATAAATAAATAAATAAACTTGGCATTAAAAAATGCACAAAATATTTGAAAGACACTTCACAAAAGAAGATAAGGCCTATAAGAACATGAAAAAATATATACTCAACGTCATTAGTCATCGGGGAACTGCAAGTTAAAACCACTACACATCCATTAGAATGACTAAAGTAAAAAAATTTAAATGAAAATACCAAATATTGGTGAGGATGTGGAGTAACTGGAACTCTTATATACTGCTGGCAGCAGTGTAAAATGGAACAACTTATTCTGACACAGTTCTGGCAGTATCTTATATAGTTGAACATACACGTTACCCTATTACCTGACATTTCCACTTCTAGGTATCTACCCAAAAGAAATTAAAATATGTCCATGAAAAGACTTGTATACAAATATTCATAGCAGCCTTATTCATAACAGCCCCAAGCTAGAAACAACCCAGATGCCCATCAACTGGTGAATACAATATAAATACAATACAAATACCATGGAATACTACCCAGCACAACACAGCTGAATCTCAAAAGCATTATGCTGCGAAAGATGCCATGCTCAAAAGGCTACAAATTGTATTATTCCTTTTATATGAATCTCTAGAAAAGACACAACTAATCCATGGTGGTTCTCTTGAGGATGAGGTAGGGATGGGTTTGACTGGGAAGGGGCATGAGGGAAATCTGTGGGGTGATGGTAATGTTCTATATTTTGATAGGGATTTGGGTTAGCATTTGTCAAAACTCAGCAAATATTTCCTTAAAATTTATGTATTTCACTATATGTAAGTTTTACCTCAAAAGGAAAAAAACTGCAAGAAAATTGAACTCTAATTAATAATATACATGCAGAAATATTGAGGGAAAGATGTATACTAATGTCTTCAACTTACTTCAACTTACTTTGAAATGTATTAAAAATAACATGGATTGATAGATCAACAGAGAGTTGAATAGATGGACAGATATGTGATAAAGCAAATATAGTAAATTATTAATTGTAGAATCCAGTGGTGAGTATACAGGTGTTCATGGTAAAATTATTTCCAATTTGGTGGGGGTGAGTTGAGAAAAAGGAAACTAGGGCATTTGGGGGAAAGGAAAGAGCTCTGTGCTGCTTGGACTTAAATGTCATTGTGGGAAGTGGTCCAGGAACCAATCAGAGAGTTGAACAGAGCCCAGATAAGAAGGGGCCCCATGTGGCAGCTCAGGAGTCTGGACTTTACCTTTTAGGCAGTGAGGAATCATCTCAGATTTTTAAGGAGTTGAATGACATGATAAGAGGTAGTGTGGCATGGAAAAATGTTCTGTGATTAGGAGTTAAGACAGAAGGGTTCTGGTCCCACTTACAGCATGACCTTGGGCAAGTGGATCAGTACCTCCAGGTCTCAGAAAGTTTCAACAAAATATACTCCTCCTTCTTTGACCCCTCTTCCACCCAAAAAGAGGCCCTCAGAAAACTGAGTTTAATCAGGCACAGAAGAAACTGTGTATACATGTACTGAAGGAGAAAAATAAACTGCTTCTTCTTTGTCCTTCCCTTCCAGCCAACTCCCTTGCCCCTGCCCCTTGCACTCTTGCCCCTGCTCCATCTGAATGATTTTTTTCCTCCTCTTTAACTGGCTTTCTTTATCTGCAGGGTCAGCAAGTTAGACTTGAAACTTGGCCCCTGGACCAGAGCATACCAGTCACTCTCCTCTAACTCAGCTGCTGATACCTGTTTCTGGCCTTAAGACTCACCACTGTTTCATCCTTCTGTCTCTTGCTCTCTAGAAATGTCCTGTGTAAGGGACTTGGGGTTCCTAAAGGCCTTAGGTCTGTGGCTATCTTGGAGTCTGAGAAGTCACATCAAAGAGGTGGACCAGGAAATGTCTGAGGATGCAGACACACTATGTCTACTCCCAGCCTTCCTACTGCTAACCTGAACCGCACCCCATCCCACCCCCAGGTCTCCCTCACTTGGCTCACCTATACTCTCTTCAGCAGTTAGTGTCTCTACCACTGACCTGGTGCTAGGGGAGTTATCTTTCTGCATGTATCAACATATGAAAGAAGCCTCTGATTATTCTCCTTTAACAGTCTGACCCAAGCCTGGCCCAGAACTTTATGCCCCACAGAACAGATGAGACTAAGCTGAAATGTTCAACAAGACACTAGGAAAAGGAAAGAAATAAAAACCAACAGCCCTACAGAGCTAGATAATCTGGTTTCAAAGATATGGCCTGCTCTTAAGGCTAGCAATTCCTTATTGTATAATAGTTGCTCAATAAATATTTGTGAATGAATACCTATCCACAGTGGAAGTCAGACAATGTTCTTATCCCCAAGGAGCTTAGCTTCTAGTGAGGAGACATGTTAAATGGGTAATTTTAATATAATTTCATAAGTGCTGTGATAGAGAAGTGTTAGTGGTTAAAAATCACAGACCCTGGAGCCAGACTGCCACAGTGTGAATCATTGGTCCTTGAGTAAATGATTTATCCTTTCCCTGTGTTGATTGTAAAATGATACCCCTATCTTATATGTATGTATGTCATATTGCTGTTCACAAGTATTTGAGGTAATTAGAAGGAAAAGCTTAGATAATTTAGATATCACCTTAAGTAAGTCCTATTCCCTCTTTAGACTTCAGTGTTCCCATCTGTTTAATGAGATTGGATTTTGTGGAAGGTCCCTTCCACCTATGCTCTAGATTTTGGAATTGAACCAATGCCAAAGAACATACTAGGTTGTTTTCTTTTTCCAGTGAAAGCAATCTGCAAACCATCTTGTTAACATTTATTGAGAATTTACTACATGCTAACATTTATTGAGTACCTACTACATGCCAGGTGCTATGCCAGGTGCTTTCCATATTTTGTTTCCCATCCTCACAACAAATCTGAATGATGAGCCTTTTCTCTATTGTTTATGGGCTTTGTTGCACTAAGTGGTTAAATTTATTTATTTATTTATAGTACCTTCGTTGTATCAGGCATTGTGTTAAATGCTAAGGATATAAAAATAAATAATGCTGACCCTATGCTCAAGGAGGTCACAGTCTAGGAGAAGAAACCAAGCTATAAAGGGCAAAGCTCATCCTTACACTGCATTGTAACATACACCTGAGACACCTCTGTTCCAGTCCTACAAGGGTGTCACTTCTCAGGACAGGAAACTTTTTTTGTGTGTGTGTGGTATGCGGGCCTCTCACTGCTGTGGCCTCTCCCGCTGCGGAGCACAGGCTCCGGACGCGCAGGCTCAGCGGCCATGGCTCACCGGCCCAGCCGCTCCGTGGCATGCGGGATCCTCCTGGACCGGGGCACGAACCCGCGTCCCCTGCATCGGCAGGCAGACTCTCAACCACTGCGCCACCAGGGAAGCCCCGGGATAGGAAACTTTTAGCCAAGGTTTAGCACATGGTAGGCTCTCAATAAATATCTCTTGAATAAATTAAAAAATTAATTAATTAATAAAAGGCTTTAAAAAATCCATTCTATTTCTCCATTGGATATGATCAGGAAACCAATCCATTTCACCCTTTCTCTCACTTCAAGCTTTGCTGTTCTGTACTAGCCCTCAGAGGGTTAAGTCCTATCTCATTTTTTCTATAAAGCTCCTGTTGCTTCTGTCATATTTTCTCCTCTATGCCTGCTCTAATAATAGACCAATGATTGAGCAGAATTGCTTCTTTGGCATTCAGGAAGCAGGCTCCATGCATATGGCCAATTGATTTGTTTTTAATGCACCTGGTTCAAACTGAAATCAGGTTACATCCAATATCTTTTCCCTTCTATGACTCCACTTTGGCTACCTGGAGGTGTCAACATTCAAATTCCTTTCCCCAAATCAGTACTCTTTCCTGATTATGGACAATAAAACCTAAGTCTTCTTTGCCTTTGGACTTCTTTTGCCATCACTATTTCTTTTGCCACTACAAGCATCCTGGCTCCTTTTCACAATCAATCCCACTTGGCTCTCACAATCAATCTAAGGTGTTGCTGTGTCATCATAACTCCTTAGTTACCCTCATAGACATTAATAAAGAAAAGTGAGCAAATGAGGGAAAGATTATGTACTCACCTTCTTGAGAAAGTTCTCAATATGTCATCCATTCTCAAGTAGTTAGGATGATTTAGGCACAGGACAGGGGGATGATGAGAATGACCTATTAAGTTCCACTCTAGCCTGAGACTTCTATTGAAAAATAGGAGAGGCCCAAAGCAAGGAAGTACATTTGGCCTAAATAGAGAACATCAGGGATAAAAGGCTTTCAGAGGTCATCTGGACCAGTGAATCCCAAGCACTAACCTGCAGACCCGTGGCAGTCTGTGACATTTTCATCAGAGAAATGTTGAGAAAAATTGTTGCCAACTGACCTTTCTTGAGAAAGACTTTCCTCAGTAAAAGACTATGTCCTTTCTACATTTCCTATATTTCAGTGTTAAAACATCATTTCATTAATGATATAATAGTGATGATGCATGCCCTTATATGGCAACATTAAAAGTTGACATCCTTATGTTGGTTCCCAAAGTTTGGGGAGAAATTTTAGAGAAGTTGTATGAGTCTTTGAGATCCAAATTTTCAGTTATTATTATTTTGGTCTGGTGGTTTCAGAACCTGGCAGTGCATCAATATTACTGGGAGCCTTGTTAAAACTATGTATTTCTGGCTCCCACCCCCAGATATTTTGATTCAGCAAGTGTGGAGTGGGACCCAGGAGGCAGAACTTGTACAAAAGTCTCTAGGTGATTCTAATGTGTAACCAGGTTAAGGAACCACTGCTCTGCTTCACCACTTGTATGATTAATCAAGAACATAAGCAATTAGAATGATTCCATTGTGGGCTTATTCTGTTTGGGACAGAAATAAAGCACATTCTTTCACTTGCAGTGTAAACCAGAGACCTCCACTGGGGTTTTCTAAGATCCACAGTCAGACAAGTCAAATAATTTAAAGAGTTTACAGGGGCCACACATCACTCACTTGCTGTGAGCATGAGCCAAACTGAATGAGTCTACACATACTAGATGCTCTCTAATGATTTGTTACTACTGTGATGTTTGTCAACTAAGTCTGATTTAGAAATTTGTAGAGAAAACTTCATTCATCTCAAGACCCTAGCCCTACTTCTATCACCTCACTCTCAATCTTGTTTCATCCTTTACATCCTTCTCTTCCTTTTTCCTCAATCTCAAAATGTCTTCACCCAGTCTAGTGGAGTCAAACTCAACAAATGGTAGTTATAATTATTAATATTTTCCACTAGAATGTAAACTCCATGAGGACAAGGACCATTGTATGTTCCCAGCGCTTGACATGGTGACTGGCACACAGTAGTTGCTCAATAACTATTTGTGAAATGAATGACTGAATGGTATGACAAAGGCAAGAGGCATATCTCCCCAGTTCAAGACTAACCCTCCTATATGCTTTGTTGAACCCACTCTGGAGATTCAGGAAACACATTAGAATCTCAACTGGAAGACAGTGAGGAAAATGGGTGGTGAGGGATGAGAGAACAGCAGGTGTCCTTACGTCATGGAATGGTGGATAATCCAGTATGTTTGGAGCCTGGCATGAATGGGAGAAAGGGGAAAGGAGAAAATGTCAAAGAGTGGAGCTAGACAGGTTGAATATGAGTGCCTCAGAGACAGGTACCAGGTCTTTTTGTGTCCTTGGTATTTAGTACAGAGTCTGGCACATAAAGGTTCGTAGTAAATGAGGCTGGTCCCAAACCATAAAGGACCTTTTATGCCTGGTTGTGGAATTTAAACCTAACAGTCAAATGGAGAATCACTGAAAGTTTTTAAAGCAGAGAAGTGTCATGATTAAAACTGTATTTTAAAGTTGTAATGGGCTTCCCTGGTGGCGCAGTGGTTGAGAGTCCACCTGCTGATGCAGGGGACACGGGTTCGTGCCCCAGTCCAGGAAGATCCCACATGCCACGGAGCGGATGGCCCGTGAGCCATGGCCGCTGAGCCTGCACGTCCGGAGCCTGTGCTCCACAACGGGAGAGGCCACAGCAGTGAGAGGCCCGCATACCAGAAAAAAAAAGTTGTAATTGACAGGATTGTTTGGAAGGAGAAGAGACAGAAAGCCACCGGCACCTTCAGACCTGATTTGGCTCCTAATTCCCGATCCTCACTAACACTACGACCATCCTTTCCTTCACTTGAGCAAGAGATGTCAGCATCATCTTTGCTTCTTCTTTTTCTCTCACTACCCAGATCTGTTCTGTCAGCTCTACCATAACAATGGTTCATAGAGCTGACCCTTTTTCTTCATCCCCAGTCAGTGCCCTATTCCAGATCATGAAATTTTTTTTTACCCGGTTCATTGTTTGGTTTCTTTACCTCTTATCTTTCCAAGCCACAGTATACTGTCGCCACAGTTTTTTTTTTTTTTTCTAAAGTGCAGATCTGATATTAGTTAGCTACTCGAAAATATTCAGTGGCTCTCTTGTATTTCCAAAATAAAGCCTATACTTCTCAGTATGCTATTTAATAACTGTGAAGTGGGTATTAACTCCATCTTGCAGATAAAGAAACTGAACCTCAGAAAGGGTAAACAACTTTCTTAGGATCACCCAGGTATGCAATGGTAGAACCATGATTAGAATCCAGGTCTCTTGATGCCAGTGCTCTAGCCATTATAAAATGCCTTTTAAAAAGGGAATAAATGGTAGGTACTGCATGTGTTTCTAGAATGGCGGGATGGTAATTATGTAATCTTGCTTCCTGGATGGAGCATATAATTTGAAGCTCACACAAATGAGCAAAGATTCCTGTTCTGCCTCTTGATGGCTTTGTAGACTTAAACAACTGAGTTAACCTTTCAGAGCCTCTGTTTCCTCACTTATAAGACAGGGACAAATCATCCCAATCTTATAGGATTGTTATGAAGATTATATGAGATCATGTTTGTAAAAGGCTAGCATAGTGCTAGGCTCACAAGAGTTTCTCAGTGAGTGTCACCACCCCCCACTCCAGCGCTCTAAAAAAGACATTCAAACTAGAACAGAATTTAGACAGTAGGAGTCCGAGATGGCCTGCAAGACTTCAGGGTCTATTCCTGGTTCTGGGGTTGGAAATAACCCTTTTCAGGGTCTTAATCAGGTTCCCTGAAAATGGAAGCCAAGGCTAGTGCTCCCCTAGGGCAACAGTTGGTCCTGTGAAACCGCTGACTAAAAAGCAAATCTTAAGCCCCAGTGCCCATACTGTCCATGATTTGTCACTCCTCATGACTGAAGCATTGTGGATTTTTATTAAAATGCAAACGTTTCCTGGGAGAGGCAGCATACATATTAACTTTTTGGCCTGATTAGCTTTCACTTACCTCTTTCTATGAGTAGAGTCCTTCCATGCCTCTTTGTTTTGTCCTTCTTAGGTAGGGACACCCAACCTCCACCCCCAGCCTGTTAAAATCCTTCTCAAGATTCAAGGCCCATCTAGGCCACTATGTGCTCCGGAAGCCTACTGTGATAACTCAGCCACATCCTGCCTTTCCTTCCTCTGTCCCTCTTCCGGGGAGCACCAAGCCCCAGCCGCCTGTGGTGAAGTTCAGGGAGCTCGAGGCTTTGCCTTGAATTCCACCTTGTACTTGACTTTTCCCAGGACCTTCGGCTAATAAACGCCTTGATTTCGTTGAGCCTCTGCCTTCCTGCTTGGAAAAAGCAGGTGATAAAAATACTCACCTCCGGGCAATAAGGGAATGCTCTATTCCTCTAGCAATGCCTGCTTTGCTGACTGGCATGGCCCCCGTGATTTGTGAATTATGGCCGATTCCTTTCACGGCATGGCAAGCTACTTGGGACACCTCTACCCTCCCGCTCAGCTCAGCCCGCGTTCAGGTTCTTAATGACTGTGTTCCTGGGCATCTGTCACAGCCCTGAGCTGCATTTTCACCTGCCATGCAGTCTTTTCACCCAGCAAGAAGGTTAATGAGATGCTGGGTAGAAAGGGCTTGGCGCTTGCCCTCCCGCTGGTGGGGAGCGAAGTAGCTTGGTAACCACACCACGAACTCATGATTAGTGCATTAGACGCGCGGGCCCTTAGGGGAGGCAGAGCTTCCCGGGATCGCTGGGGCCGGCCCCGAGGGCTGAGGCTGGAAACAGCCGTGCACTGCGGCAGGGAGCCCAGCCGCCCGCAGGGCACATCACCCCTCCCGCCTCCCGGGAGCCGCGCACTCCGTAGGGAGCAAACTCTCCCATACCCTCGCGGGGCTAGGGCCTTAGTCTGGGACATTCACCGGGATTCTGGTGTCTCTATGCCCGAGGTGGGCGGAAGGGCGCGGTGGGTGCTGGGAAGACATCCCTCGGCTAGCGCCTCGGCCGAGTTCCCGAGCGCCCGAAAAGCCGCGGCGGAGGCCCGGGGGACCAGCCCAGCTGGGATGTTGGGGGCTGAGCGGCCCTTGCCCGAACTGGCGGCTGGACATGGCCCTGACTCCCAGTTCCCCAATGCGGGACAGAGAGCCGGGAGGAGCCTGAGCTGAGCTCTGGCTCCCGCCCCGCCCGGGCCCGGCTCCCTCCGGTGCCACTGCACCTCCCTCCCTACCTGGCCCGGCCCCCGGCCCAGACCCGGCCCTCTACGGCTCCTCTGGGCTCCAGGTTGGCGCAAACAAAGCCCTGATTGACTGCCCGGAGAGGCGGGCCTCGCTGCCGGGCCGCCTCCTCCCATCCGTGACCCGCCAGGGATTTGCCGGGAAGGGCGGGGGTGGAGGGGGAGAGACGGGGATGGGGGGGGGCGTTGCGCAGGACTGTGGGGGGCTGAGCCCCCGGGCTCGAGAAGACTGTGCCCACCCTCTGTCCAAGCTTGGGTGTCCCTTCCAAGTCCCCCTCAAACCCAAGGCGGGGCATAGGCACTACTGAGGGCGGGGTGGGGTCTCTCAAGGGCCACCTCTCGTCCTGGGGTCCCTGGGGCCACCCCAGTTCCAGGCTATTTGTGAGAAAGGAGAGAGTGGGAGCAAAGAACAGGCGGGGTCTTCCCTGGGGGTTCTGGGTTGATCAGTGCTCGTTTGGAGCCTGCAGGGAGGAGGGGGCAGAGGAACAGGATAGTTTATGCTCTCGTTTTTCCATTTTAACTATCCCTCTACTGGGCTTCTGGACAAGGAGAACAGAATTCAGTAGTTTGGAAAGGGAGTTGAGGGAGACAGCTGCGGATTGAGTAGGTAGGCAAGTATGAGGAGGAGGAGGAAGGGCTGGGGAGAAGAGAGAGGCTGTAGCGGCTGTCTGTTGAGGGAGGAAGAGGTTGGGGGGAAGGGAGAGGAGGAGGAGGGGGAGGAGAGAGATGACATGGGGAGAGGAGGAGGGGGGATGGGGGAGGAGGAGGAGAGGGCTCGAGGGACCGTCTGTCTCGGGACAGGCTGGCCAGCTGGGGCGCGGAGCCGGGAGGAGGAGGCAGCAGTAGCAGCGCTTGGAGCAGCAGCAGCAGAAACAAGTACCAGCCACACAGCGGCTCCTCCGGCCCGAGCAGCCACAGTCCCCCGGCCGCGATGGCGCTGCAAAGCCCGGCGAGCGAGGAAGCTAAGGGGCCCTGGCGGGAGGCAGACCAGGAACAGCAGGAGCGGGTGGGTAGCCCCGAGCCAGAGCCGGAGCCGGAGCCCGAGCCCGAGCCCGTGCCAGTACCCCCACCCGAGCCCCAGCCAGAGCCCCAGCCGGAGCCCCAGCCCTTACCGGACCCTGCACCACTGCCGGAGCTGGAGTTTGAGCCTGAGCCGGTGCACGAACCCGAGCCCACGCCCTCCGTGGAGACCCGCGGCACCGCGCGCGGCTTCCAGCCCCCCGAAGGTGGCTTCGGCTGGATGGTGGTCTTCGCTGCCACCTGGTGCAACGGCTCCATCTTTGGCATCCAGAACTCCTTCGGGATTCTCTACTCCATGTTGCTGCAGGAGGAAAGAGAGAAAAATCGCCAAGTGGAGTTCCAAGCAGGTGAGCAGCTCCGCGCGCCCCACCTGGCATTCTAGGCAAGGGTGTCCGCTCCGGCTGCCGCCGATCCTATACCTCCTGGTCCGAGGCACCCCTCTAGCGCGCCGCTTGGACTCCTCCCCCTTGCCCCTTGCCCGTGGCGCTGCTAGAGCGCCGGTTGCCGGGCTCTGGGCAGCCTCGGCTGTGGAGACTAGGCGCAAGGAGTCCCGGGGGTGGGACCGGGGACCTTCATTGATCATATGCAAGGAATGAACTTTTTTGCTCTGAGACATATCCAGACGCACCTTTCGGGTTTGTTTAAAGTACTCTGAGCGTGTGTACTGGGGGAAAATATTTTCAGAATGTTGTGGATTTTTTGTTTTTTGTTTTTTTGGGGGGCGGGTGTGGAGTGCGTAGACATGGAGAGAGGAGAGAGTTTGGAGGTTGGGAGGACTTTGAGAGAAACACTGTACCGCAGATCTCCACAGCGGCCCCTGTTCCTGTACGGGGCGCGGAGGTGTTTTCTGTCAAAAACACTTTAGGAATCCTGGTGGCTGAGCGAAGACTCTAACACATGGCAGGCGTGTGTATCTGCAGGAGAGAGAGGAAGGGAGGGAAGGAGTGCGAGTGGGGGGTGTGCGCGCGTCTATTTGCCCGAGGTGGTTACGGCCCAACCGGGCCCGGCCGTCCTCTGCCACTCTGAGGGAGCGAGCGGATCTCTGTGCCCTCTGAGCTGAACCCCAAAGCAGGCAGGGAGGCAGTCTCCGCGGTCCTGCCAGAGAGGCGTGAGGCGGCTGGCAGACTGGGCCCTGAGGCTCACTTCGCACCGCCCCCAATCTCAGCCTTGCCCTGCCTGGCGCCCCGCGCCTCTCCGCTATCCGCTGGGTGACTCGTTAGTCTTTAGCCGGAATGCCGGCCTCCACCCCTCCTGCCTTCGTGTGGTGCTGACTTGGTCTTCTTCCCTAAGACAAGCAGGGCTGGGGGCATAGCTCTCGCTCTTCAGGCCCGCGGCCACAGGACCACAGGCTTGTGTGCTCCTCCCGTTGAGCCTGACTGTGGACTCGGAGAAGTCAAAGTAGCCATCCCGCTTTCTCAGCAAGCCGCCGGCGAAGCCCCTCAGCCGTTCTCATGAGGAGTCTCGGGAGCGAGCCGAGGGGCTTGGGATGCCGTCTTCCTCAAGGCTCACTCCCTCTTGTGGTTCCTCAGGACAGCTCCACTGGAGACCCGCCGCAAGTTTGCAGCTTAGAATACGTGGCTTTTTAAAACGCAGCTCAGAATAAGTGTTGCCCTGGAACTGAAGGGTTCCCTCCTCTCGCCACCCCCAAACACGTACTTCTGCTGCTCTTTGAGGGAGCCTGGGGATCATTTAGTGAATAGAAACCTTGAATTCTGGGGGCATCCACCTGTGGATTCCCTGGGCCCTTGGAGAGCCTCTCCTACGGCTCTCAACCAAGGACTCTTTCTTTTCTTTTTTTTTTTCTTTTTTTCTTTTTTTTAGTTTGCTAGGCTGCCCTTTAAGAGGTTTTGGGACTCTTGGTGCCTCTGACCTTGTGATCCATTGGCGTTCTAGTGTGCGGGCCCCACTTGAAAGTTCAATTGTGCGGCAATGGCTGTCCAAGGCAATCTCGGGACTGCCCAGGCTGCGTTGACGCCTGAGTGGAGGGGGTCCCTGACTGTATGGAACAACATTTGGGCGGAAGGTCACTGTCACACTCACCCCTGGGACTACATTTTCCCTGCTTTGATGCAGTTCAGGGGCTCTTGGGAAGGAAGCCAGTGTAGGGCCTCTGGCTGTTGCCTAGGTTACCTTGGAGGGCACCTGCTGAGCATTGCCCTGTGGTTAAAGGCAGGCTGTTGGCCTTCGGGGTTAGTGGCAAAGCCTGGGTAAAACTTCATGCGAGGTAATGGGGGATGGGCTGAAGCTAGGCCCTGGCATTCATGTGATGTGAGCAGGCCTAGAGCTGGGGCCTTAGGAGTGTGTAATAAAACTTGGAAAAACCACTATTTTACCAGGAAGAGGTTCACTGCTGGGGAACAAACTTCAAAGTAGGTGATCATAGGGGACTCAGGGGGAGGGCTGGCTGAGGCTTTCCGGTCAAGACATCACAGTGCAGCTGGGAAGGGGGGGTAGCAGTGAGCTGTGCAGAGGTGTGGCTGGTGTGTGTTCTGACACAGACTAGGTCCATTGAGGGGCTGGGGTTACCAGTTTAAATTATGGTGAGTATAGGTCAGGGAAGAACAGAGAGGAATTTGGTATGTCCCCAGGGTCACAGACTACTTTGGCTTGGGTCCTTGCTGTATGTGTCTCGAATTCATGAAAGTTATCTGATACTAGAGGCTCTGGGAAACACCTCAATTTTTATTTTAAAAAAGTCAGGAACACCCCACTACACTCCTGAGTTCCTAGAAAATCTCATCCTCACCACTACCTTTCTTGAGCCCCTCAGCTTTCCCAAGCAACCATTCAGGTCCTGAGATTCCAAGTGTGCCTCTGTCTCCACACACTTTCTTCAGTTTACTCAAAATTTCTCAGCTACCTATGCCACAACACTGGTGTCTCAAAGCGATAGAATAAGCCAGTAGAAGCTTGCTAAGATGTTTGTCAGCCAGTGTATGCCCAATAGCCATTCTGAGGAACACAGAATATACACTCCCACAGTCAAGGATGTTGGTGCATTGTCCATTTCTATTAATGTCTGACATGACTTACATCTCTAGAAATCTATGAATTTAATATTTCAAGGCACCCCACAACCCAAATTCTCTTTGGCTAGGCCTAATATCTTCACAGTCCTAAAGCTGTGCTGATTGGCTTAATGGGTCTAAGGCTCTGCAGATGACTGGGACTATTGTGAGGGTGCCCCAGAGAAAGGTTGTTTTGATGTCTGGAGGCTAACTCCACATCAGAGGGGTCTCTGGTCATGTGAAAAAGCCATGAAGAGTAGAAGGGAAGTGGAATGCAGGCCATTCTAGAGCATGCAATGTCCAGTCTTTGTGAACTCTGTGGTGCATACAATTCTATGGTGGCAGTGTATCTTGTCCTTTCTCTTCACCCATTTTGAAAAGGAAACCAACTTTCCCTGGGCCTTAGGCCTGGGGTGACTGGCAGACAAAAGGTTCTTGAGATGGAGGCAAGTGACCAAGGTCCGATTTAGGGGAAAAATGGAAAAAAGTCAAGAGAGAAATGAGCCTATATTTTTGTAGAGCTTGTGGGAAATTTGGGAGTTCCCCCAACCCAGACCAAGCAGCAGACAGGACATGGGCAACCCAACAATTTGGTGAAAAGTATATCATGGCTTCCTGGCATGAGAGGGGAACATTTTGGAGGAAAGAAAGAGCAAGGTAGCATTGATTGCAGGCCTCAGATCATTACTGGAACCCTAAATGAGTTGGAGCTGGGGCAAGGTTAGGGTTGGGGGTCCAGAAGACAAAGCAGAACAAGTCAGAGTTTTTAACATTGTCTCCAAGCTTAGGTCTTTTTGAACATGCTCCAGAGTAAACCCAGTACCCTGCACTTTCCACCTTGACTGCCAGTCTAGCACTGAGCCATAAAATATGATGGGAGACATCTTTTCCTGGGCAGTTTATAAGCATGACCCTTGTAGGCTCCCAGGTGAGGAGGGTGGGGCTATGTCTCTCACCACCTGGGGAAAGGGGTAATAATGGTCAGGAAGGTTAATTATTGGGCACAAGATAGTTCAGGCTCATGGGCCACTCTGATGGAGACAGAATTTTCTAGGCATGGGATAAATGATACAATCTACCTTTGGGCAAATAGTCCCAAAGATAGATGGGGCCAGGGACAGTTTAAGCTATCTTTCTCTTCCCCATTTTAAGGGCTTTCATTGCTTAGTTCAGTGTCTCACTGGTCTGACCACTAAATTGCTGACTTTGAGAGCCAGGTATCTTTTGAGCAAATCTGCCAATGTCTTGACTTTGGCTAAAGGCTTTTGTCCAGAGAAGGTTGGCTCAGAGCCTGCTATGGTGCTTTGGGTCACAGGGCCATTGGCCAGGCATCTTTGAAGTCACTCCTCTGACTCCTCTCCAACCAAGCTGGGTCCCAAACTGAGACCTTGACTCATACCAGAGGGGGTGAGGAGGAGAGGTTAGGGTACTTGGAAGCCAACCAGGGGGATGCTTGTTTGAGCTGGAGTAGCCAATTGAAGTTGGATCCCTGGCTCACTGTCCAGTAGCCTCGAGTGCTCATTCTAAGTCTAAATCTGGATCCCAGTGGGCTGGTGATCTCAGTAATACCAACTAGGCAGTGACTAGGAGCTAGACAACTTGTGCCCCTGACTTACTCTGTGACTATGAGCAGGCACTTTACCTCTCTGTACCTCAGTTTATCTATCTGTAAAGTGAAAGGGTTTGACTAGATAAACTTAGCTCTGCTGTTCTATCCTTCTAAAATTATGTGACATTTTATTCTTTACTATTCACTTGGCATACATTTTGACTCATTCAGACAAATGGAAACATGTTAATCTGCCTGAATAAGGGTGTGGATGGGTTGGGAGGAGATTGGGAAAGCAATGAAAAACCATGTAGACATCATTTCTCCATGTGTATTAAAAGACTATGGAGCTAACTCATATGTACTGATGTGGTTGAAAAGACCCACTTTTTTTAAACCCAGTATGTAAAGGCAACTTCAGATCCACAGTGCTTCTTCCAGAATGTCCTGCTTAGCATAGAATTGGGCCTCCAAGAGAATTCCCTCAACTTGGCCTGCTGCTGGCTAGCAGAGTAGTTCTGTATGCTGCTGTTTCCCAGCATTTGAGCCTGTTTCTAAAAAGCATTAAACTGCAAGCATTCCCTTAAGCCTCAGTTTGGACCCCTCTCCTGAAACTTAATTTTCCACAGCTCATTCTCATTTCTCAGAAAAGCTGTGACAAAGTGAGAGAGTGGCATGGACATATATACACTACCAAACGTAAAATAGATAGCTAGTGGGAAGCAGCCGCATAGCACAGGGAGATCAGCTCGGTGCATTGTGACCACCTAGAGGGGTGGGATAGGGAGGATGGGAGGGGGGGAGACACAAGAGGGAAGAGATATGGGAACATATGTATATGTATAACTGATTCACTTTGTTATAAAGCAGAAACTAACACACCACTGTAAAGCAATTATACTCCAATAAAGATGTAAAAAAAGAAAAAGAAATGCATTGTTAGTATGATCTTGGTTTGCTGTTACTTCAGGATAGAAGAGTAAACCAATATTCCTAAGTGCAATACGGTGTTTTCCTTCAGGGGGCTTCAGACAGGGCATCTTTATAGCTGGCTAAGGCCTGCTGCCTTGTAGTGGGTATGAGAGGGCTGCTGCTTGCCATCCTAGAGAAGGCCATATTGAGTATTCACAATTTCTGGGCAACTTCAGCTTCACTCAGGGCTTAGCTGAGAGTGTGGCTACTGAAGTAGCAGGCACAGAGCTCTCTCTCCTTTCCCCTGAATTTATACTTGCTTTGGAAATATTTCCTGCAGTGCCATGAAGAGTAAACAAACAGATGGAGTATCAACATTTACAGAAATATATAAAGGATGTCATCTGGACCTTTTGAGCAGACCAGTTTCCCAGGAGGGTATGCTGCTTTTCCCATCAACATCTTTTTGTTTTATTGCATTTTGAAAAGAAAGAATCATTTATTCTTTTCAGATTGTGTGAAAGATGGAGTGGGATATCCTGTTTTGAAAGGAATTATTTCACCTGGGATTGAATGAGTAAACCTTAGAGAAAAAGCTTTATTCATAAAACACACACACACACACACACACACACATACACACTCTACACCTCAAGCCATGGATTATGAGTATTCTATCTGAAAAAAGTCTTTTCTCATCTGTTTACAGAATTAGGTTTAATGTAACAGAAGCTTCTGTAGGGGTTGTGGGGGACTAGTGCAAAGGGCCCAGATTGGGAAACTTGCTAGGTAAGAGTGATGGAGAGAATATGGCCAGCCTGGATTGTACCTCTTGGCATGGACTCTTTGCAACTCCCCAACAGTGGGGCTTGGAAACATTTATTGTAAGTTTCTTTCTGCTTCCATCCTCTCCTTATCCTGCATCCCTCTTGGTATTGAAAGGTTATTGGGAAGAGGGTTTAGAATACTCCAGCCCTCTCCCGTTTTAAGGGTGACAGAGGACTAAGCCTAGGGATGTCTAATAATTTGCCTTGAAGTCAAGGTACTATGATTACTAGTGTGAAATCACTTGGCGCTTATTTTGTGGGTAGGGAATGTGGCCTGCTTAAGTGGCTTGAGGAAGTACATGTTCTTCACCCTGGGAGTCTTGTCTTTCTCTGTTCTCTTGTTTGCTTGTTTCTGGGGTTGGTAGAAGAAGGGCTAAAACTGGCTGTCCCAACCACACATTTTCTTGGCTCCTCCTATTTTCACAGTGCATTTGTAATACCTCTGCTCATACGCCATCCCTTTGCTCCCAGTATTGTTCTCTCTTCTTTCCCTCACTCAATTAGAGGAACAACTGGGGTTTGGATGTTGTACAGGCCTCACTCCAGACTGGATCTCAGGCCCATTCCCACACATCCTGTGGAAGTATCTTTTCCCTTTTCCCCTTTCTCCTCTCTTATTCTCCACTTTCTTGGGGAAGGGTGACTTCCTGTGAAGCACTCAAGAGTGTAGAAGCTATCACCTCTGGATTTTTGCAGTAAGATAGCTGCTATGAAACACTTTTCATCATTTCCACACCTCCTTTTTTCACAGCCCCAGGACCCCAGTCAAAGAGATAGCATTGTAGCAGGTCTTACTCAATAGTATTCAACAAATGTCCTGGTCAGTTGCACCATTCCTCTTCAAATCCTCACTATTGTTGTCCTTCAATTCCTAGACAACTGAACTTCCAGAGACTTCAGATTGGTTTTCAGTAGCTTCAGGGGTTCTCGATAGAATAGAACTCTTCATTCTAGTTTGAGCCCCTATCATCTCTTTTCTTGCCAAAAGATACTGCAGAATCGATTGTAGAGGAGTCGAAGGGGGGAGGAGACAGACACCCATGTCCTATCTAGAGTCAAAAGTGAGGATGGAGAGGGAGGAAGTGAAACTCCCAAGTTAGTTGCTTCCCTGCTTCCATGCAGCTGAAGGGAAAAAAGGAAAGGAAAGGTCACTAAACTAGCAGTCCCCACACAGTCTCCTTGTCTAAGTTATCCTGTGGATCTGTCCACCCACCTTCTAACCCAGGCTGGAAGGGTATGTGCATGCACCCATGTGTCCAGACCTGTGTGTACGTGTGTATAGCTGGGTGTGTGATGTCTGTCTGGGCCAATTAGCACAGTTGCTTAGAACATAGTGCTGGTGAGACTCAGGTCACAAGTTCAGTCACTTGTTTGGGTAACTGAGCTTCTCACAAAGAAAAGAACTCTTCTTCTGTTCATCACCCATGCCCCTCATGTGGGGTTGCCACTGATCCCAAGAGGACTGGGTAGAAGTATGGAGATGGCTCCCTATAAGCTTTCCCTATTATGGGGGAAAAGACACGGAGCATACAACCTAGTGATAGCTGCTCTTCCACAGTGTTGTTTCTTTGACATTTAGCTTCTTACTTCCATCAAGCACCCTAATAGTAGTAATAATAATAGTAATAATAACAATAGAAATTGCTAACATTTATTTAGCATTTAGCAATTAATTCTGTGCTAGGCATTATGTTAAGCACTTTACATGTACCAACCCATTTAAATTCTGAACAACTCTATGAGGTAGGTACTATTATTTCCTCCATTTCACAGATAAAGAGAAAGATGCACAGGAGTTAAGTAGCTTGCTTAGCTCATATAGCAAATAATAGCAGAGCCAAGATTTGAACCCAGAGTATGAGACCAGAACTCCTGCCTTTAGATATCACCTAATACATACTAAAGATGGGAGGAGCACAGCTACCAAGGAAGACTGCTGCAGAGTATTCAATTCCTGTAGCCTCAGGGCATCCTTATGACTAAGGGATAAAAAGAGATGACCAAGAAAGGGTTTAGTAAACAAAAGTCTCACAGTCTTGTGATACATGACATACTCTTCTAACCACCCATCTTACTCTACCCAGAGTCATGGTCTTTGGGTCCAAAACAGGGCCAGAGAAACTGTCTCTTTTTAGTTGGTTAGCCTGAATAAGTCACATAACCTTTCAAGGCTTCAGTGTTCTCATCTTTATAGTGAGATTGACAGCATTTACTTTTATAGGACTATGAAGGGTCACATGAGATTCTGTATGTGAAAGACATTTGTAAATTGTGAAGGGGTTGGTATTATTATTATCGCCATCATCATCCAGTAACCTTTTCCAACTCCTAGAAAGTGAGTTGCTATACCTTTCTCTAAATATTTCTGGAAGAGGAATCAACCCCTCCTCTCCACCTTCCACCTCCCCACGCCATCTCTTCCCCATCTCTCCTCTGTATTCTTCTGCAGTTTTACCCGGGTATCCTGTAGCTAAGGACTGGCAATGTTTTCTTTGTTCCTCAATTCTCTAGGAGCCCAGGGAGAGGAGGGGTCAGATCCCAGGTCATATACATTCAAGGAAACAAGGCATGTTGAAATATTTACAGCTCTTGGCAGGAGCTCACAAACCTCCTTTGAGTCAAGGACTGAGTTTTTAAATAGGAATTGCTGCGCATTGGGGGCAGATGGTGGGTGGAGTTAGGGTGTCACTTCCTCCCGAGGGTCTCTCACAGAGCCTCTGTTCTCCTGCAGGTAGTGAGAAGAAGGAAAGGGATATTTAGGGTCAGAAGGTCTGGGCCAGGGGACATTAAGCAAAGAAGGGGCCTTGCTCCTTTGTATTCAGTTTCGGAGTGGGCCAATTTCCTTATGTTCTAAACAGGATAGCCCCAGAGAACAGAGGCCACAGAAAGCCAGAGATCTGGAGGAGGACTGCAACAGCAGGTTTTTAAAAAATTTTTATTGGAGTATAGTTGCTTTAAAACTGTTAGTTTCTGCTGTACAGCAAAGTGAATCAGCTATAAGTATACATACATCCCCTCTTTTTTGGATTTCCTTCCCATTTAGATCAGCAGAGAGCACTAGATAGAGTTCCCTGTGCTATACACTAGGTTATCATTTGTTATCTATTTTATACATAGTATCAATAGTATATAAGTGTCAATCGCAATCTCCCAATTCACCCCCCCCACTTTGTATCTATTTCTGCTTTGTAAATAAGATTGTCTATACCAATTTTTTCAGATTCCACATATATGCATTAATATATGGTATTTGTTTTCCTCTTTCTGACTTACTTCACTCTATATGACAGTCTCTAGGTCCATCCATGTCTCTACAGGTGACCTAATTTCATTCCTTTTTATGGCTGAGTAATATTCCATTGTATATATGTATACCACATCTTCTTTCTCCATTTCTCTGTTGATGGACATTTAGGTTTCTCCCATGTCCCGGTTATTGTAAATAGTGCTGCAATGAACACTGGGTGCATGTATCTTCTTGAATTATAGTTTTCTAAGGGTATATGCCCAGTAGTGGGATTGCTGGGTCACATGGTAGTTCTATTTTTAGCTTTTTAAGGAACCTCCATACTGCTTTCCATAGTAGCTGTATCAATTTACATTCCCACCAACAGTGCAAGAGGGTTCCCTTTTCTGCACACCCTCTCCAGCATTTGTTGTTTGTAGATTTTGTGTTGATGGCCATTCTGACTGGGGTGGGGTGATATCTCATTGTAGTTTTGATTTGCATTTCTCTAATAATTAGTGATGTTGAGCATTTCTTCATCTGTTTGTTGGCCATCTGTATGTCTTCCATAGAGAAATGTCTATTTAGGTCTTCCACCCATTCTTGGATTGGGTTGTTTGTATTTTTGATATTGAGCTGCATGAGCTGTTTGTATATTTGGGAGATTGATCCTTTGTCAGTTGCTTCATTTGCAAATATTTTCTCCCATCCTAAGGGTTGTCATTTCGTCTTGTTTATGGTTTCCTTTGCTGTGCAAAAGCTTTAAGTTTAATTAGGTCCCATTTCTTTATTTTTGTTTTTATTCTCATTACTCTAGGATGTGGGTCAAAAAAATCTTGCTGCGATTAATATCAGAGTGTTCTGCCTATGTTTTCCTCTAAGAGTTTTATAGTGTCTGGCCTTACATTTATGGCTTTAATCCATTTTGAGTTTATTTTTGTGTATGGTATTAGGGAGTGTTCTAATTTAATTCTTTTCCATGTAGCTGTCCAGTTTTCCCAGCACCACTTATTGAAGGGGCTGTCTTTGCTCCATTATATATTCTTGCCTCCCGTGTCATAGATTAGGTGACCATAGGTGCGTGGGTTTATCTCTGGACTTTCTATCCTCTTGCATTGATCTGTATTTCTGTTTTTGTGTCAGTACCATAGTGTTTTGATTACTATAGTTCTGTAGTATAGTCTGAAGTCAGGGAACCTGATTCCTCCAGCTCTTTTTCTTTTTATTCTCAAGATTGCTTTTGCTATACGAGGTCTTTTGTGTTTCCATACAAATTGTAAAATTTTTGTTCTAGTTCTGTGAAAAATGCCATTGGTAATTTCATAGGGATTGCATTGAATCTGTAGATTGCTTTGGGTAGTGTAGTCATTTTCACAATATTGATTTTTCCAATCCAAGAACATGGTCTAACTTTCCATCTGTTTGTGTCGTCTTTGATTTCTTTCATCAGTATCTTATAGTTTTCTGCATATAGGCCTTTTGCCTCCTTAGGTAAGTTTATTCCTAGGCATTTTATTCTTTTCATTGCAATGGTAAATGGGATTGTTTCCTTAATTTGTTTCTGATCTTTTGTTGTTAGTGTATAGGATTGCAAGAGATTTCTGTGTATTAATTTTGTATCCTGCAACTTTACCAGATTCATTAATGAGCTTTAGTAATTTTCTGGTGTCATCTTTAGGATTTTTTATGTATAGTATCATGTCATCTCCAAACAGTGACAGTTGTACTTGTTCTTTGCCAATTTGGATTCTTTTTATTTCTTTTTCTTCTCTAATTACCATGTCTAGGACTTCCAAAACTATGTTGAAGAATAGTGGAAAAGTAGGGACCCTTGTCTTGTTCCTGATTTTAGAGGAAATGCTTCCAGTTTTTCACCATTGAGAATAATGTTTGCTGTGGGTTTGTCATATATAGCCTTTATTATGTTGAGGTAGGTTCCCTGTATGCCCACTTTCTGGAGAGTTTTTATCATAAACGGGTGTTGAATTTTGTCAAAAGCTTTTTCTGAATCTATTGAGATGATCATATGGTTTTTGTTCTTCAGTTTGTTAATATGGTGTATCACACTGAATTATTTGCAAATATTAAAAATTCCTTGCATCCCTGGGATAAATGCCACTTGATAATGGTGTATGATCCTTTTTTTTTTTTTTTTTTTTTTTTCTTTTTGCGGTATGCGGGCCTCTCACTGTTGTGGCCTCTCCCGTTGCGGAGCACAGGCTCCGGACGCGCAGGCCCAGAGGCCATGGCTCACGGGCCCAGCTGCTCCGCGGCATATGGGATCCTCCCAGACCGGGGCACGAACCCGTATCCCCTGCATCGGCAGGCGGACTCTCAACCACTGCGCCACCAGGGAGGCCCTATATGATCCTTTTAATGTGTTGTTGGATTCTCCTTGCTAGTGTTATGTTGAGGATTTTTGCATCTATGTTCATCAGTGAAATTGGCCTGCAATTTTCTTTTTTGGGGATATCTTTGTCTGGTTCTAGTAGCAGGGTGATGGTGGCCTTGTAGAATGAGTTTGGGTATGTTCCTCCCTCTGCAATTTTTTGGAAGAGCTTGAGAAGGATAGGTGTTAGCTCTTCTCTAAACGTTTGATAAAATTCGCTGGTGAAGCCATCTGGTCCTGGACTTTTGTTTGTTGGAAGGTTTCTAATCAAAGTTTCAATTTCATTACTTGTGATTGGTCTGTTCATATTTTCTATTTCTTCCTGGTTCAGTATTGGAAGTTTGTACATTTCTAAGAATTTGTCCATTTCTCCCAGGTTGTCCATTTTATTGGCATATAGTCACCCGTAAGAGTCTCTTATGATCCTTTGTATTTCTGTGGTGTCAGTTGTAACTTCTTTTTTGTTTCTAATTTCGTTTAGTTTCGTTTCTAATTTTATTGAGATTAAAATCTCCCTTTTTATCTTGATGAGTCTAGCTAAAGGTTTATCAATTTTGTGTATCTTCTCAAAGACCCAGCTTTTAGTTTTATTGATCTTTGCTTCTATTTCATTTATTTCTGCTATGATCTTTATGATTTCTTTCCTTCTAATAACTTTGGGTTTTGTTTGGTGTTCTTTCTCTAGTTGCTTTAGGTTTAAGATTAGGTTACTTATTTCAGATTTTTCTTGTTTCTTGAGGTAGGATTGTATTGGTTTAAACTTCCTTCTTAGGACTGCTTTTGCTGCATCCTATGGGTTTCGGGTTGTTGTGTTTTCATTGTCATTTGTTTCTAGGTACTTTTTGATTTCCTTTTTGATAGCTTCAGTGAGCTCTTCGTTATTTAGTAATGTATTGTTTAGCCTCCATGTGTTTGTGTTTTCTATAGTTTTTTTTTCCTGTAATTGATTTCTAGTCTCATAACATTGTGGTTGGAAAAGATGCTTGATATGATTTCAATTTTCTTAAATTACTGATGCTTGCTTTGAGACCCAAGATGTGATCTACCCTGTAGAATGTTCCATGCACACTTGAGAAGAAACTATTCTGCTGCTTTGGGATGGAATGTCCCAGAAATATCAATTAAGTCTATCTGGTCTAATGTGTCATTTAAGGCTTGTGTTTCCTTATTAATTTTCTGTCTGCATGATCTATCCATTGGTGTAACTGGAGAGTCAAAGTCCCCCACTATTATTGTGGTACTATCAATTTCCCCTTTTATGGCTATTAGCATTTGCCTTATGTATTGAGGTGCTCCTCTGTTGGGTGCATAAATATTTACAATTTTTATATCTTCTTCCTGGATTGATCCCTTGTTCATTATGTAGTGTCCTTCCTTGTCTCTTGTGACAGTCTTTATTTTGAAGTCTATTTTGTCTGATATGAGTATTGTTACTCCAACTCTCTTTTGATTTCCACTTGCATGGAATATCTTTTTCCATCCCCTCACTTTCAGTGTGTATACGTTCCCAGGTCTGAAGTGGGTCTCTTATAGACAACATATATACAGGTCTTGTTTCTGTATCCACTAAGCCAGTCTGTGCCTTTTGGTTGGAGCCTTTAATCCATTTACATTTAAGGTAATTATTGATATGTTTGTTCCTAATACCATTTTCTTAATTGTTTTGGTTTTCTTTTTGTAGGTCTTTTTCTTTGCTTGTGTTTCCTTACTAGAGAAGTTCTTTTAGCATTTGTTGCAAAGCTGGTCTCGTGGTGCTGTATTCTCTTAGCTTTTGCTTGTCTGTAAAACTTTTGATTTCTCCCTTGAATATGAATGAGAGCCTTGCTGGGTAGAGTAATCTTGGTTGTAGATTCTTCCTTTTCATCACTTTAAATATATCCTGCCACTCCTCTGGCCTGTAGAGTTTCTGCTGAAATATCAGCTGATAACCTTCTGGGTGTTCCTTTGTATGTTATATGTTGGTTTCCCTTGCTTCTTTTAATATTTTTTCTTTGTATTTAATTTTTGATAGTTTGATTAATATGTGTCTCAGCATGTTTCTTCTTGGGTTTATCCTGTATGGGACTCTCTGCACTTCCTGGACTTGACTTACTATTTCCTTTCCCATGTTAGGGAAGTTTTCAAGTATAATCTCTTCAAGTATTTTCTCAGACCCTTTCTATTTCTCTATTTTTTCTGGAACCCCTATAATTTGAATGTTGGTGTGTTTAATATTCTCCCAGAGGTCTCTGGGACTGGTCTCAATCCTTTTCATTCAGTTTTTTTTATTCTGGTCTGTGGCAGTGATTTCCACCATTCTATCTTCCAACTCACTTATCTGTTCTTCTGCCTCAGTTATTCTGCTATTGATTCCTTCTAGTGTAGTTTTTAAAGAAATTTATTGGAGTTTAATTGCTTTCCAATGTTTCATTAGTTTCTGCTGTATAACAAAGTGTAGCACCTACATGTATACATATATCCTCATATACCCTCCCTCTTGCATTTCCCTCCCATCCTCCCTATCCCATCCCTCTAGGTTGTCATAAGGCACCGAGCTGATCTCCCTTGTGCTATGCAGCTGCTTCCCACTAGTTACCTATTTTACATTTGGTAGTGTATATATGTCAATGTTACTCTCTCACTTTGTCCCAGCTTACCCTTCCCCCTCCCTGTGTCCTCAAGTCCATGCTCTAGTAGGTCTGAGTCTTTATTCCTGTCCTGCCGCTAGGTTCTTCAGAACCATTTTTTTTTTTAGATTCCAAATATATGTGTTAGCATATGATATTTGTTTTTCCCTTTCTGACTTACTTCACTCTGTATGACAGTCTCTATGTCCATCCAACTCACTACAAATATCTCAATTTTGTTTCTTTTTATGGCTGAGTAATATTCCGTTGTATATATGTTCCACATCTTCTTTATCCATTCATCTGTCAGTGGACACTTAGGTTGCTTCCATGTCCTGAGTATTGTAAATAGAGCTGCAATGAACATTTTGGTGGTACATGACTCTTTCTGAATTATGGTTTTCTCAGGGTATTTGCCCAGGACTGGGATTGCAGGTCATATGGTGGTTCTTTTTTTATTTTTTAAATTTTTATTTATTTATTTATTTTTATTAGTTTCTGCTTTATAACAAAGTGAATCAGTTCTACATATACATATGTTCCCATATCTCTTCCCTCTTGCATCTCCCTCCCTCCCACCCTCCCTATCCCACCCCTCTAGGTGGTCACAAAGCACCGAGCTGATCTCCCTGTGCTATGCGGCTGCTTCCCACTAGCTATCTACCTTACGTCTGGTAGTGTATATATGTCCATGCCTCTCTCTCGCTTTGTCACAGCTTCCCCTTCCCCCTCCCCATATCCTCAAGTCCATTCTCAAGTAGGTCTGTGTCTTTATTCCTGTTTTACCCCTAGGTTCTTCATGACATATTTTTTTTTCTTAAATTCCATATATATGTGTTAGCATACAGTATTTGTCTTCCTCTTTCTGACTTACTTCACTCTGTATGACAGACACTAGGTCTATCCACCTCATTACAAATAGCTCAATTTCGTTTCTTTTTATGGCTGAGTAATATTCCATTGTATATATGTGCCACATCTTCTTTATCCATTCATCCGATGATGGACACTTAGGTTGTTTCCACCTCTGGGCTATTGTAAATAGAGTGGCAATGAACATTTTGGTACATGTCTCTTTTTGAATTATGGTTTTCTCAGGGTATATGCCCAGTAGTGGGATTGCTGGGTCATATGGTAGTTCTATTTGTAGTTTTTTAAGGAAGCTCCATACTGTTCTCCATAGTGGCTGTATCAATTTACATTCCCACCACCAGTGCAAGAGAGTTGCCAATTCTGCACACCCTCTCCAGCATTTATTGTTTCTAGATTTTTTGATGATGGCCATTCTGACCAGTGTGAGGTGATACCTCATTATAGTTTTGACTTGCATTTCTGTAATGATTAGTGATGTTGAGCATCCTTTCATGTGTTTGTTGGCAATCTGTATATCTTCTTTGGAGAAATGTCTGTTTAGGTCTTCTGCCCATTTTTGGATTGGGTTGCTTGTTTTTTTGATATTGAGCTGCATGAGCTGCTTGTATATTTTGGAGATTAATCCTTTGCCAGTTGCTTCATTTGCAAATATCTTGGGTCACAAATGAAGCCGTGGTAAATTTAAGGAAATTGAAATCATATCAAGTACCTTTTCCGACCTCAACACTATGAGAATAGATATCAATTGCAAGAAAAAACTAAAAAATACAAACACATGGAGGCTAAACATTATGCTACTAAATAACCAAGAGATCACTGAAGAAATCAAAACGGAAATAAAAAAATACCTAGAAACAAATGACAAGGAAAACACCACGACCCAAAACCTATGGATGCAACAAAAGCAGTCCTAAGAGGGAAGTCTATAACAATACAATCCTACCTCAAGAAACAAGCAAAATCTCAAATAAACAACCTAACCTTACACCTAAAGCAATTAGAGATAGAAAAAGAAGCAACCAAACAAAAAACCAAAGTTAGCAGAAGGAAAGAAATCATAAAGATCAGATCAGAAATAAATGAAAAACAATTGAAACAATAACAAAGATCAATAAAACTAAAAGCTGGTTCTTTGAGAGGATAAAGAAAATTGATAAACCATTATCCAGACTCATCAAGAAAAAAAGAGAGAAGACTCAGGTCAACAGAATTAGAAATGAAAAAGGAGAAGTAACAGCTGACACTGCAGAAGTACAAAGGATCGTGAGAGATTACTGCAAGCAACTATATGCCAATATAATGGACAACATGGAAGAAACAGACAAATTCTTAGAAAAGCACAACCTTCCAAGACTGAACCAGAAAGAAATAGAAAATATGAACAGACCAATCACAAGTACTGATATTGAATCTGTGATTAAACATCTTCCAACAAACAAAAGCCCAGGACCAGATGGCTTCACAGGTAAATTCTATCAAACGTTTAGAGATGAGCTAACACCTATCCTTCTCAAACTCTTCCAAAATATAGCAGAGGGAGGAACACTCCCAAACTCATTCTACGAGACCACCATCACCCTGATACCAAAACCAGACAAAGATGTCACAAAAAAGAAAACTACAGGCCAATATCACTGATGAACATAGATGCGAATAACCTCAACAAAATATTACCAAACAGAATCCAACAGCACATTAAAAGGATCATACGCCATGATCAAGTAGGGTTTATCCCAGGAATGTAAGGATTCTTCAATATACACAAATCAATCAATGTGATACGCCATATTAACAGATTGAAGGAGAAAAACCGTATGATCATCTCAATAAACGCAGAAAAAGCTTTTGACAAAATTCAACACCCATTTATGATAAAAACTCTCCAGAAAGTGGGCATAGAGGGAACCTACCTCAACATAATAAAGGCCATATATGACAGACCCACAGCCAACATCGTTCTCAATGGTGAAAAACTGAAACCATTTCCTCTAAGATCAGGAACAAGACAAGGTTGCCCACTCTCACCACTCTTACTCAGTTTTGGAAGTTTTAGCCACAGCAATCAGAGAAGAAAAGGAAATAAGAGAAATCTATAGCAGAAAAGAAGAAATAAAACTGTCACTGTTTGCAGATGACATGATTCTATACATAGAGAATCCTAAACATGCTACCAGAAAACTACTAGAGCTAATCAATGACTTTGGTAGAGTAGCAGGATACAAAATTAGTGCACAGAAATCTCTTGCAGTCCTGTACACTAAGGATGAAAAGTCTGAAAGAGAAATTAAGGAAACACTCCCATTTACATTTGCAACAAAAAGAATAAAATACCAAGGAATAAACCTACCTAAGGAGACAAAAGACCTGTATGCAGAAAACTGTAAGAAACTGATGAAAGAAATTAAAGATGATACAAACAGATGGAGATTAAAGATGATACAAACAGATGGAGAGACATACCATGTTCTTGGATTGGAAGAATCAACATTGTGGAAATGACTATACTACTCAAAGAAATCTACAGACTCAGTGCAATCACAGTCAAACTACCAATGTCATTTTTCACAGAACTAGAACAAAAAATTTCACAATTTGTATGGAAACACAAAAGACCCCAAAGAGCCAAAGGAATCTTGAGAAAGAAAAACGGAGCTGGAGCAATCAGGCTCCCTGAGTTCAGACTATACTACAAAGCTACAGTAATCAAGACAGTATGGTACTGGCACAAGAAAGAAATATAGATCAGTGGAATAGGATAGAAACCCAGAGATAAATCCATGCACATATGGTCACCTTATCTTTTATAAAGGAGGCAACAATATACAATGGAGAAAAGATAGTTTGTTCAACAAGTGGTGCTGGGAAAACTGGACAGCTACATGTAAAAGAATGAAATTAGAGCACTCCCTAACACCATACACAAAAATAAACTCAAAATGGATTAAAGACCTAAATGTAATGCCAGAGACTATAAAACTCTTAGAGTAAAACATAGGTAGAAAACTCTATGACATAAATCACAGCAAGATCCTTTTTGACCCACCTCCTAGAGAAATGGAAATAAAAACAAAAATAAACAAATGGGACCTAATGAAACTTAAAAGGTTTTGCACAGCAAAGGAAACCTTAAACAAGACCAAAAGACAGCCCTTTAGGTGTTGTTTTTTTTTTAATTTTATTTATTTATTTTTGGCTGTGTTGGGTCTTCGTTGCTGCACGTGTGCTTTCTCTAGTTGTGGCGAGTGGGGGCTACTCTTCTTTGCATTGCGTGGGCTTCTCATTTCAGTGGCTTCCCTCATTGTGGAGAACGGGCTCTAGGTGCGTGGGCTTCAGTAGTTGTGAGACACGGGCTCGGAAGTTGTGGCTCACGGGCTGTAGAGCACAGGCTCAGTACTTGTGGCACACGAGCTTAGTTGCTCCATGGCATGTGGGATCTTCCCGGCCCAGGGATCGAACCCGTGTTCCCTGCATTGGCAGGCAGATTCTCAAACACTGCGCCGCCGGGGAAGCCCTTTGTTGTATTTTTAATTTCATTTATTGTGTTGTTCATCACAGTTTGTTCTATAGTTCTTCTAGGTCCTTATTAAACGTTTCTTCTGTTTTCTCCATTCTATTTCCAAGATTTTGGATCATCTGTTCTGTCATTACTCTGAATTCTTTTTTAGGTAGACTGCATATTTCCTCTTTATTTATTTCTTCTTATGGGCTTTTACCTTGCTCCTTCGTTTGCAACATATTTCTCTGTCTTCTCATTTTGTTTAACTTTCTGTGTTTGAGGTCTCCTCTCTGCCGGCTGTAGGGTCATAATTCCTCTTGCTTCTGGTGTCTTTCCCCATTGGATGAGGTTGTTCCAGTGGCTTGTGTAGGCTTCCTGGTGGGAGGGACTGGTGCCTGCAGTTTGGTGTGTGGCACTTGACCTTTGGCCTCTTATGGGCAGAGCTGCATCAGGTTTTGTGTCTTAGGGTGTCTGTGGGCTTAATATGACTTTAGGCAGCCTGTCTGCTGATTGTTGGGTTTGTGTTCTTGTCTTGCTTGTTATTTGGCGTGTGTCATTCAGCACTGAAGCCTGCAGGCAGTTGAGTGGAACTGGTTCTTGGAGTTGAGATGGAGACCTCTGGGAGAGTTCTCACTGACTAACATTCCCTGGGGTCAGGAATTCTCTGGTGTTCCAGCATCCTGGACTTGGCACTCCTACCCCAGAGGCTCAAGCCCAACCCTGGCCTGGGAACCAAAACCCCACAAGCCACACAGCTTGGCAGAAACAGCAAAAAATGAAATGGAAAAAAAGGGCATGATGTAAAACAGACATACAAAACCCAAGACAATAACAAAGACAAAATCTAGCAAACAATGACAACAACAATTAAAAATAGACAATCAAATGAACAGACAAACAGAACCCTAGACAAAGGTAAAAGCAAAACCGAAAAAACAGAAACAGACAAACAAAAAAACAAACACACACAAGATAAGAAACAAAAACAGAGAAAACAATAAACAAGAGAATAACTAGACAAACAAAAGAATCCCAAAATGAAATCAAATTATTAAAAACAAAACTAACAAAAACAAAAATATAAAACAAAACAAAAGCACAATGGCAACTGAAGGAAACGGCAAAGAAAACAGTACAAACACACAAAAAATATTTTTAAAAAGATTAAAAAAAGGTAAGAACAAATAGAACAAAGGGGAAAAAAGGTAAAAACAAAATAGAACAAAGGAACTTAAAAAAAACAGGAAAAAACACAGAACAACAAAAGAAGCAACATAGGCATAGAAATATAAAAAAATTAAAAGTATATAAAAAATTTAAAAAACTAAATGAAACTTTAAAAAGTAATAAAAAACAACAACAGAACAAGACAACACATAAAAAGAAATAGTAATAATTATATTTTCCTGGGGTTTCAGCTGTCAGTGTCCTTGCCCCCACCGTGAGTCACAGTCAACCTCCACCTCCCCAGGAAGCCCTCCAAAGCCTCTAGGTAGGTCTCTGGTCCCTTTGTGGGCACTGTGGGGGCAGCTCAGACTCTGACCTGGCATAACTCCTGCATGTACTAGTCCCCAAAGTCCATAGCTGCTAGAGCTAGAGTGGTTTCAGTTTTGCGACCACCTGTTGTCCATTCAGATATTCCATAGATGCAAGATATTACCAAGCCCACTGTGGGGATTTAATCTGCAGCTTGTGCTACTGCATGGAAAAATTTTTGTTCCTCTTCCTAGTCGCCCCGCCCTGGGGCTCAGCTATGACCCCACCTCTGCGTGTGGGCCACCCACAGGACTCTGCTCCTGAGGCTGTCCTGGAGCACTCGGATCTGCCCTGGTGAGGACAGGGCACGGAGGTGGCATGAAATGCCTGGGTCCAGGGGCCCTGGCAGCAACAGGTGTGTGGGGAAGCCGGTGACCATGGGCATGAGAGATCTGGCCTTAATGGGAGCCTTTCCTAGTGCCTGACATCAGGTGTGAGAAGGTCAGCCCTGGTGGGGGCTTTTCCCAGTGCCTGGTGGCAGGCACGAGAAAGTTAGCCCTGGTGGGGGCTTTTCCTAGGGCCTGGCAGGGCTGGGGGCTGGCGTGTGGGGAGAGAGAGATTGCAATGGCAGCTCCACCCCCTGCGTATCACTCAACAGTGGCGTCTTGCTTCTGTGGCAGTCTGGGTTTCCTACACAAGCATTCCTAGTTATGGATTTCCTCCCTCTGGTCCCCTCAGGCTGTCTCCTCACAGCCAACTGCAGTCCTCCCCCCGGGTTTGCTCTCCAATTCCCACGTTCCAGCTCTCAGCCTCTGTGTGCACTGGTGGACACACGTTCCGGTCTGGGGTGCACAGGGCTGTGGCACAGACTGTCTGTGCAGGTCTCACTCTGTCCTTTCTGCCACAGACTGGCCATTTCATCCTCCTCTTACAGCCTCAGATGCTCTCCTTCTGTCCCGACCGATTTCCCCATTGGTGAGGGGGCTTCCCCAGATGTGGGACCCTCTCCTCTGTTTCAGCTGCCCCCTAGGGGTGCAGATCCCTTACTGCTTCCTCTCTTCTTCTTTCTTCCTTCTTTCTTTTGTCCTACCTGGTTATGCGAGGATCTTTATTGTCCTTTCCATTGTCCAATGTCTTCTGCTAATGTTCAGCCGGTGTTCTGTGAGAATTGTTCCATCTGTAGATGTATTCTTGATGCATTTGTGTTAAGATGACCTCCATGTCCTCCTCCTCCATCTCCATCTTGGTTTCTCTGCAATAGCAGTTTTGAGCAGCATTTCAGTGAACACTTATGGAGCTTCCATTAATACCATTTAGTAGACAAATGTTTATACCATTTCACAATGAAAATGTTTTTCTTTCTTGTTGTAAACAACAAAACAAAATCCCCAAGTCCTTCTTTGAGACTAATATTTCAAGTATACTAGGACATACCATCTTGACTTTCAGTTATTTAAATGTGTGAACTGGAAGGCATTTTAGACTACCTATTCCTAACCATTTGGTTTCCATTTTACAGGGAGAGAACTGAGATCTGGAAAGATGTAACCTCAATCAGTATTATAGGTAGATGATTGTAGTGAAGGTTGGTTTATAAGAGGAGTTGGGGAATGGGTGTAAGGGGTGGGCTGTCTGCCACCTTGGGGGTTCCCCAGCTCAATAACTGGCATCCTGCCCCCTTCACCTTTCCCTGAACTTTTCTAAAGTTAATCCCCAGGCACTACTTTGTGGAAAGAGATTGTATTGTGTTGTAATAAATGTAATTTTATTTATTTAATCTGAGACAGAATTCAAGAGGTATGATGCTAAAAAGTGTCTCTCCTACACTGTCTTGTGCCTACCTTCTTCCCCTCCCTAGAGGCCACCAGTGTTTTCTGGGGTGTCCTTCCAGAGATATTCTGTATATTTACAAGCAGTTGTGTATGTGTGTATACATCCTATTTTAAAAACACAATGGTAGCCTTTAATTCACATATCCTCCACCTTGCCTTCTATACTTCAAAATATATCTTGGGGCTTCCCTGGTGGCGCAGTGGTTGAGAGTCCGCCTGCCGATTCAGGGGACACGGGTTCGTGCCCCGGTCCAGGAAGATCCCGCATCCCGTGGGGTGGCTGGGCTCGTGAGCCATGGCTGCTGAGCCTGTGCATCCGGAGCCTGTGCTCCGCAGTGGGAGAGGCCACAGCAGTGAGAGGCCCACGTACCACACACACACACACACACAAAATATATATATATATATATATCTTGGATATTATTACACATTAAGTGCATAAAATCCTCACTTTTTAAATAACTGCACAGTATTCCATTATATGGGTATGTCATAATTTATTTATTCAGCACTTTGCTAATAAGCATTCAAGCTGTAATCAATCTTTGAATATAGGCTTTGGAATCAAACAGCACTAGATTCAAATACTCACCATATGGCTGGCGTTGACAAAGGTTTTAACTTCTTGAAGTCTGAGTTTTCTCATTTGTAAAATAGGGATAATAATCACATCTGTCATTATTGGTGTGGAGAGTAAATGAGAGGAGGCATATAAAGCATCTAGCATACAGCCTAACACATAATAAGTGTTCAGTAAATAGTTCACTCCTTGCTCACAAGCCTTCCCCATACTCTCCATCTTCAATTCAATTGATGTTGGTTCAATTCAAGTCAATAGGTGTTTATTATGTGTTAGGAGGCTGGACCTTGGATGAACAAGAGAAGGACAGGTGTTCCTCAAGAAGTTTATAATTTCTTTGAGAAGACATACCATACCAAACAACCACAGATCACTGCTAAGTAGCAAAATATATGTATATATAAAATTGAATGCAATTTTGCTGTGGTGATGTGGAAAAGGAGAGATGAATGTGAGGGCCAGAGGAATCAATGAAGTTTTGCTGGTAGAGTTGTAACTTGAAAAGGGACTTAGCTAAGTGGAGAGGAGCCTATGAATTGGGCAGTGGTTGGCTGAAGGTTGTGAATTGGACAGTTTGGTTGTTACTCAATGTCTGGGTCTTTGCCCTCTGGAAGTCCCTGACCCAGCAGGTGGAGTGGAGTGGAAGGGAAGGAGGAGAGGAAAATACTGAGGACATTTAGAGAAAAGGGTATGGGACAGGGGGATGTCTGGACATTGGGCGACAGAATGAGGTGCCTACAAAGTGGCTTGTGGCATAGCCCACCCAGCCTACACCACCTGCTCTTCCATGTCAGCAGCCAGGTACTTTTCCTAAGAGGTCCAAGAAGAGGGATAAAGGGCCTGAGAGCAGAAGTGGCAGCAGCTCTCAGCCTCTCACCCTGAGTCCCAAACAGCTCTGATGCTATGAGCCCCAGAAGAGGGAGAGACAACTGAGTGATAATAATCCCTTCTGTGTGTGGTACATTTGTAGTTTACATCTTAATTGATGTTTATCCTTGCAACAGAGACAGTTATGAAATAAAATACTCAGTTGAATCTCATTATGTGCCAACTTCTTTGATCACAACAAGTGGTGCGTTAAGGGGTTCTGGCAAATGAAAATTCAATGTGGTTTGTGTTAGTTAAGGAAAAGTTCATGGCAGGGAAGGGCTGTGTAGAGAACCATAGTCCCATTTTACAGTTGCAGAAAATGGAGAGCAGACTGAGGGCAAGTGAGTGGCCCAACGTCTCATATACTTAATATTTAGCAGAGCTGAGACTAGAAACCAGGTCTCCCAATTCCATGTTCCATGGGGGCAGAGATGTAGGAGCTCCCTGAAACTTGGAACAGTTTTCCCTAAACTTGATAGCAGCCTGAAACAAATTGGGAGTCAAAAAGCTAAGGGGGACAGAAATAAGTGTCATGGAAGGAGGGATCTGGGCCATAGCTAAGGCCTGCTGGCTGGGATCAAGAAAGAGCACTGGACTGGGAGTCAGGAGAGCCAATTTCTGCTTCTGGCTCTGCTACTGTCTTTGTGACCTTGACAAGTCCCTTTCCCTTTCTGGGCCTTGATTTCTCCACTTAAACAATGAAAAAGCTGGACGTCCTAGAAACGTAGTGGTGCTTAGAACCAACGGTTTCTATAAACCAAAGAGGTCTTGGGTGCTTCCTGGCAAGGGGTCAGAGGTTATAAGGAATGGTGAGACAGTGAGTGTAAGAGAACAACTTCTCTGATGAAAATTGAAAACTGATCCTCCCTGATTTGAGAAAAGGTGAGTTTTGGAAATGATAGCTATCCCATGGTCTCTATCTTATCTCCTTGAAGAATTCCACCCAAGAGAGGCAAAGAGAGAGCATGTGTGCACAAGTGAGCAAGTACCTCAATGTGAAACTGAGATTTGGTGGGACAGATTATGATATGCTGAATCAACATGCCTGGACATCTTTCCTGAACATTCTCTGCTTTAATATCACTTTTATACGATCTTAGCTTTATTTTTTTTTAAAGGGAGTTCGTGTCTTATGGGAAAAGTACCACTGAGAGTCCTCCTTTCTTGGAGCCCTCTTGAGTGAGCACTGACTGACCCTGGAGCCAAACTGCCTGGGTAAGTCCTGGCTCCACCATTTACCAGCTGTGTGTCCTTAGGCAAGGCACTTAACCTCTCTGTGCCACTAGTTCGTCATGCGTAAGGGAGGATAACAAGAGTACTTACCAGTAGGGTTGTTAAGTGAGTTATATATACCTCAGAACAGTGTCTGGCACATAGTAAGTGCTTTTACTGGCACATATAAGCATTTGCTGTTCTTGTTATCTGTCTAGTAAGCTAATGTAACCCCAAGTGAGCCCAAGGGAGTTTAGCATTACTCATTCAGGAATTTTGGAGGTAAAGGTGCCTTCTCAAGATACCAGGCTTCTCTGATGTTGGTCATTCCCAGGGCCAGATTAATACTTTTAGAGGCTTGCAGCACTGTTTTTCCAACTGCTGAATTCTGAAACAATTCATTAAATTTATAACTTTTTCATTTTGGGGTGCTCTTGCTTCATTGATGCCCTAAACTCATACTTAGTCCACCTGTTGGGTAATCCTGCACTGGCCACATCAGCCTATAAGCTCCTCCTTAAATTCTGGAGGGAACCAATGACTGTGAGTGGTCTACACATACACATACAACAATTTTGAATCCAAACAGCTCTATCTACAACATCGTGCTCTGTGTCCTGCCTCCTAAGAGCTTATCCTGCCAAGCCCCTTGACCTCCTTGCCCATTGGGACCTCCCATCCTGTTACTTGGAAGGAGGGTTCATCTTTTGGGGTGGGGGAGGGGAGGACAAATACCAGCAAGTCCCAGTAAGGGCCCCCTATGGGAGGCTCTAAATATTAGCAAGTTAAAATTCTGGTGACCAGTTGGGATGACTGAGTACAGTCATAGTAGAGATGGGGAATGGTGAGGATCTCCTGCCTGCAGATGACTAGGAGACCATCCCCCCTTCCCTGAGCCCTGACTTCTCCAAGGATTTCAAATTAGTGATCCTGAAGATTTGGAATTACTATCATTATCTCTGTTACTCTTGACCAGGTTCTAATCATCCAAATGGTGAACAACAGGAAAGTTGTGTGTATTCCAAGAGCCACAGTGGTTTTTTTGCTTTGACCTAGATTTTGCCTATGGAAAGACTAGCCAAAAGCAAGTTTTCCTTAAATCTTTGGGTCAACCAGCTGGAGGGACCTGGTGGCCAGGGTAAAGGAAGTTAGCAGGACCCCAAACAGGTTCATTTGCTGCTTTGCCCTGGGATGGCACCACTCACATTCAGGCTTAGCCAAGCCTGTGCACCCTGCCCTCCTCACAGTATATCTCAAACATGGAAGGCTCAGTGGAACCGGTCAGACCAGATGCTGAGAGCCTGCGGCTCTTAGGAAGAGAAAGACAGACAGCCAGAGGAGAGAATGGGGAAGGAACAAACCTATTGTCCTGACTCCTAACCCCTGGAAGCCTCCTCTTGGGCTCCAGGGTGTCACCAGTGAACACCTGCTCAAGGGGACCATGGCTTATCTGTGTCCCATGAAAGGATTTGGCCACATCTCCAGGCAGGACCAGCAACTTGCAGGCCATTCTCCAGACCATGGCTCAACAGAGAATAGCACAGGTCCTGGAACCCTCCTCCTTTTCATGGAATTTGTTTCAGCACTAACAGAAAAGATTTCTTTGGAATGGGAGGTCATAAAGAAGACCCTGAAGTTCAAGTCCCTTTTGCGTCATTTCTCCTTGTGCTGTGTGGTATAGGGTAAGGAACAGGATCTGACATCAGATAGACCAACATTAGAGTCCTGACTTTGCCATTTACCTAATCTGTAACCCATGGCCAAGTCATTTGGCCTCTCTGAGCCTCACTTTACCTATCTGTAAAATGGCGGGTGGGGGGGAGAGTAATAATCTCTCAGTCTTGCGATGAGGTTCAAATGAGAGGATGGATGTGACAGTCCTCTGAATACTGATTTGAGCCTTACATATGAATTATCATCATGGCTGCCAGGTACATAAGTTTATCTGTAGATTTGCACATGTACTCATGCATGTAGAGCTGGATTGAGGCATCACCAAAGACGCACATATGTATAAGCAACCACTTGTGTGTACAAAACTATACACATAATCATGACATAGGCAACTAAAAGCACATACCCATAGGCACACAGATACACATTTATCTATATTGATAGGCTCTTTCTCTTTCTCTCACATATATATACACACACACAGGCAGATGTATATGTATCTATGTATGTTTTTACATGCATATGTACATATATGTACAGCCCCATAGCTCTACAGGTGAGCATACCATACCCTTCAGCTTCCCCCCAGACCATTCAGTTATCTAAGGGTCTGAGAAAGGTCCTGTTTGTTAATCCCCCCATTTCATACTGATAATGTCCCTTTTGCCCTTGCTGGGGCCCCTTCCTTGCTTCCATTTTGTTTGCAGATGAGCACAGCTACTGCCACAATTCAAGCTGTAGTATGTGGTATCCAGAGTATGCTCTGTGAATAGCACTCTATTCTGCGCAATATATTGATATCCATGTTTGACAGTTTTTTCATATTTATTTCAAAACACAGCTAATCTAGCCATGAAAATAGTCACTGGCTCACATGCCCTGAAGCTAAAAGAAATTAGCAACAAGCCTAATGAAACTTAGTCACAGAGCCTAAATGAGGTTGAATCAATCAGTCTCCCCTCTCCTGTCCTCTCCTTTCCCCTCCTCCTCTTCTTCCCCTTCCCCTCCTCCTCCTTCGCTCTCTCTCTCCCTTCCCCGGGTCCTTCTCTCTCTCTCTCTCTCTCTCTCTCTCTGTCTCCGTAGTGGGGTAGAGGATGGTGTTTGCATGGAGTGTATTGGATTCAGAGAGATCCTGGGTTCATCAGGCTCTCCTCTTTGGGAGGAAGGAAGAGAAAGGAAAGGAGAAAAAAAGTTAGGGTTTTGGGGATTATAAGCAGGAAGAACATAGCTGCGGAATTAAATGGGGTGACACCAAAAGGAGATGGATTCATGCCCACTTTGAGGCCAACTAGAAAGGCAAAGCACCTCAGCCTCCCCTTAATCACCTAGATGTGATCTAGTAAACTGTTTTGTTTGTGTGCAGGGTGGGAACACCAAGAAGTATCCCTAGTGAGAGAACTGAAAACTTAAGCTTGGTTAAAGAGCAAGATGGGTTCCCGGGAAGAGAGCAGGCCCAGGCCAGATGTGATGGGCCTCATTCCAGGTGGCCTAGCCATGGCCCAGGGTGAGGAGAGCTTTACGCAGGGCTATCAGATCATTTATTTTCCAAACTGGGATACTTTTAAGAATGAAAGCGGACACCATTAATAATATTAATTATTATGAATAATAATAGTTCCCACTTCAATAGCCTGGTGGGACAACAGGCATAAACTAGGATTGTCCCAGGCAGACCAAAATGTATTTTCATTCTTAGTTTAGGCCATATTGCTCTAGTTTTCCAGGAAAGGGCAAACTGTAAGGGCTCCTCACAAGTATGACTTGAATAATGTGTGTGAGGGGGGCGGTTGGGTAGTGGGGAGCAAGGCAGGGAGATTCATCCTTGAGACTAAGGATTGTTTATTCTGAACATGAATTCCTTTTCTTGCTGTCGTCCATAAATATATAATGGAACTCTTTCCCAAGTATGTTATTTCCTGGTCAGCTTCAGAAGAGGAGAAATTGTATGTTTGTGTGTGTGTGTGCAATTCTGTGTACTGTGTGTATGTATTTGTATCAAAGTTTTTAAAGTATGTACGAGTGGGAGTGGGAATATGAGTATATGTAATTGTGTGTAACTATGGGCACGTACATGTGTATGGAGGTGTGAGTGTATGAACATGGATGTGGTGAGGATAAATGAGGGTGTGTGTGCATGTGTGTGTGTGTGTGTGTGCACATGAGCACCAGACCTGACCCCCTGATTCATTAAGTTGTGAACTTTTTAACTTCCAGAGAGCAATCACATAGACCACCACCTCATTTTACACATGAGGAAACTGAGGCATGTGTAATGAGACTTACTATTTTCTTGTCAGTGGTTGGGGGTAGATTAGCGACAGTCACAAAATCCTGATTGGGAGCCAACTGCCAATCCATGCATTGGAGTAAAAGCCTAGCTATTTCTTTAAGGTTTCTGAAAACAACAGGCGTTTGGCAAGTGTGGGAAGAAGCAGCTTGAGAGTAAGCGTGAGGTGCCTGTAAGGCTAGATTTGAATGCAAGGGGAAGATTTGACAGATGGCCAGTTCTCTAAGCCTGCCTCCCTGAAGGAACTTTTCAAGTAATAGAAACTTTCCAGTGTTTTGAGCATCACACAAAGCCTCCCAGTTCCAAACATACAACCTACAGATGAGGTTTGCCTTGGAGACAAACCTGGATAGTAAAGACCCACTAGAGGCCTTCACAGGATGTGGGCCAGACATAGGCTGAAAGTATCCCCAGACCGAGCAATAAGACAGGAAAGCCTTTCCCCTTCTAATCTCTGACCTTTCAGCTCCTGCCCTCATCACTTTGGGCTCTGGGCAAAGGAAATGGCTGGAGAGGCCCCAGGAGTGTTAGGGTCGGCTGTTGAAATGGGGATTTGTGCCCCCAGGAGAAGGATGGGTGACTCTCTCATGAGCTCTAGCATGTTCTGTCTGTGGCTGAGGAGTTACCTGTGCAAGTTAGCAAGTGCAAGCTGTGCGTTAGCCCAGTGCTGATGAAGCCAAACCCCAAACCGTGATTCAGTCCTCACCTGGACAAAGCCAGCTTTCTTGAACCTCTGTTCAGGCTGCATACATTTGCCTGACCAGTCAAACAAAGGATGAAGCAAAAGAGTATGGGGCGCTGCAGCACAACTGAGAAAACAACCCAGGTCTCATGTTGTGATATGCCAGTTCAGACTCAGTCAATATTTATTGAGCATTTACTATACGCCTAGTACGATGCTGAACTTTTACATGTATCAATTATCTCCTTGAACCTTCACAAGAGCCCTGTGAAGTAGGATTCATCTCAGTAAGAAACTCCAAGAGGTAAAGTAGCTTGCTTAAAGTAAAACAGCTAGTAATAGGGGAATCAGAATTCAAACACAACTCTGCTTGACTAATGGTATGAAATCCATTTACATTTAAAATAAATTATTGAGAACCCACTGCACACCAGGCACTATGCTAATATTTTTTCCATGCGTTATCTCACTTAATTCTCAAAATAGCCCTATGGGGAGGATACTCCTCCCTTTTTTTACAGATAAGGGTATTGAGGAATAGAAATGCTAGGTCATCCAAGGTCTAGTGCTAGTACAGCACTAGTATAGCCTCTTGACTCCCAAGCCTAGGGTGTTTTCCCTGATCCACTGTGGATATCAGATTCCCCATCTACACGATTCCTAAAGCTCCGTCCAACTTTGACATTCTAGTGGTCAGCAACTCTATGGTAACCCTTCCCCACAAACTCAAGCAGCCTTGAGTCACTTTGCTGTGTTCCCCTGTCATGATCCCCTTCCCTCTAGGGAAGAGTGAGCAAGTGGCCCCCAATCAGCTTAGTCTGTTGGCCTGGAGTTCTAACTTAGCTACTGCACTGCTGACCCCAAGTACCAAGTGAGGTGCTTTCTGTATCAACCTCTAGAAGCTGCTCTGGGCTCTAAGCCTGGGCCCTGTAATTCTTTCCCTCTGTGAGAAACAGGAAATATCTTCTTAAATTGGCAAATGAGAAAATCCTGCAAAATGGGCCCAGAGAAGCTCCCTCCATGCCTTACGTGACTATGTCCGTGTCTGTGTGCCCATTTCTCTGGGTTTATGGTACAGTTAAGAGTTGCAGACAGAGGTCAACCTTTTAAAAAAACTTTTTTTAGTGACACATAGTTGATGTATAATATTATATAAGTTTCAGGTGTACAACATAGTGACTCAATTTTTAAAGGCTATACTACGTTTACAGTTATTATAAAATATTGGCTATATTCCCTGTGTTGTACAATACATCCCTGTAGCTTATTTTTACTTATTTATTTACTTATTTTTATACATAGTCGTTTTTACCTCTTAATTCCTTACCCCTCTCTTGCCCCTCCCGCTTCCTTCCATCCACTGGTGACCACTAGTTCGTTCTCTACATCTGTGAGTTTCTTTTTTGTTATATTCACTAGTTCGTTGTATGTTTTAGATTCCACATATAAGTGATATCATACAGTACTTGTCTTTCTCTATCTGACTTAATTTCACTAAACATAATACCCTCTAAGTCCATCCACGTTGTTGCAAATGGCAAAATTTCATACTTTTTTATGGCTGAGTAGTATTCCATTGTGTGTGCATGCGTGTGTGTGTGTGTGTATGTATACCACATCTTTTTCCATTCATTTGTTGATGGACACTTAGCTTGCTTCTATATCTTGGCTATTGTAAATAATGCTGCAGTGAACATTGAGGTGCATGTATCTTTTCAATTTAGTGTTTTCATTTTCTTCAGATATATATCCAGGAGTGGAATGCTGGATCACATAGTAGTTCTATTTTAGTTTTTTGAGAAACCTCCATACTGTTTTCCACAGTGGCTGTACCAATTTACATTCCCACCAACAGTGTACAAGGGTTCCTTTTTCTCCACGTCCTCACCAACATTTGTTATTTGGGTTCTTTTTGATGATAGCCATTCTGACAGGTGTGAGGTTATGTCTCATTGTGGTGTTTTTGTTTGTTTGTTTGTTTGTTTGCGGTATGCAGGCCTCTCACCGCTGTGGCCTCTCCCATTGCGGAGCACAGGCTCCGGACGCGCAGGCTCAGCGGCCATGGCTCACGGGCCCAGCCGCTCCGCGGCATGTGGGGTCTTCCCAGACTGGGGCACAAACCCGTGTCCCCTGCATCGGCAGGCAGACTTTCAACCACTGTGCCACCAGGGAAGCCCTCATTGTGGTTTTAATTTGAATTTCTCTCATGATTAATGATGTTGAGCATCTTTTCGTGTGCCTGTTGGCCATCTGTATATCTTCTTGGAAAAATGTCCATTCAGGTCTTCTGCCCATCTTTTAATCAGATTGTTTTTTTGATGTTTAGTTATATGAACTGTTTTTATATTTTGGATATTAACCCACACAGATCAACCTTGATTCTGCATTGTCCACAGCCCTTGGTAGGCTGAGATGAATATTTCCTTCCCCACTACTCCATCAGACCTTTTCCTCTCGGAAGCTGATGATGAATTTTCCATCCTTTTCTCAACCCTTGAGCAGAAGAAGGCAGTTTGGCTCACAGAGTGATATTAGTCAAGGTCTGGTGGAGGTGGTACTGATCTACACAATCAGAGACTACCTGGATGTGCCTGGTGGCCAGGGTCTGGCATGAGCCAAGTTGACTGTGGAGGCAACATCTGGGGAGGGGAGTTTCCCTAGGAGGGCCCTGAGCAGCACTTGGGAAATTACTATGGGTGGAGGGGCTGTGGTTCAGATACCTTCCCATTCCCCTTCTTTCATCTTGATGCTCTCTCTCTTCCTTCTCTATACTACCTCCTTCTTGAAACCTTGCTTTCCTGACACCATATCCTGCCCCTCACTCCTTCACCCTTGTTATTTGTTACAGGGAAAGGAGCACTCTGAAAGGAATCAGAAAACATGGGTTCTACTACTATCTGCAAATTTCACCACTATCTCCCTGTTGACTTTGAACAATGTACTTTATTGCCCTGAACCTCCGTTCTGTCATTTGTAGAACAGGAAAAAAACAAACTGTTTTTCAAGGTTTGACTCAGGATTTAAATGAAAAATATGTATGCAAAAACATCTAGGACATTTCTGTTGCTTATTTTGAGGATAGAATGAGAGAATAAACTGGAAATATTTGGAGAGCTCTAAAGTGCTATTTGCACAGGAGGAGTTGTTATTGTTAATACCCTCTATTCCCTGACTGCCTTGCCATACACATACATTCAAAGTTACCCAGCTTGGCTAATGTCCTGTCCCCCTCCGATGTTTGCTCTGAAGACTAGGTAGTCATCTGTTCCTGTAATCTCTATGTCTTTGGCAGAGAATCACAATGTTCGCACAGGGTCCTCTTTCTTCTCCCAGGGACAAACTTAGCTGGACTTTTCTGCACCGAAATGCTTTCTCATCTCACCCGTAAGAGTAGTGGCAATCTCAAGTCAATGCAAACCAGTAGGAGAAATCTACCTGGGAAGATGCAGCTTGTCTCAGGATGTTATTGTTAGCCAGTTATTGCAGATGAGGAAACTGAAGCTCAGAGGAGTGAAGTAAAGGGCACGTAGATGATAATTGTCAAGTTTTAAGTTGTGTGTGTGTGTGTGTGTGTGTGTGTGTGTGTGTGTGTTGAGGTGGGTAGGAAGTTCATCTGGAAGCATATGAGAGGTGAGAAGTCTGGATTAGCTATTAAGATAACCATCAGTCTCCAGGAATCAAATAAAACCAGGCAGCAATCCTAAAAAAGGTTAAGCAGTGCACCAAAAAGATACTGACTGTGCACTGCCTTTTCGTCTCTTTCTCTATTTGGCTTGGGTTCTTACAACAAGACTTACTTTATTTCACTATATATATCACATTTGCTAGGTGCTATGATCAGAGGGTCAAGGGGAGCTAGAGAACGAAGTCTCATGTTTCATGTCTGTATGAACAGACATACAATTGAGTACAGTGATTTATAAAGAATGATGTAGTGATCCCGGCACCTAACACAATGCACTATATATAGTAAGTGTGTGATAAATGTGTATTGAAAGAAATGAGGGCCAAAGGTAGGAGACCATGGGCATGTTTGGGGGAAAGGTTAATGCATTGTGGGCATGTTTCATGCCTGTCACTTCAGTATCCACCGCTGACGTCTCAGGCCTTATTTGCAAGGCTACTTTAAAGGTGTGATGTATTTGGATTTGTTTTCCAAATCATTGTTCTTAACAGCCACGGTCGTTGGAGTTTTCGGCTCTTCCTTTGACTGCTGACCATGCCCCCCTGCCTAAGAAATCCCACAGGAAACCCCTGAGCTTCACTTTGCTCTTGGACAGCTGGCAAATGTCTCTCCCATTTCCTTGCCCTATCTATGGCCTCTGATTTTAGTTGTGGAGGCCAAGATTCTACACACACCCTGCCTTCTTCCCCTGGGACCAATCAGGTTTCTCAATTCCAGAGTAGAGGTACACTCTCACCCATCCTCTGGCCGGCCTAGTCTGGAATTCCCAAAGATGGTTTACCTTGTCTGCACTCCAGGGGCAGCTGGACGGGGTAAATTTCCTAGGCATCTTCCCTGTCCTTCCTTGGGCAGCCTGGCCTCCCCACCCCCAGTTTCCAGACTCAACCTAAGTCAGTTCTCTGCTTTCTTTCCCCTTTGTGAGAAAAGTTGACAGGGGGGACAGGATTCTCTCTTGTCAGCTCAGTGACACCTTTGGATGGAGCAAGCAGATTGCATCCCAGGTTCAAGTGGATTCTGACATATAATTATCTAGGGATTGGTATTTTAAGCTTGCCTACCTCTCATACAAAGACCAGATTACTGGTGAGGTAAACCTGCAGCAGAAAAAATTAATCTAGAAGAAAGAACCTCTCAACTTTGAGAATTCTAAGACATTGTTACAGGTACAGTTCTCCCTAATGCCTTGGATTCAGCCTCCTGCCTCCAGTCATGACAGAGAAATGAAGGTCTCTGTCTATTTTCTTAGTGTCTGAAGTTCAGATTTTGGCCTGGGGCCCGGATGAAGATGAGGATGACAGAATGACAGAGTTACCTAACTGCAATAGAGAATGCATTCCTCCCCACCCGGTCCTGCCCCAACATGTAATTGAATACCTCTCCCTTTGCCACCCCTCAATAAGCTTTTGCCCTTCTCATCCTAAATAAGGTTATTAAGTTATTGACTTAGTTATTCAAATAAAAGTTTCAATGTTCAAGAGACCATAGGTATGTCCCTTAGGTCTGAACACGTGGTCAATTTCAGTCTTTGTGAGTTTTCAGAGAGGCCCACAAACTCCCCATGTGAAATGCCCAGACCTGAGTCATGTGAAGGTAGTTGCATGATAAAGGCTTTTTGGATGGTGACACTGATAATCATGATAAAGTACTTGGTCCAAACTTGACTTATATTCATAGAAGGTCGGGGCTAGAAGATCCACAGCAGTCATCTAGTCCAGTGGTTCCTAACTCCGGCTGACCATCAAAATTATCTAGGGAATGTGTTAAAAATACAGCTTCTCTGGGGCCCATGATAAATCTACTGAATCAGAGTTTCTGAGGTGGGGCCCCAAAGCCTGTATTGTATTTTAAATAATCTCAGCAGGTGATTCTGATAATAGGCCAGGTTTGGGAATTGCTTGGTTGAATCCTTTGATTTTTGTTTTTAGATGCTGAATTGAGGCTCAGAGGGTCAGTGGCTTACAGCAAAGTGGCCAGACAGGAAAATAAGGACAGAGCCCCTCTGCCTTGGTTCTTACCATCCCCTCTTTGCATAGAACACACATATTACTCTTCTGCATCCTGCCATTACTTATCTTTCTGTGTCTCTGGAATTATGCATACTTTGACTCTGGGGCCAAGTGAGATCCATCTCTGAAGCTCCAAGTCCTTGAGTTTTATGCTTGAAGCCAGACTCTCAAATTGCTGCACATTCTTAGTCTCTGCACCTTCATTTTTCCAGGGATAAAAGGTTGGTGCAGGAGCCACAGTGACCCCTTCCTTCAGAAAGCAGGGACGGCTGCAAAGTTTCAAGTGTGTGTGCTGCCAGAAATCTGTCCAGAGCTGTGTGGGAGCTGGGAGCCCAGTTCTTGTGCTGAGGGAGCCGGAATGTCTAGTGGCAGCAGGTTACCTAAAGCTCGGGCTGGAGCTAAGTGTCTGTTTATCTCGGGGAATTTTGGCCTTATTCCCAACACACTATCGCCGGCAGCAGCCTTAAGTGCAAGGGTAATGACATGCTTTGAAAAATGCCTCAAATGTCAATTACCCAGCATTGAGGCAAACCCTGGGAGGTGTTCCTTCATGTCCACATCTTAAGCTGTGCTTATCACTCTCACAGCACTGTTTCACCCTTTCTAAGTCTGCAGGGCTGCCCACATCTTTGGCCTGCTGTTCTTCAGGGCCAGGGTAAGAAGTTGAATGGAAAGATGGCTGGTGGAGGGCAAGGCAGGGCTGACTTGTAGTTCTCATTTTTGTTCACTGAGATGAGCTCAGTGTCAGGCTAGGTAGGGGAGTATGGTAGAAGGAGCACTGACTGTCATTAGACCTGGGTTCTAGCCTCACCACTGCTATGTTCACTTGATATGACTGGGGAGTAGGCCCTCACCCCTCTAAGCCTCAGTTTCCCCAACCACACAATAAGGAGTTTGGACTCAGAGCCTTTCACTTTTGATTGAATGCTGCTAACTTAAGAGCCAAGCTGTAGGGTCAAGGGAGAGGGCACCTAATGGGTGATGCTCATTCCCTGACCCCATGGTACCCTATTCATCTCACATCTTGAGTTCATTCTTGGAGAAGATGTGTTATTACCCCAGGTTCAAGATCTAACCTCCAGAGCAATTTGCATAACATGTTCATGCCCTACTGTGCTGGCTTCATTGGGCCTCAGCTGGGTGATATCTCAGTGCAGCCTGGCTCCACTGCACTCTGAATGTTTCAGCTTCTTGAAGGCAGCCAGGTGCAACAGAAAACTGCTTTTCCCACTGGATGTGAGAGCCTGAGGACATAGCTAACTTCGCTTTTCAGGATCCCCTCCCTGGCTCTCTTTTGCATAATCTACATTTATGGGACTTTTTTAGCACATTGACTCCCTTAGCCGTACACCCCTCTCACTAGGTCACCTGCTGGCACCAGCTCAGTGCCAGCAGCTTGTGGTTTCTCTGACTGGAAAGGACTTGATCATCTTGTTGTGGGGAACTCTTCTTTTTGGCAGTTTTACTCTGGGGATTTCTCCTCTGCCTAACCTTTCTCCTCCCAATAACCCTCCCTCCCTCCTCCTCCTCCCCACCCTCCACCTTAATCCTCAAGGGATAATAGGATGGTCTTTGTCTTGGAACAGGGCACTATGGTCTACCAGGAAGGCCCACACTTCCTTTACCACCAGTTACAGTAACAAGGGCTACCTTGGGAAACTTTAGCATCTCCCAAAGCCATAATTAATAAATCGATAATCTAAGTAAAACTCATGCACTTGCTATGCAAGCAAGCATCAAAACAAGTCCTTTAGTCACCTCCTTCCAGCCAAATTACTTTCCTTATGCCCTTCCTATTGAGAAATTATGGACGCCCCATTGCACGCCTCAGGGTCTAACACAAGGCCTGCCTGGCATATAATAGATACTAAAGAAATATTTGTTGAATGAATAATGACTGAACAAATGAAGACTAAACAGACCGAAAAACCAAAGGAAATAGTGCTAGCTGAGTCAGGAGACCTGGATCAGCCGCTAACTCATCTTTTAACCTTGGGCACATTCCTTCCTCTCTCTGGGTCTTAAGTCTCTCCCTCTATAGAATTGGATGCTGAACTCAGTGGTTCCTTAGGGAATCTTCCATTTCTGGCAGTTTAAGGCTCTGTGATCTGAACTCTAATACCAAATGCCCACCCCCTCCACTCCAAGAAATGAAAGAAACTTCCATCTAGTTATCAGAGAGTATTTGGCTCATGCTAATGGGAAAAAAAGAACTAAACTCTGGATTTTGGACCAACCAATTTCAGAGAAGGCACTGCCTCCCTCCCTGACAATAGGGATTACTGATTAGATCTCACTTCTATGAGTGAAAGTCACAACATTCAAGGTCCCCCACTTTTTGCCCCTTCTACACTGTCTTTGATGGCCCACGAGAGGTAAGTTGCACAAATGGTATCCCCTCGGCTCTAGTGGTGGTTGGGGTGGACAGGTTCCTGAAGACCTGGGAGTCTTGGTCATGACAGAATAAATCCTTGTCTTGGTTTTGAAAGTCTCATTCAGCCATAAAATATATATAGCCATAAAATATATCCCTGCCTGGGATTAAAGGAAACCAGGCAGAAAACTGGAAAAGGTAGAATCTCTCTTAGTTAGTCTTTCCTTTCTTGTCCCTCTGGATTGGGTTTCCATAGAGCTCTGTGGATGAAGCACATGCTCTTGAAAGATGCTGTTTATTAAGGATAACCTTTAAGAAACCTTCCAATCCCTGACATCTATGATTCTGATTCCAAATATGTAACCAGTAGAAAGGCAGTTTGTTTTGCACATATGCTTTGAGTGTGATGAGTCAGGTTGGAGTTGGGGTTAGGCAGTGGGTATGTGGGTATGTGGTGAGTTTCAGAGGGGAGGTAGAGGCAGTTTTCTGAAGAAAGGCAAAGCATGTTCATTGGACAAAGAATGTATGCAGCCTAAAAAGTGTAATCAATAAATTGAAAAGCTGAGCACCCATACCTCCCACCTTCCCTCGTATATACAGTTAGGCTCCATGATCAAAGATCAGATTTAGGCTGCATAATATCTAAGGTAACTTCCCGTTCTGCTGTTCATTCTATGACTCTATGAGATTATTCAGACTTGCAATGCACTTTGCCAATGACACCTATTATTTTCAATGTTTTATTCCAGGCAAGGAACAAATGACCATGTCACATGGCTAGACTTTGGTAGGCTTGACTATAAATTGACATGGAAAGTAAATGGTTAGTGATGGGGGGATAAGCTATGAGGCAAGGAGAACTCTGGATCCTCAGGGCCCAGTAGCTCAAGAAGGGATTATAAAGGAAGTGTGTGAATGTGTATGAGGGGGAATTTCTCATAGTGATATGCCTATTTGCATTGAAATGTCATCCCCCTGGGGGTTCTGCACCTGTCATGGGACAAATGGAGGATGTGACACTTAAATGTGCCACACTGATCAAATGCTTTTGGTGTACTTGAGCCTCCCTGGGGTTATAAGTAGGAGAGAATGAGCCTGGATTCAAGTATGTCATGCTCTGTCAGAAAGAGGAGGGATGCATTACCATTAGTAAGGGGCTTGGAGGAGCCCATAGTTGGGAAAAGGGCTAAAGGAGGCCCTCTATTTGAAGAAGGGAAAAGTCAATGTCTTTGTCCACTGTTAGAGCACAATTTGAGCTAAATGACTAGCAGCAGGTTGGTCCTTGACCCCCTTGGATCATGGTAAAATAACCAGAATGGAGTTGGCAAGCCCCCTAGGCATCCCCCACGCTGGACATGCATTGAAGCTGGGCCAGCCAGTTCCTACCACCTTTCCAATTACCGGTCCGCTCTCTTCCCTGAAGCATTACCACCACTACTCTCAGCAGAGTGGATTTGAGAACTAGCCTGGAGGGGGCAGGCCTTCTCTTTTGTCCCACTGGGGGCAGCCTTATAGCTCCTGCTCTAGGAAAGAAGAACAGGGACATGCCCATAATTCAGGTACCATTTTGGACCAGGGAGCAAGCAATGAGCAATACAGAAGGGTAGAGGCCTAGAACATGTGGAGACCTCTAGATTTATCTAGTACAGTGTTTTTCAAAGTGTGCATTATACCCCATTAGTGGGTCATGAAATTAATTTAGTAAGTTCACATTCTGCATTTTAAAAAAATACAGTGCATTAGAAAATGTCAGTTTGTCACACAGAGTAGGAGTAATTACTGTTTAAGAAATTTGTTTAAGGTATATGTAAATATCATATGTATATTTTAAAATATAGATTAGTTATATATATATATACGTTTTACATCCTGACACAAATGTGACATATACATATATAGGTATGTGTAATACATATATATTTTGCACATATAAATATATACAGTTCTTCTTTCATTGACGCTCATATGGTATAGTTTCAATTGTCCTCACTCTACTCTCCTCTAGACATATTCCAGTTGGTCTTTGAGTGTGGGGCCCTGGAATCACAGCATTCCTCCAGGCATAGTCTGCTTAGAGCAGAAGAAATCACAACTATCTCTTCCTTCGTTCTGATCAGTACATTTTGGACAACTCAGTTCAAGATTTCCAATAAGGCAGCACATCACAACTTTGATACCTATTAAACTTATTGTTGTCTAAAACTCCTAGGTATCTCTCACATATGTTTCTACTAAGCCATAGCTCCTTCATTCTATAATTGTGCAGGTTTCTTCTTACTCCAAGTATATTAACTGTCATTTATCTCTATTACAGTATACCTTTCACCTTGACTCACGTTTTTTGAATCCACTTACTTACATATCTCATCCCTGACCATCTTCATGTATATAAATTTTGTTTCGTTGGCCTGGAGAGAATTACATTTAAACCCCACATAGCTCTTGCTCAGCAGGTCATGTTTATTTTTTTCCAGACCATTCCTTTTACTGTTCATCTATCCTTTCTCTGTCTGGCTGCCATGATGCCCCAACTCCAGCCAACTCGGTGTCCTCACTGTTTTCCTCCCTGTACCTCAAACATACTTCTGACTCTGGGTTTTTGACTACACTAAACCCTCATCTTCTGATACCCTCCTTGCTCCAATTCATCTTTCATGACCTAGCTTAAGTCACTATATCTTCCATGACACTTTATTCAATAGCTTTAAATCACATCGGTCTATCCTATGAATTTCTAAATTTCTATTGCATTTCCTGTCTATTGCATCACACTTATTATATAAGAATATATATGTATGTATGCATTTGTGTGTGTATATGTAAATTAATATCTTGTTGCCCGCACTGGAGTTGTATTACTAAGTCATACAAGTGAGGACTCAAAAACTAGACTGCCTAGGTTCAAATCCAGTTTTACAATTTACTAGTTGTATATCCTTGTGCAAATTACTTAATCTCTCTCTGTATCTCAGTTTCCTCAAAATCAGGATAATAAACGTATGCTTTGGATAGGGTTGCTTGGTGGTTTAAGTGAATTAATCTATATGAAGTACTTAGAACAGTGTCTGGCACATATAATGATAGTTAATAAATATTAGTTAGTAAATATTAGTTAATAAATATTTATTAACTATCATTATGATTATGTCTGATATGTTTTCACATATGTTATCTTGTGATCTGGGAGGAGGTTAGAGTGAGAATTGTCATCTCCATTTTACAGATGAATAACTAAAGCTTGAGAGGTTAAGTGACTTGTTGAAGGTCATACAGCAAATGAACTGTCTTAGGGTTATTGCGGGATTAATTATAAAAGTAGAATAGAAAATGCTAAGGGCCATGAGAGAGGGGAACAAAAGGCCTCAGGGAATTTAAAAGTTCTTCTGGCTGGGGGAGTAGGGAAGGCTTGCTGGTGGTGATGAGGAAGCAATGAGGAATGGATGGGGTAGTATTGGCCTTGATAAGAGTCTGTCAGCCCATTCCAGGCAGAGGGAGCCCAAGTGGGGTGGGGGGTAGTGGAAGAGGTGAAGTGTTGTTCCTCCTACGTTATACTGCTGGTAGAGAAGACCTGGATCAGGAGGAGAATGAACCTGAAGAGGAGACATCAGGTCATGGCAGCCATGTGGGGAGCAGACAGGAGTAGTTCTATGGCACAGGTTGGAGTGTACTGTGTGGGAGAGGAACAAGGAGAGCCTGCAGTGGCAAGCCAAGGCTCTGGATCTGTATTCCAAAATATCAACTCACAAAATCCCTGAATATCTGGCTACGGCACTGGGCTCTTACAATCCTTGATTGATTAACCCTGGCAACTTTATCAGATGAGCCAACTGGCCTCTTGTGAAAGATATGCACTGAACTGATCAGTTCCGTGTTAAGCTGTAGGGGACTGAGGAGAAAGAGGAAGCAAGATCTCTTTCCCAAGAAGCTTTCAGTCTATGTAATTGACTTACTTGTGAGTTGTGGTTGTTGCATGGTGAAATTGTTATTGAATGGATTGTGTTCTGTAGTTGTCGTTCATGAGTAGGGCTATGGGGGAGAGGCAGGAAATGGATGAAGAAACTGCCAGGAGGTATGAGAACACTGGCTGGGAAAGGAGGTACAGATTGCAGGTGGAAGAAGACACTTTGCTCCCTTCCCAACTGGGCAGCAAGCCATTCTTAGAGTCCAATGTGTGGGCTGAGAATCTTGGCCAGGCTCAAGCTTGGAAAACGGTGACTTGAAACATGAATTACCATGTACACTTCTACCTCCGTTCCCTGGGCCTTTGTCTTCTCAGTGGGGAGATAATAAGAATGAAGAAGAGAATGCAGTTGAAGTGGTTTAAGCTCCTTAGGATGTTACTGAAGACACATTTGAGCTGTCATTATTATGAGATGGGAAATCTAGGTGTCAAATTAAGATCATTATCACTACTACTACTACTGCAAATAATATTAATAAACTTGTATGTGATGCTATCAACGGGAGCCTGCACTTAGGCACTGCCTCTACCTAGTGGGTTCACAATTGAGGAGGACCTGAGGACAGTTTGCAGGCCTTCCAATTTGAGCTCAGGATAGGTAGGTACCTGAGACCAGCCCTTCCCAGGGGGCTGGGTTAGCAGTGCTTTTTTGCATACCCTGCGGGCCAAGGCTTGACCACACACAGCAGTAGCAAATCATCCCCCACTCCCTTCTCCTGCCTGGTAAATTCCTAGAATGTTGAAGAAGTTGGAAGGACACTTAGAAATCCAACTCTTTTTTTATACTGGTGGAGATATGGGAGCACAGAGAAAGACATGGACTTGACCAGGGACACACAGTAAAGCAGTGGCAGAAACATGGCCTTGACTTAGATCTCCTGGCTCACATAGGCCAGTGTGTGCTTTCCACAGCATCCATCTCTTGCTACTTCCTCTCTCTCTACCTCCACCAACTCCCAGTCACTTGACCTGTTACCTAAGCTGGCATCAGACTGAGACTATGGGCTTCTTCCAGAGCAGTGGTTCTCTTCAAAATCCCTTGGGGAGCTTTAAAAAATGCTGATGGGCTGGCCCTACCCCAGACCAATTGAATCAGCATCTCTGGGGGCTGGGGCAGCATTTTAAAAAGCTCTCTAGATGATTCTAATTTACAGTCAAGATTTTTTTAAAGAACTTGCTTTACAGAAAACGAACCTTACATCTGTGAGACTTGAAGGACAGACTCCCAACAAATCAGGCTTCCCAGCCTCTGCTCAATTGACTCTCAGTCACCCTGCACCTCACCAAGACCCTGAACCCTGGTATGTGGAGGGCCTAGAAGTCTGAGTTTCAGGATCAGTGATACTGTCCTGAGCCCCACTGACCCTTTTGTCATTACCTTTCCCCTTGTGCTAGGTCAGAACTATTTTACTTCCAGCCTTCTTACTCTTTCTTTACCTATCACAAAGGCTTATGAAGAGACTGTCTGCCACCAGTGAGAAGCCCACAAACAATCTGACCCAGTTTCTGACTTTTCTTGGAAGCCTCCCACACAAGGCATGTTTCTTCTCTGGCTCCCTCCCAGGGACTCATGCTATCTAGAATATCCTTCAGCTTCCGCCCCATCTATCAATACTTACAGTTCTCACACATAGAGCGTGCTTCCTATGCACCAGAGACTCAGGAAGAGTTAGCACAGAGGAGGGAGAAGAGAGACACTGGTCACTGGGACTCCTGATGCCTGTTCATCTCTGCCTGCTGTCTTGCTGGCTGTGGGCCCATAGTTGTGTGTAAGCTTGACTTGCCCAGGGATGAGGGGGTAGATATGTGTATCTTTTCCCACACCACCAAATGGACTTTCTTTTTTTTTTTTAGAAAAGTAAGAGTTATTGAAATATTCTAGTAAAAAATACATTAGTAATACTGAATAAACAGAACATCCTTTTCAACATACTATATACACCTATCTTTAAATAATCAGTCTGGAAGGGATTATCAATAATTTTTTGGCAACATAGGCACTTTGCTATGTTGTTGTCTTTTGATGTCCTCCTTTGGTCAGATTTCTGCTCCTTCTTCTACCTCCTACCACCTATGGCTTAGTGCCCAAGAATGTGATTGTTAAATCTCCTGGACTGGTGTTCTGTGGACTTTTTAAATGTAAAATCAAAGCTACAGCAATAAAGAAATCCCTCTGGGCCAGTGTTGTGGGAGAATAGTTTATCCTGTTCACTTCATTAAGTGGTGCATGGACTGGAGTGCCTAGAAAGCCCAGCTAAGCTCCAATCTCTGTCTAACCAGAACCTTGCCTGTATCGCCTCAAGCCAGTTCCAGACATCTGCTCTGGCCTCTATCTGTAACTGATCCCTGACCCTGATCTTAATCCAGGGCTTTTCCTGCCTCCTATCAAGGCCAGAAGCTGAGAGGTATGCTGGGAAACAGACACTGAGACAGTGGCCACCCCAGTGCCTGGAGCTGAGTTGAAGACATGGCAGTTACCAGAAAGAAATGTAGATTAGTGATGGCCTCCAGTGGAGGCAGCTTGCAGCGACGGCTGTACCCCTGCCAATCCCTGGGGTTCTGAAAGAGGAAAAACTCACTGAATGGCAAAGTTTGGGTCCCCTTCCCCCAAGGTTTTGGTTCATTGTAAGTTTAGTGCCTCTGCCACTTAGAGTTGTGTGACTGTAGGCAAGTGGCTTACCTGTATCCTCGGTTTTCTCATCCACTAAACAAGTATTCTAATACCTATCAGTGCAGATGTATAGAGTAATGCAGGTTAGGTATATTGGAGGGGGTCAACAAAATGTTGGCCTGGTCCTAATAGTCACACCCACTGTTGGAAGAAAACAGTTGTATGTGACACTCTCTCCAACTCTCAGCCCACCTCCTTGGCCATTCTTTGCTTTGTGTTCTCCAGACCCAGGTGATTAGGAGGCTAGAGAAAGGAAGGATAAGAATGTGCCTGGAGCAAGAAAGAGTCTGTACATTCAGGGTACTTGGAAAGGCTGATGGAACTGAATGCCTTCGATCGACAACTAGCATGGGTGGTATGAACATGTTATCCCATGACAGAAGGCAGAGCTATGGAAGAAAAGAACCACGGCTCAAGGTGGGTCTGACTTCAGTGCTTCAGGTAGAGGCTCTCTGGTCCCTGTTCTCGTCTGTTCCTTCTCTCTAGAGACTCAAGGTTCCAGCTGGGCCTGTGGGTGTGGGGAAAGCAGATGCATCTGGGCAAAGAAGGGGTACAGTAGAAGATAAAGGTGGAGTTCTATGGTACTCAAGAGAATGTGCCTTGATGACCTCTAACTACAAGGAGCTTAAGCGACCAAGGGCCTTGGCTGCTGTGATCTGAAATCCATCCCAGCATTTGCACTGAGGCACCTGCTACATAGCAGAGATACTAAGGTAGTAGGCCTATTCCTGGGAGGCACAGAACTCCTCTGACTGCCGACTGAAATTGGTCACATGAATCTCTGATGGCTTTGCCAAACCTTCCTTAGAGTGTAGGGCAGACTGGGACACCTCTACCCAACCTTCTCTTCCTCTCTCTTTTGTTCAGGGCCAGACTTACACTGCAGTCTCATGGCTCTCTTAGCCTTCCCAGGCCCCCCTCCCCATGCTCTCATTTCCCTTAGTAAATCCTCGAACATTTATTTCCATTTTATTGTCTGATTCTTGGAAGCCCCAGACTAACACAAGTTCTGAGCAATGTGAAATCAAATGGATTGGCCTGGAGTCTGGATCTATATCCAGGGTCATATGTGATGAGAAACCGTGAACCACCCTTAGAAAACAGTCATCAAGGTTCTAAACATTGGGGGAAAGTCCCTAGGGTTTAGAGAGACTTTGTGAGTGATCCAAATTTATTGTCTTGCTTTACTCCAAATCAGAATCTTGTATGAATAAGTTTCTTTTCTTTTTTTTTCAGTGTTCTAACTCAGTGTCTTATATGACTTCTTATGGAGGAAGATGTTTCTTTTTTATTGAGGTATAATTGACATAACATTAAATTAGTTTCAGGTGTACAGTGTAATGATTCGATATTTGTATATATGCAAAATGATCACCACAATAAGTCCAGTTAACATCCATCACCAACGTTATAATTTTTTTTATGATAAGAAATTTCAAGATTCACTCTCCTAGCTGCTTTCAAGTATGCAATACAGTATTATTAACTATTGTTACTGTGCTGTACATTACATCCCCATTACTTATTCATTTTATAATTGGAAAGTTGTACCTTTTGACCCCCTTCACCCACCTCAACCCTCAGCCAACCACCAATCTGTTCTCTATATCCATGAGCTCTGGGGTTTTTTGTTTGGTTGGGTTTTTGTTTTTGTTTTGTTTTTATATTCCACATATAAATGAGATCATACAGTATTTATGTTTTTCCCTCTGACTTATTTCACTTAGTGGAATGCCCTCAAGGTCTATCCATGTTGTCACAAATGGCAAGATTTCATAGGAAGCTCTTTCTTTAGTCTAGCTATAGTATTGCCTAAGAAGCATTCATTTCATCTTGATCTCCATTTTGGACTGTGAGTCAGGGAAATCTATCTCCGGGTTTGCCACTAACAAACCATGTCACCTTGAACAAGTCCTTACACTCTCTATGACCTTCCCTTTCTGGGCCTCAGCTCTTATTTTTTGTGACTACCACCTTTTCTCTGTTTTCTCAGTCTTTTCTTAACCAAATCGTGGTGTTCAAGTTCTTCTAAAGGACAGCAATGTGTTGGAAAAGGAGTGTGTGCAGTGTGTGTGTGTATGTGTGTGTGAGAGAGAGAGAGACAGAAAGAGAGAGACAGAGACAAAGACAGAGACATCCCCTCCATGCAGCTTGTTTCCAGCTTCGCTTGGCGGTTCCCTCACACGCAGTGCTAGGCAACACACATGGTGACCTACTTTTGTAAGAATGAATGCTCTTTTTGGAGTTACAATCTTCTTTACCTTGCTCCTCGGCCTGGGTTGGATCTGCCACTAAAAGACAGATACAGATATATGGAACAGAGTGTCTGCAGCTCTGGTATCATTACCAAATTAAAGAAATTACAAAGTTGAAAGACATTCTAGCTCTTAGCTTTATGTTGCCGGAAACCACCCCAGAGATTTGAAACTTAATTACTTCCAACTCCTCCTAGGAGAGATTCAGCCTTAATCCCATCTCCAGCCCCATATGGAGAGGCCAGCAGCAAAGGCTCCAAGCTCCTGATTTCTCTGAATCTAACCCTGTGCCCTGCAGTGGCCTTCACTCTCCTACCCTCAGTGGAGTGTGTCTTTCTGAGCCCTTCAGCCCAGGCTCCAAGCTCCTGATTTCTCTAAATCTAACCCTGTGCTCTGCAGTGGCCTTCACTCTCCTACCCTCAGTGGAGTGTGTCTTTCTGAGCCCTTCAGCGCAGGCCAGGCCAGCTCGTTTCATAGCTGCCCCTCTCTCTGGACTCCCTCTTCCTGTCTCTTCTTCGCCCTAGTGGCGGAAACCCCACCTCTGTTGACCCAGTGTCTTTGAAGAGGGTCCGGAGCTGCCCCTCTGAGTTTGGGTGGAGCCCCTCTCAGGCATCCAGAGAATGATTGGGAATCAAGGTTGTTTGTGTTTTCTGGTTCCCAGGCTCCTTTGGGGCTTGAGGTTCTCTTCATTTAAAGTGGTACTTGTACTGAGGTACTTGTTTCCTGGGGAGACTTCTGACTGCTAGTGTTTCACCCAGAGCTTTTGGTCGCTGTTTAGTGTTCTTGTCCCAGCATGTCACAACTTTGCTGTGAAGCCTGCTGCAGATCCAGGGAGAATGGGCTTCTCTAGAAAGGAGGGGGAGGGTTCACAGGTCTGGAAGACCATGACCAAAGAGAAAAAGGACTGAGCAGGGGGGAGAGAAATAGTTGTGCTTATGACTAGTGTAGCAGGAATTCATTAGGGGTTCAAGACACCTATGAAGAAACTAAAGAGAAAATCCCATCAACATAAAAGCCCATAGGCTCAACACAGGGATCTGGCCTGGGACTCCCAAAATATTTGGGCCAGCAACTTCTGCTTCTGTCTTGCGAGACCATGTACAGGTCCCTTCACTTCTTTGTGGCTCAATTTCTCCACCTATCAAAAGAGGAGACTGGGGCTTCCCTGGTGGCGCAGTGGTTGAGAGTCCGCCTGCCGACGCAGGGGACGCGGGTTTGTGCCCCGGTCCGGGAGGATCCCACGTGTCGCGGAGCGGCTGGGCCCGTGAGCCATGGTTGCTGGGCCTGCGCGTCCGGAGCCTGTGCTCTGTGACGGGAGAGGCCACAGCGGTGGGAGGCCCGCGTACCGCAAAAAAAAAAAAAAAAAAAAAAAAAAGAGGAGACTGGACTCCATCTCTTTTAGGACAGATAGTGAGATAGTAGCTAGTCTGGGAAAGACAAGATCTGTACAACTCCAGAGATTATTCAGAACCCCTCAGGGACTACAGCAGAGGGAGAGGATTGATGAGGAGAAAGCAAATGAGAAAAAATTGAGTGGAGTTTCCACTATCCCGACAAGAACTCTCATCACACTAGTGCAGCCCTGCTTTTATATGATTTACACAATGTGCTTCAGTGTAAGATTGCAATTGGAAAGGAAAAGAGATTCCATGGATTTAGAAAGATTTTAAACTTAAAGGAAAAGAGATTCCGTGGACTTAGAAAGATTTTAAACTTTCTAACTTTTAGCTGGGAGTCTGGAAAGGTAAGCTTTTAGCTTTTGTAGCTTCTGTAATGGTGACAGAAATAGAGAATTGAAATAGATATTGAGTGAGCCCAACAGCATCTGCTACAATTAACTTTTTTACTCTATATCTAATTACTTTTTTTTACAGGTTATGAAAGTATAATTGATATACAACAAACTGCATACATTTAAATTTTATAATTTGGTAAATTTTGGCAAATGTATGCACCCATGAAATCTTTGCAGTAATCTAGATAATGAACATATAACCCACAAAAGTTTCTTCATGCCATTGCACAGTATATCTTTCCTTCCACCACCATCCCCAGGCAACCACTGGTCTGTTTTCTGTCACTATATATTAGTTGGCATTTTTTAGAATTTTGTGTAAATGGACTCATACAGTATGTGCTCTGTCTTAGAAATTCTTTCACTCAGCATAATTATTTTGAGATTCAAAATAATGTGCGTATCACCATTTTGTTCCTTTTTATTGCTAAGTAGTATTCCACTGTATGGATATAACACAGTTATCCATTCACTTGTTGATAGATATTTTGGTTGTTTCCAGTTTTGGACTATTAAAAATAAAGCTGTTATGAACATTTCTGTGTAAGTCATTTACAAGTGCTTTTTAATTCAACTGATGACTTCCATTTTCAAAATGTGTTTAGCAGAAACTGACTTGGCAAATGTTGCATTTGTGTTTCTCTTTTGTTCTCAAGGCTATTTTTGGCAGTTTTTGTTGTTGTTGATATTTTACATCCTTTGATGTTATTACATATTGTTGACCCTGCAGTAGCACTTCCCCAAGTGTGAGGAATGGGTTTCTGAAAACCCATGTAGGAAGAATTTCAGTTGAAAAACTTATGACGTTTTGTATAAAAAGTTGTCTTGGTGGGGAAATAAGAGCCAAAGCCTTTGCAAATATTATATATTTACTAAAACAAACCAATAAATATAATACCAAAAAAGGACAGAATTAATTTCTTTTTAAAGCCACTGGCCTAGATAAAGGCTAGGGTCTTCAGATAGGAGAAACTACAAGTCCATGAGTGGGACAGGGAACACAATCCTAAGATAGTCAGTTTCAGACCTATTGCTCTGCCATTGAGCCAGAGACTATGGCAACATGGAGGGATCTGGCCTTCAGGTTTGGGCTGGCCCATGGCCAGCAAACAGCTGTTGTTTCAGGAAAGGGGCTCAGAGAGAGATTGCATGGTGTGCATCAATGCATCTGTGCATGGGATATGGTATCTATCTCATGTCTTCCCTCCAGGACTCCCCAAGGAAATGGCCATACTTTTATTTCATTCTTATTTTATTTTAGTTGATATTTCCTTAACAAAATTTAAAATGGCCTCATGGAACTATTTGGAAACCAAGGATGACTGTCAGTCCAAGAGAGAGTGTGGCTTGAGAAGATTTTGTCACAGTGTGAGAAGGGGCAGCCTAGAATGGGGAATCCAAGCACAAAAACTTTGCCCTGGACTCTGGAGTCCCTGCATGTGTCCCTGAGAATAAATTACTACAGAGAAAGGCTGGAGCAGAACCCTTTAGAAAGCACTGGCTCATCAGTTACTGCAGCCCTCCAGGTTCTAGCTGCCCTTGCTCACTCTTCAGATACTTCCCCTGGACCTTGAGGCCACTCGGACCAGCTTAAATAGTATTTTTTTGCTATGCTAGGCTGCCAAGGAGGCTGCAGGTAGTGCTCAGCCCATCCTGTAGATTGGAGACAGTGTTTGTTCACCAGAACAGTCCCCACTGGCAGGCAGGAAAGGGCTGGAGAGAGTTGGAGAGAGGCCTAGTGAGGAGCACACTGCAGTTTTCTTCCTCAGCCAACCCCCATACTGAAGAGACAATTCCAGGGAGGTGGGATGCATTGTTCTTGGCTAGCTGCAAGTTTCTGGGCAGTGAACAAAGCAGTCCAGAAGCTGTGCGAGGGGAAAAAAGATGAGGAGGGGACTAAAAGGGAGGTAGGGGAGGATATCTAGACCAGGAGCCCCTGGGGCTGCCCAGGAGACTGACGGATCTGCTTACAAACATTAGAACTTCCCTCTCCGGCCCTCCCAGACCCCAGGGAATGTGGACTGCTTTGCTCTCCCAGATCAGGAAGAACACGATGTCCTTATCTGGTGGGAGAGGGCTGGTCAATACCACCTCCAAGGAGAAATGAGAAGGGAACCCGGAGAACTGCAAACCCAGCAGGCAACGCCATTGGGGGAAGCCTAGGAAGAAGGATACAGGCTCCATCCAAGGCCCCAGGGTTCCAGGAGTCCGGATGGGCGGTGGATTCAGACTCCATACTCTCTCACCAATGCTTCAAAGCCATGGTGCTTGGGGCTGGTGTGAATTTTTTACTTTCATTGTCTTTATGAGCTTCTTCTAGACCTGGCTCCTAAAAAGCTACAAATGCCAAACAGCTGCTCAGGCGACAGCATTTTCCATCCACTTCTCTGACTCCATACTCACCATTCCTCTCACCTGAATATATTTTATCTGGGATCTGCTGCAGACCCATGCTTCTTCTAGGACTCTCATTCTCTGTGCCTCTCCTCCACACAAAGAAATTGACCCATTGTGCCTGGTGAAAACAAAGTTGCCTTTCCCTGAGTTACTTTACCAAGCTCCGACCCAGTGACAGCCACTCTGAGCACCAGTTCAGTGGCACTGGGGACACAGTAAAACACTCACCTGGTAGGAGGGGTCTGGGAGTTCTGGAACTTGTGGTTTGGATTGAGACCATGATGTCCTGATCTAAACTAGGGTTGCCATAGATCTAGCATGGTTCAGAAGTCCATGGCTCTGCAACAGTACCCAGTACTTAGTGATGTGGCCTTAGAGAGGTGTTATACATTTTAGCCTGGGTTCTAGTTTCTTGGCCCAATTCTGCCAACCCAGATCACTTTATGACCATGGAACCAATCTAGCCAGACATTTTTCCTGGCAAAACGGATGGGTTTTGTTCAATTCAACAAACCTTTCCTGAGCACCTACTTTATTGTGGAGGAACAGGCAGTCCTGGAGTGGAGTAGAGGAAACAGGGTTCTGGCTGGTTGTTAAGAGGTTTGGGCTCCATAACTGACAGGTCCACTCACTATGTGACTTCAGACAAGTTACTTCTCTTCCTTGGGTCCCAGTTTCCTCATGAGTAAAATTAAATATTTGGATTCCATTAGCAGTTCCCAAATATTTCACCCTTAAAAATATTTCCCCTCAAAAAAAAAATATTTCCCCTCCTGGGCCATGTATTTTGTGAGATTTCTTTTTTTTTTTACTAATAAATATATTGATTATGTTATAATTTATTTCCTCATCTTATTAGCCTAAGTCATAACTGCCAATCAGAACTTCTGACCAGTAAAGGTAATGACTATTATAGCCAAAAAGAAAGAAACTTCACACTTTAGTGAGCATGTGCTGTATGTCACCTTATCCTGGGTCAACCTAGAATTTCTTTGAGGGTTTCAGATTCATTCAAAGACTTCTCTCCTTCCCTCCATTCCCTCTTTACTACCTTCTACCATTTTCAGTTAAAAGCTGCTGGAATAGACGGTCACTAAGCTCCCATCAGCCCTTTAGGTGCCCCAGAGAATGAGTCCCTGCTCTCAACTTGCTGCCTTCAAACCTGGCTCCCCAGTTTCTGTGACACTGCCATACTAGCCTTTCAAACTGTGGCTGCTTTGTAGAGTGGTAGGCCTTCTTCTCTAGGTTGTTTCTCCTCAGTTATAAGGCCTCTGTGAAGTATGGGCAGGAACCCAGACAGGCTAGAGGGACGAGGGCAAGGATCCTCACCACAGTTAAGCCAAGCCTGATCTCCAAGTTTCTTTTGGTCTGCTTGCCATTGTTCAGTGGACTGTTCAGATTGTTAACGAAGGGTATGCTTCTTATAGGTTCCTATCTTACCCAAAACAATATGTTCTCCTGAGATTTGGAGAACCAGAGGACATTGGAAAATATGAAGTACATTTTGAATTTGAAAGTGGAACACTCCCAAAGGGCAGATGCCAGGTTGAGGGGAGCATGTTTGGCTTAGGCACAGTCCCCACCTTTCCCAGGCTGAACCAGATCACCATATACCCAGGTAGCTCTCAGCCAGAGAGAGAGGTCTAAGGGCTTACCCCTCTTCTCTATTTTCCTGTCTCTGTCTCTGTTCCTCCTCTGCCCACTCAGCCTTAGCTCTATTTAAAGAAAGCTCAGCTGGAAAGTGGTAAGGACCCTTAGAGCAAATATTTTCAGAATCCTTCATGATACAGGCAGAGAAACAAAGATCTAGAAGAGTAAGGGACTTAGGCCTCACAGCAGATTAGTGGTAGAGCTGAGAACTGGAGTCTAGGGCTATGGGTTGAAGGGAAGCTTCTAAAACAGAGAATATTCTAAGTTAAGTGTGTGGGCGGCATGCAGAAAGCAGATCAAGACCCATACTCTGGACTTTGTGGCCACCTCTAGGGTTGGTTTGCTTTTGACCTGGTAGGCTCCTGGCACTGGCACCAAAGTATCTCTCAGAAACAGAGATGCCATCTCTGAATAATTCTTTTGGAGCTTGAAAATTGTGCATGTTTAATTTTCCAAAAATAAAATCTTAGTATAGGCGAGACCCTGTGGGAACGAGGATCAGGGCAGGCCCTGAGGGAGGCAGCTCAGAGAAGACAATTGAGAAAGCCCCCAGTGACAGCCTTTGCAGACTACACAGTTTACAAAAGCCTAACTGGTATTCTTGCCTCCTCCCATATATTCTGCAGACTGACCGTTGTCAGGACATACTCCATAAAAATGAAAATCTGACTTTGTCAGTTCCCAGCCCAGAAACAACTCATGAGTCTCCGTTGACTTGGTGAGATTCGATCCAGACTCCTGAGCATGCCATTCAAGTTCCCAGGCTGCTTTCCCAGGCTCATATTTTTCTGCCCAGCACCTACCTAAACCACCCACACATACCTTCTCCATTCACACTGTATCATTCGTATTTCAAGCCTCCAAACCATTTGTAATTATTTGATTATCCTTCAGGACTCAATTCAAAGATCACTTTCTCTTCTAGTAAGCTTTATTTTTTTTAAATAACAGCTTTATCGAGACAAAATTCATATGCCATACAATCATCTCAGCAAACACTAATTTACTTTCTGTCCACATGTCTTTGCATGTTCTGGACATTTCATATAAATGGAATTATACAATATGCGGTCTTTTTGACTGGCTTCTTTCACGTAGCATAATGTTTTCCGGGTTCTCCTATGTATCATTAATTTATTCATTTTTATGGCTGAATAATATTCTATTGTACGGATATATCACATTTTGTTTATCCATTCATCAATTCATGCACATTTGGGTTGTTTTCATTTTTTGGCTATTATAAATAATGCTGCTATGAACATTTGTGTTCAAGGTTTTTTTTGTAGACATATATTTTCATTTGTCTTGGATATATACCTAAGAGTAGAATTATTGGATTATATGATAACTCTATGTTTAACATTTTAAGGAACTGCCAAAATATTTTCTAAAGCAACTGAATCATTTTCCATCCCCACCAGCAGTGAATGATGATTTCAATTTCTCCACATCCTTACCAACCTTTATTTTACTTTTTAATTATTGTAGCCATCCTAGTGAGTATCAAGTGGTGTCTCTTTTTTTCTTTTGATTTACAGTTCTCTAATGATGTTGGGCATGTTATCATATGCTTATTGGCCATTCATATTTCTTCTTTGGAGAAATGTCTATCTAAATATTATTTTTGCCTGATTTTTTAAAAGACTATATTTTTTAGAGCAATTTTAGGCTCACGGCAAAATTGAGTGGAAGGTACAGAGATTTCTCATATACCCCCTGCCCCAACACACACAGAGCCTCCCCTACTATTAACATCCCAAACCAGAGTGATACATTTATTACAGTGAGTGAACCTACATTGGTACATCATCAGTGCCCAAAGTCCATAGTTTACATTGCGTTCACTCTTTGTATCAGTACATTCTATGAACTCTGACAAATGTCGAACTCCACCATTAAGTATCATACAGAATAGTTTCACAACCATAAAAATCCTCTATGCTCTACCTATTCCTCTCTCCTTCCCCCTGAACCCCGGCAACCACTGATTCTTTTACTGTCTCCATAGTTTTGCCTTTTTCAGGCTGTCATATAGTTGAAATTATATGGTATGTAGCCTTTTCAGATTGGCTTCTTTCACTTAGTAACATGCATTTAAATTTCCTCCATGTCTTTTCATGTCTTGATACTTCATTTCTTTTTAGCACTGAATAATATTCCATTTTCTGGATGAACCATAGTTTATTTATCCATTCACCTGCTGAAGGACATCTTGATTGTTTCCAAGTTTAGGTAGTTATGAATATAGCTGATATAAATAATCATGTGCTAATTTTTGTATGGACATAGGTTTTTTGATTCATTTCCTTAAATACCAAGGAGCACAATTGCTGGATCATATGGTAAGAGTATGTTTAGTTTTGTAGGAAACTGCCAAACTGTCTTCCAAAGTGGCTGTACCTTTTTGCATTCTCACCAGCAACGAATAACAGTTTCTGTTGCTGCACATTTTGGCCAGCATTTTGTGTTGTCAGTGTTTTGGATTTTGTCCATTCTTATAGGTATGTAGTGGATCTCGTTGTTTTCATTTGCAATTCCCTAATGACACATGATGTGTAACGTCTTTTCATATGCTTATTTGCCCTCTATATATCTTCTTTAGTGAGGTGTCTGTTCAGATGTTTAGCGCATTTTTTAATCGGGTTGTTCATTTTCTTATTGTTGAATTTTGAGTTCTTTATATATTTTGGATAACAAACAGTCCTTTATCAGATATATCCTCTGAAGATATTTTCTCCCAGTCTGTGGCTTATTTTCTCATTTCTTGACAGTGTCTTTTGCAGAGCAAAATTTTACATTTTAATGAAGTACAGTTTATCAACTCTTCCTTTTATGGATCATATCTAAAAAGTCATCACCAACTAATCCAAGTCCACTTTTATATAACACTATACTGCCTCATGAGTAGTGCAAGTATCTTATAAAAACAAAATAATCCTAATTCTTCCTTGCTGTCCCTTCTATCATTGCTGTCATTTATTTCACTTATATGTAAGTATACATAATTGAATGCTGTTGCTATTATTATTTTGAGCAAAAAATTGATCTGTTAGATCAACTAAAAATAAGAAAAATAAAGTTTTTATTTTACTTTCACTCATCTGTTCTCCAATGCTCTTCCTTTCTTTATGTAGATCAAAAGTTCTGACCTATATTGTTGGGTGGGCCAAAAAGTGCCTTCAGTTTTTTAAGTAAAAATAGAAGACACATTTTTCATTTTCACCAAGAACTTTATTGAACAGTGTATTCACCCTTTTGTTCCACTACCTTCTGCCATTTTTCAGGCAACTTCATAATTCCATCTTCCCAAAACTTTTTATCTTTTTGAGCAAAGAACTGTTCCAGGTGCCTTTTACAGTCTTCCAGGGAATTGAAATTTTTTACATTAAGAGAATTTTGTAAAGACTGAAATAAATGGAAACCCGAAGGTGCAATGTCTGGTGAATGCGGTGGATGAATCAGAACTTCCCAGCCAAGCTGTAACAGTTTTTGCCTGGTCATCAAAGAAACATGCGGTCTTGTGTTATCCTGATAGAAGATTATGCATTTTCTGTTGACTAATTCTGGACGCTTTTTGTCGAGTGCCGCTTTCAGTTGGTCTAATTGGGAGCAGTACTTGTTGGAATTAATCGTTTGGTTTTCCAGAAGGAGTTCATAATAGAGGACTCCCTTCCAATCCCACCATATACACAACATCACCTTCTTTGGATGAAGACTGGCCTTTGGTGTGGTTGGTGGTGGTTCATTTCACTTGCCCAACGATCTCTTCCATTCCACGTTGTTGTACAGTATCTACTTTTCATCGCCCATCACAATTGGTTTTAAAAATGGAACATTAAGTTTCAGTAGAGAATTGCATGCAGAAATAATGGTCAAGAAGATTTTTTTCACTTAACTTATGTGGAACCCAAACATCAAAGTAATGAACATACCCAAGCTGGTGCAAATGATTTTCAGTGCTTGATTTGGATATTTTGAGTATGTCGGCTAGCTCCTGCATGGTATAACGTTGATTGTTCTCAATTATTGTTTCGGTTTGATTGCTATCAACTTCAGCTGGTCTACCCGACCATGGAGCATCATCCAGCAAGAAATCTCCAGCACGAAACTTCGCAAACCGCTTTTGACATCTTTGATCAGTCACAGCACCTTCTCCATACACTGCACAAATCTTTTTGTGTGTTTCAATTGCATATTTACCTTTCTTGAAATAATAAAGCATAATATGCTGAAAATGTTGCTTTTTTCTTCCGTCTTCAATATTAAAATGGCTACACAAAAATTCACCAACTTTATTTTTTTAATATATTTTAAAAATTTATTTATGTTTTTAACATCTTTATTGGTGTATAATTGCTTTGCAATGGTGTGTTAGTTTCTGCTTTATAACAAAGTGAATCAGTTATACATATACATATATCCCCATATCTCTTCCCTCTTGCATCTCCCTCCCACCCTTCTAGCTGGTCACAAAGCACAGAGCCGAAAGACAGCTAGGTGCTACTAGAGCCATCTTAAAGAAAAAACTGAATGAACTTCTTGGCCCACCCACTATTTTCCTTCTCACTGAAGAACTTCTTCTAACATTTTTTTGCATGGCAGGTTCACTGGCAACAAATTCTCTCAATTGTTATTTTTCTGAGAAAGTATTTCTCCTTTACTTTTGGAGGTTAATTTCCCATGGTACAGAATTCCAGGTTGGTGCTATTTTTCTCTCAACATTTTAAATATTTCACCCCACTCTCTTCTTGCTTACATGACTTCTGAGGAGAAGTCAGATGTAATTCTTATCTTTTCTTTAGGTAAGATAATTTCTTTCAAGATTTTTTTTCTTTATCTTTCCTTCTCTGCAGTTTGAATATAATATGCCTAGGTGTTGTTTTGGGACATTTATTCTGCTTGGTGTTCTCTGAGTTTCCTGGATCTGTGATTTTGTGTGTGACATTAATTGGGGAAATTCTCAGTCCTTATTGCTTCAAATATTTTTTCTGTTCCTTTCTCTCTTTTGTCTCCTTCTGGTGCTCCCATTGTGCATATGTTACATCTTTTGTAGTTGTCCCTCAGTTCTTGGATATTCTGTTCCATTTTCTCCAGTCTCTTTTTCTTTGCTTTTCCATTTTGGAAGTTTCTATTGACATATCCTCAGTCTCACTGACTTTCCTCAACCGTGTCCAGTCTACTAATGAGCCTATTAAAGACATTCTTCATTTCGGTTACACTGTTTTTTTCTCTCTAGCATTTCTTTCTTTTTTAAAATTATTTATTTATTTGGCTGTGTTGGGTCTTCGTTGCTGCACGCGGGCTTTCTCTAGTTGCAGTGAGCAGGGCGTACTCTTTGTTGTGGTGTGCAGGTTTCTCATTGCCATGGCTTCTCTTGTTGTGGAACACAGGCTCTGGGTGCACGGGCTTCAGTAGTTGTGGCACTCAGGCTCAGTAGTTGTGGCATGTGGGCTCTAGAGTGCAGGCTCAGTAGTTGTGGCGCACGGGCTTAGTTGCTCCGTGGCATGTGGGATCTTCCCGGACCAGGGCTCGAACCTGTGTCCCCTGCATTGGCAGGCAGATTCTTAACCACAGCGCTACCAGGGAAGTCCCTTTAGCATTTCTTTTTGATTCTTTCTTAGAATTTCCTTCTCTCTGCTTACATTGTCCATCTGTTCTTGTATGTTGTCTACTTCGTCCATTAGAGCCCTTACCATATTATTAACCATAGTTTTTTAAAATTCTTGGTCTGATAATTCCAACAACCCAGCCATATCTTGTCTGGTTCTGATGCTTACTCTGTCTCTTTAAACTCTGTTTTTAGCTTTTTAGTATGCTTGTAATTTTTTGTTGAAAGTCACACATGATGTACTAGGTAAAATGAACTCTGGTAAATAGGCCTTTAGTGATGTGGTCATATGGTGTGATGGGGAGGGAGAGAAAGTATTTTATAGTCCTATCATTACGTCTCAGTCTCTTAGTGAGCCTGTGCTTCTGGGCTGTGAACTTCAAAAGTATGTCTCAGTTCTTTTTCCCCTTTAGGTGGGACAGGATGGCTAAAAGGGGTTGATTGGGTATTTCTCTTCCCCCAGGTCAGTTAGACTCTGATAAAACCTCAACAGTTTAGGCTCTGGTAAAATAGTTTCTCTTGTGGACAGACCTTGTTAAGAACAGAATGCTCTGATATATTTCAAAATAGCTACTTTTCCCCCTCTCCTTGCTAGAAACATGAAAGAATTTTTCTCCAGTCTTCACTGTGAGAACCTGGTAGAGCTCCTGAGGTAAAATTCACAAAAGGGTTGCCCCCCAACCCCCACCATGATAGGCTCCCCGGGAGTTTTTAAGTCTCACACTTGTCCACACTGAGCCTCCAGCAATTTGTCAGTTACAATTTAGGTTTTCTTACCCTGATGCTTGTTTCACGGAAGTTTCTGCTCATGGGTTTCTGCTCTAGTAAGTTGTGATTCTCTGTATTCAGGTGTCTGTCTCTATAATTTTTAGTATAGTAATTTGCCCTGTGACCTCACTTCTCTAATGAATCTAAGAAGAGTTGTTGATTTTTTAGTTTGTTCAGCTTTTTATTTGTTGTTAGGATGGAGTGATGACTTCCAAGCTCCTTACATGCCAGACCATAAAATCTTTGCCTATTTGAAATGGAGTTGTTGGGACTTCCCTGGTGGTCCAGTGGTTAAGACTCCATGCTTCCAATGCAGGGAACGTGGGTTCGATTCCTGGTTGGGGAACTAAGATCCCACATGCCATGCATGGTGTGGCCAAAAAAAAAAAAATGGAGTTGTCTTTTTATTGTTGAATTGTAAGTGTTCTTTATATATTCTGGGTACTCAGCACTTTTCAGATAAATGATATGCAAATATTTTATCCTATTGTGTTGGTGTCTTTTCACTTTCTTGCTGGTGTCCTTTGAAGTACAAAAGTTTTTAATATTTTATTGTGCTAAAATATACATAACAAAATTTACCATTTTTAAGCATATGTTTCAGTGGTATTAAGTACATTCACATTGTTGTACAAGCACCACCACCACCCATATCCAGAACATTTTTTATCTTCCCAAACTGAAACTCTATACCCTTTAAATAATAATTCCCCATTTTCTCCTCCTCTGACCCCTTGGCAACCAACATTCTACTTTCTGTGTCTATGCATTTGATTACTCTATGTACTCTATGTACTTCATTCAGTGAAATCATACAATATTTGTCCTTTTGTAACTGGTTTGTTTCACTTAGCATAATGTCTTCAAGGTTCATCCATGTTGTAGCATGTGTCCGAATTTCTTTTCTTTTTAACGATGAATAATATTCCATTGTTTGTATATACAACATTTTGTTTATCCATTCATCCATTGATGGACATTTGGGTGTTTCCACATTTTGGCTGTTGTGAACAATGCTGCTATGAACATGAGTATACAAATATCTGTTTAAGTCCCTGTTTTCAATTATTTTGGGTATATAACCCCAATAATGTTCTTAATTTTCATGAAGTCCAGTTTATCTACAGTTTTCTTTTGTTGCTTGTGCTTCTGTTGTTATATCTAAGAAACCATTGCCTAATCTAAAGTCGTGAAGATTTACTTCTATGCTTTCTTTTAAGAGTTTTATAGTTTTAGTTCTTACATTTAGGACTATGCTTCATTTTGAGGTAATTTTTGTATATGGTGTTATGTAGGGGTCTTACTTCATTCTTTTGCATGTGAATAATTGACTCATCACCTTTCATTGAACAGACTACTTTTTCTACACTGAATTATTTTGGCACTCTTGCAAGCAGTAAATTCACAATAAATGTAATTTTTGTGGACTTTCCATTTTATTCCATTAATAGATGTATCTATCCTTATGCCAGTACTACACTGCCTTGATTATTGTAGATTTGTAGCAACTTTTAAATCAGAAAGTGTGGGTCCTCACCTTTTTCTTTTTCAAGTTTTTTTTGGCTATCTGGGTCTCTTGTATTTCCATGCAAATTTTAGGGTCAATTTGTCAATCTTTGCAAAAAACAGTGCAGCTGGGATTTTGATATGGAACCCGTAGATCAACTTGGAGAGATTGCCCTCTTAACAATATTACATCTTTTTACCTATGAAGATGGGATGTGTTTTCATTTATTTAGGTTTTCTTTAACTTCTTTCAACAATATTTTATAGTTTTCAGAGTATAAGCTTTATACTTCTTTTGTTAAATTTATTTCTAAGTAATTTATGTTTTGCTGCTGTTGTTAATGGAATTTTTTCTTAGTTTCATTTTCAAATTGTTTGTTATTGTACAGAAGTACTACTGATCTTTGTATATTGATCTTGTATCCTGCAACCTTGCTGAGCTAGGTTATTTGAATAATTTTTTTTCTTTTTTTCGGTAGATTCCTCAGGATTTTCTATATATAAGATCATGTTATCTGCAAACAGAGATAATTTTATTTTTTCCTTTTCAATCTGGATGCCTTTTATTTACTTTTCTAGCCTAATTGGCCTAGCTGAAACCTTGAGTTCAATGTTGAACAGACATGATGACAGCAGACATCCTTGTCTTGTTTCTGATCTTAAAGGTAAAGTAATCAGTCTTTCACCAACATGTATGATATTGCCCTTGGGTTTTTCATAAATCACCTTTATCAGGTCAAGGAAGTTCCCTTCTATTCCTCATTTGTTGAATGTTTTATCTTGAAGGAATGTTGTGATTTTTCAAATGCCTTTTCTGCCCCTCTTGAGATAATCATGTGGTTTTTTTCTTTCATTCTATTGATATAGTGTATTACATTGGTTGATTTTCAGATTTTAAGTCAATCTTGCATTCCTAAGATAAACCTCACTTGATCATGATGTATAATCTTTTTTTATATATTACTGTAATCAATTTGCTAGTGTTTTGTTGAGGGTTTTTACATCAATATTCATAAAAGATATTGGTCTGTAGTTTTCTTCTCTTGTGATGTCTTTGGCTAGCTTTGGTATCAGGGTAATACTGGCCTCATGAGTTGAGAAATGCTCCCCCATATTTGTGGAGAGTTTGTGAAGTTTGGTATTAATTCTCTAATATTTGGTACCATTCACTAGTAAAAGTATTTGCCTTAGGTTTTTTATTTTTGAGGATGGGAGAAGTATTTCAATTACTTATTCGATCTTTTGTTATATCTCTATTCAGGTTTTCTGTTTCTTCTTGCATCAGTTTTGGTAGTTTGTGGTTTTGTATAAATTTGTCTATATCATCTGTTATCTAATGTATGAATTTGTCTATATCATCTGTTATCTGCTTTTTTTGACTTGTCTTTCCTAACATGTAACCTCTACCCTATGAGTAGAGGTTTTGTATGAATTTGTCTATATCATACAACTGTTCACAGTATTCACTTATGCTCCTTTATTTCTGTAAGGTTACATTGATATCCCCTGTTTGTACTTAATTTTACTAATTTGAGTCTTCTCTCTTTTATTGTCTTGGTCCATCTGGTTAAAGGTTTGCCAATTTTGTAGATATTTGCAAAGAACCAACTTGTGGTTTTATTGATTTTCTCCACTTTTTATTCTCTATTTTATTTATTTCTGTTCTAGTCTTAATTTTTGCCTTCCTTCTGCATGCTATGGGTTTAGTTGGCTCTCTTTTTTCTAGTTTCTTTAGCTGGAAAGTTAGGTTCATGATTTGAGATCTTTACTTTTTAAAATTTTTTGTTGAGATAAAATTCACATACCATAACATTTGCCCTTTTAAAGTGTACAATTTGGTGTTTTTAGTATATTTACAATTTTTTCCAACCAATACCAGTCTCTAATTTCTGAACATTTTCATCACCCCAAGAAGATTCTTCCTAGTAGCTATCTCTTCTCAACCTCCCCATTCCCCAGCCCCTGGTGACCAATAGTCTACTTTCTGTCTCTATGGATTTGCCTATTTTGGACATTCCATAGCAAATATTTTTGATTGACAGTTTTTTCCTTTCATCACTTTGAATATGTCATCCCACTGCCTTCTGACCTCTATTCTATTTGGTAGAAGTCAGCCATTAATCTTATGGAGTTTCTCTTGTCCATGATGAGTCATTTTTCTCTTGTTACTTTCAAGATTTCCCTTTGTTTTTGGCTTTCAACGTTTTGATTATGGGGTCTCTGGGATGTCTCTCCTTGTGTTTATCCTCTTGTTATTTGTAGAGCTTCTTATATGTGTAGATTAATGTTTTCTTCAAATTTGAGTTTTCATTATTTTTGAGTATTCTTTCTTTCTGGAATCTCACTGCATGTATATTGGTGGGCTTATTGGTGCCCCACATTTCTCTGAGGCTCTGTTCATTTTTTTTAATTCTATGTTCTCAATGTTTTTCAATTTACATAATATGTATTGATCTACCTTCAAGTCTGCTGATTTTTTTTCTTCTGCCACCTTAAATCTACTGTTGAGCTCCTTGTTGAATTTTTCATTTCAATTACAGTACTTTTCAACTCCAGAATTTCCATTTGGTTCTTTTAAAAATTTTCTATCTCTTTATTGATATTCTCTTTGTGATTAGAAATTGTCATCATGTATTCTTTTAATTCTTTAAACATGATTTCATTCAGTTCTTTGCAAATATTTATAATAGCTGCCTTGTCTTCTAAGTCCACCATTTAGCCCCTTCAAGACAGCTTCTAGTGCCTGATTTTTTTCCTGTTTATGGGTTACATTTTCCTGTTTCTTGCATGTTTCATAACTTTTTTGTTGAAAAATATACCGTAACAACTCGAGCTACTGTTACTGGCTTTTCTGGACTAGGTTTGTGAAGTCTATTTCCTGCAGTATATGACCTCCTCAAAAGTCGCAGCCATGGATATGTACACAGCATCACTACTACCAGTGATTACTGTGCTTTCAAATGGAATCTCTGTTTCTTTCATTGAGATTCCCATTTAGCTTCTAACTGATCTATCTCTAGTGGTATCACACCCAGCTATTAGCCTCTACTAATTTCTTCTTAATTCCACTATTTTTTTAAAAATCATGCCTGTGGGCATAAATTATTCCACAATCTGATCCAATTAAAGTTTCTGCTCCATTGCAGGGCAAGGGTATTGTCAGTCCTTGAGGCTTGCTCAGACCCTAGAATAGTTCTTCTTAGTTCTTTCCCTGGTTCTCTCTGTTAAACTTCTAACTGGTCTAACATTTTACAGTTGCTATTAAAATTCTGAAGCTCCAAGTCCCCTCTTAATTGCTCAACATCAAGAACTTCATTGTTTCTGACAATACCCTTTGGCAAGAACTTCTCCGCTCTCTTTTCCACATAAAGTTAGTCCCATTAGGGAGAGCTAAAGGGGCTCTCACATCTTAAAAGTCTGTCTTTCCACTGGATGGAAACTTCTGCTTCACTGTACTTGAGCTGGAGGTGGGGAGAGCATCCCACATCTCCCAGAGTGACACCCCAACTCTGTGAGCAGGATGCTAGACAAGATGGTAGCTACTGCTTTTCCTGACTTCTCTTTCCTAACACGTAACCTCTACCCTATGAGTGAATTAGGGCAGAGATTATCAGAGACAATATTCTAGGTACCATATCTGGAGTAGAGCTCTCACCATACCAGTAGGAGCTGGGTGGTAGAAAGGCTTATCAGTCCACTTGGACCTGCCTGTCTGGAGCAAAGCTTTTGCAACACAGAGCTGAAGGAAGGATGAGAGATGCCTGTATCCTATCCTTCCAGGAATCAAACTGTAGCCCAGTACTGGGACCTGGAGGATGAGAGAGCCCCCTATTGTTGGCCACACTCACCTACAATAGAGCTTATATTACACTGAGCAAGAGAGGGCAGAGATGGGAGCAAGTCATGGCTCAAATGCCATGGACTCTTGTTTTTCCTACCAAGATTTATTAGAGTATTTTGAATAAATGCTGCTCCATTTGCTATATGACATTAGAACAACTTCTTAATAAGTTTAAGAGATTATACCAATTATGTTTTTTTCACTAGAAAATGGGTCCACAAGGCTTATCACATCCCCATTCTAGAACTGGAACCCTCTCTGTTAAGTTTATAAACACCCCACCACATTCCCCAACAGAGACATAGACTCTTCTTTCTGACCCAAGATCTCATCTGAGCAGGGTAGTGGGAGAAGCCTGGACTCTTGGGCAGGAATTGGATCCAGGTCCTCTTTGTAAATTTGTCCATCCTAGGGGCTTCTTCCTTAAGGAGGCTAAAGACCAGGCTGGGGGTGGGGGATCAGAGGGCACCAAGTCATGGTGAGGCCCCACCCATTCTGTCCTTGAGTAGTGGCAAGAGGTAGAAGGTGGGCCTCACAGAAGAAAGAGGCTACATGTCCCTACAGCAGGGCAGATTGGGATGACTCTCTTGGCTCCTGCAGGAAAGAGCCACAGGAAGACAGACTTGGGCCATGTGGGGGAAAGCACTCTCTACGGGAAAGATACAGAAAGGGCTGTTGCAGGAGGAAGTGAGCTCCCTGTCATCTGGGGGTTATTATCTAAGCGGAGGGCAGCGTGTCAAGGGGCCTCTGTCATTCAACAAGAGGTAGGACCCCAGGACTGTTGGGGGCCCGTGGACCCTAAAATGCTCTGATCCTCCCATCTTTGGAGGACAAACCTTGCCCAATCCTGTCTGGCCTGGTCAGATGGCTCAGAAACACCCCAGGGATGGCAGGCCTTTTCTGGGGTTTCAAAAAGGAGCAGCATTAGCATTCATTAGTGCTCTAATTGGCATCTTAATTGCCAGTTTCGCTCTGGTCTTTTGGTCTTTATAATGGATATCTGGTGCATAGCCCTCCCCCAGCCACCCCACCCCCAACCTTCTCCCTAGAGATCAGCACCCAGCTGCACCTCACCTTCCCTTCACCTCCACCCGCATGCACCAGCAAAGGTTGGAGGCAGGGATGAGCTTCCCCAGGGCATCTGCATTGTGCCTTCTCTCCCTCCCCCTTTCAGTGAGCTCAGGAAATTGGTTTTAATCCACCAGGCTCCAGTTGCTTAGCAACGGAAGAGCCTGCTCCTAACAAGCAGGAGCCACAAAGATGCTGCAGAGGAAGGGGGCTGTCTGGGCCCTGCTCCTGCTCAGCTCCTGACTACTGCCTCCCTGATGTTGTTTTCTCATTGAGTACAGCCAGCCTTCCTCTCTCAGATGCTGGGTCTTGAAAGGCTGATCTCTGGGGCAGCTGCCTGACCTCACCCCCTATCCTGCCTGCCTAGAGCTTCTCTGAATCCCACCTCCCAGGCCAGCAGGAGGTAGTTCATGATCCTAGCAGGGTGGCTCTAGGAAGGGTCCTCACTCTGTCTCTCAGAGGTCGCTGGCTATGTTGGTTCTTCCAGTCTGGCCTGGTGGGTGGGAGTAGAGTTGATCTCGGGTGGCCTCGGCCTGCAGAGGCTTGAAGCAGGGTTTCGGTTCCCAGCCAGGGACTGAAGTCAGGCCGCAGCAGTGAGAGTGCTGAATCCTTGCCACTAGACCACCAGGGACCAGTGGCCAGTAACAAGGCCCTGGCCCATCAGCTGTGTAGAAATGAATTTCCACAGAGAGACAGAAAGTAGTGAAACAAGTGTTTATTAGGAGGAAAAAGAGTACGTGTGAATAGGCACACACGGGTAGGCTCAGAGAGAGTCACGCCCTCGTGGTAGTTTGAATCACTTCTATGGGGCATTTCTTCCGGGTTTCCTTTGGCCAATCATCTTGCTTTGCCTGGTTCTGAGTCCGTATTTGGTTTATCTCAGGGTCCTCCCATGTGTGCACACGCATCTCTTAGCCAAGATGGACTCTAGTGAAGAGGCCTATGGGTAGGTTGACATCACTCCCTTTTTGAACTCCAAGGAGCCTTTCTGCACATGTATAGTCGGGAAGGTCTCCTTGACCTCGAGAATGAGAAATATGTGGTCTCTGTCTTTTACCTGGGCAGGGCTCAGCTCCTCCTCCTCTTCATCTTGGAGTATCTGTCCACAGGGGACCAACTCCAGCTGCTCAGCCTGGGGCCCATCTACCTCCTGCCTCAGAGTGGGCCAGGCTCCTTTTACCCTGGATGAGAGCAATTCCTGCCCAGGGTCGGGGGGTGGGGTGTGCACTGTAACCCCAGCCCATCTGAGCCTGAAGGGAGGCAAGGTACCATACTCCCTGGGCTTCTAGAGATCCGGAAACTGAGAGTCAGACATGGGCTCAGGCCCACACAGCCTTCCAGTGAGAGCTGGGTCTGAACCAATGCCAGAACACAGGGCTCCCCAACACAGTCAGCGTCCGTGAGACTGCCAGGCCACTGCACAGCACCAGAGGCTTCCTCCTTCCCTCCCCAAAAGACAGCGAGGACAGAATTCTCCTCCCCAAGGGGGAAGCCTCCTGCCCTCCTGCCTTCTGGAATGGCCCCTGCAAAGGGTGATCACCAGTGGAGAATTTCCATTAGACGAGCTGCTTTCCCAGAATTGTTTTTAACTCAATAAGAGCTCAGGAGCGTCCCCCAGGGGAGGCCTGTCCGAAATTCTGACTCTGAGTGGGTACTAGTTGGTATCTGACTTAACCGCAGACCTCACTGGTCTTTGCGGGAGGTGCACAGGTGTGCACCCCCACCCCGCTCCTTCTGTGGGGCCTCAAGCTCTGACAATGAGGCTGCCCCCAGGAATAAACCATGGAAAGTGGGGGTTGTAGGAAACCAGCGTCCGACAAGGGACCCCACCACCCCATCTATCCCCCCTGGGCCAGCCCGCTAGGCAGGGACAAGCCTTCCTCTGGGCAGCTTCTTTCTGCCTTCCCCACTCCTTGCTTCTCTCCCTCCCTTTCCCCCTTTCTCCCTCCCAAGTAAAGGGCTTCGGGCTTCTGGCTTCCATTGCCTGGCAACCAAACTGAGCTGCCACAGGCTGAGAGGAGCAGCACAGATGCTGCCTAATGAGGGGGCTGAAATGAGGGGGCGAAATCACTGTCTCTAGTCATATGTCGCTGTGGCTCACAAAACAGATACCAGGCTTTTCTTAAATTTGCGATTGTTGTTCTCTATAATGAAAAGTCTTCCAAAGGCAGACAGCTAAGCCACATTTGGGTAAACATCTCCTTGATCCACCCTTTTCTATTTCATATTAAAAACTTTTTGTTGTGGAAAATTTCAAGCCTATATACAAGGAGAATAGCATAATGAGGCTCCTGTGGACATCACCCAGCATCAACAATTATCAACCCCTGGCCAGATATCACACCATTGTAACTGCATTTCAGTATCTCGCTTTGAAACATGAGAACTCTCTTTCTAACAGAACTACAGTGTTATTAGAGCACCTAAAGTAATTATCAATAATTCCATAATCTCATCAAATATCCAGGCAGTGTTCAAACTTCAAATGCCTCATCAGTATCATGAAGTGCTGATTGTTTTTCATTTTTTGTTCTGATTTCACGGTTTATTTGAGTCAAGGTCTAAATAAAGGCCACACGGTAATCTAGAGGTTCCCGTTTCTGAATACTTTGGGGGAGAAAAAATTGTTCTCCTACTCTCTTAGGTTCAGTACCTAGGGCCTGCTAATGAAACTGATAAAAGACAGACTAACGGGAGAAAGAAACAGAGTGTGTTTACATGTCCAACTTCCATATACACAGAAGAACTCAGTGATGATAACTCAAAGGAGTGGTTGGAATTTGGGGCTTATATACCATCTTGATAGATGAAGTGGGGGAGAAAGGCACTTGCCAGGAGTATAAATGACTTTTTGGAAAGATACATGGATTTTCAGGAGAGCCAACACTTGATAAGAGAGGCTGTCACGTTTGTCTATACAGGTGTGAGTGGCCTTTCTATGTTTTCAGGGCCACAAACTCAGTTGGGGAAAAGATTTGGCGTAGACTTTTTATTCACAGTCTACCTTCCGGGAGTAGATCCGCCCTGAGAAGGAATTTTTGGCAGGCTCATTTCCTAGAAGTTGCTGTTTTTAGTCAGATAAGGGAAGCTACAAAAAAGGCTTTTTGCCCTGTTGTCTATCAAAGCTCAAATGTCTTCAGCTAAAATAATCTTTATACCAACTCAGGGTCCCGAGTATGTCCCTACAATATACTGAAATCCCAAGAAACCGAAATTACCCTGCAAACCACTAACCCCCGGGCTCTTCCTGAGGCCTCCTGTGAGCCCTGCCTTGAGTTACGTGAGGCATTATTAATTCCCAAATCTTGGGATGAGGAGACTGAGATTCAGAGCAATGAAATGAAGAGCTCCAGGTCACCCAGCTACTGAGGCACGGGGCCAGGCCGGGAACTCATGTCAGGAGCCTAAACTCCTAATAAACACACTCTGCCACCTCCACCTGTCCTGCCTCCAGAAAGGCGGGGGAAGGCTTTAGGAAGGAGGCAGGGAAGGCCTCCACCCTGTCCCCGCCTCCTAGTCCAGGTCCTGCCTAGCATCTGTCAAAGACCCACGCGTTCCCACCTCCTCTGACCACCCTGGCCCATTTCAATCTATTCCCAAGTGTCTGCCCTTGGGTGCATGTACCTCAGTCTCTCCCTCACCCAGAAGCACCCCAAGGGCGGGGAACTTGTTTCTGGATATCTGTGACCTGCCCCAGCTGAGCCTCACCCAGAGTCACTTGGAAGGCACTCCCCAAAGGGCAGCTGACTAACTGACTGACTGCCCGAGTGAGGGGCCTCCTGGAGGGTGAGTGGGCTCAAGGTACGGGCAAGGCTTTGAGGAGAGATCCTGGACCCCAGGCAGGAACAGCCATCAGACACTCCAGAGTGATGGGGGTCTCTCTTGCCCCCAGAGAAGGCAAGAGATTGTCCAGGGAGCAGCCTGGGCTTGGGCATCCTGAGGACAGGGGCCTCTGGCCTCTGACCTCAGCCCTCCCTCCCATAGGTCATTTACCCTCTGAGAACCTCAGGGAGTCTTCATCTGTGCAGCGAAGACACTCCAGAGAATTGCCTGGGCTGCCCTGTGGTTGAAGGAGGCCTCTCAGCTTGGAGTAATGGAATCAGCTCTGGCCCGAGAGCCCTGGTGGCAGGTCTGGGTCTCTGCTCTTCCATTACTCTGCTCTGTGACCCTGGGCGGGCTACTTTGTACCTGTGGGTCTCGGTTTCCTCATCTATACAATGAGGGGGCTGCACCAGTCGATCTCCAGGGGCCAGTTAGCTTCCACGTTTCTGTGATCTCCAGGAAAGGGAGACCCACAACATTCCTTGGTCAATGATTGCTGGTTTTATTTACCTTTACAGTCAGGAGGGTCTTCCTGCCTGTGTCCCACTGCCTCTGAGCCTCATTTCCTCTGGCCGTGGCCTGGGTCTGTCTAAGCTTCTTGGCTGACCCAGAAGTACCTGGGTGGGTGACAGCCATTTTCATCACTACAACTCAAGTCACAATGGTGGCAGAGTGGGCTCTAGAGCCCTCAAGTCCCTGCTCCCAATCCCCGAGGTGTTCAGGAGGCGGCAGTGTTCAGACATCATGCAGATGAGCAACTGTGGCACCGATTGGCTCCTTGCCCTCCATGTAGCCCCAAATCCTCACTTTCCAGACAAGGAAACAGGGACTTGTCCAAGGTTACACAGAGCTGGGACAGGGAGGAGCTTGGGGTAGGAAAGAGCTGGAGACCTCCTCAGGAGGGATCTTGCCTGGGCAGGGTGGGTGATGGTGAAGTGGAGAGCCAGCCCCCCGAGGAGCAGAGTTGTGGCATGAACTAAAACCAGTTTATGAAACCCACCCTCAGGGAGCTCCTGGGTTCTCCTGGGCAAATACAGGACACACGCACACAGATGCACACACACACACAGGCACACATGCACACATGCATGCGCGCCACAGGGAGAAAGGTCACAAGCACGTCTGACTACCAAGTGCCTGAGCTGGGACTCTTAACTTGACCACCCCCCACGAGCCACTGAGTATCCTAGCTACTTCTTTTATTCAACAACTAGTGACCGAGTGACTGGGAACCGAACAGTGAACAAGTGGGATGTGGTCCCTGCCCTCTCAGAGCTTGCAGCCTAGCTAGGCAGGCAAGTGCTCGAGAGGTGAGTCCAACCCAGGGATCTACCCCCAGGCTAAAGGGAGCCAGGGGCTGTGGGAAGCCAGCGGAGTCCATCTCAGGGGCTCAAGAACCATCCTGTGCTGCAGGCACTTTCCTGGCTGTCCGTGCCCATTTCTGGAGGAGTCGGTTCTAGCTGGTTGGGAAGGTATCCTTGGGAAGCCATCGGTCTCCCTTCTTCAGGCCAGGCAGACATGGTCAAGGGTGCGGATGACCCTCCGGAACTTTTTTGTCACGTCACTGATAACTGGGCAACTTCTGGGGCTTGGAGAAGAGGTGAGGCTCCCCTTCATCACACCAGGGGTTCTCAAAGTAGTGGTTTGGGACCCCAAAGCTCACTGTTGAGTCTTCAGTGGCTCTTCTGAGCAGAAGTTGAATATGAACTGGGTGCCCTTTCTCTTGCTGGCTCTTGCGATGCAAAGTGTGGGTTGCGAGGCCTCCAAAAATGGCAACAGTTCAATTGTTCTGAGAAACAGCTTCCTTTTTTCCCCACTCATGCAGAGGGCCAAGATATTGCCTTCTTCAAACCTGTGTTTGTGAGTTAGCTTCACATTGACCTTGACAATGAACATAAAGGGCAGGGAGCAAGGCTGCCCCTTTTCTCCATCCCTGCTACTCTTCTCCTAGGTATGTGGGGGTGGGGGTGGAGGAGTGACACAGGAAAGAAGGGGGGAAAAGCTGGGGAAAATGTCCTGTGGATTCTTTACTTACTGAGCTCAGTGACACACAGGGATGTTGAAGTGAAACTTTCAGGGAAAAAATAAGGCAATGCCTTATTTTACCTGCCTGGTCACTCCTGTTGTTTGGCTTCTGAGACTTCTGGTTTCCAGGCTGTTTCATAAGTACTGAAGCACTGAGAAGCTGTATGTGTTCTTGGAACAGAAAGGGAAAGGCCCTCTGGTCCCTGGGGCCCCCACCCACAGACTCTGTCCATATCGTCTCTCTTTGCCACTGGCCCTGGGGGGTGGGGTCTGTGCCCATGAAAAACAATGATCCCAGTGGGCCTCCAGTCCTTTGGGGGCCACACTTCCCCTCTCGCCCCCATGCCATACCCACGCCTGTCAGACTTTGGATGAGAGAAGAAGCACAGGTGTGGTGGCGTCCAGCCCCTTCTTTCTCAGAGCTGGGAACTGAGACCCAGAGAACACAGGGCTCTTGCACTTATTACAGTGATCAGAAATATGAAAATCTCTATTTCACTCAGTTATTAGTGATTTAAAGCAGTGTTTTAAATTTTAAAGTTTCTGGAGTAAAATGCACAATCCTGATTGATCTCAAAGAAACAATTATAAGCGTCAGTGTTATTCTGAGACTACCACTGTACCCTGTTTACTCTATTTCACGTATAGACAGTCTGAGTTCCAGATAAAGAAGGTCGTTTGCTCAATGTTCCACAGCGATCATTTGCAGAAATGAAAATCAGCTTTCTTAATAATAGGCAACCTTTATAAATAGAATAACTGGATGTCCCAGTTTATGTATGTTGTCACATTCTAATTATTGAAATTAAAATTTCCTCTCAAAATTGACATGATTTGCATGATAAATTAAGTGCTCCCCTTCTTGACATACCATTCATTTTAATTCATATGCATTATTTTATTTTTTTGTTTAAATTTAAATTTGAATTTTTTTTCTTTCTTTCTTTCTTTTTTTTTTTTTTTTTTTTTTTTTTTTTTTAGCCATGTGTACATGTCAATCCCAAATTCCCAATCTATCCCTCCACCCCAACCTTCCCCCCTGGTAACCATAAGTGCATTCTCTATGTCTGTGAGTCTGTTTTTTGTTTTGTAAGTAAGATCATTTGTACCATTTTTTAAGATTCTGCATATATGTGATATCATATGATATTTGTCTTTCTCTGGCTGACTTACTTCACTTAGTATGACAATCTCCAGGTCCATCCATGTTGCTGCAACTGACATTATTTCCTTCTTTTTTTTGGCTGAGTATATATGTAAATACCACATCTTCTTTATCCATTCCTCTGTTGATGGACATTTAGATTGCTTCCATGTCTTTGCTATTGTAAATAGTGCTGCAGTGAACATTGTGGTACATGTATCTTTCAAAGTATGGTTTTCTCCAGGTATATGTCCAGGAGTGGGATTGCTGGATCATATGGTAGCTCTATTTTTAGTTTTTTTAAGTAACCTCCATAACGTCCTCCATAGTGGCTGCACAAATTTACATTCCCACCAACAGTGTAGAAGGGTCCCCTTTACTCCACACCCTCTCCAGCATCTATTGTTTGTAGACTTTTTCATGATGGCCATTCTGACTGGTGTGAGGTGAGATCTCATTGTAGTCTCAATTTGCAGTTCTCTAATAATTAGTGATGTTGATCATCTTTTCATGGGCCTCTTGGCCATCTGTATGTCCTCTTTGGAGAAATGTGTATTTAGGTCTTCTGCCCATTTTTTGATTGGGTTGTTTGTTTTTTTCAATATTTAGCCCCATGAGCTGTTTGTAAATTTTGGAGTCTAATCCCTTTTCAGTCACATTGTTTGCAAATATTTTCTCCCATTCTGTGGGTTGTCTTTTTGTTTTGCTTATGTTTTCCTTTGCTATGCTAAAGCTTTTAAGTTTAATTAGGTCCCATTTGTTTATTTTTGTTTTTATTTCCATTACTCTAGGAGATGGATTGAAGAAGATATTGCTGTGGTTTATGTCAAAGAGTGTTCTGCCTATGTGTTATAGTATTCAGTCTTACATTTAGGTTTTTAATCCATTTTGAGCTTATTTTTGTGTAAGATGTTAAAGAATGTTCTAATTTCATTTTTTTACATGTAGTTGTCCAGCTTTCACAACACCATTTATTGAAGAGATGTCTCTTCTCCATTGTATAGTCTTGCCTCCTTTGTCATATATTAACTGACCATAGGTGCATGGGTTTATTTCTGGGCTTTCTATCCTGTTCCATTGTGCTATATTTCTGTTCTTGTGCCAGTACCATACTGTTTTGATGACTGTAGCTTTGTAGGATAGTCTGCTGTCAGGGAGCCTGATTCTCCCAACTCCCCTTTTCTTTTTCAAGATTGCTTTGGCTGTTTGGGACCTTTTGTGTCTCCAAACAAATTTTAAGATTTTTTTGTTGTAGTTCTGTGAAGAATGCCATTGGTAATTTGATAGGGATTGCATTGAGTATGTAGACTGCCATGGGTAGTATAGTCATTTTGACAGTATTGATTCTTCCAACCCAAGAACATGGTATATCTTTCCATCTGTTTGTGTCACCTTCGATTTCTTTCATCAGCATCTTATATTTTTCAGAGTACAGGTCTTTTGCCTCCTTAGGTAGGTTTATTCCTAGGTATTTTATTCTTTTTGATGTGATGGTAAATGAGATTGTTTTCTTTCTTTTAAAAAATTATTTGTTTATTTATTTTCGGCTGCATTGGGTCTTCATTGCTGCATGCATGCTTTCTCTAGTTGCAGTGATGGGGGCTACTCTTTGTTGTGGTGCATGGGTTTCTCATTACAGTGGCTTCTCTTGTTATGGAGCACAGACTCTAGGTGCACAGGCTTCAGTAGTTGCAGCATGTGGGCTCAATATTTGTGGCTCATGGACTCTAGAGTGCAGGCTCAGTAGTTATGGCTCAGTTGCTCCACAGTATGTGGGATCTTCCGGCACCAGTCTTGAACCCATGTCCCCTGCACTGGCAGGCAGATTCTTAACCACTGTACCACCAGGGAAGTCTGAGATTGTTTTCTTAATTTCTCTTTCTGATCTTTCATTGGTTAGTGTATAGGAATGCAAGAGATTTCTGTGCATTAATTTTGTATCCTGCAACTTTACTAAATTCATTGAAGAGCTCTAGTAGTTTTCTGCAAGCATCTTTAGGATTTTCTATGTATAGTATCATGTCATCTGCAAACAGTGACAGTTTTACTTTTTCTTTTCCAGTTTTGATTCCTTTTATTTCTTTTTCTTCTCTGATTGCCGTGGCTGGGACTTCCAAAATTGTGTTGAATAAAAGTGGCAAGTGTGAACATCCTTGTCTTATATCTCATCTTAGAGGAAATGCTTTCAGTTTTTCACCATTGAAAATGATATTTGCTGTGAGTTTGTCGTATGTGGCCTTTATTATGTTGAGGTAGGTTCCCTCTAAGACCACTTTCTGGAGAGTTATTTTTATCATAAATGGGTGTCAAATTTTGTCAAAAGGTTTTTCTGCATCTGTTGATATGATCATATGGTCTTGTTCTTCAGTTTGTTAATATGGTGTATCACATTGATTGATTTGCTATTATTGAAGAATTCTTGCATCCCTGGGATAAATCCCTCTTGATCATGCGCTATGATCCTTTTAATGTGTTGTTGGATTCTGTTTACTAGCATTATGTTGAGGATTTTTGCATCTATGTTCATCAGTGAAATTGGTCTGTAGTTTGCTTTTTTTGTGATGTCTTTGTCTGGTTTTGGTATCAGGGTGATGGTGGCCTCGTAGAATGAGTTTGGGAGTGTTCCTCCCTCTGCAATTTTTTGGACGATTTTGAGAAGGATAGCTGTTAGCACTTCTCTAAATGTTTGACAGAATTTGCCTGTGAAGCCATCTGCTCCTGGATTTTTGTCTATTGGAAGGTTTTTAATCACAGTTTCGATTTCATTACTTGTGATTGGTCTATTCATGTTTTCTATTTCTTCCTTGTTCAGTCTTGGAAGCTTGTACCTTTCTAAGAATTTGTCCATTTCTTCCAGGTTGTCCATTTTTTGGCACATAGTTGCTTGGAGTAGTCTCTTATGATCCTTTGTATTTCCGTGGTGTCAGTTGTAACTTTTCCTTTTTCATTTCTGATTTTATTGATCTGAATCCTCTCCCTTTTTTTTCTGGATGAGTCTGCCTAATGGTTTATCAATTTTGTTTATCTTCTCAAGGAACCAGCTTTTAGTTTCATTGATCTTTTGAATTGTTTTCTTCATTTCTATTTCATTTATTTCTGCTCTGATCTTTATGATTTCTTTCCTTCTAGTAACTTGGGGTTTTGTTTGTTCTTCTTTCTCTAGTTGCTTTAGGTGTAAGGTTACATTGTTTATTTGAGGTTTTTCTTTTTTTTATTTTTTAATTTAATTTATTTTTTTATACAACAGGCTCTTATTAGTTATCAATTTTATACACATCAGTGTATACATGTCAATCCCAATCACCGAATTCATCAAACCACCATCCCCACACCCCGCGGCTTTCCCGCTTTGTGTCCATACGTTTGTTCTCTACATCTGTGTCTCAACTTCCACCCTGCAAACTGATTCATCTGTACCACTTTTCTAGGTTCCACATACATGTGTTAATATACGATATTTTTTTTCTCTTTCTGACATACTTCACTCCATATGACAGCCTCTAGATCCATCCACGTCTCAACAAATGACTCAATTTCATTTCTTTTTATGGCTGAGTAATATTCCATTGTATATATGTACCACAACTTCTTTATCCATTCATCTGTTGATGGGCATTGAGGTTGCTTCCATGACCGGGCTGTTGTAGATAGTGGTGCAGTGAACATTGGGGTGCATGTGTCTTTTTGAATTATGGTTTTCTATGGGTATATACCCAGTAGTGGGATTGCTGGATCATATGGTAATTCTATTTTTAGTTTTTTAAGGAACCTCCATACTGTTCTCCATAGTGGCTGTATCAATTTACATTCCCACCAACAGTGCAAGAGGGTTCCCTTTTCTCCACACCCTCTCCAGCATTTGTTGTTTGTAGATTTTATGATGATGCCCAGTCTAAATGGTGTGAGATGATACCTCATTGTAGATTTGATTTGCATTTCTCTAATAATTAGTGATGTTGAGCAGCTTTTCATGTGCTTCTTGGCCATCTGTTGGTCTTCTTTAGAGAAATGTCTATTTAGGTTTTCTGCCCATTTTTGGATTGGGTTGTTTGTTTCTTTAATATTGAGCTGCATGAGCTGTTTATATATTTTGGAGATTAATCCTTTGTCCATTGATTCATTTGCAAATATTTTCTCCCATTTTAAGGGTTGTCTTTTCGTCTTGCTTATGGTTTCCTTTGCTTTGCAAAAGCTTTTAAGTTTCATTAGGTCCCATTTGTTTATTTTTGTTTTTATTTCCATTACTCTAGGAGGTGAATCAAAAAAGATCTTGCTGTGATTTATGTCAAAGGGTGTTCTTCGTATGTTTTCCTCTAAGAGTTTTATAGTGTTCGGTCTTACATTTAGGCCTCTAATCCATTTTGAGTTTATTTTTGTGTATGGTGTTAGGGATTGTTCTAATTTCCTTCTTTTACATGCAGCTGTCCAGTGTTCCCAGCACCGCTTATTGAAGAGACTGTCTTTTCTCCATTGTATACCCTTGCCTCCTTTGTCATAGATTAGTTGAGCATAGGTGTCTGGGTTTATCTCTGGGCTTTCTATCTTGATCCATGGATCTATGTCTCTGTTTTTGTGCCAGTACCATATTGTTTGGATTACTGTACCTTTGTAGTATAGTCTGAAGTCAGGGAGTCTGATTCCTCCAGCTCCGTTTTTTTCCCTCAAGACTGCTTTGGCTATTTGGGGTCTTTGGTGTCTCCATACAAATTTTAAGATATTTTGTTCTAGTTCTGTAAAAAAAATGCCATTGGAAACTTGATAGGGACTGCATTGAATCTGTAGATTGCTTTGGGTAGTATAGTCATTTTCACAATATTGATTCTTCCAATCCAAGAACATGGTATGTCTCTCCATCTGTTGCTATCATCTTTAATTTCTTTCATCAGTGTCTTATAGTTTTCTGCATACTCGTCCTTTGTCTCCCTAGGTAGGTTTCTTCCTAGGTATTTTATTATTATTTTTGGAATGGTAAATGGAAGTGTTTCCCTAATTTCTCTTTCACATTTTTCATCATTATTGTAGAGGAATGCAAGAGATTTCTGTGCATTAATTTTGTATCCTGCAACTTTACCAAATTCATTGATTACCTCTAGCAGTTTTCTGGTGGCATTTTTAGGATTTTCTATGTATAGTATCATGACATCTCCAAACAGTGACTGTTTTACTTCTTCTTTTCCAATTTGGATTCCTTTTATTTCTTTTTCTTCTCTGATTGCCATGGGTAGGATTTCCAAAACTATGTTGAATAATAGTGGTGAGAGTGGACATCCTTGTCTTGTTCCTAATCTTAGAGGAAATGCTTTCCGTTTTTCACCATTGAGAATGATGTTTGCTGTGGGTTTGTCATATATGGCCTTTATTATGTTGAGGTAGGTTCCCTCTATGCCTGCTTTCTGAAGTTTTTATCATAAATTGGTGTTGAATTTTGTAAAAAGCTTCTTCTGCATCTATTGAGATGATCATATGGTTTTTATTCTTCAATTTGTTAATATGGTGTACCACATTGATTGATTTGCGTATATTGAAGAATCCTTGCATCCCTGCGATAAATCCCACTAGATCATGGTTTATGATCTTTTTAATGTGTTGTTGGATTCTGTTTGCTGGTATTTTGTTCAGGAGTTTTGCATCTATATTCATCAGTGATATTGGTCTGTAATTTTCTTTTTTTGTAGCATCTGTGTCTGGTTTTGGTCTCAGGCTGATGGTGGCCTCATAGAATGCGTTTGGGAGTGTTCCTTCCTCTGCAGTTTTTTGGAAGAGTTTGAGAAGGATAGGTGTTAGCTCTTTTCTATACGTTTGATAGAATTCACCTGTGAAGCCATCTGGTCCTGGACTTCTGTTTGTTGGAAGATTTTTAATCACAGTTTCAATTTCATTACTTGTGATTGGTCTCTTCATATTTTCCATTGCTTCCTGGTTCAGTCTTGGAAGGTTATACCTTTCTAAGAACTTGTACATTCCTCCCAGGTTCTCCATTTTATTGGCATAGAGTTTCATGTAGTAGTCTCTTAGGATGCTTTGTATTTCTGTGGTGTCTGCTGTAACTTCTCCTTTTTCATTTCTAATTTTATTGATTTGAGTCCTCTCCCTCTTTTTCCTGATGAGTGTTGCTAATGTTTTATCAATTTTGTTTATCTTCTCAAAGAACCAGCTTTTAGTTTTATTGATCTTTGCTGTTGTTTTCTTTGTTTCTATTTATTTTATTTCTGCTGTGATCTTTATGATTTCTTTCCTTTTGCTAACTTTTGGTTTTGTTTGTTCTTCTTTCTCTAGGTCCTTTAGGTGTAAGGTTAGATTGTTTATTTGAGATTTTTCTTGTTTCTTGAGGTAGGCTTGTATAGCTATAAACTTCCCTGTTAGAATTGCTTTTGCTCCATCCAATAGGTTTTGGATCATCGTGTTTTCTTTGTCATTTTTCTCTAGGTATTTTTTGATTTCCTGTTTGATTTCTTCAGTGATCCCTTGGTTACTTTGTAACGTATTGTTTAGCCTCCATGTGTTTGTGTTTTTTACGTTTTTTCCCCTGTAATTCATTTCTAATCTCATAGCGTTGTGGTCAGGAAAGATGCTTGATATGATTTCAATTTTCTTATATTTACTGAGGCTTGATTTGTGACCCAAGATGTGATCTGTCCTGGAGAATGTTCCATGCACACTTGAGAAGAAAATGTAATCTGCTGTTTTTGGATGGAATTTTCTACAAATATCAATTAAATCTATCTGGTCTGTTATTTCATTTAAAGCTTCTGTTTCCTTATTAATTTTCTGTTTGGATAATCTGTCCATTGGTGTAAGTGAGGTGTTAGAGTCCCTCACTATTATTGTGTTACTGTCTATTTCCTCTTTTATAGCTGTTAGCAGTTGCCTTATGTATTGAGGTGCTCCTATGTTGGGTGCATATATATTTATAATTGTTATATCTTTTTCTTGGATTGATCCCTTGATCATTATGTAGTTTCCTTCCGTGTCTCTTGTAACATTCTGTATTTTAAAGTCTATTTTATCTGATATGAGTATTGCTACTCCAGGTTTCTTTTGATTTCCAGTTTCATGGAATATCTTTTTCCATCCCCTCACTTTCAGTCTGTGTGTGTCCCTAGGTCTGAAGTGGGTCTCTTGTAGACAGCATATAGATGGGTCTTGTTTTTGTATCCATTCAGCAAGCCTGTGTCTTTTGGTTGGAGCATTTAATCCATTCACGTTTAAAGTAATTATCAATATGTATGTTCCTATGAATATTTTGTTAATTGTTTTGGGTATGTTTTTGTAGGTCCTTTTCTTCTCTTGTGTTTCCCACTTAGAGAAGTTCCTTTAGCATTTGTTGCAGAGCTGTTTTGTTGGTTCTGAATTCTCTTAGGTTTTACTTGTCTGTAAAGCTTTTGATTTCTCCATCGAATCTGAATGAGATCCTTGCTGCATAGAGTAATCTTGGTTGTAAGTTCTTCCCTTTCATCACTTTAAGTGTATCATGTCACTCCCTTCTGGCTTGTAGAGTTTCTGCTGAGAAATCAGCTGTTAACCTTATGGGAGTTCCCTTGTATGTTATTTGTCATTTTTCCCTTGCTGCTTTCAATAATTTTTCTTTGTCTTTAATTTTTGCCAATTGATTACTCTGTGTCTCAGCATGTTTCTCCTTGGGTTTATCCTGTATGGGACTCACTGCACTTCCTGGACTTGAGTGGCTATTTCCTTTCCCATGTTAGGGAAGTTTTCGCCTATAATCTCTTCAAATATTTTCTCGGGTCCTTTCTCTCTCTCTTCTCCTTCTGGTACCCCTATAATGCGAATGTTGTTGCATTTAATGTTGTCCCAGAGGTGTCTTAGGCTGTCTTCATTTCTTTTCATTCTTTTTTCTTTATTCTGTTCCGGAGCAGTGAATTCCACCATTCTGTCTTCCAGGTCACTTATCCGTTCTTCTGCCTCAGTTATTCTGCTATTGATTCCTTCTACTATAGTTTTCGTTTCAGTTATTGTATTGTCCATCTCTGTTTGTTTGTTCTTTAACTCTTCTACGTCTTTGTTAAACATTTCTTGTATCTTCTCAATCTTTGCCTCCATTGTTTTTCCAGGGTCCTGGATCATCTTCACTATCATTATTCTGAATTATTTTTCTGGAAGGTTGCCTATCTCCACTTCATTTAGTTGTTTTTCTGAGGTTTTATCTTGTTCCTTCATCTGGTACATAACCCTCTGCCTTTTCATCTTGTTTATCTTTCTGTGAAGGTGATTTTTGTTCCACAGGCTGCAGGATTGTAGTTCTTCTTGCATCTACTGTCTGCCCTCTGGTGGATGAGGCTATCTAAGAGGCTTGTGTAAATTTCCTGATGGGAGGGACTGGTGGTGGGTAGAGTTGACTTTTGCTCTGGTTGGCAGAGCTCAGTAAAACTTTAATCTGCTTGACTGCTGATGGGTGGGGCTGGTTTCCCTCCCTGTTGGTTGTTTGGCCTGAAGCAACCCAACAGTGGAGCCTACCTGGGCTCTTTGGTGGGGCTAATAGCAGACTCTGGGAGGGCTCATGCCAAGGAGTACTTCCCAGAACTTCTGCTGCCAGTGTCCTTATCCCCACGGTGAGCCACAGCCCCCACCCCACCTCTGCAGGAGACCCTCCAACCCTAGCAGGTAGGTCTGGTTCAGTCTCCCCTTGGGTCACTGCTCCTTCTCCTGGGTCCCGATGCACATACTAATTTGTGTGTGCCCTCCAGGAGTGGATTCTCTGTTTCCCCCAGGCCTGTCGAAGTCCTGAAATCAAATCCCACTGGGCTTCAAAGTCTGATTCTCTAGGAATTCCTCCTCCAGTTGCCAGGCCCCCAGGATGGGAAGCCTGACTTGGGGCTCAGAACCTTCACTCCAGTGGGTGAACTTCTGTGGTATAAGTGTTCTCCAGTCTGTGAGTCACCCACCCAGCAGTTATGGGATTTTATTTTCCTGTGATTGCGCCCCTCCTACTGTTACATTGTGGCTTCTCCTTTGCCTTTGGATGTGGGGTATTTTTTTGTTTTTTTGGTGAATTCCAGTGTCTTGCTGTTGATGATTGTCCAGCAGCTAGTTGTGATTCTGGTGTTTTCACAAGAGGGAGTGAGAGCACGTCCTTCTACTCCGCCATCTTGGTTTCTACAGGTTTTCTTTTTTCTTGAGGTGAGAATATATTGCTATAAACTTCCCTCTTAGAACTGCTTTCGCTGCATCCCATAGGATCCATAAGATTCATTACTCTGAATTGTTTTTCAGGTAGATTGCCTATCTCCTATTCATTTAGTTGTTCTGTGGGTTTTTGTCTTGTTCCTTTACCTGCAACATATTTCTTTGTTGTCTCATTTTGTCTAACTTTCCATGTTTGTGGTCCTCTTTCTACAGGCTGCAGGATTGTAGTTCCTCTTGCTTCTGATTCCTGCACCCTGGTGGGTGAGGTTGCACCAGGGGCTTGTGTAGGGTTCCTGGTGGGAAGGAATGGTGCCTGCCCTCTGGTGGGTGGAGCTGTGTCTTGTCCCTCTGGTGGGCAGAGCTGTGTTAGGGAGTGTGTTTATTTGGCAGATGTGTGCTCAGGAAGACTTTAAGCAGCCCGTCTGCTGATGCGTGGAGCTGTGTTCCTGCTCTGTTGTTGTTGTTGTTTTTTAACCTGGGGCATCCCAGCACTGGAACCTATAGGCTGTTGTGTGGGGCCATATCTTGGTCAGAAAATGGTGACCTCCAAGGGGCCTTATACCAATGAGTACTCCCCAGAACTACAGTCACCAGTGTCCTTGTCCCCACAGTGAGCCACAGCTGCCCCTTGCCTCCACAGGTTACCCTCCAATACTAGCATGTAAGTCTGGCCCAGTCTCTTATGAGGTCACTGCTTTTTGTCCCTGTGTCCTGCTGTGCATGGGACCCTGTGTGTGACCTCCGAGAGTGGAGTTTCTGTTTCCTCCAGTCTTTTGGAATTCCCACAATCAAACCCCCTGGACTTCAAAGCTAGATTCCTGTGGTCTCCTCCCATTGCCAGACCCTCAGACTGGGGAGCCTGACGTGGGTTCAGAACTTTCACTTCTGTGGTATAATTATTTTCCTTTTTGTGACTCACCCACTCAATGTGTATGGGATTTGATTTTATCACGATTGTGCCCCTCCTACCATCTGTTTGTGGCTTCTTCTTTGTCTTTCGCTATAGGGCATCTTATTTGGTAGGTTCCAACATTTTTTGTTGGTGGTTGTTCAGTGTTAGTTGTGATTTTGGTGTTTCCATAAGAAAAGATGAGCTCATGTCCTTCTACTCTGCCATCTTGTGTCCAGGAACCCTTTTAAGAAGATTTCAATGGATGATTTAGGATTTTACCTCTTTATTTCAGCTCAATCCAATTCAGGTAAGAGTTATAGGGTCCTGTTGGGTCCAGAGGCCTGGCAACAGCTTTTCAAGGTGCTTTACTTCCAAAGAGAAAGGATGCAATTCTGCTCTCCCTTAAACAAATTTTCTTCTGTCTTCATTACAGGAGACAGGTTGAGAGTCATATGCATTATTTTATATAGTCCTTATACTAACCTTATGATATGACTACTATTACCCTCATGTTACAGAGTAGGAAAATTAATTTGAAGGTGTTAATTGTCTGAAGTTATATAGAAGGTAAAGGATGAAGCTAGAGCTGGGCATTTGATTATCAAAGTATTCTTTAATGTCTCTCACCAGCGTGGCCTGGGCTGTGTACAGAACAGCTGCCTGGCTTCCACTTGTGCCATGTTGGACACAGTATTTACCTGGCTGGGCAGACAAGACAGAAAGCAAGCAACTCGGGGTGGGAGGGGTTAGAGGGCTATTATCCCCAAGCCTGGTGGTGAAAAGCCTTTTTCGTGGCAACTGATGGTAACAGCATAAGCCAGTTGAGGAGGAAGATTGGAGAGGGTATAGTTGAAGCCCCTTGGGCAAGTAGCACAAGAGGGAAGAATCCAATGCAGCTGTTGCCATTTATGATGAGCTCGATCTCTGCTCTGGCTCCCTTTTGTTTCAGTTCCTAGTAAAACCAACTTTGTAAAACTGTCTCCCCCTAGCTAAGCATCACTTCCTAGCCAGAGGAGCCTGCTGAGGGGTACTGGACACACCCCTTCCCACCCTGCCCTTTCATGTTTCCCTGCTTCAGACTGGCACTGCAGACTGCAAAACTTTATCCTGAAGAGAGCCAGTTCTCTCCTACTAAATCCCAAAGACCAAACCCATAATTAGTCTTTTATGTGCCATATTTATTTCTGAAGGAGTTTGTCTTGGCATGGAGGCCACCCCCTCCAAAGAGCACATGTCTTACTTAACAAATAGCTCCTGCTCCTCTTCACCTTGGTGTTTGCTAGCTTGTTCACCCTGCCCCCACACTGGCCCTTGGGGAATGCCACCCACATAGAAGAGTAGAACAGGCTGCAATGGGAGCTGAGTAGCCTGGCTTTTACTGATACCTGATACTCCACCAAAACCCGTCAGGTGGGGAGCCTTACCCAGAGACCGGACAAACCCCTGGCCCACTGCATGGAAAGAGCCCGTGGAGGTAGGCCCTCAGTCACTTTCTTTGAAGTGTTCCCTGAAATCCTGTTCATCTTCCACAGGGTGGGAGGATCCTGGGTTCTGGCACTATCTGGGATGCAGATACATACTTGAAACCTTGGAGTCCTCCTCAGCTCTCTCCTCCCTCCTCTCCAGAAAGAGTCCTGTCCCTTTTTAATATCTTAAGTATTTGTGTACTAGAAATACGTAACATGTTACCTTAGGCTGTAACAAATTAGTGACTTTGGGTGATACGTTTAATCTCTCTGGGCCACAGTTTGTCCATGCATAAAGTGAGGAGGTGGGTTTAGATGAACACAAAAGTTGTTCTTCCAAACTCTTGTTTATGTGGTTCAGTCTTAAGCCTGTTCTCATTGGCAGGTCTCCAGTCCAGGCTCCTTCATACCATCCCTAAAAAATTCTAACACTGGCCTCCTCAGTGGTGGTTTCCAATCCTGCCTCCACACCCTTACGGACACAATGACCACAGTTATCTTTTTAACATTCCACTTGAACCGTGTGTGGGGTCTCCAGTAGGTAAAGATCCAGGTCCTTTTCCTGACCCTGTCATTCATAGCTCTCCACATGCAGAGCAGGGGAAAGGCTCAAGACACATCCATTTTGTGAGGCTCTCTGGGTACTCTTAAATAAGGAATTGCCAAAATATGCTTCTAACACACATCACATAAATACAAGGTAATCAATATATGCCATTCACAAGAGGGTGGGAGGGAGATGCAAAAGGGAGGATATATGGGGATATATGTATATGTATAGCTGATTCACTTTGTTATACAGCAGAAACTAACACCATTGTAAAGCAATTATACTCCAATAAATATGTTAAAATATATATATGTATGTATATGTCTTTCACAAGATAATTACAAGATTAATAAGGTCTACATTGGAGACCTTTTCTGAATGAGAGCTCCAACCAAATGGTCCTTCTGACCACTCCCCACAATGGTCACTGACACTGAAAAATACTAGTTGAGCCAATACAGAGCTTCCCAAACTTGACAATGCCCTTGAATTACCTAGGTAGTGCAGATGCAGCCAGATAAGTATGGTCCTAAGGCTGGCATTTGAGATCACTGGACAAGTTCCCTTTACATGTATGTTAGCTTCCTGCTTGGACTGGCTAGACCTTTGGCTTGCAATGCACAATAGTCACCTCAGTCTCTGGTACCTGGCCAAAATCCTGACAGGTTCTTAGTCAGTGTCGTTTTCATGGCTGAAGACCAGGTTAGAAATGTGTTTACAGCTCTGCCTGTGTTCCTGCCTTCTCCATACCCTCTTAAGGGATACCACAGAACCTCTACAAAAAGGTATTCCAAGGCTTCAAGACCCTAACATTACCCTCTACCTCTACCCAAATTATATGATTTTTCAAACCTCTCTTGTCCTATCCCTGCAGACCCCTGACATTCTCTTCAGCCACCTCATTTCTGTGTCAGCTCTCTTGGTCCCAGCCCTGAGGGCTCCACAGATCCAACTAAAAGGAGACAAGGAGTATACTGGGTTTCTTTTGTCTGATTGTCTTTTGATACACACTGCTTTCTTTGCTGCCTTGTGGGCACACACATAGGTATTCGAGTGAAACAAGCCCAGACTTGAAAGTTAAGAACTTCGAGGAATTTCTCTACTCCTGGTACAGTGGAAAATCTGGGGGAAGCTCTTTGCCTCCTTTGCACCTTGGTTACTTCATCTATAGAGCAGGTATCATAAAATAATGAAACATTAAACTCTGACCTTGTTGGTAGATGGCATGCTTACCTGATCTCTGGCATTCCAGTGCATGTTGACCACAGGGTGCCTGGAGTGTAGTACCAATGGCTGGGAAGTGAAAAAGGGAGTGAACACTAGGCTGAGGGTCAGAAGGCCCAAAGTTAGGCCTCCTTCTGGTACTAGCTTACTTTGTGTCCTTGGGCAAGCCACTCAAGGCTCTCTGGCTCCATTTTCTTCCTTTGCAAAATAGGGTTATATACCTTAGCATAGTAGCTAAGAGCAAGGGTTTTAAAATCAGACAGACCTGGGCTGGTGTTTCAGCTCTACTGCTTACTAGCCATGTGCCCTAGTCTAGTCACCAAATCCCTCTTGGTCTGTTTACTTACTTGACGGAAAGTAAGTGGGGTCACTAACAGTATTTACTTTATGAGGTTGTTATGAGGATTAAATGAGATGACATAGTTAATATGCATAAGGAATTTAACATAGTGCCTGCCACATAGTAAGTTCTCTACAAGTCTCAGCTATTACTACTACTACTATGAAGAAAAGGAAGACTTGCAGGAGGACATTTGCTGGCCTATCTATGTTAGGTTATTATACAGTTGCCATGAGGATGTAATGAGATAAGTGCTGGAAAAGCATTTGGAAGATAAAAGGACTTTTCAAAGGTGAGGTGGTATTGAAGTTAAAACATAAAGGTGTTGGGACCTTCCCCCTTGCTGCCAAGAGGTTTATCTGGAGTCTATGATCTCTGACTTGCTCAGTGCTGGCATGAGTGGCTATTTCCTTCCCTGTCTACCTACCTATCCTTGCCATCATGATGATTTACTCCTCCTGGCAGATTGAATTGGAAGAAGAGATTTGAAATCTTGACCTCCATCCCTCTGCCAACTTCCACTCCCACCCTTACTGCAGAGTCACCTCTCAGATAAGTAGCCTGTGCCCAGCCCGCCCAGACTGCACTTTGCATTTGCTCTGCTGAGGGTCTGGCTCTTAGTTGTTGCTGTTGCTGCTTTTCAAGTTTGGGGGTGTGCTAGAACCCATGGGGTGCCATGAAGACTTACTGCTCTGAACAGTCATTGACTTCTGCACACAAAGACACAGTTACATAATGACCATCCAACAAACCTGGGCTAGTTAAAGGAGGGGTGTATGTGTCTGGGTGTGGGATTCCCTTCAGTAGCAGCTTGAGAGAAGTGACTGTCTTCATCTGCTCTCTCCAGGACATTATTTAATTTCTACAGGCCAGGTCTCTTATATTACCTCACTTAATCTTCACAAAACAAACATTTAGTGGCACTTTTATAATATCCATTTTTCAGATGAGGAAACTGAGGCTTAGAGATATGAAGTAATTTGCTCAAAGTCAAACAGCAGGTAAATAGATCTTTTCTTAAACCCATGTCTCTCTGACTTCAGAGACTGTGCTCTTAACCTATACATTACAGAAAGACTAATCCATCCCAGAACCTTCCTTGTAGTGGTACAGGTCCCAATGGCCTGGTTCCAAGATAGCCAAGCTGAGGCTCAAGGAATTTTCTCTGTTTGGGAGCAGGTTGCCAACCACTGTAATATTCTGTGGTCTGCAGGGATTTGATTTTCTTCCTCTGTTCTTTTCCTCATTTTACCCATCTCTCTCATAAAACACTCAACAGAAAGGGTCAGTATCCCTGGAAAAAGCATTTTACATTGAAAAAATGGGTTCTGCCCATGTTTTCCCAGTCCTTCCCTCTGCCATCTTTTCCCTACCTCCATCCCTCTGCTCTAATAAGGAATCCAGTGGTGCTAGGGATTGTCAGCAGATTCCTGCTCAGAGGCAGGAACATGGCCTAATCTCAGAAGTGAGATTTCCTCTGGCTTTGATACATCCTGAAGCCATAGCAGGAGGTCCCTAACTGTGTAGCTAACATTAGTGTTTATCTCAGCTCTGAGGATCAAAGCCCTATTGATCCTGGCAGCCAGTCTTCCCTGGATTGGTTACCTTGTCATCTGTCTCAGGCTGACCATCCAAGGTTTCCTTCCTGATTGCTGGACTGCAAGTGTGGAGAGAGGTATTTCTGGAGACAGAGCTGTCACCTGCCTACTTGAAGGAACTACCCAAGCTGGCAACCTCCTTAGCTCAGGAGTGTTCTCAAAGCTGAGGGCAGAACCCTATCTAGTTTCAGTCTCAGGGCAGGAAGGGGCTCATAATTTCAGCGTTTGTTTTTTGTTCTTGTTCTGCTGAAAGCAGAGCTTAGAAAATCAGCCATCTGACCCTGCTGCTCTTCCCTGGTGGTTTGGCAGATCATTGGAGGCCTGTCAGGCATTGTGGTACAGTGGAAGGAGCACTAGATTAGGAGCCCAAAGATGGGGTTTTAGTTCTGACTCAGCAATGGACCTGCTGTGTCTCCTTGAGTAGTTTGTGTCCTCTCTGAGCCTCGATTTCCCCATCTATGGTTTTTTAAAGCTTTATTGAGGAAGAATTAACATACAATAAACTGCATATATTTCAAGTATACAATTTGACAAGTTTTGACATATGTGCACACTCATGAAACCATCACTATGATCAAAGTAATGGACATGTCCATCACCTCCAAAAGGTTTCTCATGTCTCTTTATAATTCTTCTCTCCCAGCCCACTCTGGCCCCTCCTCACTCCCAGGCAACCAGTAATATGCTTTCTCTCACTATATATTAGTCTGTATTTTTCTTGAGTTTTACATAGCTGGAGTCATAGGGTATGTATTTTTTGGTAGGCTCTGGCTTCTTTCACTCAACATAATTATTTTGAGATTCATCCATGTTGTTACATGTATCAATTGTTCGTTCTTCTCCCTTCCTACCTTCTTTCCGTTCTTCCAGTATTTCTTTTGGGGAGATGGTGTTGAATTTTATTAACATGGAAAGGTCTCTAAAACATGAGAAAATTTTAAAAGCAGCTTATAAGTGATGTATACTATATATACTGTCTTTGAAAAAACTATATAGATATAAATGTATAGAAAAATCTGGAGGGATACATATCAAGGTAAAAATACTAGTCTCCAAGTGATTGGAATTGTGGGGATTTTTTTTTTGCCTCGCTTCTTTGTTTTTCTAATTTTTCAATTGTGAAAATATACAGCTCTTTTTAAAAGTAGGAAAATGTTACTTTATTTTTAAACAGCTTTATTGAGATATAATTGACATACAATAAACACACACATATTTAAATTGCACAGTACGAGAAGTTTTGATATATGTATGTATACATCATGAAGCCATTACCATATTCAGGATAATGAGCATATCTATCAATCATCCTCCAAAGTCCTCTTCCTATCCACAGGCAACCATTGCTCTTCTTTCTGTCACTACAGATTAGTTTGTATTTTCTAGACTTTTTATATAAATGGAATAAAAAGTAGGTATTTTAAAAATTTGACTTCTTTTACTTACTGCAATTGTTTTGAGATTCATCCAAGTTGTTGCATATATCAATAGTTCATTCCTTTTTGTTGCTGAGTACCATTTCTTGGTATGGATATACCACAATGTGTTTATCCATTTACATATTGATGGACATGGGTTGTTTCTAGTTTTTTACTACTACAAATATAGTTGCTATAAATATTCATGTACAGGTCTTGATGTGGACATATGCTTTCATTTTGGGGGGTTGCTGGGTCATTGTAACTTTATATGTAACCAGTTGAGGAACTTCCAAACTGTTTTCCAAATTGATTACACCATTTTACAGTCCCAGCAACTATGCAACTGCAACTCAGAGTTTCAGTTGTTCCAAATCCTCACTAACACTTGGTATGGTCAGTTTAAAAAATACTAGATGTTTTAATGGGTGTGTATTGGCATCTCATTAGGTTTTAACTTGCATTTCCCTAATGGCTAATGATGTTGAGTATTCTTTCATGTATTTGGTTACCCCTCATATATCTTTGGTAAGGTGTCACTTCAAATCTTTTGCTTGTTTTCAGTTGGGTTCTTTATTTTCTTGTTTTTGTAAATAAGAAATTATTCTTAACCACTCTGGATATGAGTCCTCCTTTATCAGATATATAATTGGCAAATACTTTCTCCCAGTCTGTAGCTTGTCTTTTAATTCTCTTAAAAGTATATTTGAAGAATAAATTTTAAAATTTTGATGAAGTTAATTTTATGTATTTTTATACTTTCTGCTCTTTGTGCTCTATTTAAGAAATCTTTGCCTAACCCAAGTTCACTATGATTTTATCCTATGTTTTCTAGAAGTTTTATAGTTTTAGCTCTTACATTTAGGTCAACCATCCATTTTGAGTTAATTTTTGAGTATGGTGTGAGATATAAGTTCAACTTCATTCTTTTTTATGTGTATATGCAGTTGACCTGGCACCATTTGTTGAAAAATATTATCCTTCCCTATTGAATTTTTTAAACATTTTTTAATTGAAAATCAACTAGCCATATATGTGTGGGCCCATTTCTAGACTATGTTATGTTCCATTGATCTATATGTCTATCTTTATGCCAATGCCATAATATCTTTTTTTGTTGTTGTTTATTTTATTTATTTTATTTTTGGCTGCGTCGGGTCTTCTTTGCTGAGTACAGGCTTTCTCTAGTTGTGGCAAGTGGGGGCTACTCTTCATTGTGGTGTGTGGACTTCTCATTGTGGTGTCTTCTCTTGTTGCTGAGCATGGGCTCTAGGTGCACGGGCTTCAGTAGTTGTGGCGTGTGGGCTCAGTAGTTGTGGCTCGCAGGCTCAGTAGTTGTGGCACACAGGCTTAGTTGCTCCATGTCACGAGGGATCTTCCCGGATCAGGGATCGAACCTGTGTCCCCTGCATTGGCAGGCGGATTCTTAACCTCTGTACCACCAGAGAAGCCCCAATACCATCATGTCTTGATTTCTGTAATTTTATAGTAAGTCTTAAAATCAAGTCATTATAAGTCTTCCAACTTTGTTCTTCAATGTAAAAATTATTTTTGCCATTCTATATCCTTTACATTTATACATAAATTTGAGAATCAGTTTGCCAAATTTTATCAAAAAAAAAACCTTGCTGGAGTTTTGATTGGGATTGCATTTTATGTATAAAACAACTTGGGGGGAGAATTGATATGTTAACAATATTGAGTCTTCTGACCTGTGAACAAGATATATCCTTCATTTACGTAGGTCTTCTTCTTTTTTTTTTTTTTTTTTGTGGTACGCGGGCCTCTCACTGTTGTGGCCTCTCCAGTTGTGGAGCACAGGCTCCGGACCCGCAGGCCCAGTGGCCATGGTTCACGGGCCTAGCCGCTCCGCGGCATGTCGGATCTTCCCAGACCAGGGCACGAACCCATGTCCCCTGCATCGGCAGGTGGACTCTCAACCACTGTGCCACAGGGAAGCCCTATTTAGGTCTTCTTTAATTTATCTCATCAACATTTTGTAATTTTCAATGTAGAGATCTTGTACATATTTTCATCAAATTTATCCATAAGTATTTCAAATTTCGGATGGTATTGTAAATGGTATTTTTATCTCAGTTTTTAGTTATTCATTGCTAATATATAGAAATACAATTGGTTTTTGTATGTTGATTTGTACCTTGTGAGCTTATTTAACTCACTTATTACTTCTAGTTGCTTTTCTGTAGTCTTTAATGTTTTCTAGATAGACAATCATGTTGTCTGTAAACAGAGATAGTTGTAAAACTATAAGTAACTCTTATTTATAATCTGTATGTCTTCTATTTCTTCTTGTTGTCTTATTGCACTGGTGAGAACCTCCAATGCAATATTAAATAGAAATAGCAAGTACAGACATCCTTGCCTTGTTCTTAATCTTAGGATGAAAGATTTTAGTCTTTCATTATTAAGTATGATGTTAGCTATAGGTTTTCACTAGTTGCCCTTTATCAGGTTGAGAAAGTCCCCACCTATTACTGGTTTTCTGAGAGTTTTTATCTTGAATGGGTATTGAATTTTGTCAAGTGTTTTTCTGTATCTACTGAGGTAATTATATGGGATTTTAAAATTTTGTAGTCATTAATAATCACATACTGCATTGGTTGATTTTTGGATGTTGAACTAACCTTGTATTTCTGGGATAAATATTACTTGGTCATGATGTTTTATCCTTTTTACATATTGTTTGATTCAATTTGCTAAAATGTTGTTAAGCGTTTTGCAACTGTTTATGAGGGACATTCATTTGTAATTTCCTATTCTTGTGCTGTCTTTATGGTGGTTATGGTATTAAGGTAACACTGGACTCATAGAATGAGTTGGAAAGTATTGCCTCCTATTTTATTTTTTGCAACAGTTTGTGTAAACTTGTTATCATTTCTTCCTTAAATATTTTTAATTCACCAGTGAAGACATCTTGGTTACCCCCTCTATGATTCTTGAGGACCCTTTCATTTGTAACACTTTGCAGTTCTAATAAGATGCTCATCATCAATCTTTCTATTTTAGATATATGCATCTCTCTTTCTGTCTCCTTATTTCTTTTCTGTCTCTGCCTCCTGCCTCTTTTCCATACTCTCTATCAGGTGAGTGTCTGACTATCAGAGTCTCTAGGTGCTAACCAGGCCCCTCAGAGAAAACTGAGGAAACTGTTTTAATTCATAATTCTTCCAAAGCACTGATGGTTTGGGTTCAAGAACCACCTCTAATATACCTTAGCCATTAGAATAGATAACTGACCATTGTCCTAAACCAGTGGTTGCCAAATCAGTGGCCATAAGACATTAAGTAAAGCCCATCATCCCTGAAGGACTGAGGCAGGAGTTAGAAGGACTGCATTTTCAGACTCGGCATGGGTACTTTAAGTGAGTCTCTCTGGGCCTCGGTCTGACTATCTGTAAAATTAGGAACTGGATGTCTAGATCTTCTGACTCCAAAAAATGGAAGTAAATAAACAATAGCAGCACAGAGAATGAGGTCAAATAAAGTAATAAGGGGGGTAATAAGACAACTTACGTTTTCAGTGATTATTTGACTTTACAAGGTTTGACACTCAAAAGTAGGTAGCCCATTAAAGTTGGCATGTTTTGAGACAAAGTGTAGAAGGTTAAAAATGGGGTTTGTTTAGATGTTGAATGCTTGGAAAAGAATGTTTTCCAGTATTTCTGTGCCAACCCAGAAAAACACCACCACATTCTAATGAAGAGAAAAAATAAAACACTGCCAGGACAAATATGAAAACACTTTTGGAATTTTAAAATAAAGGCTTGCTACAGATCTGGAGTAGCGTTCTAGACACGGTGGATGTGAGTAGCTACAAAAGTAAATGGACTTCGATAGGCTGAGAGCTGGAAGAAAGAGCTTCTCATCATAATGTTTATCAAACCATAGAAAAAGTTTTGGAATCAGCTTCCCTGAACAACATTGTTACATTTATTCACCAGAAGAATAACTACCTAGCACTTAACTCCTAGCACAAGGCTAGAGAAATAGTTAATAAATGAAGCTCAGCTGGAGGTCACTCTCCAGTCAGCCACAGAGAGAATGAAAGGCAGGGCTCCTGCCATCTCAGTCCCCAAGGAAGACCAGAGTGTTGCATTTTTCTCCTCTAGAGTGCCCCAGCTGACCCCTGAAGTGCTTTTACTTGCCTCCTTTTAAATGTATTCCACCAATGCTTTCAGTCATCTTACTAATGTGTGCTGATAAACTGGCTAGATGTGCCAGCATACCATCGGCACAGTCCTGAGCTACCTGCCACCAACCCCACATGGTCCCCGTGCCCTACCTATGCCCTTCTGACCATGCTCACTTAACCCATCTAGGTTTAGTCTCTTTACTGTGTTCTGGGGACTCTGAAGAAGGGTGGAGATGGGGCAGAAACGAGAATATTTCTGGCAACAGGGACTCCAGTTAATAGTGACATTTCCTCCACTTAGCGTTGCATAGCAAGCTCCAGAACATGGCTCCTAATCCTATTAGCTAGTCTTTCATCATACTGTTCACCTTGTCATGAAGCAGGGACTCCTGAATAGGGATATCTCTGCCCTCGTGTCACCCCCTTTCACCTCTCTCTCTCCTTTACCCTTCCCCAGCTTTGCCCTTTCTTTGGCTTTGCTCCATCGTTCCCTCATTTGAGCTTTTGTTAGTTCCCCACAACAACAGGAATTTGTGAAAGCCTATAATTTATTTAGAGAGTTTGGCTCTTAGAGTACTCTCTCCCCACTTTCCAACTCAGAGGGAGAGCTCAGAGAAGTTGGCTTTTGGAAACCAAGGAATGGGGAATCTGGTCTTGCATTTGAGTTCTTTTTTGAGCAGACTCCCTGTACTTCAAAGACATTAGACTGTGAGCCTGGGTAAGGAGCCAGGGCACTAATTGGGCACTTGAGTGAAAAGACTTTGAATATAAGGAAATTTGAGGGCCAATAGGTCCAGGATGGAGTTGAAAGGGCTGGGGTTCTGCTTTCACACTGCTCAGGCTCAACAGAAGCCTAGCTGGCTATGGGTGCTTAGAGGAGGAAAGGAGGTGGTGTCTAGTGAATATAGACATTGTGTTCACTTCAGGCACAGGTCTTTGGGGGCCAACTCTTTGGGAGTACTTAACTCACCTGAGGGTAGTGGTTGAGGCTGAAGAGAATTCTGGGAATCATTGGATGAAAGTTGTGGATGGTGGGTTTTTACATAGCTAATCCTTAAAGTCCTAGGGCTCTGCTGGACAGAAAGTTTATTAGTCAAAAATTAGACGCTTGGCACTTAGCACAGTTGTGCATTGAAAATAATGCTCTCTGCCTGATGGAAAGTTGTGGTGTGCCATCTCTGATTTTGCCAAGTCTGTTTATAAAGATGGCCCTCTATACCTCCTGTTAAAGTCTACTTTGAACTCTCCCACATTCAGCTGTTTCATCAAAATCACTTTGTCATCAGCAGTAGGGAATAAAAAAAAATCACTTTGTCTTCCTCATATGAGAGCAAGGGTAATGTGGGGAACAACAAAAACTCCCCAGCTTTTTTTTTTTTTTTTTTTTTTTTTTTGCTGTACGCGGGCCTCTCACTATTGTGGCCTCTCCCGTTGCGGAGCACAGGCTCCGGATGCACAGGTTCAGCGGCCATGGCTCACGGGCCCAGCCGCTCCGCGGCATGTGGGATCTTCCCGGACCGGGGCATGAACCCGTGTCCCCTGCATCGGCAGGCGGACTCTCAACCACTGCGCCACCGGGGAAGCCCACCTCCCCAGCTTTGAGTCCAAGGACTGTCAAGAGTTCTAGAAAACCTCTACCCATGCCTTGTATTTTCCAAAAAAGGGAATTGAGTGAAAGAAAGATAAAGGATAACCAACAACACTCATTTTACCATCAACATGTTTATAATTATCATTATAATTATCACTATTGGTTTTTCTTTTTTTTTTTTTTTTTTTCTTTTTTTTGGCGGTATGCGGGCCTCTCACTGTTGTGGCCTCTCCCGCTGCGGAGCACAGGCTCCGGACGCGCAGGCCCAGCGGCCATGGCTCACGGGCCCAGCCGCTCCGCGGCATATGGGATCCTCCCAGACCGGGGCACGAACCCGTATGCCCTGCATCGGCAGGCGGACTCTCAACCACTGCGCCACCAGGGAGGCCCGGTTTTTCTTTTTTTAAATATAGTTATAGCTGATTATTTTTCTCTTGCAAAGTTTCCTCTGATAACCTTTCCTGCTAACAATCGTTCTATTCTTCTTCAGCCATTGATCTAGCTATTAAATTACCTTTCTTTTCCTTAACATAGCAAATTTTCTTTCCCTTGGAATGTCTGACCTCTCTGAAAATTTTTAAATAGAAAATTTTACTGTGGTCTTGAACCATGGGATTTATACATTTTACTGCCCTGTTCAAAAAAGTGTTCCTTATTCTACTGTGAGATCCTTGAAGGCAAAGACCATATGTCACACATTTAGCAATCTCAGTACCTGTGGGATAGCTGTGTATTGGGGCCAGAAAGGATGTTAAATAACTGTTAAATAAATGAATACCATATATGGATGGCTTAATTTTTTTTAAATGTACATTTAGCATCAAAAACTATATCAAGGTACTTTTCCCTATTCCTCCCATGAAGTATGGCCAAAAACACTGGCCATTATATAAAGCAAATATAAGAAGACTAAAAGGTAGATAGATAGAAGACAGTTGATGGACTAGGTATCTCAGGGCTCAAGGAACAACACAGTGGTGAATTACCTGGGTTTTCTTTTTGCCTCATATATCTTACACCTGGAGCTGAAGAAGCTTGCAACCCAGAAATGCCAATAGAAACAAATAAAATTAGCATTGAGAAAAGCCTGATTTCTCTACCCAAAAGACCAAGAAAGGAGGAGCCTAGCAAGACAGAAAACTTTTAGACAATAACCACTCTACTCCAGCCAAACACCATGGGGAAAAATGCATACCTTCTGACCTTTACCAACAAAGGCCTAATAAGGAACCTTGACTTATATACTCACCCAGTTATAACAAGGTGCCCCAATCTGTCCGCCTACCATTCCAAGGTAGTATTAGAGAAAACTGAGGAGGGAGCCAGGAATGTCATCCTCTCAGTTGTAACAAGGCCTATTCTTCATCCGTTGTTTCAGTGGAGACCATGCAGGGAACCTGGACGTTCACCCTTGCCAGTCTGTAACTTTCGGCTCTCCTCCCATTCCTGAAGAGGTGCCAAGGTGGTGTCAGTGAAGGCCAAGTAGGAAACTAGGACTTTCAGCATCATTCAGTACAGTATCAGTTGGAGCAACGTGGAGAATAGTAACGAGAGACTCTTACCTCTCCCAACCAGTTAAGTATCAGAGGAAGACCTCTCCCAACCAGTTAAGTATCAGAGGAAGGCCAGTGGGGATTTGAACACCAACCCCTGCTCAGCATAACAAGGCACCCATCCTCCCCAGGGTGTCCATGGAGGCTAAGCAGGGAACCTGGACTTCCATCCCCATCTCTTCCACCCCATCTAGAAATAACGTGGTGGTACCTTGCTGGCACAGTGTCATAGTAGGCCTACTAAAACACAAGATTTAAATACAGTACAGAATCTCATAACATAATATCCAACATTTCCCAGGTAAAATAGAAAAACCACTTGTCGGGGCTTCCCTGGTGGCGCAGTGGTTGAGAGTCCGCCTGCCGATGCAGGGGACGTGGGTTCGTGCCCTGGTCCGGGAAGATCCCACATGCCGCAGAGCGGCTGGGCCCGTGAGCCATGGCCGCTGGGCCTGTGCGTCCGGAGCCTGTGCTCCACAATGGGAGAGGCCACAACAGTGAGAGGCCTGTGTACCGCGAAAAAAAAAAAAAAGAAAAGAAAAACCACTTGTCACACCAAAGACTAGGAAAATCTCAACTTCAACGAGAAAAGACTACGTGTTGTTTTCAATGAGAAAACACCAAGATGACACAGATATTGAAATTATTTGACAAGGATTTTAAAGTAGCCACTATAAAAATACTTCAATGAACAATTACAATCATACTTGAGACAAATGAAAAAATAGAGTCTCAGCAAATAAATAGAAAATACAAAGAAGAAACAATGGAAATTTTAGAACTAAAAAAAACGACAACTGAAATAATAATAATTTAAGAAACCTCACTGGATGGGTTCCATTAAATAATGGAGAGGGCAGAGGAAAGAAGTAGTAAGCTTGAAGACAGAACAATAGAAATTATACAATCTGAACAACAGGGGGAAAATAAATTTTTTAAAAATGAACAGAGCCTCAGAGAACTGTGGTGCTATAAAAAAAGATGTAATATTCCTGTCATCAGAGGAGTCCTGAATGGAGAGGAGAAAGAAGGTGGGGCTGAAAACTTACTCAGAGAAATAACAGTTGAAAAATTCCCAAATTTGGCAGAAGAAAAATCTACAGTATTAAGAAGCTGAGTGAACCCCAAAGAGGGTGAACTCAAAGAAATCTATGCCAAAACACATCACAAACTTCTGAAATATAAACACACACACACACACACACACACACACACACACATCTTGAAAAATTGAGAGAGAAATGACGCCTTAATTAAGGGGAAAAACATTCAAATGATAGTGGATTTCTCATCAAAAACCACAGAGGGTAGAAGGAAGAAGTGGCAAAACATTCTTCAAGTGCTGAAAGAATAAACTGTCAATCCAGAATTGCATATCTGGTGAAAATATCCTTCAAGAATGAAGGGGGAAATCAAGCCATTTTCAAATGAAGGAAAAATAGGAGAATTTGTCAACAGCAGACCTACCCTAAAAGAATGGCCAAAGGAATTCTCTAAACAAAAAGGAAACAATAAAAGAAGGAATATTGGATCATTAAGAAGGAAGAACAATGAAAAGAGTAAAATTATGGGTAAATACAATAGAGTTTCCTTCTCCTCTTGGATTTTCTAAATTATGTTTAACATTTGAAACAAAAATTATAATGATTCCTGATGTGGTTTCAATGTATATAGAGGAAATATTTAAGAAAATTATATTATAAGTGGAGGATAGTGGAAGGACATGAGGGAGTTCAGGTTTTTACACTCCACTCAAACTAGTGAAATGTCAACATCAGTAAACTATGATGTGATAGCTAGAGCAACCACTAAAAAAGTTATACAAAGGGATACACTCAAAGCGCTATAAATAAATCAAAGTGGAATTCTAAAAATTTTTAAGGGAGCCTAGAGGCAAGCAGAGAAAAAGAAAGTAGAGAAAGGAAAAACAGAGGGAACAAACAGAAAACAAAACTAAAATGACCCTAACATGTCAATGATTACTTCCTTGCAAATGATCTAAATACATCAATTAAAAGACAGAGATTAGCAGGAAAAAAAAAATACCCCAACTATAAGCTGTCTACAAGAAACTTACTTCAAATATATATTTCCAGGGAATTATGCTGGGTGAAAAAAAAGCCAATTTCAAAAAGCCATGCACTATACGACTCAATTTCTATAACTTTCTTAAAATAAGATTGTAGAGATGGAAAACAAATTAGTGGTTGCCATGAGTTAGGGATGGTGGGGGAGTGGACTGGGTGTGATTATGAAAGAGTAGCACAAAGGAGATCGTTATGGTGATGGAATAGTCCTGTATCTTGATTGCAGTGGTGGTTACACAAATCTACACATGTGATAAAATGATATAGAACTATACACACATATTGTACCAACATCAATTTCCTGGTTTTGATATTATAGTATAGTTATATACGATGTAACCATTGGGGGAAACTGGTTGAAGTGTTCATGGGACTTCTCTGGATTATCTTAGCTATTTCCTGTGAATCTATAATTGTTTCAAAAGTTGAAAAAAAACTCAGATTAATTTTTTATTTTTTATTTTATTTTTTATTTTTTTTAATTTTTTTAATTAGTTTCTGCTTTATAACAAAGTGAATCAGTCATACATATACATCTGTTCCCACATCCCTTCCCTCATGCATCTCCCTCCCTCCCACCCTCCCCATCCCACCCCTCCAGGCGGTCACAAAGCACCGAGCTGATCTCCCTGTGCTCTGCGGCTGCTTCCCACTATCTATCTACCTTACATTTGGTAGTGTATATATGTCCATGCCTCTCTTTCGCTTTGTCACAGCTTACCCTTCCCCCTCCCCATATCCTCAAGTCCATTCTCAAGTAGGTCTGTGTCTTTATTCCCGTTTGGCCCCTAGGTCCATCATGACTTTTTTTTTTTTTTTAAATTCCGTATATATGTGTTAGCATACGGTATTTGTCTTTCTCTTTCTGACTTACTTCACTCTGTATGACAGACTCTAGGTCTATCCACCTCATTACAAATAGCTCAGTTTCGTTTCTTTTTATGGCTGAGTAATATTCCATTGTATATATGTGCCACATCTTCTTTATCCATTCATCCGATGATGGACACTTAGGTTGTTTCCAGCTCCGGGCTATTGTGAATAGAGCTGCAATGAACATTTTGGTACATGTCTCTTTTGGAATTATGGTTTTCTCAGGGTATATGCCTAGTAGTGGGATTGCTGGGTCATATGGTAGTTCTATTTGTAGTTTTTTAAGGAACCTCCATACTGTTCTCCATAGTGGCTGTACCAATTCACATTCCCACCAGCAGTGCAAGAGTGTTCCCTTTTCTCCACACCCTCTCCAGCATTTATTGTTTCTAGATTTCTTTTTTTTTTTTTTTTTTTTTTTTTTTTTTTTTTTTCCATTTTTTTTTAAGTTTATTTATTCATTTTTTTAATTAGTTTCTGCTTTATAACAAAGTGAATCAGTCATACATATACATCTGTTCCCACATCCCTTCCCTCATGCATCTCCCTCCCTCCCACCCTCCCCATCCCACCCCTCCAGGCGGTCACAAAGCACCGAGCTGATCTCCCTGTGCTCTGCGGCTGCTTCCCACTATCTATCTACCTGACGTTTGGTAGTGTATATATGTCCATGCCTCTCTTTCGCCTTGTCACAGCCCACCCTTCCCCCTCCCCATATCCTCAAGTCCATTCTCAAGTAGGTCTGCGTCTTCATTCCCGTTTTGCCCCTAGGTTCTTCATGACATTTTTTTTTTAAATTCCGTATATATGTGTTAGCATACGGTATTTGTCTTTCTCTTTCTGACTAACTTCACTCTGTATGACAGACTCTAGGTCTATCCACCTCATTACAAATAGCTCAGTTTCGTTTCTTTTTATGGCTGAGTAATATTCCATTGTATATATGTGCCACATCTTCTTTATCCATTCATCCGATGATGGACACTTAGGTTGTTTCCAGCTCCGGGCTATTGTGAATAGAGCTGCAATGAACATTTTGGTACATGTCTCTTTTTGAATTATGGTTTTCTCAGGGTATATGCCCAGTAGTGGGATTGCTGGGTCATATGGTAGTTCTATTTGTAGTTTTTTAAGGAACCTCCATACCGTTCTCCATAGTGGCTGTACCAATTCACATTCCCACCAGCAGTGCAAGAGTGTTCCCTTTTCTCCACACCCTCTCCAGCATTTATTGTTTCTAGATTTCTTTTTTTTTTTTTTAATTAGTTTCTGCTTTATAACAAAGTGAATCAGTCATACATATACATCTGTTCCCACATCCCTTCCCTCATGCATCTCCCTCCCTCCCACCCTCCCCATCCCACCCCTCCAGGCGGTCACAAAGCACCGAGCTGATCTCCCTGTGCTCTGCGGCTGCTTCCCACTATCTATCTACCTTACGTTTGGTAGTGTATATATGTCCATGCCTCTCTTTCGCTTTGTCACAGCTTACCCTTCCCCCTCCCCATATCCTCAAGTCCATTCTCAAGTAGGTCTGTGTCTTTATTCTCGTTTTGCCCCTAGGTTCTTCATGACATTTTTTTTTAAATTCCGTATATATGTGTTAGCATACGGTATTTGTCTTTCTCTTTCTGACTAACTTCACTCTGTATGACAGACTCTAGGTCTATCCACCTCATTACAAATAGCTCAGTTTCGTTTCTTTTTATGGCTGAGTAATATTCCATTGTATATATGTGCCACATCTTCTTTATCCATTCATCCGATGATGGACACTTAGGTTGTTTCCAGCTCCGGGCTATTGTGAATAGAGCTGCAATGAACATTTTGGTACATGTCTCTTTTTGAATTATGGTTTTCTCAGGGTATATGCCCAGTAGTGGGATTGCTGGGTCATATGGTAGTTCTATTTGTAGTTTTTTAAGGAACCTCCATACCGTTCTCCATAGTGGCTGTACCAATTCACATTCCCACCAGCAGTGCAAGAGTGTTCCCTTTTCTCCACACCCTCTCCAGCATTTATTGTTTCTAGATTCCTTGATGATGGCCATTCTGACTGGTGTGAGATGATATCTCATTGTAGTTTTGATTTGCATTTCTCTAATGATTAATGATGTTGAGCATTCTTTCATGTGTTTGTTGGCAGTCTGTATATCTTCTTTGGAGAAATGCCTATTTAAGTCTTCTGCCCATTTTTGGATTGGGTTGTCTGTTTTTTTGCTATTGAGCTGCATGAGCTGTTTATAAATTTTGGAGATTAATCCTTTGTCAGTTGCTTCATTTGCAAATATTTTCTCCCATTCTGAGGGGTGTCTTTTGGTCTTGTTTATGGTTTCCTTTGCTGTGCAAAAGCTTTTAAGTTTCATTAGGTCCCATTTGTTTATCTTTGTTTTTATTTCCATTTCTCTAGGAGGTGGGTCCAAAACGATCTTGCTGTGAATTATGTCATAGAGTGTTCTACCTATGTTTTCCTCGAAGAGTTTGATAGTTTCTGGCCTTACATTGAAGTCTTTAATCCATTTTGAGCTTATTTTTGTGTATGGTGTTAGGGAATGATCTAATCTCAAACTTTTACATGTCCCTGTCCAGTTTTCCCAGCACCACTTATTGAACAGGCTGTCCTTTCTCCACTGTACATTCCTGCCTCCTTTATCAAAGATAAGTTGGCCATATGTGCGTGGGTTTATCTCTGGGCTTTCTATCCTGATCCACTGATCTATCTTTCTGTTTTTATGCCAGTACCATACTGTCTTGATTACTGTAGCTTTGTAGTATAGTCTGAAGTCAGGGAGCCTGATTCCTCCAGCTCCGTTCTTTGTTCTCAAGATTGCTTTGGCTATTCGGGGTCTTTTGTTTTTCCAAACAAATTTTGAAATTTTTTGTTCTAGTTCTGTGAAAAATGCCAGTGGTAGTTTGATAGGGATTGCATTGAATCTGTAGATTGCTTTGGGTAGTAGAGTCATTTTCACAATATTGATTCTTCCAATCCAGGAGCATGGTATATCTCTCCATCTATTTGTATCATCCTTAATTTCTTTCATCAGTGTCTTATAATTTTCTGCATACAGGTCTTTTGTCTCCTTAGGTAGGTTTATTCCTAGATATTTTATTCTTTTTGTTGCAATGGTAAATGGGAGTGTTTTCTTGATTTCATTTTCAGATTTTTCATCATTAGTGTACAGGAATGCCAGAGATTTCTGTACATTAATTTTGTATCCTGCTACTTTACCAAATTCATTGATTAGCTCTAGTAGTTTTTCGGTAGCATCTTTAGGATTCTCTATGTATAGTATCATGTCATCTGCAAACAGTGACAGCTTTACTTCTTCTTTTCCCATTTGGATTCCTTTTATTTCCTTTTCTTCTCTGATTGCTGTGGCTAAAACTTCCAAAACTATGTTGAATAAGAGTGGTGAGAGTGGGCAGCCTTGTCTTGTTCCTGATCTTAGTGGAAATGGTTTCAGTTTTTCACCATTGAGGACAATGTTGGCTGTGGGTTTGTCATATATGGCCCTTATGATGTTGAGGAAAGTTCCCTCTGTGCCTACTTTCTGCAGGGTTTTTATCATAAATGGGTGTTGAATTTTGTCAAAAGCTTTCTCTGCATCTATTGAGATGATCATATGGTTTTTCTCCTTCAACTTGTTAATATGGTGTATCACATTGATTGATTTGCGTATATTGAAGAATCCTTGCATTCCTGGAATAAACCCCACTTGATCATGGTGTATGATCCTTTTAATGTGCTGTTGGATTCTGTTTGCTAGTATTTTGTTGAGGATTTTTGCATCTATGTTCATCAGTGATATTGGCCTGTAGTTTTCTTTGTGACATCCTTGCCTGGTTTTGGTATCAAGGTGATGGTGGCCTCGTAGAATGCGTTTGGGAGTGTTCCTTCCTCTGATATTGTTTGGAAGAGTTTGAGAAGGATGGGTGTTAGCTCTTCTCTAAATGTTTGATAGAATTCGCCTGTGAAGCCATCTGGTCCTGGGCTTTTGTTTGTTGGAAGATTTTTAATCACAGTTTCAATTTCAGTGCTTGTGATTGGTCTATTCATATCTTCTATTTCTTCCTGAGTCAGTCTTGGCAGGTTGTGCATTTCTAAGAATTTGTCCATCTCTTCCAGGTTGTCCATTTTATGGGCATAGAGTTGCTTGTAGTAATCTCTCATGATCTTTTGTATTTCTGCACTGTCAGTTGTTACTTCTCCTTTTTCATTTCTAATTCTATTGATTTGAGTCTTCTCCCTTCTTTTCTTGATGACTCTGGCTAATGGTTTATCAATTTTGTTTATCTTCTCAAAGAACCAGCTTTTAGTTTTATTGATCTTTGCTATCGTTTCCTTCATTTCTTTTTCATTTATTTCTGATCTGATTTTTATGATTTCTTTCCTTCTGCTAACTTTGGGATGTTTTTGTTCTTCTTTCACTAATTGCTTTAGGTGCAAGGTTAGGTTGTTTATTCGAGATGTTTCCTGTTTCTTAAGGTGGGATTGTATTGCTATAAACTTCCCTCTTAGAACTGCTTTTGCTGCATCCCATAGGTTTTGGGTCGTCGTGTCTCCATTGTCATTTGTTTCTAGGTATTTTTTAATTTCCTCTTTGATTTCTTCAGTTATCACTTCGTTATTAAGTAGTGTATTGTTTAGCCTCCATGTGTTTGTATTTTTTACAGCTCTTTTCCTGTAATTGATATCTAGTCTCATAGCATTGTGGTCAGAAAAGACACTTGATACAATTTCAATTTTCTTAAATTTACCAAGGCTTGATTTGTGACCCAAGATATGATCTATCCTGGAGAATGTTCCATGAGCACTTGAGAAAAATGTGTATTCTGTTGTTTTTGGATGGAATGTCCTATAAATATCAATTAAGTCCATCTTGTTTAATGTATCATTTAAAGCTTGTGTTTCCTTATTTATTTTCATTTTGGAAGATCTGTCCATTGGTGAAAGTGGGGTGTTAAAGTCCCCTACTATGATTGTGTTACTGTCGATTTCTCCTTTTATGGCTGTTAGTATTTGCCTTATGTATTGAGGTGCTCCTATGTTTGGTGCATAAATATTTACAATTGTTATATCTTCTTCTTGGATCGATCCCTTGATCATTATGTAGTGTCCTTCTTTGTCTCTTCTAATAGTCTTTATTTTAAAGTCTATTTTGTCTGATATGAGAATTGCTACTCCAGCTTTCTTTTGGTTTCCATTTGCATGGAATATCTTTTTCCATCCCCTTACTTTCAGTCTGTATGTGTCTCTAGGTCTGAAGTGGGTCTCTTGTAGACAGCATATATATGGGTCTTGCTTTTATATCCATTCAGCCAATCTGTGTCTTTTGGTGGGAGCATTTAGTCCATTTACATTTAAGGTAATTATCGATATGTATGTTCCTATTCCCATTTTCTTAATTGTTTTGGGTTCGTTATTGTAGGTCTTTTCCTTCTGTTGTGTTTCTTGCCTAGAGAAGTTCCTTTAGCATTTGTTGTAAAGCTGGTTTGGTGGTGCTGAACTCTCTCAGCTTTTGCTTGTCTGTAAACGTTTCAATTTCTCCATCAAATCTGAATGAGATCCTTGCTGGGTAGAGTAATCTTGGTTGCAGGTTTTTCTACTTCATCACTTTAATTATGTCCTGTCACTCCCTTCTGGCTTGTAGAGTTTCTGCTGATAGATCAGCTGTTATCCTGATGGGGATTCCCTTGTGTGTTATTTGTTGTTTTTGCCTTGCTGCTTTTAATATGATTTCTTTGTGTTTAATTTTTGACAGTTTGATTAATATGTGTCTTGGCGTATTTCTCCTTGGATTTATTCTGTATGGGACTCTCTGTGCTTCCTGGACTTGATTAACTATTTCCTTTCCCATATTAGGGAAGTTTTCAACTCTAATCTCTTCAAATATTTTCTCAGTCCCTTTCTTTTTCTCTTCTTCTTCTGGAACCCCTATAATTCGAATGTTGGTGCGTTTAATGTTGTCCCAGAGGTCTCTGAGACTGTCCTCTGTTCTTTTCATTCTTTTTTCTTTATCTTGCTCTGCAGCAGTTATTTCCACTATTTTATCTTCCACCTCACTTATCCGTTCTTCTGCCTCAGTTATTCTGCTATTGATCCCATCTAGAGTATTTTTTATTTCATGTATTGTGTTTTTAATCGATGCTTGATTCATCTTTAGTTCTTCTAGGTCCTTGTTAACTGTTTCTTGCATTTTGTCTATTCTATTTCCAAGATTTTGGATCTTGGAAATAGAATCTTGGATCATCTTTACCATCATTATTCTGAATTCTTTTTCAGGTAGACTGCCTATTACCTCTTCATCTGTTAGGTCTGGTGGGTTTTCATCTTGTTCCTTCTCCTGCTGTGTGTTTTTCTGTCTTCTCATTTTGCTTATGTTACTGTGTTTGGGGTCTCCTTTTTGCAGGCTGCAGGTTCGTAGTTCCCGTTGTTTTTGGTGTCTGTCCCCAGTGGCTAAGGTTGGTTTAGTGGGTTGTGTAGGCTTCCTGGTGGAAGGTACTAGTGCCTGTGTTCTGGTGAATGAGGCTGGATCTTGTCTTTCTGGTGGGCAGGTCCACGTCTGGTGGTGTGTTTTGGGGTGTCTGCGGACTTTTTATGATTTTAGGCCACCTCTCTGCTAATGGGTGGCGTTGTGTTCTTGTCTTGCTAGTTGTTTGGCATAGGGTGTCCAGCACTGTAGCTTGCTGGTCGTTGAGTGAAGCTGGGTGCTGCTGTTGAGATGGAGATCTCTGGAAGATTTTCGCCGTTTGATATTATGTGGAGCTGGGAGGTCTCTTGTGGACCACTGTCCTGAAGTTGGCTCTCCCACCTCAGAGGCACAGCACTGACTCCTGGCTCCTCAATTTGGGATGATTTCTTGTCCATTCATGTATTCCACAGATGCAGGGTACATCAAGTTGATTGTGGAGCTTTAATCCGCTGCTTCTGAGGCTGCTGGGAGAGGTATCCCTTTCTCTTCTTTGTTCTCACAGCTCCTGGGTCTCAGCTTTGGATTTGGCTCCGCCTCTGCGTGTAGGTCGCCGGAGGGCGTCTGTTCTTCGCTCAGACAGGACAGGGTTAAAGGAGCAGCCTCTTCGGGGACTCTGGCTCACTCAGGCCGGGGGGAGGGAGGGGCACGGAGTGCGGGGCGAGCCTGCAGCGGCAGAGGTCGGCGTGACGTTGCACCAGCGTGAGGCGTGCCGTGCGTTCTCCCAGGGAAGCCGCCCCTGGATCCCGGGACCCCGGCAGTGGCGGGCTGCACAGGCTCCCGGAAGGGCGGTGTGGACAGTGACCTGCGCTCGCACACAGGCTTCTTGGCAGCGGCAGCAGCAGCCCCAGCGTCCCACGCCCGTCACTGGGCTCCGCGCTTTCAGTCGTGACTCGCGCCCGTCTGTGGAGCCCCTTTAAGCAGCGCTCTTAATCCCCTCTCCTCGCGCACCAGGAAACCAAGAGGGAAGAAAAAGTCTCTTGCCTCTTCGGCAGCTCCAGAGTTTTCCCGGACTCCCTGCCGGCTAGCTGTGGCACATTAGCCCCCTTCAGGCTGAATTCTCGCCGCCAGCCCCAGTCCTTTCCCTGCGCTCTGACCGAAGCCCGAGCCTCAGCTTCCAGCGCCGCCCGCCCTGGTGGGCGAGCAGACAAGCCTCTCGGGCTGGTGAGTGCCGCTCGGCACCGATCCTCTGTGCGGGAATCTCTCCGCTTTGCCCTACCCAGGTATGTGGGGAGTTTCTTGCCTTTTGGGAGGTCTGGGGTCTTCTGCCAGCATTCAGTAGGTGTTCTGTAGGAGTTGTTCCACGTGTAGCTGTATTTCTGGTGTATCCGTGGGGAGGAAGGTGATCTCCGCGTCTTACTCTTCCGCCATCTTACCCGGAAGTCGTCCAGATTAATTTTTTAAATCTATATTTTAAAAACTACTAATCATATCATACTAAATGGTGAGAAAATTGCAGCTTTCCCACTAAGATCAGGTTCAAGACAAGGCTGTCCCTTCTCACCACTCCTTTTCAACACTGTAGTGGAAGTTCTAGCTAATATAATAATACAAGAAAAAGAAATAACAAGTATACAGGCTGGGAAGGAAGACATAAAACTGTCTGTGTTCACAGATGACATGATCATCTATGTAGACAATCTGAAAAAAATGACAAAAAACTCTGGAACTTAAAAGCAATTACAGCAAAGTTGCAGGATACAAGGTTAATATACAAAAGTGAATCGCTTTCCTATAAACCAGCAATGAACAAGAGGAATTTGAAATTTTAAAAATGAATGCCATTTACATTAGCACACCCAAAAATGAAATACTTATGTATAAACCTAACAAAATATATACAAATTTATATGAGGAAAACTACAAAATTTTAATGAACTAAAATTCAAAGAACTAAATAAATGGAGATATTCTATGTTCATACACAGGAAGACTCAATATTGTCAGGATGTCAGTTCTTCCCAACTTGATGTATAGATTCAGTGCAATCCCAATCAAAATCTCAGCAATTTATTTTGTGGATATCGATAAACTGATTCTAAAGTTTACATGGAGAAGCAAAAGACCCCAAATAGCCACCACAGTATTGGAAGAGATGAACAAAGTTGGAGAACTGTCACTACTTGACTTCAAGACTTACTATGAAGCTACAATATTCAAGACAGTGTGGTATTGGTGAAAGAATAGACAAATAGATCAATGGAACAGAATAGAAAGCCCAGAAATAGATCCACATAAATATAGCCAACTGATCTTTGATGAGAAGCAAAGACCATACAATGGAGCAAAGATAATCTTTTCAACAAATGGTGCTGGAACAACTGGACATCCACACGCAAAAAAATTAATCTAGACACAGACCTTACATCCTTATCAAAAATTAACTCAGGATGGATCACAGACCTAAATATAAAACACGAAACTCTAAAACTCCTAGAAAATAACTTAGGAAAATTTGGATATGATTATGACTTTTTAGATACAAGACCAAAGTCACGATCCAAGAAAGAAATAATTGATAAGTTGGATTTCATTAAAATTAAAAACTTCTGCTCTGCAGAAGACAATATGTCAAGAGAATGAGAAGATAAGCCACAGACTGGGAGAAAATATTCACAAAAGACATATCTGATAAAGGACTGTTATCCAAAATGTACAAAGAATTCCTTAAACTCAACAATGAGAAAATGAACAACCCAGTTGAAAAATGGGCCAAAGACCTTAATAGACACCTCATCAAAGAAAATATACAGATGACAAATAAGCATACGAAAAGATACACAACACCATATGCCATCAGGGAAATACAAATGAAAACAACAGTGAGATACCACTACATACTTATTAGAATGACCAAAATCTGGAACACCGACACCACCAAATGCTGGCAAGGATGTAGAGCAACAAGAACTCTCACTCATTACTGTTGGGAATGCAAAATGGTACAGCCACTTTGGAAGAAAGTTTGGCAATTTCTTACAAAACTAAACATACAATTTAGCAATCATGCTCCTTAGTATTTAACCAAATGAATCAAGAACTTACATCCACACAAAAATTTGCACACAGATATTTATAGCAGCTTTATTCATAATTGCCAAAATGTGGAAGCAAACAAGATGTCCTTCAGTAGGTGAGTTAGTAAATAAACTGTGGTACATCCAGACAATAGAATATTATTCAGTGCTGAAAAATAAGAGTTTTCAAGTCATGAAAATACATGGGAGAAGCTTAAATGCATATTACTAAGTGAAAGAAGCCAATCTGAAAAGACTACATACTGTATGATTCCAACTATATAACGTTGTGGAAAAGGCAAAACTATGGAGACAGTAAAAAGATCAGTGAAAATATTCTGTATGATACCATAATGATGAATACATGTCATTAACATAAAAAGCTATATCCAATATAATTTAAATTTTCTTTGACTGTGCAAAAGATACTTTCAAGCCCAATCATCAGCTTTCATTGTATTTTAGAAATTCAGAAGGGCCAGATAATGATGAGTTGTAGTTGATAAAATGACAGTAAGATAATTTACTGAATTTAAGTATTTTTTTCATTTTCGATAATACGCTTGAACTAATTCTTTTGAAAATCCAGCCAGAATAAAAATACATACATCATAAATGAGATCTCCCACTGGCACTTCCTGCTTCCCTGCCCCCTCTTCTTTTTTTATAACAGATTTATTGAGGTATAACTTACATATGGTAATATTCACCCTTTATATATGCTCAGTTCTATGAATTTTGACAAAAGAATATCACCACTTACAGTCAAAATACATAACATTTCATTACTCCAAGAAGATCCCTCATGCTCATCTACAATGAGTCATTTCCCCTCACCCTTCCTCCTGGCATGCACTGATCTGTTTGACCCCACAGTTTTGCCTTTTCAGAATTACATATAAATGTAATCATTTGTGTCTGGCTTCTTTTCACTTAGCATAATGCCTTTGAGAATTGTCCAAGTTGTTGCCTGTATCAATAGTTCATTCCTATTTATTGCAGAGTTGTATCCCATTGTCTTAATGTATATCCATGTATATTCACCAGTTGAAGTACAATTTGAGTTATTGCCACGTTTTGGCAGTTATGAAAAATTTGAAAAAACATCTAGGTACAGTTTTTTGTATGAATATAATTTTTCATTTATCTTGGGTAAATACCCAGGAGAATGATTTTAGGGCCATATGGTAATTGTATGTTTAACTTTTTTTAATTTATTTTTGGCTGCATTGGGTCTTAGTTGTGGCACGTGGGATCTTCGTTGAGGCAGGCGGGTTCTTCATTGTGGCGTGCGGGTTTTCTCTTCTCTAGTTGTGGTGCACAGACTCCAGGGTGCATGGGCTCTGTAGTTGTGGCGCACGGGTTCCAGAGCATGTGGGCTCTGTAGTTTGCGGCACACGGGCTCTAGTTGAGGCGTGTGAGCTCAGTAGTTGTGGCGTGCAGGCTTAGTTGCTCCTCGGCATGTGGAATCTTAGTTCCCTAACTAGGGATAGAACCTGCGTCTCCTGCATTGTAAGGTGGATTCTTTACCACTGGACCACCAGGGAAGTCCCACTGTATGTTTAACTTTTAAGAAGCTGCCAAACTGTTTTCCAAAGCAGGTATACCATTTTTCATTCCCATCAACAGTGTATGAGATTTCCAGTTCCTCTATATCCTCACCAGTACTAGGTATTATCATTAAAAAAAAAAAAGCCTTTTTAGTGGTTGTATAGGGGTATCTCATTGTGGTTTTAATAAGGATTTCTTGAATGATTAATGATATTGAGCATATTTTCATGTGCTCAATTGCCATTCACGTCCTGTGTTTGTGTGTAAAATGTCTGTTCAAACTTTTTGCCCGTATTTTAAATTGGATTGTTTGCTGTCTTATTGAGTTGTGAGATTCAACTCACACTTGTACTCTGGATACCAGTCTTTTATCAATGTGTGTATTGTAAATACTTTTCCCAATCTGTGGTTTTCCCTTTCATTTTCATAACAGTATTTTTCAAAGAACAGAAGTTTTACACTTTGATGAAGTCTAATGTATCAATTTTTTAATGGATCACACTTTTGGTAATTATCTATGAAATCTTTGCCTAACTAAAGGTCAAGAAGATTTTCTCCTATACTTTCTTCTAGAAGTTTTAAGTTTTACATTTGAGTCTATGATCCATTTGTATTAATTTTTATGTATGGTGTGACTACTGGTATTTATAAAGCTCTCATACATATGATCACATCTGATAATCTTTAGATTAAAAAAAAAACTTCGGGGAAGGCACATGGAGAATTTTAATCCCCATTTTACAGATGAGAAGTCGGAGGATTAGAGAAGTGCTGTGTGATTTGCTCAAGGTCCCATAGCTGATAAGAGGTGAAATTGAAAGGTATAAGGTAAAATTGTGATGAGAATTAGGGTCTCCTGCAGTCTCAGGCCAGTACTGTTGGAGCCAGCTAGCTAAGACTCAAGATGGCACCCACAGCAAAGCAAAGATTGCCAGTGGAGATCTGAGCAGCCTATTAGGCACTGAGGAAAGAGACTCAGACAGTGGACTTGTCTAACCTCAGACTGCACTCCTTTGGCCCATTTGAGGCTCCACAATTGAAGAGAGCCAGAAGCTGGCCTGGCATCCTGTTCAGGTGACACTCAATGAATACTTTTTGTTGATGATGATGAAGACTAGGAACGTGTTAAGAGGAGAGCTCTCAAAGTAATACAGATTTAGAAATTAAAGCTAAGAAGAAATATTAATGAAACTAAGAATTGTTTAGCCTAGAAAACAGAGGCCCATGATGAAACTTGATACAGCCTTCAAACAAAAAAAGCTTGGGCTTTCTTTCTGAGGGCTGAGCAAGGGGAAATGGGCTGGAAGAATCCAAGTAAAAGGGCAAATTTCTTCCTCCCTGTTAAGGATTGTTACAGACACTTAAGAGCCTTTATAAACAGAATAAACTCTTCTTACTTGAGTTTGGAGTCAGGGATTTGCCAAACATGGGCTCTGATGAAGGATTTCAGCACGAGAGTTACATGACCCTCTTGCACAGTGTCCTTATAAATCTTTGGGTGTCTCCTGAACCTGCCCTGTGTCCCTGTACAATTCCAGGAGCCCTTTGTCTGTGGCCCTCCCTACTCCTTAGCCTTAGCATCTTCACAGGACTGTTCCAATGACCAAGACAAGTCTTACCTAAGCTCCTGAAGGCTTAATTAATTCTCATGTTCCTTGGCACTGAAGCCAAGTAGCCCAATGCCTAAGGCTATAAATCTGGCTTAGCATCCCTGGAAGCAAGCTTGAATTGTTGGCTAGTCCAAATCTGACCACAGTGCTTGAATCCCCTGTTTTATATCTACCTCTGCTTGCACACCTCCAATGATGGGAAGCTTCATTCATCCCAGTAAGAGATATAATACAATGAATACTGGACTAGAAATAAGGAGAGTTAGGTTTGATTGAGTCCCAGCTCTGCCACTTAACTTGCTGTGTGATCTTTGGCAAGTCCCTTCACATTTCTGGAGCTGTTTCTTTATCAGTAAAATGGTTGTAGAGGAATCTCTTTGTTTTAGTTTGTGTTTGTTTAACTGCTATAACAAATAGCCCTAGAAAATTCAGTAGCTTAAAGGACAAGATGTTTCTTTACTTCTTATGTAACATTCAGGACAGGGGTTCCAGATTGGAGAGAGAGGGGGAACTTCACTCCATTCAGAGACCCAGACAGAACTGATGGCAGTTCTGCCAGTCTTAATACATGGCTTCCAAGGTCACTCTGCCGTTATAGCTCCCAAGTAAGCAGAAACATCATGGTAGTCTTTTTATGGTCCAGGCCTGGAAGTGGTATTTGTCTTTTTTACCCACATGCTATTGGTCAGAATTCAGTCACATGGTCAAGCCAAAGAGCTGAACAGGCTAAGAAATGTAGTGTAGCTGTGTGGTAGCTAGCTAGAAGTCTCCATCACAGACTTGATCTCTAAAGGCTCCCTGCCTCAGCTTTGAAGTTCTGGGTATGCTTATGAACTAGACTCCTGGTTCTCACGTTGCTTTGTTACAGGCACTTTGAAAATTGCCTAACCTCACTGACCATCAGGGACTAGCAGGCTGGCAGTGCCCCCAGTGAAAGGCCAGAGAAGATCTGAGATACCAGCCGCACCACCAGGTAACACATTAAACTAAGGTGTCTTTGTGCTTCTTTTCTCTGCAGCATGGGTAGGAGCCCTCTCAATGGGCATGATCTTCTTCTGTTCTCCCATTGTGAGTATATTCACTGATCGATTGGGCTGCCGAATCACAGCAACTGCAGGGGCTGCCGTCGCTTTCATTGGCCTCCATACCAGCTCCTTCACCAGGTAAGGCTAAGAGTTGCCGACCATTTGCCCAAGGCTGAGGGTTGACTTCTTTCTGGGCCTCAACTAGACACTCTTCTCATTGTAGAATCCCCTGTGGCCCTTTCCATGTAGGGTCCTCAAGACCCTGCTCCCAGGAATTATTGTCCAATGGGACTCATCTTGGTAGGGTCCCCAGCACACATTGGTAGGGAATATACCCAAAGAGGACCCAAGAGTTCCAAAGTGGTGGGAGGAGCCAAAGCTTGGGCGTTCATACTGCTGGGCCCAAGTCAAGTTTTGGCCACTGAATGGCAATGGAAAAATTCATGAGTACCATTCCCCTCTTTGGGCCTCAATTTTTATACTGTAACATGAGGAGATTAGATCAGGTCTTTTCAGGTGTCTTCCAGCTCTGCCATTCTATTTCCCTTCAATATGCCACACATCTCATGACCTCAACTGCCCTCCTGGAAATGAACTTCTGGAGTAAGCCCATGTGAACACCTACCATTACAGGATTCCTAAGGTAATCTTATGCTGAAAAAGAGGTCAGCTGAGCCCAAGGCTGTTTAGCATTTCTGGTCCTTTTCCATTTCTGGATAGCAATGCATGGATGATTTGGAACAGATAAAGATTCATGTCTTGGGTGTAAGAAGGGATGTTTAGCAGCCTCCCTCACTGAGATACAGACCCAGCACCCAGCTACCCAACTAAGCCTAAGCTAGGTAAACTCAAACTCTGGTCCCATAGGTCCCACTGGCAGAAACTGGTAGTGTCGGGCAAGGAGCAGGCTACAAGTTCATTTTCTGCTTTCTTTCTGCCAGCTCTCCAGAAGCATGTCTGTAGGGGAGGAGAGAAGTAAAAACCCTCCACCACAGCCTGAGGAATATGGGATTCCTAAAGAACTCCAATGACTTTCTGCCAAAGACACTTTGGGAGTTATGGTACCTCCTACTTCCAATCTGCCTGGGCTGGTGTAGGAGAATGCCAGCCTGGAGACATGGCTAGCTTATCAGAGACTTGCTTTCTGAGCTTGGCTCCCCAGAGAAGGACCATGGTTATGCTCTCCAGGCCTAAGGTTCCACTCACAGCAGAGAATGATAGTTGTGTTCTGCTACAACTTGGCCTTGTGAGGTTGAGCCAGCTTTCTTTATGACTTGAGCATTTCCGGCTGCCCAGCCCACCCTCCAGCAGAGCTTGGATCTGGCCTGCAATGGTTTCTTGGCTTGGTCCCAACCAACTGGGACAGAGGCAGGGAAAACCATATCCTGTCTGTAATCTGCTCAGTCCTCCCAGGGCAGCAGCTCCAAACCCTTTCAGGACCCCTCTGGTGGTCGGCCTCATTTGCCCTCAGCAAGCTCGTGTCTGGCTCCTTGTGGGAAGGAGCTAGGCCTCAGAAGCGGCTCCAGTCTCAGAGCTACACAGCAGAGGCCTGTTTTTTAAGGCCAAGTAGAGCAAAGTGTAAACAAATTAGCAACATACGGATCCCATTTTCCTTCCAATCCACATGAGCTCAGTTACAGGAGGGGAAGGAGCTCAGATGTGCTTTCTCCTGGCATTCTTCTTTAGGCACATTGGAGTAGGCGTTCTGTTCTCCAGCCCCTAAGCTCCTCCCCCACCCCCTTTGCCCTTTCTGCAAGAACATCTTCAAAGCCAAGAAACTTTCTGGATGGCTTCACATCCAGTGGAGAAATGGTTCTGCTTGTGGCTAGAACTCCAAGTCATCTTTCCTGTTGCTTGAATCAGGGCTCTGAGTTCCTTTGGATGGTGTGAGGTGGGGCAAAGTTCAGGCAGGGGTGGGGAGGCCTTGATAAGCCTGCTCAGGGGCCTCCTGCCTTTGGGCCCAGCTAGAAATAGATCCACCACACAGCTCCCTGAACTGAATCCCATGCTTTTCTCCCACTGGCCCCCTCCCTGAAGGTCTCCCTCAGACCTTCATAACTCCTCTCCCTTAGACAAGGCCCCCAGCCCAGGTCAATCCCAAATAGTACTTAGATTCTAATGGGAGGAATCCCCAAGGAATCTAACAGAAGAGGAGCACTTGGCTTAGCTATGTGTCCTAAGTAGAGGCAACCCTTTTGAAACCAAAGCCCTTGCTCATATCCAATGAATGCAAGCAGATAGAAAGAAATGATGATGATAGCTGTCTTGGAATCATGAGTACTAGCACCACTTCATCTCTGCAGCATAGGCCCAGTCCTTTAGTATGAGGACTGGATCTATCTATAGAGAGGAACTTCCCGACCGTGGAAAGTATTAGGTTATTACGTGGTCAGATAAGAAGTATTGCAAAGTATGTGGAGGCATCAAAAAGAAAACAAACTTTTTCACTAGTTTGTGCCAGTATCATCTGAGGGCAAATGGCCAGCCAAGCTGACCTTCCCATGGCCTTTTCCCTTCTGATACTTTGCCTTCTGTTATAGAAGTTTATAGTCAAAGCAGGGCCTAAGGGTTTTAAGCCAGAGCCTCTCTTACTTGGCCAGGCCCACAACTTCTTTGAGTTTCCAGTTCCCATCAAGCAGCCAAGCTACTCTGGGAAGCTAGTCCATATCATGTCCAGCAACAGAAGCCAGGCTTTGGAAGTTATAGAAACTCCTTACCTTAGGATCCCCATGGAAATTATCTAGGGCCTGGAGTAAAGGGTCTTTGGACATCCAGACTGTGGGCATGGTTGGGGAGGGGGTGTCTCTCAGAATACCATCAACCATTCTGTGAAATATTAAGGGCCCTGAGCATGAAGAAAGACACTGAAGAGTCCTATGGAGGGTCTCAACCTTCTAGAATCTTGGCTCCTTGCAGAACTTTCTTGTTACTTGGGATAAAGCTTTGGTTACCAGCCCAACCATGGTGTCTAGGTGAGCAGTAGGTGTAACTGTTCTCTCTAAGGCACTGACTTACTTACTCTTTGTAGCTCCTCAACCAGACTTTGCATAGGCTAGTTTTGGCTTTCTTTTGAACAGTGCTCTCTGATGGGGTACTATGATTCAAACTAGAGTCACACAGATTTAGATTCAAGTCCAAGCTTTGTTGATCCCCAGTTATGCTACCTTGGGTAAATTACTTTACTTCTCTGAGCCTCTGTCTCCCCATCTACAAAATGGGGATCAGAAGGTCCTATTCCTTGTCTATTCTGAGGGTCAGTAGTAACTGGGGCCGTGGGTTAAGGGTGGGGGTATGCAGATCTCAGGAGGGTGGGGGGGAAGGGCAGGTGGATTGCTGGTCAGGCTTCTGAGGATAGCTCTTGGTGTCTCTCCCACAGCTCACTAAGCCTGCGTTACTTCACCTACGGGATTCTCTTTGGTTGTGGCTGTTCCTTCGCCTTTCAGCCATCTCTCGTCATCCTGGGCCATTACTTCCAACGCCGTCTGGGTCTGGCCAATGGTGTGGTGTCTGCTGGGAGTAGCATCTTCTCCATATCCTTCCCCCTCCTCATCAAAACGCTGGGGGCTAAGATCAAGCTCGCCCAAACCTTCCAGGTGCTGAGTACCTTTATGTTTATTCTTACGCTGCTTTCACTCACCTACCGACCCCTCCTGCCCAGCTCGCAGGACACCCCAAGCAAGAGAGGTGTCCACACCCTGTGCCAACGCTTTCTGGCTCAGCTCAGGAAGTACTTCAACATGCGAGTGTTCCGCCAACGTACCTACCGCATCTGGGCCTTCGGGATCGCTGCTGCTGCCCTTGGCTACTTCGTTCCCTATGTACACTTGGTGAGGAATACCAGGGTGGGTCCACCCTACCTGACCCCAAGAAGTTGCCCTTAATCTGCCTGAAGTCCAGAGGGTAGGAGCAGAAGACATTGAAAGGGCAGACCTGGAACCTTTGGAGAAAGACAAAACAGTGGTTGGAGAGACCCAGAGTAGGAAAGAGCACAGGCTGAGGGAAGACCTCAGTGGGAAATGGGGGAAGTTCCTCAGGGGGAGGCCCATGCGTATGGTTTCCCCCACTGATAAATCTAGATGGATTTTCAGGAGAAGATAAGCATCGCCGGGATACAGGAGGCTGCCCCAGATGACCCAATGATAGGGTTTTCTTTTCTTTCTTTTTTTTTTTTTTATATTTATTTGGCAGTGCTGGGTCTTCATTGCAGTGCCTGGTCTCTTCGTTGCAGCATGTGGGCTTCTCTAGTTGCAGCACATGGGCTCAGTAGTCGCAGCATGTTGGCTCAGTGGTTGCAGTGCTTGGGCTCTCTAGTTGCAGCATGCAGGCTCTAGAGCATGTGGGCTCAGTAGTTGCAGCATGCCAGCTTAGTTGTGCTATGTAGGATCTTAGTTCCCCGGCCAGGGATCACCAGGCCCCCTGCATTGGGAGCATGAAGCCTTAACCACTGACCACCAGGGAAGTACCTCAATGATAGAGTTTTCTAAGAGTGTGTCTTATGGAATGCTAGTTTTTGGGGTCAAGTAATTTTGTTTAAGAAATAACATATACTAGATTTCTCTAGCTTCATAATGTGTAGCAATCTTTTAAAGGTACCAAAATCCTGCTGTAAAGAAATCAATTAAGCTTTGTTTAACCACCATACACCCAACTTACATAGCCAAAGATTTGTTGGTTGTAGTCCAGCTGTTATCTTCCACAGACCTTTTGTTTCTTAAAGCACACTTTTGGAATATTACCTGGAAGTTAGTGGATCCTTCTCCCTTGGTGACCTGCTGTTACCCCAGGCTGTCAGTTCTGGGTCAGGGAATGAGGAGATAATAGGGGAACCCTTGGACTTTTTTCAGTTGTTAAGGCTGTATTCTGTCTTGCCAGGGCTTGGAAGGGGATTAGAGACACCCACTGCCCTCAGCTGTTGCTCTGAAACCCAGAATCCAGAGAGCCAGGGGATATGCAGCCTTTTAAGCTATTAGAAACAGCCAGAGAGCTTGTTCTGGAGCTAAGGCTATAAGGGAGGGAGCTGCAGGAGAAGGAACTTTTGCCATGGTCCAGGGAAGTAAGCAGTAGAGGGTTCTGGGTATACCAACAATTAACCAGCCAACTCTTCTTCTTCCTCTTATCCTGGGGGGCTGGTGCTATGCTTTTCAGATGAAGTATGTGGAAGAGGAATTCTTGGAAATCAAGCAGACCTGGGTGCTCTTGGTGTGTATTGGAGCTACCTCAGGCCTTGGGCGCCTTGTGTCAGGCCGTGTTAGTGACTCCATTCCTGGACTTAAGAAGATCTACTTGCAGGTGAGTGTGACCACCCTGTCTACTGTGGGAAAAACAGCCTGCCACAGATGCTAGGTTATCTCCAACCTTTGGGATACAATGGTAGGATGTATAATTGCTGTGGCCTGGGCCCCAGCTCTGATACCAGCTTGCTGTGTGACATGGGAAAGTCAATCAAATTCTCTAAGCCTCTGTTTCCCTTGCTTTCAAGTGAAGATCATCATCCTTGTTCTGCCTCTTTCATCAAAATGGAGTGAGGATGTAGTGAAAGCTGTCAGTATAAATGGAACCTCTAAGAACACTTTCAAAGAAAATGTTTATTAATAAAGGCTCTCCCATCTGAAAGGGAAACTGAAGCCAGGAGTTAGTTAGATGCTGCCCCCACTGAAGACTGAACTCATTGCTACCTTATACTCTCTTGGAGGGTCTTGAGCATCTGTAGTACTCTGTGGCCCAGTGTCTCTCTCCTCTAGGCCCAGACCCATCACTTCTTATACCTCCAGAGCTACTTGGCACCAAACACTGGCTCTCAAATGCCATCCTCTTGATGGACACAAAAAAATTGCCAGAAAAGGCCAGACCTCACTTGCCCTCTCTATACCTCACTTTCCTCTTTTGTGCAATGAGAATAATCCTTGCCTTTCCTATCTCACCTTGCAGGTGAGGATCAAAAGGAATACAGGTGTGAACAGGCTTTGAGAAGTAAAAAGTGTTATAGCCATGCAAAGTTTTAATTCTTCTCACAGTGACACAGGTAGCCTCATATTGTGGGCAGTAGCCATGTGGATGCTCGAGAGGCCACTTTTTGTGTGACCTGGGCTCTGGTCTGGCTTGAATACAGACTACTGCTCAAGCTGTCTTTGTCTACTGGGCAACAATATTGTCTTTCTCACCTGGCTCACGCTTTTTGCTACAGCAGCTGGGTTTACCAGAAGGTGCCCAAGTGTGGAACCCTGTGAAGGGATAACAGCAGTCCCAGAAAACATGTGGGTCACAGTCCATCAGGAAGGTGGCTGAGTTCTGACTATCCTGGAGAAGTCCTAAAAGAACTTCCAAGGGGCCCTGACTATACACACAGCAGGGATTTCTCTGTCTTCTGATAGCCCCAAGTGTTTTCCTAAATACCCTCATATGTCTTGGATGAGGATATGATTAAGGTTTCCTGTTGTGTTTAACTTTGTGTTAGATTTGCAAGAGCTAGTGAATCTGCTTTGTCAGAGCTCAGGGTGCCATTATGGTCCATCCAGTCCAACCTCTCATTACACTGATGGAGAAACTGAGGGAAAGACTCAGACAGTCATGGCAGAGCTGAACTCCTATGTAGCACTCTTCTCATATTCCACTTTATACTAAGTGATGGATGGCAGAACCAAGTCCCAGACATAAGTGACTAGACCAAGGTCAAACCAAAAGGCTGTGATTGAGATAAACCAATTATAAAATTTTAAATTCCTGTGCCAATATCAGCAAGACCTTACCTGGGTGGCTTTTTGCATAGGACTGTGTGTGGCTTTCCCAGCCTCTTCCACATGGCACCCCTGTGGGTCTTCCCTGTCAATATCAGCAACTCCAAGATGCCAAAGAGTGCTGGAGATGAGGGTAAGCTAGTATTGGGCCAGGGCTTTATCTTGAGGAAAGGCAGCAGACCTTGCCTAACCATATAGCTCATTTCTCACTGTAGTCCCTAGGAGAGAGGTAGGGCCCAAGCAGTTTTTGCTTTGTATTGTGCAGAGGGAGTTCCAAGAGAGGAAGAGGCATTAGCTAGTCAGAAGAAGAACTAGGCTTGTGGCCCAGTGCTTCTGTTGACCATTTCCCCTACCCACCCAACAATCTCTCCCCTTTTCCACTCTTACTTGACCCAGTTTTACCACTTAGAATAATATAAAATAATCTTGGAACTTTTTAGCTGAAACATATCTTCATCAACTTGTAGTCCAAATTCTCCATTTAACAAACTGAGGAACTGAGGCCCAGAGAGGGAAAGTGATTTGTTCAAACTCATTGTGCTGGTAAGTGTCTCAGGCTGAGAGCACAAAACAATGAATGAACCTCTCTCTTGAGCTACTCAAGATACTCCGTCACGAGAATTTGCCTCCCTTTCTCCCTGGGTCAGATGCAGGAGTACTGGTCTGGGAGAGAAAAGGAGTGCACACAGCTCCAGGTTCTGAAGAGCCATCCACTAGACTTTGTGGTTCCTACTACTGACAAAGACAGGCACATGTGTCTGGTGTCAAGCCCCTGGACAGTCTGTTGGTAAGGAAATGGTGACAACCTGCAGGACAACCTCACTTTGGGCCAATTCTTGAGGCCTGATTCTCAGTTCCAAGAGGGATTTTTAATTTCTGAACCTTGGCAAGGCCTCGTGGAGGATGTTAAGAGGCAGCTAGATACAGTAGGTAGTAATTACAGCCAATTGAAATCAGTTAATGGGGTCCTTTGTATTATATAATGGTATTAACTCCTTAATTGCCATACCATTATGACTTGGTTGATAGGTGGGTCTGGTTTTATCTTACATGAATAAATGAATCTCCTAGAGGAGAAACTGGGATATCTGGGTTCTTATTCCTAGATTCTGCATAGCTATCCCAAAACATCTTGGGCAAAGTTCAAAAGTCCCTCAACAAAGAGATTTCCTTAGATGGCATGACCAGGACATTTCTTATCCTCTCCAAAATCCAACCAATTAGCCTAACAAACCCATTGGCAGCAACGACACAGAAAATCTTTAGTGCTTGAAACAGCCTTGACCCTCCTACCTGCCTTCCATGTGGTGATGTGGTGACGTACCCTTACCATGTGGTGACTTACACTTCCTGGGTAAGTCCGCCCGCCTGTGTGAACTATTAGAAAATCCTGGATCCTGTCAAGGCCTTGGTTAACAGATCAGGCCTTAGCCCTGACCCTGGGACAACCTGGCTCTGCTGGCTACAGTGGGTGGAGCCCAGGTCTTCAGTCTGGCTCACGGACACAGGTTGCAGATGACCTTCATCAAAAGGCCAGCTGTGTGTCCAGTGTCCCTTATCTCTATTGAGAGGGAAAAACCAGCCTCTGGAAAGGCAGCTTCTTTACTTCAGAGTCATTTTGCTCAGCCCAAAGAAAGCCCAGTGGCTCGTCAGTGCCCCCTGGGCTGGCTTCAGGCTCCCTAGACCTCTTTCTAGTGTCTTGGTTCTCCTTAGAGCCCCCTTTGTTGCCTTCGCAGAGTGCCCAGACAAGCCCAGAAGCCCCCAGAGCCATAACATCTGAGTGTCTGAGATGGGTGGTGTGTCCCATGTCCTAAAGCCTAAGGAACCTGGGTGAACCTCCCAAAGGCCTCCTTCATACCAAGGTGTTTTCTAAAAGCAGTCTCCCACAAAAATAGGGACTGGCTCCTTCCTCATTTCAGGAAGCTGTGCCTTCCATTCATGCCCCCATCTAATCATTATTCAATTATTCAAGTCACCCTCACTTCCTCTCCTTCCTCTTCCCATATCTAACATGGATCTGAAAATACCAGCATGGTCTGATCCCAGACCCTGTTGCCTGGGGCAGACAAACACAGAATCAGAAAGCAGCAACAGCAATTCCCTTTATCTCAGAATCCAGTTAAAAGACAACTTCTTGAGGACAGGAGCAATGCCTCCTCTTTTAAAAGTCTTGACGGAATCAAAGTTAAATAGGGGCTCTCTTAAAATCTTTAAATCCTAAGTCCTTCTAAGCAGAACTTAGGAGGGGCCTAAGTTACTAGTCCACTGGGCTCTCTGTTGATATCCCCTTGCCCCATTTTACAGACGGTAGAAACGAGGCCCTGAGAAAGGAGATGTGATTTACTATGTGGTCTTGGCAGGCAAGCACAACATGACCTCAGGCTGTTGCTCCTTTAGGTCATCTCCTTCCTGCTCCTGGGCCTGATGTCCATGATGATTCCCCTCTGCCGGGGCTTCGGGGGCCTCATCGTTGTCTGCCTCTTCCTGGGCCTGTGTGATGGCTTCTTCATCACCATCATGGCCCCCATCGCATTTGAGCTGGTGGGCCCAATGCAGGCCTCACAGGCCATTGGCTACCTCCTGGGCATGATGGCCCTGCCGATGATTGCCGGACCCCCCATTGCAGGTGAGGTTAATATTGCAGGGAGGGCATGAGTGGAGGAGTCCTGTCTTCCTTGGGACCTAGATCTCCTAAGTACCTCTGCTTAAAGTCCCTTTTCTCCTTCTTTTCTATTTAAGCAGCCTCGTCAGAGTGCATGAAACCCCTTACCACTATTGGTGAAAGAGACTAAGGACAGTATATGTGCATGGATTCATTTGCGGGGATGGGCTTTTCATGGCTGTATATCTGTTGCTGTGGGGTTTTATTGTAGACAGCATGGCTGATTCTGGGACGTTAGAGAGAGAAATGGGTTTGGCCTTCCTGACCATTCTATTGATCCAGAATCTTCTCTCTCTCTCTCTTTACAGGCAGGTAATTATTTGGAAGGTAGTTGAGCAGGAAGAGAAGAGAAAGTGGGCCCTGGTTTTATTAAGACTTAGAGATACCCCCTCCTCCTCTACCAGCTTCTGAACTGAGCCTGTAGAAAAGATTTGATTAAGAACACAACCCAGGACTGGACCAATGAGGCTCACTTCCAGCAGGCAACAGGCAAAGTGTTGGCTTGCCATCTTTCAGCACTCCCAATTTCTCTCTCCACTTCCAAGAAGGACATTGTTGGTACCCCAGAGAACTTAGGAAACAAGGAAAACTAATAAGAAGAGAACATCATTTCCTTTCTTTAGGATTTATTGCAAATATTGATTCATGGGCTAGAGTCTCCTAGGCTGGCCAACTGGGCTAGCTCAACAAGTATTCCTTGAATACTAATTCTGTACAAGGTGTTGTGAGGGCACTGGTCATGCTGTGTTACAGTGACAAAACCTTCTACTCAGGCCCTTGTTCAATAGCCACACTGTCCACTGGGGGAGGGGAGCCTCTACCCAACTCCTGATCCCAAAGGTGGATCCCAGAATCCATATCTCTTTCCATTTTGCTTACCTCCTAAGCAGCCTCAGGGCCTACTTGCCTTTCTTCGGTAGTGTTCCTGGGCTCATCCTCCCTATGAGGTGTCCCACATTAGCTTCTGGAGGTGAGCAGGGAAGGCCCTGTATCCCATGCCAAACACATTCACCATATTGGCAACCTAGGGAAACCCAGAGGGGCCAACCATATCTGTAACTGGAAGGAAGGATACACATACAGCCTCCTCTTAGGGCAAATGGGCACTTCAAAGAAAGGGAAAATAGGAACTTGGCTGAATTGTTCCACAAGAACACTCTAGCCCAAGCTGGGGGTGGAAGGGTATATCACTGTGAACCAAAACAAGTCTTGGTCATCTTCTGTGGAGTTCTTTTAGAGTAGCTTGTCTCCTAACTCCATACCTTGGAGTGACTAGAAGTTAGCTGTAGCTTCATGAAAGTCAGAAATGGAGAAATTGAGAAGCTTCATTTGCTTCTTTCATAACCTCAAGAGCCTGCAACCCCAGTGCCTCAGGGAGGAGCAGCCTGTCTTTGTAATAGAGGTTTTGTTTCTTCCATCTAGGAGTGTTTAAACTGAGGGGGCTCTCAGGTAAAGGCAGTACAGGCCAAGAGTCTCTGGATAGGCATTGTGATGGCCCCTAGAAGAGGCAGAGAGCACCTTTGTACAGGAGGACAAAGCTGGGCTTGACTTGTCTCTGTTGACTTTTCAGGCCTCCTCCGCAACTGTTTTGGGGACTATCATGTGGCCTTCTACTTTGCCGGTGTGCCCCCCATCGTCGGGGCTGTAATCCTCTTGTTCGTCCCTCTGATGCATCAAAGGATGTTCAAGAAAGAACAAAGGGATTCCAGCAAGGATAAGATGTTGACCCCTGACCCAGACCCCAATGGAGAGCTGCTGCCAGGCTCCCCCACCCCTGAGGAACCAATCTAATGCCTCTTATTTGCCATCGTGTGCTCCTCCCCAAACCTTTCCCTTCACCCTGCCCTGCTCAGCATTTACATTTTTGCCACCAGCACACTTGTTCCCAAACCTGCACATGCAGCATTTCAGCCACCTGACCATCCCCCTGGAGCCAAAGCTCCAGGTGTTCCAAACTCATTAACCAAATTCTCCCTGTGAATGCCTTTAAACTTGCCAGGGTCCTCTCCTCCCAGGATCTAGGAAAGCTTGGGATCACCCCCTCGCCTTTGGACCCTCTCCATATATTTTCTAACTCTTGGGGGAAGAGGAAGATGGGAACTCCTGGCCCAGCTTGTTAGTCACCCACTAAAAGCAACTGCCAAAGGTGCTACTGTGTCCCCAGGAGCCTGGTGGGAAGATCCAAGCCTGTGTGCTGAGGAGTTCCTTGCCATCTGTCCTTAGGAACCATCGGGGGGTGCGAGGGAAAGGGCATAGAGGTAAAATGAGACGAGGAGCCTTGTTTAGCCTCAGAGTCTCTGAGGGCTATGGCTTCCCAAGAGGTGTGGGTTACATCATTTTACAAGTGTACAGAGAGTCTCCCCATCATATGGTTGGCTAACAGTCTGCTTTCTTCTTTCCTTCCTCCTTTTTTTCCTCTACTGCCTCTTCTCCCTTCTCATCCCCCTCTATTTCTTTTTATGACTGTCATAGACTCGTGGGTGCTTGAAGAAAGGAGGGACCCAGAGCTTGGGCCAATAAGCCTCACCTTGGCCCAGCCCGCCCTTAACACTAGCATCAATTCCACTCATCTCAGGCTGAGCCACATCTCATTTTTTGGCTCAAGCTGCTATAGTCCTATAGTGGAATAATAGAATATCACATAGGAAAGGGACCTTAAAAACCATAAAATTCCACTCACTGATTTTTTACAGATTTTCCAGGACAATGCATTAACCTGCGGGCTGTCCCAGCTCCCCATCCTTATATCTACCTGTCAAAATGTGAAGAAATTCCTTTCATCTCAGCAGGCAGAGGAAGACTGATGACAGGGTGAATGGCATGGTGGGGGGAGGAGCAATAGTTATGGACCTGGGGAAGGACCAACTCCATCTCTCATTATTCATGACAGGTCAACATTTCCACCTGGGCCAGGCCAGAAAAGGAACTGTTTGAGGGAAAATCCCATTCCCAACCTGGATCCCCCAAAGGTAGAGGCAGCAGCTGCACATAGGGTTGGAAAACTTCTAGGAAGAGAAAACCATCCTAGCCTTTACTACTCAATGTGTCCCCCATGCTGGGCATCCTGGACCACTCTACTTAGTGGGCATTAAAGGTGCCAGGAAAGGTAGACTCTGGACCATCTTCATCCCTCTGAAGTAGGTACCAGATGTTTCCCTATGCCTAAGCTCTGGGAAGCACTCTTGCTGAAGAGCATTTCCAGCCACGCCATGTCTGGCCATCACAACTCACCTTATTAGGAGCTCAGCCTCTCTCCTCACTCAGCCTCTTTGTATTTCTCCCTATTCTGGGTCTTTTTCTGCTGTGTTCCTATTACCCTAACCTTTCATCATCTTCTTACCAGGCATCCCTGGCTGTCACCTAGAGCTAACAGTGACTTGCCACCCCGAGCCAGGGCCATCCCAGGGCCAGGAGGATGAGATTGCCCCTGTGGAGCTCCAGAGAAGACAGTGGTCCCCACTCATGAGTTTTTCCGTTACAAACAGGCAGCTGGGGCATGGTTGGCCTCTGATGGCTTCATTCAAGGCCAAAGTCTGGAGCCCCCTCCCTTGGTCCCAGTCCAGCTCTTATCAATTCCCCAAAGGAAAACCCATTGGTTCTTGACTCTGTGAATAGGAAGGGGCCTGCCTAATTATAACCCTGTTATCCCAAACAGCAGTGGAACAGGAGGAGCTGGGCCCCAGGAGCTCTTTAAGTCCCAGAAGAGGCCATTGAAAATGTTGGAGCAACAAAGCCCCTGCTTCCATTGCTCCCTGCCCACTCCCACCAAGTCACCTGAGGGCAGTTCTGCAGGGCCTCCTTTGTTGCTCATGGTATGGATAGCTCTTAGGAATCAGGGTGCTACCCACTTCTCTCCAGATGAAGGAAAGACATTCACAGGTCCCAAATCTGCCCTATCAGGTGTCACATAACGTGGCAGGGTGTCAGTTTACTTCTTCCACACATGTACGCGTGCATGTGCGTGCTTGTGCACTTTTGGAGAGAATGTTGGTTGGCGAAAGCAGCACAGTATTAATACTTAGGGTAAGATGCAGCCTCTTATGCACCACAGTTAAATCAAGGAGAACGAACAAAATTTGGGAGCTTGAGATCTGGGACATTTAAATCCTCAGAAGGTTTGGAACAAAATAAACAGATCTAAAAATCCAGCTTTGGTGTGTTATGTTGCCTACACGGGTGAAATAGACTTAAAAATCCAGCTTTGGTGTGTATGTTGCCTACATGGGTGAAATAGTCTTAACCTTGTTAACAGCAGGAAGTTTAGTTTCAGAACTGAAATCTCATGTCAAATCAAATTTATGCCAGGGTCTGTACTCCTTTTCTTCTCGCTTGTAATTGATGGGGTAACTTGAATGGGCTAGTATAGCTGGGTTATACAGTCAGGCAGCAGCCTGGAATTGAGGGTGATACAGCAGAGAGACCTATAACAATGACAAAGCTGGGAGTAACCTTAGAGTCTCCCTTGTCCATACTCTGCATTGAATTTAAGTGAGGACACTGAGGCCTGTATATAAGGCACTGCAGCAGGCTCACACAGTTTGTCAGTGACAGAGCAGGCTGAAACCTTGAACTCAGGTCGACTTCCAGTCCAGTCCAAACTCCTCATTTTGCAGATGAAGAAACCAACACAAGCAGGGGAACATGACTTGCACACTTCATTCAACAACCATATAGTGAACCCATTTCCAAAAGGGTGTTGGCAGAACCAGCTCCAAGCAAAAAGAAATCTGAGCCATGTCTGACTTTTAGCATAGCCCATCTTTTCACAATTACTCTCACTCCCAACCAACACATACTTCCGGGGTTCTCTCTTCCCAAGCGCTCCAGACCTTCATGTGGCCTTGGCCATGGACAGCTGGTCCCACCTACTGCCTTTCCACCCTCAGCAGCCCAAAAGGTACAAATAAAGTTCATCTCCCTATGGCCATACACTGAAGAGGAGAGGGGTGGAGGAGACTGGTTTCCTTTGCAAGAGGGTGGTTTTCCACCCAGCTCTTGGCTATTGTTGTTTCTCCCCTGACTCAGTGCAGACATCCTGAAGCTGCCAGCCTCCTCATCTCTCTCCACTGAGACTAATTACTCTGTCCTGCTGCCTGGCTCCAGGCTCTCCCACCGAAGGTCTGCTGCCCCCTCAGTCACTCCCCCAGTAGCCCCAAGGCCCTAGTCTGTGTTTGATCACTCAGGATCATTAGATTTCAAAGCTGTGGAATCCCATAATTTTTATGAGCATATGCTCTCCCCCAGGGCCTTTTCATGTCTGAAGAGGCAGCCAGCAGTTCCCTGCCACTTCACAGCAGCAGAGCAGGACAGCTGACAGGAATTACAGGTGCCCCCAGTAAATCCCTGGTATCTGACAGCTGGTGCTTAGATAGGGTGGGTGCTGGTTTGAACCAGAGCCTTTGAAGCAAGTTCTGAATTCTAATAAGCTGAAATGTAGAGGAGACTCCAGAGGCACAAGGAAAGGGATTAGATATGCAACTCCTGCAGGGGTTGAGGAGGCTTTACTTTAGAAGGCCTTTCAAATCCTGCCTTTCAGCTCTCTCTAGTGGTCACCAGAAACAAAGTTCCATGTCTGGTTTTCAAGTCATTTCAGCAATATTTTCTAGGGACCTGCTTTGTGTCAGGCACTTTGCTAGAACCCAGGGATTTCAGAAATGAAAGGAACAGAGGTGGAGAAAACAAAGAGAAGAAACACAAGAAGGAATCTGAACTATCTTCTTTCCAAGATACCTTTTCTTCTGGACCCCAGCGGCCCGGAGCTTACGGACCTTAGAGCCTTTGGGGCAGGACAGGGGCCACCACGCCCCTTCCGGGATGGAGGCCTCAGCATTTCCCCCCTTCCCCATCGCCCTGCGACTGGCCTCCCCCGGCCACAGCCTCCCGGAAGAACTACGCGCTCTTTAGCGTTGGTTTCCTGCTGAGCTGGAGCGAGATAAAATTAGCCCATTGCTCACGACTAACAAGTGTCAACCCGTGTCCAGTGAGGGGGAGGGAAGGTAACCCATGGGCCCTCCTGCTGGGCCAGTCAACATGGGGACTAACAGCACCGGTACAGCGCCCCCGGCCCAGGGCCTCCTCGTTCACCCTGCTCTACCCGCTCCAGGGATGGGGAACTAGAAAGGGGCGGGGCTACAGCTACCCTCCTTTCCCACCACACACCCCCCCACTACACAGCCCTCGCAACTACTGGGCCCTGGGATCCGGGAATGTGGTTGCTAACCGGTACCGTTTCCCACTATATCCCCATGCCCACCCCACACTTGGGGAATGCCTGGGGATGGAGATGGGTCTGGGGGTGCCCAGTGGCCCTGGCTGCTCTCCTGGTCCTGCCGCTGGCTTCCGGTCACTTTAAGCAGAGTGGTGGGCGGTTCCTGCCCCTCCCTGGCTCTCCATCCATTTCCCCGCCTGGGAGGGGTAAGAACCCTGGAGAGGCGCCAACTGAGACTCATCTGCCCCTGCTACTCGAACGGGAATCAGGCCTACCCAGGACAAGCAAACCTTCCCTCCCAGGGGAAGTGGGTGGGAAGGAAGGCGGGAGGGCCCAGCTTCGGGCCCTGCCAGCTGTCTGGGGTGCCAGATGGATAGACAGCAGCTGCGCGTGTCCTGAGCTCAGCTCCTCCTCAAGCCCCCACCCCCACTACCCTTCCCCGGGCCACCGCCACCAGGGATTGCAGCATCGCCGCCCCCATCGAGCGTTGGGTCCAGAGCCCTGGAGGTGATTCGGGCTGCGCAGTCCAACAACCCCCTCCCACCGGCGGCCCCCTACCAGATCTGTCCCCGAGGTCCCGAGGGCGGGGTCGACCTGCAACTACCAAAGACCTAAGTGATTCCAGGCAGGAGGCCTGCCAGGATGAGGGGTTTAGGAGCGAGAACCGCCTCCAGGAAACGCTCCGCTCTGGTCCTGAGCAGCCATCCTCCTCACCCTCCTCTCCATCCTCCAACCCCGGGCCGGCTGTCCCTATAAAATCTGTCCCAGAACTCCCGGGGGCAACCATGCTTGCTGGTGGGAGCTCTCAGCTCAGGCCTGCTCTCCCACTACAAGGTCCCCAGATCCTACCCAAGGTGAAGGTGAGCCCCCCCACCAGCTGCCCTAGGTTCACAGAGGTGAACTAGTGGGATTTCCTAGGCTTGAGAACCCTCCTCCAAACCTGGGCAAAGCCCCAGGAATGGACCAGATTAACTCTAAGACCTGCCCTCCTCAATTTGCTCCCCACCGAACACTCTTCCACCCTCTCTCCATCAACCTGCTTCCTTCAGCCACTTCCTAAGTGGTGGTGTAGGAGGGGGCCAGGGTAACCACCTCCTCTGCCCTCCTACACTCATCCACATACATCCTTCCTCCCACAAGGTGTAGTCTTCTGAGGATCCCAGCCTTGCAGATCCTTCTGCCTTAAAGCCTGCAAAGGCCAGAGTTTCCTCCTGTCAGTCCAAGACCTTCCAGCTACCTTGCCTCCTCATTTGCCTCCCCTCCCCCATACACGTGCACAGACACACTCCCGTCATCCTTCAGCTCCAAGAACACAAGGGCCTTCCCCCAGCATATTTGGACACAGAGGCCCCCTTCAATGATAACAGGGCGCCTTCATCTGTGGGGGAGGGGGGCGCTCAATTTACAGTTCATAGGTGCTCACATATCTCTCATCATGCTTGATCCTCTCCCCAACCCTGGAAGGCAGCTGCTCCTGTGCCTGTTTTACAGATAGGGAAAGTAAACCCCAGAGGTGAACTGCATGCCAGTTTTCAAACTCCTTCTCCAAGGCTGTTTCCACCCCACCTCACAGATAGTAGGGAAGTAAGCGAATCTCTCTTTTCTCTTGACTTCTCAGAAAGCTTGCTTCTCCTCCTGGAGATATACCTGCGGTTCCCCAGGCCCAGCCAAGGAAGGCTCTAGGTAGTGAGTGGCACCACAGCCCCAAGATGGAGGCATGGAAAGGAGAAAAAGCTGAGCCAGAGTCATTGTGCACCCCCTACCCACCTACCCCAGCCTCTCTCTTGGAGGGAATGGGACAGGGAGGGGAATGTGGAAGAGGAATTAGGAGTCTGATCTGCCTTTCCCTGGGGGTATACAACACTGTCTTCTGAGTTTCTCTCTGCCTCAAAATGGGTATAAAACTCCAAACTGAGCTCTCCTATGCCTTACTCCCTCAGTCCTTCTCTTATTATTCAATAAAACTATCATCACTGAGGGCTAATTTCCAGGGCCTTGCTAACTGTCCATAGACCCCCCCAAAGGACCCTTTGTCTGGTCTAGTTATCAGGGGAGAGTACGTGAGGAACACTTCCTGGGAGGCCTTGCTTTCTTGGGAAAGGTTTCGTGTGTCTAAGTGGTCAACACAGCTAGCTCAGAGGCTCCCTGTCATCTAGACTTCTAGCACTTTGCCAAGCTACAGAGAGGGGATTCGGTGGGGAGGGGGGAGTAGCAAATATCATGCAATTAAGGGTAGGGGAGCTCCCAAGATAGCACCCGGGGAAAGGAAAAGTGGAGAACATGCCTAAACCCCTGACCACACACCTCACTGAGGTGGACTTGTCCTGTATACCCCTCTCAGCAACTGTGGCCATTACCTTCCTCCTCATCTCCCCTGCCCCCAGCTGAGAGATTCCCTATATCTGCAGGGGAGCTTGTTGTCATCTAGCAGCCCCCACCCTTCAGTACCACATTTTTTGGTGGGCTCTAAATTCCCAGATCCCAATAAATGCTAGCCTAAGCCTTTCCTTCAGGGTAAATAGCTTCAAGCGTCCAAGCCAGGTCCCTCCAAGGTTAGGACTCACCTGTCAACCACAATGGCTGGGCCCGGAAAGCAGGAAGAGGCAAGTTTCAAGAAAAGTCAAGTTCTAGGCAAAGCTAGTTCCAGTTCAGTAGCTGTGTACATAGTTGTAACTAGTGAACTTCAGGAGCACTTTAAACATTATAATGATAGAGCACAGGGGCTACAAAGAAACTTACCTTAATTCCATTTTTCTGGTTAACTAAGTACTTTCTTCACAATCCTTGGTCAACACAGTTAAGGGCTGTTCTCTACCAGGAGGAAATCAAAGACCCAAAGGAGGTCAGAGGTGAAATGGTGGAGAGCTTCAGATCCAGTAATTTTCATACTGTACTCTGTGACTCTTTGGGGGATTCACAGAGGTACCTCAAAGACCGCTAAAATTTCTGGGACTAGTTTTCCTTATTCCTCCAATGAAGAACAGTTTAATGCTGGATATTATATATAAAACAAACCTAAGATGACTCTGAAAGTTGGAGAGAAGAAGGCAGACCAGGTAGGAGTGAAGACCTGAGGCAGAACCTGAGGAGTGATTCACATGAGGTGAGTGCTGTAGGTTTCCTTTTTGCCTAACATATCCCAGACTTGGTGATGGAGAAGCCAGAAACCCAGAAATGGCAATGGGCACTGACATAAAAAGCCCAAGGAAATTTTTTTTTCTCTCTAGTCAAAGAATCAGGAAAGGGACAGTCTAGAAAGACAGAAAACTTTTACACAATTACAGTTCTACTCCAGTCAAACACCATGGACAAATTGTGGCCCCATCCCCACCCCAACCAGCAAAGGCAAAGTGGAGAGCCTAGATTCCACCTTCATCATGCTATAACAAAGCACCTTTCCTCGCCATCACCATGGTGGTGTCACAGAAAGCCAAATATGTAGCCCAGAGTTTCATCCCAGACATGCAGAAAAATGTAGGGAATAGTAATGAGGCATCCCAGTCCCTTGCATCCCTGTGTGTATCAGAGGAAGCCTAGTGGGTACCTGAACTCCAACCCCTGCAAAGCAGTAATGAGGAGCCCCTCAACACCTGGGTGTCAGTGAAGGCCCAGTGGGAATCCTGGACTTCTACTTCGACTTGACAGTAATGAGGTAGTGCACACTTTCTCTCAGTGGCACACTGTTAGAGGAGGCCTGCTGAAACTACAACAAAGATCTAATATTCATGTCATCAGAGTCCCAGAAAGAGAGGAGAAAGTAAGTTGGGCTGAAAAAGTATTCAAAGTCATTATTTAATGGCAGAAAACTCCTCAAACTGGGTAAAAGACATATTCTTGTATGTTCAAAAAACTGAGCAAAATCCAAACAGGAGGAACTCAAAGAAATCTATGCAAAAACACATCATGTCAAATGTGAAAACTAAACACAAACAAACAAAGATTTTGAAAGCAGTGAGAGAAAAATGACACCTTAATTATAGGAGAAAAAACAATTAGAACGACAGTAGATTTCTCATCAGAAACCATGGACGGAGCTAGAAGAAGTCATAAGTTTTTCAAGTACTAAAAGAAAAGAACTATCAACCCAGAATTGTCTATCCAGCAAAAAATCCTTGAGGAATTAAGAGGAAATCAAGACATTCTCAGATGACAGAGAACTAAGAAAATTTGTTGCCAGCAGAATTACCCTAAAAGAATGGCTAAAGGAAGCTCTTCCAACAGAAAAGAAGTGACAAAAGAAGAAATCTTGAAATGTCAGGAAGGAAGAAAGTACAATGAAAAGGGCAAAAATACAACAGGTTTTTCTTATCATCTTGAGCTTTCTAAATTATGTTTAACAATTGAAGCAAAAACTATAACAATATCTGATGTAGCTCTCAATGTATGTAGAGGAACTAAGACAATACTATAAATGGGGGATGGTGAAAAGACAAAAAAGGAGGTAAGCTTTCTACACTTCACTAAAACTGGTAAAATACCGACTCTGATAGACTGTGATAAGTTATGTACATATAATGTAATATGTAGATCAACCACTAAAGAAGCTGTGCAAATAGATACCCTCGAAAATCAAATAGAATTCTAACCCACAGGAAGGCAGGAATAAAATTCATAAATGAAAGACAGAGGGAACAAACAGAAAACAAACAATAAACGTCAGAACTAGACCATAATATATAAATAATTACATTAAGTATAAATGGTGTAAATACATCAACTATAGAGAGTTGCAGAGTGGACTTTTTTGAAAGAAATATGGATATTTAATAAACCTAATAATTAACCCTAAATACTTAAACTTTTCTGGTCATCTACTTAATCCTACATTCCTTTTAAAATTTGTTTTTATTGGAGTATAGTTGCTTTGCAATGTTGTGTTAGTTTCTACTGTACAGCAACGTGCATCAGCTATACGTATACATATACCCCCACTTTTTTGGACTTCCTTCCCATTTAGGACACCGTAGAGCACTGAGTAGAGTTCCCTGTGTTATACAGCAAGTTCTCATTAGTTATCTATTTTATACATAGTATCAATAGTGTATATATGTCAATCCCCATCTCCCAATTCATCACACCCCTGCTTCTCCTTTGGAATCCATACGTTGGTTTTCTACATATGTGTCTCTACTTCTGTTTTGCAGATAAGATCAACTATATCATTTTTTAGAGTCCATATATATGCGTTAATATAAGATATTTGTTTTTCTCTTTCTGACTTACTTCATTCTGTATGACACTTTATAGGTCGATACACGTCTCTACAAATGACTCACTTTTTTTTCCATTTTATGGTTGAGTAATATTCCATTGTATATATATACCATATCTTCTTTATCCATTGCTCTGTTGTTGGACATTTAGGTTGCTTCCATATCCTGGCTATTGTAAATAGCACTGCAATGAACATTGGGGTGCATGTATCTTTTTGAATTACGGTTTTTGTTGGGTATATGCCCAGTAGTGGGATTGCCAGGTCATATGGCAGTTCTAATTTTAGTTTTTTAAGGAACCTCCATACTGTTCTCTATAGTAGTTGTATCAACTTACATTCCTACCAACAGTGCAAGAAGGCTCCCTTTTCTCTATACCCTCTCTAGCATTTATTGTTTGGAGATTTTTTGATGATGACCATTCTGATTGGTGTGAGGTGAGACCTCATTGTAGTTTAGATTTGCATTTCTCTAATAATTAGTGATGTTGAACATCTTTTCATGAGACTATTGGCCATCTGTATGTCTCTTTGGAAAAATGTCTATTTAGGTCTTTGGCCCATTTTTGGATTGGGTTGTTTGTTTGTTTGTTTGTTTGTTTGCAATTGAGCTGCATGAGCTGCTTGTATATTTTGGAGATTAATCCATTGTCAGTTGCTTTGTCTACAAATACTTTCTCCCATTCTGAGGGTTGTCTTTTTGTCTTGTTTATGGTTTCATTTTCTGTGCAAAAGCTTTTAAGTTTAATTAAGTGCCATTTGTTTACTTTTGTTTTTATTCTCATTACTCTAGGAGGTAGGTCAAAAAAGATCTTGCTGCAATTTATGTCAAAGAGTGTTCTGCCTATGTTTTCCTCTAAGAGTTTTATTGTGCCTGGCCTTACATTTAGGTCTTTAATCCATTTTGAGTTTATTTTTGTGTATGGTGTTAGGGAGTGTTCTAATTTCATGCTTTTACATGTACTTGTCCACTTTTCCTAGGACCACTTATTAAATAGGCTGTCTTTTCTCCATTGCATATTCTTGCCCCCTGTGTCATAGATTAGGTGACCAGAAGTGAGTGGGTTTATCACTGGGCTTTCTATCATGTTCCATTGATCTGTATTTCTGTTTTTGTACCAGTACCATACTGGTTTGATGACTGTAGCTTTGTAGTATAGTCTGAAGTCAGGGAGCCCGATTCCTCCAGCTCCATTTTTCTTTCTCAAGATCACTTTGACTATTCGTGGTCTTTTGAGTTTCTATACAAATTGTAAAATTTTTTGTTCTAGTTCTGTGAAAAGTGCTATTGGTAATTTGATAGGGATTGCATTGAATCTGTAGCTTGCTTTGGGTAGTATAGTCGTTTTCAAAATATTGATTTTTCCAATCGAGGAAAATGGTATATCTCTCCAACTGTTTGTGTCATCTTTGATTTTCTTCATCAGCATCTTATAGTTTTCTGCATACAAGACTTTTTCTCCTTAGGCAGATTTATTCCTAGGTATTTTATTCTTCTTGTTGCAATGGTGAATGGGATTGTTTCCTTAATTTCTCTTTCTGGTCTTTCATTGTTAGTGTATAGGAATGCAACAGATTTCTGTGCATTAATTTTGTATCCTACAACTCTACTAAATTCATTGATAAGCTCTAGCAGTTTTCTGGTGGCATCTTTAGCATTTTCTATGTAGAGTGTCATGTCATCTGCAAACAGTGACAGTTTTACTTCTTTTCCAGTTTGGATTCCTTTTATTTCTTTTCTTTATCTGATTGCCATGGCTAGGCCTTCCAAAACTATGTTGAATAAGAGTGGTGAGAGTGGGCACCCTTGTCTTGTTCCAGATCTTAGAGGAAATGCTTTCAGTTTTTCACCATTGAGAATGATGTTTGCTGTGGGTTTGTCATATATGGTCTTTATTATGTTGAGGTAGGTTCCCTCTATGCCCACTTTCTGGAGAAGTGTTTTGTTTTGTTTTTTATCATGAATGGGTGTTGAATTTTGTTGAAAGCTTTTTCTGCATCTATTGAGATGATCATATGGTTTTTGTTCTTCAATTTGTTTATGTGGTGTATCACACTGATTAATTTGAAAATATTGAAAATTTCTTGCATCCCTGGGATAACTCCCACTTGATCATGGTGTATGATCCTTTTAATGTGTTGTTAGATTCTGTTCGGTAGTGTTATGTTGAGGATTTTTGCGTCTACGTTCATCAGTGAAATTGGCCTGTAATTTTCTTTTTTTGCAATATCTTTGTCTGGTTTTGGTATCAGGGTGATGATGGCCTTGTAGAATGCGTTTGGGAGTGTTTCTCTCTCTGCAATTTTTTGGAAGAGCTTGAGAAGGATAGGTGTTAGCTCTTCTCTAAACGTTTGATAAAATCTGGTGAAGCCATCTGGTCCTGGACTTTTGTTTGCTGGAAGAGTTTTAATCACAGTTTCAACTTCAGTACTTGTGATTGGTCTGTTCATATTTTCTATTTCTTCCTGGTTCATTATTGGAAGGTTGTACTTTTCTAAGAATTTCTCCATTTCTCCCAGGTTGTCCATTTTATTGGCGTATAGTTGCCTGTAAGAGTCTCTTATGATCCTTTGTATTTCTGTGATGTCAGTTGAAACGTCTTCTTTTTCATTTCTAATTTTATTGATTTGAGTCCTCTCCCTTTTTTTCTTGATGAGTCTGGCTAAAGGTTTATCAGTTTTATTTATCTTCTCAGAGAACCAACTTTTAGTGTCATTGATCTTTTGAATTGTTTTCTTCATCTCTATTTCATTTATTTCTGCTCTGATCTTTATGATTTCTTTCCTTCTAATAACTTTGGGTTTTGTTTGTTCTTTCCTTAGTTGCTTTAGGTGTAAGGTTAAGCTGTTTATTTGAGATTTTTCTTGTTTCTTGACGTAAGATTGTATTGCTATAAACGTCCCTTTTAGAACTGTTTTTGCTGCATCCCATAGGTTTCGGGTTGTCATGTTTTCATTGTCATTTGTTTCTAGGTATTTTTCAATTTCCTCTTTGATTTTTTCAGTGATCTCTTGGTTATTTAGTAGCATATTGTTTAGCCTCCATGTGTTTTTGTTTTTACAGGATTTTTTCCCCTGTAATTGATTTCTAATCGCATAGCATTGTAGTTGGAAAAGATGCTCAATACAATTTCAACTTTCTTAAATTTACTGAGGCTTCGGAGATGGAAACAACCTAAGTGTCCATCATCAGATGAATGGGTAAAGAAGATGTGGCACATATATACAATGGAATATTACTCAGCCATAAAAAGAAATGAAATTGAGCTATTTGTAATGAGGTGGATAGACCTAGAGTCTGTCATACAGAGTGAAGTAAGTCAGAAAGAGAAAGACAAATACTGTATGCTGACACATATATATGGAATTTAAGAAAAAAAAATGTCATGAAGAACATAGGCCTAAGACAGGAATAAAGACACAGACCTACTAGAGAATGGACTTGAGGATATGGGGAGGGGGAAGGGTAAGCTGTGACAAAGTGAAAGAGCGGCATGGACATATATACACTACCAGACGTAAGGTAGATAGCTAGTGGGAAGCAGCTGCATAGCACAGGGAGATCAGCTCGGTGCTTTGTGACTGCCTGGAGGGGTGGGATAGGGAGGGTGGGAGGGAGACGCAAAAGGGAGGGGATATGGGAACATATGTATATGTATAACTGATTTAATTTGTTATAAAGCAAAAAATAAAAAAATAAAATTTAAAAAAAAATTTACTGAGGCTTGATTTGTGACCCAAGATGTGATCTATCCTGGAGAATGTTCCATGTGCACCTGAGAAGAAAGTGTATTCTTCTGCTTTGGGATGGAATGTCCTATAAATATCAATTAAGTCTATCTCGTCTAATGTGTCATTTAAGACTTTTGTTTCCTTATTAATTTTCTGTCTGGATGCTCTATCCATTGGTGTAAGTGGAGTATTTAAGTCCCCCACTGTTATTGTGTTACTGTCAATTTCCCATTTTATGTCTGTTGGCATTTGCCTTAAGTACTGAAGTGCTCCTATACTGGGTGCATAAATATTTACTATTGTTATTTCTTCTTCTTGTATTGATTCCTTGATCATTAAGTAGTGGCCTTCCTTGTCTCTTGTAACTGTCTTTATTTTAAAGTCTATTTTTTCTGATATGAGTATTGCTACTCCAGCTTTCTTTTGATTTCCGTTTGCATGGAAACTCTTTTTCCATCCCCCCACTTTCAGTCTGTATGTGTCCCTAGGTCTGAAGTGGGTCTCTTGTCGACAGCATATATATGGGTCTTGTTTTTGTATCCGCTCAGCCAGTCTGAATCTTTTTGTTGGAGCATTTAATCTATTTACATTTAAGGTTATAATTGAAATGAAGGTTCCTATTACCATTTTCTTAATTGTTTTGGGTTTGTTCTTGTAGGTCTTTTTCTTTTCTTGTGTTTCCTGCCTAGAGAAGTTCCTTTAGCATTTGCGGCAAAGCTGGTTTGGTGGTGCTGAATTCTCTTAGCTTTTGCTTGTCTCTAAAGCTTTTCATTTCTCTGTTGAATCTGAATGAGATCCTTGCTTGGTAGAGTAATCTTGGTTGTAGGTTTTTCCCTTTCATCATTTAAAATATATTTTGCCACTTCCTTCTGGCCTGCAGAATTTCTGCTGAAAAATTAGCTGATAATGTTATGGGGATTCCCTTGTATGTTATTTGTTGCTTTGCCCTTGCTGCTTTTAATATTTTTTCTTTGTATTTAATTGTTGTTTGTTTGATTAATATGTGTCTCTCTGTGTTTCTCCTTGGGTTTATCCTGTATGGGACTCTCTGTGCTTCCTGGACTTGTTTGACTATTTCCTTTCCCATGTTAGGGAAATTTTTGACTATAATTTCTTCAAATATATTCTCAGACCCTTTCTCTTTCTTTTCTTCTTCTGGAACCCCTATAATTCGTATGTTGATGCGTTTAATGTTCTCTCAGAGGTCTCTGAGACTATTTTCATTTCTTTTCATTCTTTTTTCTTTATTCTGCTCCACAACAGTGAATTCCACCATTCTATCTTCCAGGTCACTTATCCATTCTTCTGGCTCAGTTATTCAGCTATTGATTCCTTCTAGTGTATTTTTAATTTCAGTTATTGTGCTGTTCATCACTGTTTGTTTGTTCTTTAGTTCTTCCAAGTCCTTGTTAAACATTTCTTGTATTTTCTCGATCAGTGCCTCCATTCTATTTCCGAGATCTTGGATTATCTTTCCTATAATTACTCTGAATTATTTTTTAGGTAGACTGCCTATTTCCTCTCCATTTATTTGATCTTGTGAGTTTTTACCTTGCTCCTTCATTTGCAACATATTTCTCTGTCTTCTCGTGTTGTCTAACTTACTGTGTTTGAGGTCTCTTTTCCACAGGTTGCAGGGTCATAGTTCCTCTTGGTTGTGTCTGCCCCTGGTGAGTGAGGTTGGTCCAGTGGCTTGTGTAGGCTTCCTGGTGGGAGGGACTGGTGCCTGCGTTCTGGTGGGTGGAGCTGGATCTTGTCCCTCTGATGGGCAGGGCCATTTCAGGTGGTGTGTTTTGGGATGTCTGTGAGCTTTGTACAACTTTAGGCAGCCTGTCTGTTGATGGGTGGGTTTGTGTTCCTGTCTTGCTTGTTGTCTGGCATGAGGCATCCAGCACTGGAGCCTGCAGGCAGTTGTGTGTAGCTGGTCTTGGATTTGAGATGGAGAGCTCTGGGAGAGCTCTCACTGATTAATATTCTCCGAGGCCGGGAATTCTCTGGTGGTCCAGCATCCTGTACTTAGCACGCCCACCCTGGAGGCTCAGGCCCGACCCCTGCAAGCCACATGTCATGACAATAAAGGGAAAAGAAGTGGGGGAAGAAAACAAACAAAAATAAAAAGAGAAACAAAATCCAAGACAAATAGCAAAGACCAAACAAACAAACAGCAACAACAGCAATAAAAAAAAAGTCTAATGGTAAAAGCAAAATCAAACAAAAACAAACACACACACACACAAAAAAACAAAAACAAAGAAAACAGGAGAACAACCAAACAAAAGAACCCAAAAACGAAATCAAACAATTAAAAACAAAACTAACAAAAACACAAACCAAAACAAAGAAGAATGCAAACTGAAGAATAAAGCAAAGAAAAGTAAACAAACAGACAAAAACGATTTAAAAAAAGGAAAAAACACAGAACAGTGAAGAAGCAAAGTAAAAATAGAAATATAAAAAATAAAAAATATATTAAAAAGAATTTAAAAAGAAAAAACAACCCCCCCAAAATATATAAAAATATATAATAATAATAATTTAAAAAACCAAACAACAGAACTAATCAAAACATAAGAAAAATAATAGTAATAGTAACATTTTCATGGGGTCTCAGCTGTCAGTGTCCTTGCCCCTGCTGTGAGCCACAGCCCACCTCCACCTCCCCAGGAGACCCTCCAATGTCTCTAGGTTGGTCTCTGGACCTGCTGTGGGCTCTTTGGGGACAGCTCAGATTCTGATCTGGCCCAACTCCCATGTGTTCTTGCCCCCAGAGTCCAGAGCTGTCAGAGTTAGACTGGTTTCATTTGTGGGAACACTCGTCCATTCAGATACTCCACAGACGCAGGGTCTACCAAGACAATTATGGGGATTTAATCCGCAGCTTGTGTGGGTGACAGAAAGATTTTTGTTCCTCTTCCTTTGTTGTCCCTCCCCTGGGGCTCAGCTGTGGTTTTAGCCCTACCTCTGGATGTGGGTCACCCACAGGAGTCTGCTCCCAAGGCTGCCCTAGAGCACTCGGGTCTGCCTCGGTGAGAACAGGCCATGGATGTGGCACAGCTGCCTGGGTCACAGGAGCCCCAGTGGCGACAGGTGCACAGGGAAGCCAGCAGCCATGGGCGAGAGAGATTCGGCCCCAGTGGGAGCCTTTTCTAGTGCCTGGAGGCAGGTTCATGAGGGCCAGCCCTGGCAGGGCCCTTTCCTAGTGCTGGGGGCTAGTGTGGCAGGGGCCAGCACATGGGGAGAGAGAGGCTACAATGGTGGCTCCACCTTCTGTGTATCACTCAACAGTGGCACCTTGCTTCCATGGCAGTCCGGGTTTCCTCCACAGGCATTCCCAGTTGTGGATTTCCTCCCTCCTGTCCCCTCAAGCTGTCTCCTCACAGCCAACAGCAGTCCTCCCCCTGGGTTTTGCTCTCCAATCCCCACATTCCAGCTCCCAGCCCCCATGTGGACCGGTGGACACATGTCCCAGTCCGGGCCATGCAGGGCTGCAGCATGGACCATCTGTGTAGTTCTCACTCTGTCCTGTCTGCAACAGACCAGCTGTTTCACCCTCCTCTGACAGCCTCAGATGCTTCCTTTCTGTCCCAACCGATTTCCCCATCAGTGAGGGGTTTCCCCAGATGCAGGACCCTCTCTTCTGCTTCAGTTCCCCCCCAGGGGTGCATGTCCCATCCCACTTCCTCTCCTCTTCTTTCTCCCTTCTTTCTTTTTTCCTACCTGGTTATGCAAGGTCCTTTATTGTCCTTTCCAGTGTCCAAGGTCTTCTGCTAGTGTTCAGCTGGTGTAGTGTGAGAGTTGTTCCATCTGTAGATGCATTTGTGGAGAGAGATGAACTCCATGTCCTCCTACTCCTCCACCATCCTGAAAACCCCAGAGTGGATTTTTTAAATGACACAACTATATGTTGTATGCAGGAAATTCACCTCAATTATATAATGATAGGTAGGTTGAAAGTAAAAGAATGGGAAAAGGTATGCCAGTAGATGTCAGAGCAAATAAAATTACCAAAAGAGAAAGAGACAAACATAGTGATAAAAGGGTTAGACTACCAAGAAGATATGGCAATCCTAAGCAGTGTTACAAAACAGTTGAAGCAAAAACTGAGAAAATAAAAGGGAAATAGATAATATAGTAGGTAACTCCTACACTGTGTCTCAAAAACTGATAGAAAAACTAGACAGAAAAATCAGTAAGGACATAGAAGAACTAAAAACACTATCAACCAGGGAGATCTAATCAAATTTAAGAAGCATTCTGCCTGAAATAGAGACACAGGTGTAGAGAACAAACATATGGACACCAAGGGGGGAAGCAGGGGAGGGGGCGGTGGGATGAATTGAGAGACTGGGGTTGACATATATACATTAATATGTAAAAAATAGATAACTAAATAAACATGTATTTAATTAAGAAAAAGAAGCACTCTGCCTCACAACAGCAGAATACACGTTCTTTTCAAGCACCCATGCAACGTACATCAAAACAGACCATATCCTGAGCCTAAAACCAACTTCAACAAATTTAAAATAATTGAAATCATACATAATCTGTTTCCTCAGTATAATGGAATCAAAGTAGAAATCAAAATCAGAAAGACAACAGGAAAATCTCTAAAGAAGTAGAAATTAAGCAATATACTTCTTAACAATGCATAGATCAAAGAGGAACTATAAAAATAAATTTTTAAGAATATAGACAACTGAATGAAAATTAAAATACAACATATCACAATACATGGGACAGAGCTAAAGCAGTACTGAGAGGGAAGTTTATAGCACTGATTGCTTATCTTATAAATTAGGAATGGTTTCAAATCAATAATCTAAGTTCCTACCTCAAGAAACTAGAAAAAGAAGTGCAAAATAAACTCAAAGCAAGAAAAAGGAAGGAAATAAAAGGCAGAAATCAATAAAATTGAAAATAGGAAAGCAATAGAGAAAATCAATAAAACAAAATTTAGCTCTTTGAAAAAATCAATAATATTTATAAACCTCTAGTAAGAATGAATACAGAGGGAAGATCCAAATCACCAATATCTGAAGTGAAACAGGATTATATTACAGATCCTGCAGCTATTAAAAAGATAATAAGAGAATACCATGAACAACTTTCCACTTATAACTTCAATAACTAGAAAAATTGGACAAACTCCTCAAACCCCACAAGAACTCAACCAAAAGGAAATAGATTACCTGAATAATCCTATAACCATTAAAGAAATAGAATTTGTAATTTAAAATCTCCTTTAAAAGAAAAGCCTATATGGATTCATTGGAAAATTTTACCAAACACCCGAAGAAGAATTAACAGCAATTTTACACATTCTATTCTAGAAAACTTAAGACAAAAAAACACTTCCCGGGCTCCCCTGGTGGCACAGTGGTTAAGAATCTGCCTGCCAATGCAGGGGACAAGGGTTTGAGCCCTGGGCTGGGAAGGACCCACATGCCATGGAGCAACTAAGCCCATGCACCACAACTACTGAGCCTGCACTCTAGAGCCCACGAGCCACAACTACTGAAGCCCATGCACCTAGGGCCCGTGCTCCACAACAAGAGAAGCCACCTAATGAGAAGCCTGTGCACCACAATGAAGAGTAGTCCCTCCTCGTCGCAACTAGAAAGCCCACGTGCAGCAACGAAGACCCAATGCAGCCAAAAATAAATAAATAAATAAATATTAAAAAAACTTCCCAACTGATTTTATGAGGACAGCATTACCCTGATATTAAAACCAGACAATACAGAAAATGAAAACTATACACCAATATCCCTTATGAATATAGATGCAAATTTCCTCCACAAAATATTATCAAGCCAAATCCAATAATATAAAGAATTGTGCACCATGCCTAAATGGGATTTATTCCATGTATATAATGCTGTTTCCATATTTGAAATTCAATCAATATAATGTACCATATCAATAAGTTAAAATGAAAAATCATATGATACTATCAATTGGTGCAGAAAAAGCATTTGACAAAATAAAACACTAATTTATGATTACGAGCTCTCAGAAAGTTGAGAATGGAAGGGAACTACTTCAATTTGATGAAGAGCATCTACAGCCAACATCATACTTATTAGGAAATATTCTATGCTTTCCTGCTAATACCAGGAACAAGACAAAGATGCCCGTTCTCACCACTGTTATTTAACATAGTACTGGAAATTCTAGCCACTGCAACAAGACAAGGAAAAATACCTAAAATGTATACAGATTGGAAAAGAAGAAATAAAACTGTATTTGCAGATAAAAAGATTGTCTATATAGAAAATCCCAAGGAATCTACAAAAACCTTACAGAACTAATAAGTTTAGCAACATCACAGTAGACAAGATCAACATACAAAAATCAGTCACATTTCTATATACTATCAATGAACATGCAGACACTGAAGTTGAAAGCACAGTAATATTTACAATCATTACAGAGAAAATGAAATACTTAGGTATATACTTAACAAAACATGTACAGAATCTGTATGCTGAAAATTTCAAAATGCTAATGAAAGAAGTCAAAGAAGAGCTAAATAAATCAAAAGGCATACTCTGTTCATGGATTGGAAGACTCAACATAGTAAAGATGTCAATTTTCCCCAAACTGATAGTTTTAACTCAATTCCTTTCAAAATCCTAGCAAGAATTTTTTTTTGTAAAAATGGACAAGATTATTCTAAAATTTATATGGAAAGATAAAGGAATAGAATAACTTATTTGAAAAGCAATAATAAAGTGAGAAGGATCACTCCATCTGATTTCAAGACTTATTATATAGTTATAGTAATCACGACTGTGTGGTATTAGTAGAGGGCTAGATATATATTGGTTTGGCCAAAAAGTTCATTAGGATAATCTCTTATGGGAATAAAAGAACAAAATTTTTGGCCAACCTAATAAAACAAGGCAACAAATTACAAAACCTTGACATAGCCCCACACAAGTATGATCAACTGATTTTTGACAAAGGTACAAAAGGAATTTATAATCTTTTTAACAAATGATGCCAGAGCAATTGGATATCCATAGGCAAAAAGAATCTCAACCTACTAAATATCATGCCTTATACAAACATAAACTCAAAATGGATCATAGATTTAAATGTAAAATGCAAAACTATAACACTTTTAGAAGAAAACATAGGAGAAAATCTTCAGGATCTAGGGCTTGGAGAGGAGTGTTTTAGACATGACATCAAAAGTACAATCCATTCTGAGGGTTGTCTTTTCATCTTGTTTATGGTTTCCTTTGCTGTGCAAAAGCATTACCATACAACCCAGCAATCCCACTACTGGGCATATACCCTGAGAAAACCATAATTCAAAAAGAGTCATGTACCAAAATGTTCATTGCAGCTCTATTTACAATAGCCAGGAAGGACATGGAAGCAACCTAAGTTTCTATCAACAGATGAATGGATAAAGAAGATGTGGCACATATATACAATGGAATATTACTCTGCCATAAAAATGAATGTAACTGAGTTATTTGTAGTGAGGTGGATAGACCTAGAGACTGTCATACAGTGTGAAGTAAGTCAGAAAGAGAAGAACAAATACTGTAGGCTAACACATATATATGGAATCTAAAAAAAAAAAAAAGAAAAAGAAAAAGATCAGAAGAACCTAGGGGCAAGACGGGAATAAAGATGCAGACCTACTAAAGAATGGAACTGAGGATATGGGGAGGGGGAAGGGTAAGCTGGGACAAAGTGAGAGAGTGGCATGGACATAGATACACTACCAAACATAAAATAGATAGCTAGTGGGAAGCAGCCGCATAGCACAGGGAGATCAGCTCAGTGCTTTGTGACCACCTAGAGCAGTGGGATAAGGAGGGTGGGAGGGAGGGAGATGCAAGAGGGAAGAGATATGGGGGCATATGTATATGTATAACTGATTCACTTTGTTATAAAGCAGAAATTAACACACCATTGTAAAGCTATTATACTCCAATAAATATGTTAAAAAATGGTCATGAAGGACCTAGGGGCAAGACGGGAATAAAGACACAGACCTACTAGAGAATGGACTTGAGGACACGGGGAGGGGGAAGGGTAAGCTGGGACAAAGTGAGAGTGGTAGTGTATATATGGACATATATACACTACCAAATGCAAAATAGATAGCTAGTGGGAAGCAGCTGCATAACACAGGGAGATCAGCTCGGTGCTTTGTGACCAGCTAAAAGGGTGGGATAGGGAGGGTGGAAGGGAAGGAGACGCAAGAGGGAAGAGATATGGGGATATATGTATGTGTATAACTGATTCACTTTGCTATAAAGCAGAAACTAACACACCATTGTACAGCAATTATACTCCAATAAAAATGTTTTTTAAAAAAACCCCAAAAAACAAAAAAACAAATATCAGGTATAAAGAAAGAAGAAGAGTACAATCCATAGGAAAAAAATTGATAAATTGGACTTTATGAAAAGTAAAATCTTGCTCTGCAGAAGATTCTGTTAACAGGATGAAAAGACAAGCTACACACTGGGAGAAAATATTTACAAACTGTGTAGCTAACAAAGACTCTTATCCAGAATATATAAATAAAACTCAACAGAAAAAAAACCCACAAACAATTCTGTTAGAAAATAGGCAAAAGATATGAAGAGACATTTTACCAAAGTGGATATATGTTTGCTAAATAGTCACATGAAAAGATGTTTAACATTTCTTGCATTAGGGAAATACAAACTAAGATTATGATGAGATACCATTATATATTTACTAGGACAGCTAAAATAATAAATGGTGACAATACCAAATGCTGGCTAGGATGTGGAGAAACTGAATCTCTCATATTGCTGTGGGAATGTAAAATGTTACAGCCACTCTAGAAAATAAGTTGGCACTTTCTTAAAAAGCTAATTATACATTTACCATGAGACTCAGCAATTGCACTCCTGAGAAATGAAAACTTGTAAAGTTTCTACATAAAACTTATAAAGGTCCACATAAAACCTCTACACAATTGTTCATAGTATTATTTGTAATAGCCAAAATCTGGACACAACCAAAATGTCCTAAAATAGATGAGTAGTTAAAGGGTAGTACATCTACACAGTGAAATACTACTCAGTAATAAAAAGGAACAAATTACTGATACAGGCAACAACTTGGATGGATCTCAAGGGTATTATGGTGAAGGACAAAAAGCCAATTAAAAGGTCACATGCTGTATGATTCCATTTATATAACATTCTTGGAATGACAAAATTATAGAGATGGAGAAGAGATTAGTGATTGCCAGGGGTTTAAAGGTGGTGGGGGGAAGCAGGTGTGATTCTGAATATAAATTGGTAGTACAAGGGAGATCTTTGGGGTGATAGAATAGTTCTATATCTTGATAGTTGTGTTGGCTATACAAATCTACATATGTGATAAAATGGCTTAAAATTACACATGCACATTGTACCAGTATCAATTTCCTGGTTTTGATACCTGGTTTTGTGCTACAGTTACCTAAGATGTAGTTAATGAGGGAAACTGGGTGAAGGGCATATATTACCTCTCTCTACTAGCTTTCCAATCTCTTGTGAATTTATAATTATTTCAAAAATAAAAAATTTGGGCCTCCCTGGTGGCGCAGTGGTTGAGAGTCCGCCTGCCGATGCAGGGGATACGGGTTCGTGCCCCGGTCTGGGAGGATCCCATATGCCGCGGAGCGGCTGGGCCCGTGAGCCATGGCCGCTGGGCCTGCGCATCCGGAGCCTGTGCTCTGCAACGGGAGAGGCCACAACAGTGAGAGGCCCGCATACCGCAAAAAGAAAAAAAAAAAATAAATAAAATAAAAAAAAAAAAATAAAAAATTTAAAACTTGAGTTAGCTGGAAAAAACTTATCCAAATCCCTTATTTTACAAATAGGGAAACTGAGATGCCAAAAGGGCAGGTGACTGCCCAATGTTTCACAATTAGTTGGTGCAGCACTGAGACCTTGCAACCTTTAATACTGTCCTGAGATCTATCTTTCTTTGGGACTCTCAAAACTCAACTTTCACCAGTGTACTTTCCAATGTTGACTTGCCCACAGTTCCATTGCATTCTCTTATATCAAAGTTCCAGTTTTTCTTGTGGGTCAGATTTCCCTTAAGAGTCTTCCTCCTTACTGGTTTTCCCCCCTCTAGATGGCTTAACCTTTTTTAGCAGCCATACACTTAAATATTTATTGCTAAGGTGGATTTTTTAACCCTTACTCCTAACTCTTCACACTAAACCTTAAGACCCGGCTCAGTCATGTTCAAGATATCTTAGAAGCTTCTTGCCTATTTTATGATCTCCTCTGTTGAGAAATGGCCCACTCATTAACTGGGCCTAGTAGTTCAAATCCACTGTCGATCACTATATGGTACCACCTAAAGAAATAAAGGAGGATATTCCACGTAAAACAAGTGTCTATAAAATATTCAGATTGAGATGCCCCACAAACAACTGGGGTGGGGGGAGGGGGGAAAGAGTGTCTAAAATTCTAAGGAGAGATCAGACCTTAGAGATATAGGTTGATGAGTCATCAGGGTATGGAGAATAGTTAAAACCATGGGGAAATTCTTCTGTAATAAGATAAACAATTCTTACATAAAGGAAAAATACCACGGGGGTGAGTAAAGTCAAACAGTGTTAAGTAGAGAAGAACAAAGGGTCTAACAGTGCTTTTTTCTTTGAGCTATGATCTCTGATGGTTGAAGCCTTGAACTGTTCCCAAGCATGTTGAGGAAAAGTAGCAGGCCTTTGTGTGATGGGGCGGTAATGCGAGGAGGGGTTCCCTCTGGATGAACTGTTTCAGCATTTTTTTGTTTTTGTTTTGTTTTGTTTGTTTGTTTTTTTGTTTTTGTTTTTTTGCTGGCTGTCTCTGACCTAGAAGTACCTTCACTCCTTTTAGAAGAACAAAGGAAAATCGCAGTTCATCTCAGACCTGGGGATTCTGATTACAAACATAAAGCATAAAACATATAGTGTCTAAAATGTTGCTAAAAGATACCTGAGGGCTGCTGCTCCTAGTGAAGAGGACCCCTAAATTATAGGAGAGGGGAAACAGAAGAAATTCTAGATAAGATTTTGGGAGTCACTGGTTTCTGACAAAAGCTTTTGCTGGGCCCTTAGCAATCCACACTTTCCACATTTCTTTTCTTTTTCAACCTTTTTCAACTGTAGCAAAAATTTCTTTTTTAAGCGTCACTCAGCATGTGTGGAATCTTTGTTGAGCCACATGCAAGTTTTAAAAGAAGCATGCAAGTTTTGCCATTTATCCTATTTTACCAGCAGATTTGGGGGTTTTTCTGGTTCTGTTTTTGTTTTGGCTGCTCTGCACGGCTTGCAGAATCTTGGTTCCCTGACCAGGGATTGAACCCACGCCCTTGGCAGTGAAAGTGCAGAGTCTTAACCACTGGACCACCAGGGAATCCCCTGGAGGGTTGTTTTTTAGATTGTGGTTTTTTTTTCATTTGTTTTGCACCTGGTATATCTAATTACTTGCCTATCCAGGCCCTGCTGTAGCTTCTAAATAGCGGCTAGATGCTGAATAAGCACACACACAAAAAAGTTGCCATAGCAACAAATCTTTAGCCATTGATTTGTTGCTTCACAGGCAATTAGGTGTAATCCTAGTTTACCTGGTAAAGCAGATGCCTATTACATGGGCTTTTTGGTTTTTTTTTTTTTGTTTTTTTCCTGCTGTCTCACAATGGACAGGTCCCATCTTATTCTAGAAAAACTGTGTCTGTCCCCTGCCTGTCTCCTTCATACACCTAGTAGACTTCTTTGAGCATCCAAAGAACATTGGGATGATGCATTCCTCTTTACTGAAGCTGGTTTCCCAGACCACAAGCTCAATGCTTTTTAAACGTCTCAAAATTAGACGTACAGGGACTTCCCTGGTGGTGCAGTGGTTAAGAATCTGCCTGCCAATGCAGGGGACACGGGTTCAAGCCCTGGTCTGGGAAGATCTCACATGCCGCAGAGCAACTAAGCCTATGCGTCACAACTACTGAGCCTGCGCTCTAGAGCCTGCAAGCCACAACTACCGAGCCCACG